>NC_068375.1:28975461-29600461 GCF_023724105.1 Carassius gibelio | reverse complement strand
TGTTGATTAATGTGAAGAGATTAATCTTCAAATAATTGTATGGTCTTTATACATGTTATGTATACATCTCTAAGGATTCGACATACAGCAGAGAAGCTGCACATATAAAGAAATGATCCGTCTTATGATTAATAACACAGATCTTCTGGGTTCAGCAGGCCTTGCACAAAGCTTTACATCAATTTGTTGTGAACTACGAGGATTTCCAAGCCTTTCAATCACAATAGATCGAGTATAAAAATGTGATTCAATTAAACAGAACATTTGTTTGACTAGTAATCGCTCAATTCTATGAACTCAAATCGAATGGTTAGATGTAAGTTAAGGAGGCAAAAAGGAAGAATACAAGTAGCGCAATGAGATGGGATCATGCAGCAATGTACTGTGGGACACTTAGGGATAGCTGTATCCATCCATCCACACACACACCAAATCCCTGCAAATGCTAAACTGGAGCATATGCACAACACACACCTTACAGTCTTGCAAAGATGTTTGTTCTTATTTCTCTCTCACTCTGGCTTTACCCAGCTGTTTGGTTTATGGACAAACCAGATTCATAAATTTACAATGGTGTACACATAAAGGTTATATCAATAGTAAAATGTTTCTTAATTGTCATAAACCACAACAAAGCAGAGATTTAACTTTCCTGTGTGTTGGGTATATGCCAGAATTGGTAGCTAAGAGACTGGTGGCTGTGAAAGGCAGCCATGGAGACAGTAACGAAAAGGAATCAGATTTAGAGGACAGGGGAAACACTCAGAGACAGCCCCAACCACCAACCAAACAAAATCAACAACATCACTGCACATTCTGAAGAAATTAGGTATTCCCTTGTGTGCTAACCTGAGACTAGTTGACAAACCCCTAAACCACCTTTAGACAGCGAGGAGCCAAAAACTGGTCTCAGATCAGCTATAAAGGGCAACCTCTTGTTCAAAAACATATGGAAACAATACCAGTGAAAAAAAAAAAAAAAGACACATAATGTGCTAACAGTGAGTACTGTAAGTAAGCAATGAACAGCATTTTTGTGGAGCAAATCCTTTCAGTGGAGTTTTCATTTGCTTTTTCGTTTTGCTTTGATTTTTCACAAATTTAAACTGAGAAAATCAGTCTGCACCCATTTCTCAAGATGAAAATTCCACTGATTGATTTAACATGATCATTGATGTTAAAACACAGATGAATGGCAGCATGAGCAATGAAAACCTAAAACCAAGAACGACAAAAACGTCATGGAAGATGTCAAAATCTCTTACGTTTAAATCACTCTAGAACAACGATAAGCAGGTATAAGGAAAGAGATTATCGCTACATTAAAATCAATGCATTTAAAAAGACTTCACCTGAATGACATTTTCCCTACACTTGTGAGGCTCAGGGACTGATAATTTCTCTCCCACACTCCCTCCTGTAAAGGTTTAGCAGGAGCAGGGAGTGAGTGTGTGACTAACAGGACTCCTGATGGGTTTGTCTTACCGCAAGACCTTTCTCCCCTGGCTCTCCTTTGGTTCCCGGCACTCCCTAGGAAGGAAAAGTGCCAATAATGATATATTTCTCACACAGACTTAATGTAGTGCTTCAGAAGACTTGTGACAAAGTCATATGGTCCACTTTCTTGGATCAGGTAGAAGGTGTGTGTCTTACCGGCTCTCCTTTGAACCCTCTCTCTCCTGGATATCCAAGAGGTCCCTGTGGAGGTCAATTAAGGGTGAGAATTGCACAATATATTCAGGCAGCATTGCACTCTGGGTAGGTTTATGCTTGTGCACTCACTCTTTCGCCTCGTTCGCCCTTTGGACCCACAGGGCCTTGCAAACCAGGAGGTCCCGGCATTCCCTGATTACATGAGACAAAGATAATGTGATTAGTACACACATTCACACACTCACATTAGGAATAGCCTATAACTTACAGTTTGTCCCATAGGGCCTGGTGGTCCACTAGGTCCCATTGGTCCTGGAGGACCTGCAAAAGACAAAAGACAGTTAACATATTTGAATAAAACACCTCATGATCTCACTTTATGGCATTCCACTGACATGTTTCATGATGCAGCTCGAAACAACAACATTGCGATGCCAGCGTGATATTCAAATGATAGAATTATATAAATAGTCCATTCTGACCATTCAAGTTTCTGCCACTGAAATATCACATTTGAGTGATATCAGTATACCTGATGGACGCTGCCTAGGGAAAACATGTTTTAATATTAAACAAGGACAACTGACAATTAGAAGTAACTCAATACATTTTGAAATTGGATATATAATTGTCTGAAATGATGCAAGAACCTCTAACTGAAATTTAACACCCAGTAAGCATTATTTAGACAGGACAAAAGTCTGACGTTGGTCTGCAAAAGCAGAAATTTAGTGACATTTGTCTGGCTCTTGCAGAAAAGCTTTAATACTTGCTGAGTTGCCATGCAAATTGTATTAAATTAGTTACAGATGAGAATTCTCACGAATCAGATGGTGGCTTAGTTGTGTAATGTTTTTAATATTCAGTTTACAGTGTGTAGAAAAGTAAAATAGTCCAATATGTGCAAGAATGAATTGATGAAATGTTACAAAAGTGAAGTAACAATGAGTTGGCACATCTCATGTTAAGAAATTTACAGGGAAAAACAATTAAATTAAGGCATATTCACTAAGGTTCTGTACATACTTATGCAGATTTAATGTAAATTTGACTGAATGTTTAGTAAATATTTGTATAAATAAAATTAATAAAATTACTTAAATTACATTCATATAATCACATATTACATTCAGCATAAATTCATCAGCTTTTTATTTTATGTTTTTAAATCAGTCTTTCAAAAGCTTTAAACTTAGTAATCATCCATTGTATAAATGTGCAATAGTTAAAAACACAACAAGTCAAGTCAAGTCACCTTCATTTATATACCACTTTATACAAAACAAACTGAGTCAAAACTGCTTCACAGTGTGCCAGTAGTGTCTCGATGATCTAAACTTTATTACATTTGAAAACCAAGGGGAAAAAAATCATTCTAATTCACTGACCGGTGGGTCCAGGTGGACCTGGTGGTCCGTGTGAAGGGGTCACTCGGAGGTCGGGGAAGTTATTATGAAGCAGACTGCCTGTAACAAAAAAAGAAATAAAAAAGTAATGTATCTCAGTCAGAGTGACCAGGATCTGAAGCAGAGCGTCATTATGGTTACTTGCCTGTAGACGGCGCTGTTTATAAAAGAATAAACGGTGATGTCATTTATAGCAGGTTGTTAAATAATAGCGCACCATAAATTATAATATAGGTTAATAATATAAAATTACAAGCCAGCGGTTTTCTTTTTTTGTAACCACATGCTAATGATTTTCTGCGTCTGTGTTTCTGTGTGGGCTTACTTACATCACCCTTTGTTACCCCTCTGCCCAAAACAATGAAAATCCCAGCATACATTTTATACATTTATAAAATCGACCAATAAAAACAAAATACAGAACAATACAAAAAATGCTTGTCTCTTTTTTATCGCTGAATTCATACTTGGCAATGTTCTCACAGTGGGTCTGTGGACAGGCTGGGTACTGATTCAGCCTTTGATATTACAATGGCAGATTCCCATCTGTCTGTCTGTCCCCACCAGCAGGTGAGTTTGCTTCTGTAGTCTTGGTGGCTGCAGGACATCCCAGAGCTCAGACCAAGACAGGAAACTCCAATAAAGAGATTTTTCTATAGAAGCCTCTTGCAGACCCTTTAATTGTCCTGATTACTTTGAAGGTAGAATCATGGGAATAACAGCCTTAACTGAGTTATAAAGTTCTATGGCCCCTAAATTAAAAATTCTCAAACTTTATGAGGTCTGGGAAGGCATGTGTCCTCTCCAACAGAGAGCAGATATAAAACTGAGCTGAGGTGAATAATCAGTTCTCTACACGGGCCAGTCCTCTTTGAGAGTGACGACACACACACTAAAATATTATTGCTTCTATTCTAAAACACTCCTTCATGCTTATAGTTTAACTTAGTATAAGTCTCAAGACAGTACACATGCACTCACTTCTCCCACTCTACCCTGCTGTTTTGGCCGTGCACATCTGGAAGGGGTTGAGTGACATCAGCAGCAGACAGACGGGTCTTTTTCCCAGCATGTGACTATTGAATGTTACCTGTGTTACCTCTTGAAACCTGCCATTTTAATCAACGGTGTGGAAGGAAAAAAGTGGGAATGAGAGAAGAGATGCCCTTAATATCCCCCTAAGACTAAATCCTTTATCCATTCCTCTTTTATATTCAAATTAATTTTGGATTCATTTGAAGCTTCCGATCACTGCACAATCAGGAATTATTAATCGAAAAAATAGATGAATTTGAATCTACTATCCCATGACTTGTTTATATGAGTGTCTGTCCACATGCATCCATCTGGTTCTGCACTAGCAATTTCCCTCACAGCTCGATTCTAAAGGTGTGAAAAATCTGAAGAGCCACATGGGAGAGTAGAGCAAACATAGTTCCTGAAGCCAGACAGAGAGAGAAAGAGAGAGAAAACGGTCCAAAAACAGCTTTCCAGGATACTTGATTCTGATTGGTCAACTGTGGGATCCTGTGGTTAAATACTTTTGTATAATAACCACAAAACTGAATAACGGACTGGCTTTCCAGGGAATTATATCCTACATTTCTCCTATCACACAGTGGTATGTTTCTTCTTACATAAAATAATTTCAATATAAAGCAGCATTTCATGGCCATTTATTTTGTTATTTGATAAGTTGCCAATTAAAAATCTTACCACCTTCAAACATTTGAGTATTGAGCACTGTATTTTCTGTTCAAACTCTTGGGGTTAGAATGAGTTTAAGTTTTTTTCATGAGTTTAAGAAGTCTTGTTGCATAAAAATATGAATTTCTTTAAAAATCAATTCAACTAAAATCTTACTGTCCCCAAACGTTTGAATGATAGCGTAGTAAGTGTATAAAAGTAAAACCAGTCAGTCATTATTGCGAAATAAACCCCTTTAGGATGATACAAGACCTAATCACCCTGGATTCTGTTTTTTATTTTGTGATAATGACCGGATGACTGTACATTATCATTTAAGTCCCTTTAATAAAACGTTTCATACCATCTTGTTCAGGTACAGGAACTGGTGGTCCGGGGGGCCCAGGAGGGCCGGGTGGCCCAGGGAGGCCCCTCTCTCCTGGGAGGCCCGGTGGTCCCTGCGGACCTGAGGAGAAAGTAAAAAAAAAAGTGAAGAATGAGAAAGATCAACAATCACACACACACACACACACACACACAAAGTGCTAACTTTCAAACGATCTTTCCCCTGAGTAGTCAATTAAAATGCACTCATGTCCAAATCAAAAGAAAGCTAACAGGAAATAGGAGATTGTATAGAGTGTTTTTGCACACTATGTTGAGCAACTACAGTATATGATAAAAGGATTCCAAGGAAGTTATGGGATGTTTAATGTCCCAAAGAGAAGGAGAGGAAGAAAAAGAGAGTGCAGATTGAGTTTGAATGAGGTATTTGGTTTCGATACATGTTCTAGGATATGGGTTAATAAGAGAGGTAGGAGAGTGGTGTGTATTTGTGTGTTACTGTGTGTGTGGGCTGTAATTAACAGGAGGGGGCTCATAATGGCCATGGGCTGGGCTCTAACGGAAAGCTGGGAAATCTCTAATAAACACTGCTAAATGCCGGAGCATATTAGCGACTCTGGTGTGTTTAAATAAATGTAATCCTGGCTGGTGACTGCACTGATTCATACAGCTCTCTGTCTGGATGTGTGTGTGTGTGTGTGTGTGTATGGCATCTACCCAAGATCCCTCCAGTTGGTTCCTTGTTGCCTGTTAGTTTTGATTAAGCAGGAAAAAATGAAGGAAAGAAAAGCTATGTCATGGCTGGAGTGTGAGACAGTGTGATTGCAAAACAAAAACAACAAGAGTTTCATCTGCCTGTCTTTGTTTCTTTTCTCTGTTCCTGTCTCTTCTTTTTCTATTCCTCTTCTCTGACTTCCCTGTGTACATATAAATTTCTCATCAGTCTCACCTTAAAATAAAATTCCCTTTAAATTGAGTTACCAGTTTTCATTTTCCCTAAACAATTGAGTAATAAAAGTGTAAAAAACAGTTTCTTATTATTCATAAACCAAGCTTAAACAGGTGCTAGATGTACTGAAGTACTGTTGTTTCATGATACTGTCAATCTTTTCCCCATAAACATACCTTCTTTTTATTATCTTATTATTGCTTTATTTGCATAATGTTCCTGTGGCTCAAGTGGTAGAAAATGTTAGCCTGAATGCACTGTAAGTCGCTTTGGATAAAAGCGTCTTTTAAATGCATAAATTAAATTTAATTGAATTTAATAATACCTGTAGAGAATTGGTCGCTGAAACAATCCAGACAGCATGTGTAAATCAACAGCCTTACAAGTGTACAAAATTCAAAAGTACAAAATCTATGTAGTCTCTCAGTTGTAAAAAAAAAAACAATGCATATAAAATAATTATAGAATAATTATTGAAAAAGGTTTAGATGAAGTACAACTTGTCACACCACATGAAATGTCAACTATCCCAAAGCGTGTCATGTCGGCTACCCATATACCATGACGTTATTCTCCGACAGATCTACCTTGCTTTCTGTAAACATACCTATCTTGAGAGAATACAGCAATCTGGTACAGTTCATTGTGCATGACATGAAGGCGTAAAGAAAACGGCAAATCCAAAGAAAACAATACATAGTCAAACATATGGAAGAAATAAGAAGCAAGTATTGTAGACATATTTCATGTTCAATTTAGATTGGATTCATATGGCTGAGGAGCCCCTCAATAGGGCCTGGGTAAAGACCTAAGATCATTTAAAGCCCCTTTAGTCAGTCATGGCTCTGGTAAAAGACCCTTCATAACTGTGGCCATGTTTTATATATGCTAAATAAATTCCATATTATTTCTGAGTCTTGGGGTAAGTGATATGTATGTTAGATCATGTGTGTGTGTCTTTTAGGCAAGCCCCACCACAGCAGTTAATGCTGTGAACAAAAAATGATTTTTTTATAGTTTGGTCCAAGCACAAATATTTAGGCAAGAGGTCTTGGGGCTCAATGCTAACTCAGCAAAGCCTCCATATAGTGTCTCTTACTGCAGAAAAGTCAGCATGGTGAGAAACCACATTCTTGCAAGTCACAGGTGTGCAGTCCACAAGAAATCAGGGCTCTTTTGCTAGTGGATGCAATTATATCAAACTGATATACGAAGAACACTTTTGGTCTATGACTAAGATGAGAACAAAAATGATAAGTTCACCCAAAAATGAAAAGCTGCATGTTTCTAATAACAAATCCATCAAGGTGTTTTTAACTTTAAAGCATCATTTCTAGCCAAATTATCAGCCCATAACTGACAATAAAGCTTCCTTCAGTAAAAAAGTTGTTCTTATTTTTTACCTTTCACATCAAATCCACTGACATAATTTGTTTAGAACAGTTTTGGACTCGCTTGTAAATGGTGCTTTACCTGTGCATATTTGTTTTCCTGATTAGAAAGACTTTTTTTTTTTACTGGATGAAACCAGTAATTGATGGACTTAAGTCCTGTGGATTAGTTGTGGATCATTGAGATGTTTTTATCAGCTGTTTGGACTCTCATTCTGATGGCACCCATTCACTGCCGAGGACTCACTGGTGAGCAAGCGATGTAATGCTAAACTTCTCTAAATATATTCCAATGAGGAAACTCAGCTACTCTGCCACGATGTTTGTCTTGAGTCACAGAGTGATTTAGACCTCAGAATCTTGTGATAGGATTGTGGGCTTGATTTGTTTAAAGTACCTGGAAGACCAGCTGTTCCTTTAGATCCTGGAGCCCCAGTTGGACCTCTGCTGCCCGCATCACCTTTGGGTCCTGGCAGACCTCGAGACCCTGCTTTACCTACAGACACAGAGAACATAATGTAATATGAGAATTAGTGCTCTTCTTTTTCCATTTCAGGGTGAGTAGACCCAAATTGTGAAAATGACTATATTTTACACTTGGCTACACTATGCATTGGTGATAGCAATTATTACATTCCACTAACAAAGGCATAAAATGCTTTATAAAATAGCACTTAAAAGGAAGATAAAACGGGAAATGATGAAGACCTACTTAAAGGGATAGTTCACTCAAAAATGTAATTTTTTTTAATGTTTTATTTATTTTATTTATTATTGACCCTCATGTTGTTTCAAACCGGTATGAATTTCTTTCTATTGCAGAACACAAAATAAGATTTTGAAAATACTTGAACTGTTTAAAAAGATATTTTATCAATGCACAGTGTATTCTTTTGAGTTCCACATAAGAAAGTCATTAAAGTTTTGAAATTAGAGTGATTAAATTATGAATTGAATTGTTTTAGGTGAATTATCTCTTTTAGAAAACCTCCATCATTTCTTGTTTTATGCAAGTGGTGATCATGGGAAACCTGCTGCTTTTAGAAAGGTTCTAGTCCTTAAAAACAGAATTAATAAATCAAGGTTGGGCAGCAGACCTCTAATGTGAGTGTGCAGTGTGTGTTTGAGAGTGTATTTTAGTTTGGACTGAACAGTGAAAAGACATGAAATAACTCACCCTCTTTACCAGGTAAGCCATCCTGGCCTCTCTCGCCCTGTGGACCTGGGACAAACACACACAGATTTACTGTTACACAGGAAGTATAAGGATTCTTCAGATCTTAAAGCACTCTCTACTCTAGTCTGTAAAAAAGTCAGTCTTCTACACTAAAGCGTCCTCCAGGCCTGCCATTGGAACAGTCCCACAGCCTGATATAAATCTGTGGATCGCTGATGTGCCTGTTGGCAGACACAGTCTAAATAACCCTGAACTTATCATGTGAGATCAACTGTGACATCACTGCAGAGACAGGATTCCCTAAAGAAATGATTTATGAACTGATACATCGATATATTTACACAGTCACTCATGTTATTCTCCCCCAGAAAGACTGATAATATCAAATCTCCTCATGTTTGTCTTCCATCAAGCATCTGGTCATGAACACATCCACACACATGCATTTACATGTTGATGAAAACAAAAAGTAACTGTGCATTTTAAAAAGGTAATCAATTTGGAAAATAATGTACCTAGAACTATTCCGTATTTTGAAATGCCCTTGATAATAATACATTGCATGCTCATTACTGCAATATTCTGCACTACCGAATACCTGCATATGTCTAATTTGCATCCACTTTTTCTATTTCAATCAGACTAAAACAAAAAGTGGGCATTATAGTGAACCCTGCACACAACATCACACACAATTTAAGAGGCTCCACACAAATGCTCATTCCTGCCACGGAAGCACCAGATTTCTTTTCACATTCTCCATCTGTGTAACCAGCACATGGAAATAATCTTCTCAAGGGTAATTTGTGCCTCATCCTTCCACCACAATCCTCCACAGCTGTGATATTTTGAACAGATAGAGCATTGAATTTGCACTAAGGTGGAGAACTGTTGGACAGCAGATCTATTTAATGTTCTGTGTTGAAGGAACTGAATTTGTTGAATAGTTCTGCCAAGTCAGCACAGAGAGAAGGGACACTGGATAAGTGAGATAAGGGCTTTCAGAATTTTACTTAGTAGTCTGGTAAGTCATTTCTGAAATCTCTAGGGACCCGCCTTTTAATCTCTTCCACACTTCAAGTGATGATAGGATTGAGCAGTGACAGTGAGGGATAGCTATGGAGTGGTTAAGGGGAATTAAGGAGCTGGTATTAACCATTAAAAAGAATGTCTTGCTGAATGAAGGATGCATATATTGCTGACACTCACAAACTGACAGAGATGATTCCTCATTTTGTGTGATTTAATGCCTTCATAGGGAGAAATAAGAGGCCTTAAATGGGAGAACTACACTGTGCGTGATCCAAAAGAGAGATCCACTGATCAGAGAAAGGTTACACTCGTTGTTTTCTATTCTTTCACTTTAGATTGCTTATACATCTAATATTACTCTGAGTGTAAAAGGTTTTTCACATTTTCCAGACAATATTTTAATATTTTGCTTTGGCTGCAGTAAAATATCAATACAAAAGCTAGTTAATTAACTTTGCATAATACCACACTTCATTCAAGCAAGGACACATAGAATTGCTCAAATAAAAGCTTTTCTTTAAAATGTTCTATTCATCAAAGAATCATGAATTTTTTTAAACATGATTTCCATAAAAATAATAAGCTGCACAACTCAACATTGATGATGAAAAGAGCTGTTTCCTGAGCACCAAATCAGCATATCAGACTGATTCCTGAAGGATCACGTGACTTTGAAGAATAGATGATTTATATTTTAGGAAGGAGCTAATCCTATTTGGGAGTCCTTATCTTCAATTTTGTTTAAATACTTGCATGGGGAAATATTTCCAGAACAAAGGCTGCGGTCACAGTTTGGCTGGTGGAAATGACATCTGTGACACAGTGTCAAGTGCAGTCCTACAGTTTTTACTATACAATTAGCCCCTTCAAATCCTCACAAGCCTCTTTAATGTCTCAGTTCTACATCTCTATGGCAACTGGAAATGAATTGGTGCAATTCAAAGCCACATGCACCATGGCAAACAGCCAAAAAACACCCACAACCATCAGTGCTCACATCATCCAACACTCACACACTATTTAAATCACTCCACAGTGTAATCCCAAACAACTGTACTAGGAGATAAATTAAAATGTGGGTGGGTTCTGGGATTATCATTATTGTTAAAGGGAATGGGATTTTCTCCACATGCTTATTGGCTAATAAATGTTTTGCCATAACTATAATAATGCTAAACTGCCATTAAGAATGCACTGCAAAATGATGTGATTTTAGCCATGGGACAAATGCATGGCTTTGAACCTTTGACTTTGGCACTGAACTACAGGAACAGTGGCCTTTTGTCCAATGAACATCAATCTTTGCTCCATTAAAATCAATGGAACAGGACTGTGTAAGAAACTATAGTCAGATTCCACTCCACAATAGATGCTTGATTGTGCACATTTTCCAGATTGTTTTAATTATTATTAAAGGTGAAAGTCAGAGATTATGTCATTTCTAGATTATTTTGGATGATTACATCCAGAACAAATGGTGACCAATTGTTGAATGGGAATGGGTGTGGGACAACGAGAACCATCTCAGGCCCCATCCACACAGAGACGCTTTTAGATGTACATACATAAACATTGTCTCGTATAGGTGTTTTGTCCACACGAATCCGGCGTTTTAAGGATCCGGCCACCCTTGCGTTTTCACGTGGACAGAGAATCCGTACATTTTCTGAAACGATGACGTCATTAGCCCACGTCGTGCCCCTAGTCAGACAGTACTATGTCACGTAAACGCAACAATAACATGAACAAACACTGAACGACTTTTTTTAACTGACATTAACACAGATAAATAAATATATTGTTCCATGTTCGTTTGTATACCACGCACAATAGTCCAAGTTTTCTACTCCATTTTTTGTGTATCTCTGTGGCAGAATTACAGCGCCACATGCTGGTCTGGCATGTTTACTACATTGTTGTGTGTCAGTTTTGTGGTTTCGTGTGGACGCAGATATTTCTTGAGACGAGGGGAAAAAAGATTGGATAGGGAAAGCAGTGGCTTCGTGTGTATGTAGCCTCAGATAATGGGGTGTTAGAACTTCATTATCACAGATGATACGACACGAGGAACTTAATTAACATTAAGTGTAGTTAACTGAAAATGTTCATTCCGACTCTGTTGAACCCAAGGTACTACATGTACTTTGTCACTGCAATGCTGCAATAAACAACAAACAACAAATCTTCAATGTCCTCATTATTTTTTCTTACAACTGTGTGCTTCACATGTAGTCCTAAAGTAAACACCACTACTAAAACTGCACGTTATTCTGTAACACAAAGTGATAAATATACCTGCGGGACCCTGGGCCCCAGGAGAACCTTTGGCAGGTGGTGCCCCCATCAGGAAGGAGGAGTCAGGTTCATTTTTTAACGGCATCTGTTGAAGAGAGGTGGAGGCAGGGGCGGTAAGAAGCTGAACCTGGAAGACAGAGAGACAGAGAAGGAACAAAGGGTGATTGATTAAACTGTGTTAAATGGGGATGGTTTCAGTAATAAAGGAATACTGGAGTGATGAGGACAGAGCATCTTAAAACATTGGGGTACGAATAAATAAAGCTATCAATAGATGAAATTCATTCTTAGTGAATTCCTCCCTGAAAGATGGTCAAAAGGAAAGATGTGACTTTACCTTGGCCTCCAGAGAGCTAACACGATCTGTGAGGGCTGTGATACGACTGCAATTCAGACAGTCTGAGAGAGGGGGACAATAGGAAGAGAGAGGTGGGGGACAAAGACATGTTATAATCAATTAGATCAATAACAGCTTTCAAAGTGGACTTTCTAAGGCGATTTCTCTTTAAATATAGTGGTGTTGTCTATAAAGTTTTCTGCAGTATGGATTTCTTTATCACTTATACATTTTGATGAAGAATAAACTAAATGTGCATGCTGTAATACTAATGAGGAATCAGTCAGAAAATGTGCAGTTTAAAAGAACTGTGCATGCAAACACAAGTAACAGTTTACTGTAACAAGTCGGTTTCATCATTAAGTCTTGCAACAAGTGCCTAAGATGCAACAGTTCCAGATGGACAAGTTCCTTTAAAGGTGTTTTATGAATGCTTTTGTCTTAATTAGGCTTTTTCATGCTGAAGTGGAACATATTTTGAGGTGATAATGGAGATTAGAGGTTTGGTTCTTACTTGAGATATGTTCTCCTGTTTTAGAAGCAGCTTTCAGAAGTGCAGCCTGTTTTCTTACAGCCTCCTGGGCAACCAGGTTACTCGATGATTCTGTATACAGAGATTACATTGAGAAAAATGAAGACAAGACCCCAAATAAAAAAACAAAGAAACAAACCAAAAAACAATAAACAGTGTCTCCAAAAACTTTTTTTTGGACAGTGAAATCACACTTGTAAATGTATGAATATCACTACTGTTCAAATTTTAGTCATATGAAAATATGCTTTGGTGAGCACATGATAAACGTGAAAAAAATCGACATACCCTCGAATTTTTTTTTAATTACTATACTTTTTCCCAAGTAAAACATTTACAGAAGTTTGTTAGGTTTCCAATCATACAGTAACACAATACATATACTGTTCAAAATTAAAACAAAAACATATTTGGACATGTACTGGTTATTTTTAAATGAACATGTCTACAGTTAATGTGATGAAAAACACTTGTGGTCACTTTGCTAGAATTGTGTGAACTTGGGTAAAAAAAAAAATGAGTAGAAAAATAAATTAAGTTTAGCATAATTTTTTTGCAGATAAAACAAGATATTTTGTAAGTTTGATACTGTTTTTCTATTGAAATTTCTGAAAATACTGTTTTTCAATGAAATTTCATGCAAATGCTAATATTGTACTTTGAGGCTACTTTAGGTATGAAAATAATCATGAATAATCATGCAATACCCCAATATACAACTGACCAACAACAAACTTCCCAAACTTTTTTAGAAACCAACCATTGTTTTTCAAAATCTGTGAGTTCAGATCAAATTTAAAGCCAAGCAGCAGTACATATTTAACTCCTGGCTTTTGCTGTGTATTGGGATAGTTACGCTTTGAAAAGCATTAATGATGCTGCTTCATATCTGCAGAGACAGGAAAGGCACAGAGGGGCCTCCCTGACAGGTAAGCCCACACACAACCCTGGCACGAGGGGCACAAATAGATACAGAATACAAATGTGGAAGGAGGATCCAGGAATTGCTCTTCATATGAGAAGCGTATCTTTGGGTCTTATATGTTCAGTTATGCCTTACATTAACTGTTTATCTTCTATCTTCATAACGATCTTGAGGAAGAAGGGTTACTTTTGGCAGACAAGAGAAAAAAAAGGCTCACATTTAAAAACAATGGTTTCCTTGTGCTGCTCAAATGGACCTGAATTCGCTTTTCCCCAACTCTTCTCACTCTTTCTCTTCTTCTGTCTCTTTTTTAAGGTAGTAAGAAGTTGTAGTACTCAATGGACTGACCTGTTTCAGATTACTTCAGCAAACGTATCTTACATTAGGTAGTCTGTGGCTAGCTTAGGTGCTCCGGACATAAACAACTGACCCAGTTCAGTGCTTTATTACCGACTAGGGACAGGAAGTCTGCGCAGCCGCTCTGACGTAGCTAAACCACAGCAGCAGCAGAACCAGAACCAATGAAGTGGCACCTGCCTTGCTTCGCGAACCACATGCAACTGCTATCTTCTTTTGCATGTGGATTTAAAACAGGGATGAGATGATTTTCATTTTTGTGTGAATTATCCCTTTAACAACTATCCCTAAATCTCTATTTAAACTGAAATATGTGAACTGAATATATCACATTCACATTCAACATAAGAATACTGAGCTGAGTGAGAGTTCAACCACCCCCAGGTTTGTAATATCCCTTCTATTAATATTAACATCCTTTCCCTTATGAGTGCCCCTTACGAGTCACGTCAACCTGCAAATGTATGCAAGATTAACCTCTCACCTTTGAGTGTGTGTGGATGTATACTGGTGGGAGCAGCCATTGATTTTATCAGCAGGTTTTTAATAACCAAGGTCCTTCTTAGTCTTTAAGGAGCAGAGGGGTTGGTGACATCAGAACATATGATAAAACCTAACTCTCTCAGCTATGAGAGGTCAAAAGTGGTGAATGTGAATGTGTGTGTGTGTGTGTGTGTGTTTGTGTCTGCATGGCAGACAGTTCAAAGGTTGAGTGCTCTTAACACCATTGTGAGATCACTTCCTGTTAAGATGCTTGGGAAAGCTGGACAAGGTTATCGGCAAGTTCATCTGACTAAAATATCACAGAGGGGAAAGAGTATCCCCAGCAATGAAAAAAAAGACAGTGGATTCTCTTTTTGCTTTCAGGAACGGCATGAAGTGTGGCAGTATTTATCCTGGGAGGTTTTCCTGTTTATTAGCTTATATACAATTAGAGAAGTTTGTGGAAGGAAGTCCCCAGCATTTGTGTGTGTGTCTGAGGACTGAGTTATGATGCAGCGTGTAGGAATACAAAAGTGTAAAGTTAAGTGTGGGTGCACTTATTTAGACAAACTGTCCATTGCACATTAAACCAACTGGTATTACTGTTGCACTAATCCCATACACGCTTCACCTTACTAAATAATGGACAGAAAGAGAGTCTTCATACAGAGATCATTCTCTTCAGTCTCAGGTTAAGGGTATTAGGATGATGACGCTATTGATCTTTCACTCAAGCAGCTGAGGAAATATAGTGTGCCTGGAGAATTATGGGTATGCAGCAGGCCACTATAACTCACAGCAATATTTTTCCTTGCTTAGCCCTGAAATTATTAATGGCTCAAGGTCAGCTCTTAATTCTCCTCTCAAAATAAAAATAAACCTAGGCACATGGTCACAGGATGGCACAGAAAGTTCATGCTCAAGAGAAGTGATTTATTACCTACTGAAATAACAGGAAAAGTACACCTTGATAATAACAGGGAAAAAAATCTACTAAATTAATGTTGCTCAAAAACATGAAATTGTTATTTAGCAAATAAAAATATGAGAGTTTCATGTATAATTAGAGTATCTAGTTTTTAAAGAAAATTTACTTTGCAAATAAAATAAATATTAAATTATACACTAAAATTTGCATATATTCTTTATTATACATTTTATTGTATAATATTTTGCATTTTCCTCAGGGTGGATAGGGTCTCATATTTAAAGAATCAAGTGCTACTGTCTGCATTGCAAGACAAACGGAGTATAAAATGATTATGGAAAGTGATGATTATGTTATTCCTCTTCACTCATTCTCCTAATACTGAACTACAATCAGCTTTGACAGTCTAGATCCATTAGCTGATCTAAAACAAGACCACATCCGAAACAAGTCCATTTACAAAGACAATACTTTGCTGTGTTGACTAAACATCTTAAAGGTTTAGAGCTTTTTTAATGGGTTTAGAGTCCAACTGGCTTCAAACTAAACGGAGACTTTATTTAACCTATTTAAAATCTGAGTATAGTAGAGAGGAGAAAAGGGAAAAAAAGCACACATCTGTAGATGAACAGAACAAAAAAAAAAGTCTCCATTCATCTCTGTCAGCAAAGACTGCTGCCCTCAGCACCAGAAGCTCATTAGAGACCAGGTGGTAGTGATGAAAGCAGGTGAGGAGGGTGTGTATGTCTGCGTGGGGGTGTGTGTGAGGGATGGAGAATTTTAAGTCATGTTCGCTTACTTTTCATAAGATCCGCTCTATTGAATGTCGAGTCTACAGGGAGTTACTTGTGCTGAGAAAGCAGTCTCTGTGTTTTAAGACAGAGTGGGGAAAGGTCTTCATGTCTCTCTCTTTTTCTGTTCCACACAGACGACATTGTTTCTAAGTTATTCAAATTAAGGTCCATAGCTCAAGGTCGAAAGTAACTGTTGATGTCCATTATATTCAATCTTGAGCAGCGTGGATATTAACCTACATAGTCATGAGGGTCCCACACAACAATAGACCCAACTGACATTCATTGCAAGGACAAAAAACTATTTATTTTATGTTCCACAAAGGGAAAAAAGAATGTAATACAGGTTTGGAATGACATGAGATGAGTAAATGACGACAGAATTTTCATTTCTCAAGACAAAAATAGAGAACGAGCAGCACACACCTGGCCCAAAAACATACGATGAATAGTTGGTGCAGCCTTGGGGGTCTTGGAACAGACCAAAGCGAAGCTAGAACAGACGGAGAGGGAGAGTGACGGAGGGAAATGAAGGGGAGGGGGGCGAGCTCACCTCCTACATACATACATCCCTCCTCATCAGTCAACATTCCCTCAAGATCACACAAACACATACTTTAGTCTGGCTTCACACAAACCCACACACGTCACATTGAATCACACTATACATCACGCTGCTGCAAGACAAAACTATAAGAAATGAGCACAGGTTACCCATGATGCAATGGGACTTGAAGATTAGACCAGAATTGGAGCCCATCTTGACATTCAAATACTACAAAGAATTCAGACATGAGTGTTTCACGGTCTTCTGTGTGAAAAGCGTTACTCATCCTGCACCAGTTAATCGCCCCTCCTCTAAATGTGTGCCTGTCATTAGCATCCAGATGTGCACTTGGAAACAGCCCTTAAACTTTTACAGGGAACCAACTCTAAATTATCCCTCTTCTCACTCTTTGCTATACAGTTGCCCTAGTTCAGCCTAAATGCAGTAGCAACTTTACACACTAAGAGGAAATAGTGCTTTTGTATGGTTTTGATTTAGCAATTTGCGTCAATTTTTAATTTCACTCCTGGGGTCGGTTGCACCAGCCAGGTGTAAAAAAGCTGGGTGTAAGTCCTACGCTGGGCTTTGCAACGTCCAGCATTATGATAAATATTTACACCTGTTGCACCACGATCAGCTGCAACTAAGATACATTCTCCTGCAGTTATAGCTCTATCTGAGATGACGTTCACGCCACAATGACTACAACTACTAATATAGAACTGAATTGCTTAAGACATCATAACATGTGAAGCCACCACGCCATAATTTTATTGAGTAAACATTTCCTAACAAGTCCGCGTTTTTAAATCCGAAGCCTTCCTGCACATTCCCATGATGGATTTAATCAAGGTTAAGTAAAATATAATAAATGCAATACAATGCTTCTTTCTAGAGTTTTTTTTTTTATATCTGACTATCAAGTTTATGTACAACGAATGTCTGTCCATTTATTTCTGATGAAAAGTAACAAAGCACAAAACAAATAAAACTACAAATAATGAATGGAATTAAAGAGATGAAATATTTCCAAGCATTTACACTGTCCAAGATGTCAAATGGTTCAGTTTCTTTTAATAATCCCAGTTCATATATAATGTTTAACTGCATAATTATTAGGCTATATGATGTAAAGAAATATATTTTGTATTCAGTTACTGTCGGCAGTGTGGTAGGCTACATCAAGCTTCGTGATTAATATTTCTTATCCTGCCCGAAAAGACAAGAACATAAACATTACAGTTCACGTCTGCAGTAAGAATGAACTAACAGACTGTGAATCCTGAAAACGAATAATGTCCGAGCAAGTAATGACTTTTCACTTTACCCCTACCTCTGACTAGGCGTAAGATTTAGTCTCAGATGTAGCACTACGCCGAGTTGGTGCAATGGGTATAAATTCTACACGTGACTTATAGTGTATTTTACGTCCAGCCTAGTCTTACGACCGGGTGTACGTCCAGCTGGTGCAACTGTTTCTAAGAAAATGTAAACCTTAAAAGTGTTTCACACTAATCCTGTTGAAACAGCAAATCTCTCTGGCACAAATGTTCAACAAAAGTTGGTTTCATTTAAAACTAACTACCAAATGAATCTCCAAATAAAAACTATATTTGAATATGAACTGTGGCAGCAAACATTAAGCAGAACTACAAATTTAAACACATAAAATTCATTGAAATTTTACTAAATTTATACACTATCTGGGTGTTTTCTAGATGGTTGCTGATGTGCTCTGGGATGTTTCAAAAGGATCCTTGCTTGCGTGTTTTAGTAAACACCACTAATAAATGGAGTCTAAAAAGCGGTTTCCTGAAGAACAGTGTCAGGTTTTGAAACCACTTAAGCCTCTTCTCTCAAAAAGATTTTCTAAAAGAGGAGGTTGTCGGCCATCTGCTTTGATATCCTTTGGCCTCTGTGTGGAAACACATTTTAAAGTGTACAAGCTGGAAACACTTTTCTACAGGAGACAAACAGTCATGTGGTGTCTGTGGAAGATCTGAAATAAGCCCCGTGAGCATGTGTAACCATGTAGGCCACAGACCAGTCGTACAGTGAACTCCTGAGATGAGACGTTCCACAATGCAGAACCGCCTCTTGGTTCTTTGACACTTCCTCCCACGCTAAAAAACAGATGTTGAACAGAAAGAAGGCTGGACCACTTGTCCTTCTTTGTTAGGCAGAAACACAAAACATACAGATCCTCCTCCCATCATAAAACCCAATCCCCTTTCATGTCTTTGTCTCATGACCTCGGCTGACCTCGTGCCAGACGTGAACCCATGTCATCGCACTTGTGCCTTACTCGTCTCACAGTTTCCTTAAACTCTTTCACCTCTGCAATTCAGTAGCCGACACCCCCTCTCCTTCTAATCATCTCCTAAAAGAAACAAGAGTGGGCACTACCAAAAGAAGGTTCTGTCTGAACCACAGAATGTTGTTTGTGAAGGAGACAGGCAGGGAGGGATCATCTCAGTTACCCACACCAACCACTCCAAACCCTCCGCAGTCATTAAAAACCTCTCAGCTCAGTGGACACACCACCACAAGAGATTCACAAAACAAGCACAGGAAAACAACGCCTGCCACATATTGCACCTCACAAAATCAGCTCCTCAGCATGCAAGAAATGACCGAGCCTTAAAAAGTTAAGGAGAGCCTAAAAGTAGCACGTACCAGTGGTGGTCAGTAACGGAGTAGCTTTACTTCATCAAGTACAATCATTTTACAATCATTTTTCAAGAATCTGTACTTTACTGTAGTTTTATTTTAAGTAACGTTCACTTTACTACATTCCAAAACATAAGATCTTATTTTTTGCTTCACTACATTTCATAAAACATATCGTTACTCCTTACATCAATTTTTTTGATAATAAATGTTCTTTGCTCACTTTCTGCTGCTGTAAACCTGTAAAGCCATATATAATAGTCCGAGAAAAAATTTATACTTATTTTTAAATAGATCAGTTTATTAAAACAAAATATTAGTAGCCTAACTTGCAATATTTTTATTTAAATTAACTTTGAATGTTAAATTCACATTAAATATAAACTCAGTCATATTAAAAATGTTGAGGCATTACACCCATATCTGTTAATTAAGTAAACAGACAGGTTTTATGCATAGTTAATAGATTACATAATCTATAAGGTGAGAATCAAGATATTTAATTATATAGTTAATGTGTTTGGGGATGTACTGAATAAAAAGTAAAAAAAGTTGTTGAAGCAGTACGATTATAAAAGATACGTGCTAATATAAAATTAAATTAAGTAGCCTATATAAAATTGCAAAATAAATCGATCTATCAGTACTTTTTTACTTAAGTACATAAAAAAAGAGTACTTTCGTAAAGGAGTACTTTTACTGGAGCAATATTTTATTATACGTATCTGTACTTTTACTCAAGTACTTGATTTGTGTACTTCGTCCACCACAGTGTACCACCAATACAGACTTTAAATGAGAAGAAGGAGCTGCAATTGTCCTATTGTGCCAGAAATAGTAATCTTATTTAAGTTGCTTTGTTGCTTAACAACCAAAAACAACCTATACAGGCTTATGAACTATTACTTGGTAGAATAATTGTTTATTCTAGGGCTGAACTGATATTAAAATTCTGGCTGATAGCGATCAGTTATTTTCTTCATTTTATAACCAAAAACAGCTAAGTGAAGAATATTACATTTACAAAGTTAAAAATAAATTAAAAGTAAACACTACAAAATATAACATTTTAATGAACTGCATGAAAAATGGTTTTTCATTGTGAGATTTCCAAAGATTCATTTTTATAGTGCTTCAGTTTTGACTGCTTTGATAATCTAAATGTAAAAATAATCTTGCACAACATCCAAAACATACAGATATATATCCAAATATACAAATAAATAGTGACAAGGAAAATATGATAAATATGCTATATTAGTTATAGAAAAAGCAATAAGCCACACAAGGTTGTGTGTTATAGTGATTTAACCACAGCTAAGGGATATAACCTCAAGTGTCTTATTGTTCTAATCAAAGAATAGAATAGAAGAGATTTTGTGGTTTGTGTGATGATCAAGGTCAGAAGTGCTATTCCAAATGTGGCACATCCTTCTGAACCACAAGCCAAAACAGATGACACAGACTCAGATATTCTGAGGAATCTGCTTGTTCCACAAGAAAAAAAGAACTTAACCAAAATGATTCCACTAAATCTAGAGCACTCTTGCGGAGGTTTTATTGAGTTAACTAGAGTTAGAGTTCAGACCAAATTCACAAAGTATGTTTGGCATTGCTGCATTGAAAGTCCAGCATTATTTTTAACAAGACCTGCCGGCCTTATGAGCGCAGCGCAGATGTCCAAATCTCATCCTACCTTTAACCCCCCAAAAATAACAAAAACATTTTGAGGTCCACTACAAAAACAGTGCTACCACGGCAACACCATAACTACTGCGTCAAGTCCAGGAACTATATCATTATATCATTTCAGTTCTCCCTGCCAACACAAAACGCATGTTCCAATATTCCTCACAGCATCTCCTGTCTTAATCACAGATCATAAACCTGCATTAATGTGCTTATGAATGCACTCTCACTCATCAAACTCTGTGGAAAGAGCCTTCCTCTGCCTCATTTAACTCTTCGAAATAATACTTTTGTTTTAGGCCACAATGCAGCATATGACCCAATTTTTGGCATCTAACTCCACAAAACCTTTCTCTCAATTTCAAATCATTTCCTTTACAAAAAAAGTTGGATTCACATGATGGAATTTCAATAATCTGCTTTGGAAGTGTTTGGAAAATCTGACTTTTACTCAGCAAGTTTATGTTACAAAAGGCCTAAATGGGACTGAGAGGAGCGTTTTGGGTCAGTCTGCCAAAGGTCAAAAGGTATTTTAAAGCAAAGATTAAATAGCTGACCTTGAGAGTGAAAACGCTCTTAAAACGCAATCTCTGTAGAAATGTAGTGTTCCACAGTCTTTCGAAATAAGGTGAGAAAACAGTCTAGAAGATTTGGAAAGCATTTGGTTATTAGTCCCTCTGGATAATAATGGTGTGCAGACAGTATAAACACCACTCTTTTTTACAAAAAAAAAAATTGAAATGGAACAGATATATGCTGAGTGTAGCCCCAAAACTGATACTGTACAGACAACACGCTAGCCATCTAGCAAACAGAAGATGCTCCCTCTTTTGGTGGCAGTGACGTGACGTGACATTCAGCCAAGTATGGTGACCCATACCCAGAATTTGTGCTCTGCATTTAACCCATCCAAAGTGCACACACACAGCAGTGAACACACACACACACACACAGACACACACACACACACACCTGGAGGAGTGGGCAGCCATTTATGCTGCAGCACCCGGGGAGCAGTTGGGGGTTCAGTGCCTTGCTCAAGTGCCTTGCCTTGCACCTATGGTATTGCCGGCCCAAGATTCGAACCCACACCTTAGGGTTAGAAGTCATACTCTCTAAACACTAGGCCATGACTTCCCATGAGTAAGCTTTAATAAAGACAAATGTTTTTGAAAGCATGACATAAAAGTGCTTTAATTGTGCTTCAGAACATAACTTATTTTCTGAGATGTCAGTTATACCGAAGATCTCTTTCTGCATATGCCAGCTTAGCATTTCACTCAGGATAATGTTAAGATCAGTATAACTGTCCAAATGTGATAAAAAATGCTACCGTTTGGAAATGTTAGGATAATTTGACCATTAGGAACGACAATAACTGACAAATTATTCTCACTTGGCCTTTGTCCTTAGACATCCACAATCCTTGTTTATTCATATTTTTCATAAAACGGAAACATACCCAGTCAAGAATCAGTGTCACGCCATTTAAAATATATTCTTAAAAAGGATCTTTCACTATGTAATACTTTAAATGCCAAAGCTAACTTCCACAATGGGAACGAGAAGATTTGTTCCCCACTTACCCAGTCAGACAAAGACATTTAGTGTGTCTGTGCATGTGTGCATGCCAGTGTGTATATAATTAGTTTCAAAGTCAGAGTTAGAGTCTAAGTGGTCGGTGAACTTCAGGGGGGCCATAGACCATTACAGGAAAAGTTTCAGTGTCCTTTGTGGTTGTGGCTGCCCATAGTAAGTCACATGAGCAATCACACCTCACTGCTTCCTCGTGTTTAAGTCAGTAAAAATCCAATTAAAACACTCACACAAAGCCAAGACATTACAGGGCTGGAAACAAAGAGCCGCAGCTGCTTTTATAATGAGATGAAGAGTGGATTTCTGAATGCTGTACATTCTGTGCATTTCTCTAGATTAAAGACGTCTTATTTCTAGAGGTCAAAGATCATTTAATGTGAAATGTGAAATGTCAGAACCACATCCTTTGAAACGGCACACACATATGCCCACACTCACACACAGGCATTCTTACAGAGCGTCATCCTTGCGTGCAGGAATTCTGACACGTCATCTGAACTGTGTGCTTGAGCTCAGGGTTTCGAGCCTAACACTAAAATAACACCTGGCGAAAGCATGATGATCATAGACATAGAAAAAGTATAGAAGCCTACCAAACACATACTACAGAATGCAACACTCAAGAAAACCCTATATAACAATTTTCAGAATGAAATACAAGCTATATGACCTCAGTATGTTTTATCTAGTCATTGTTACCCAATCATCATCTCAGAAATAAAATAAAATGTAATTGTTAATTGCTTAAAAAGTCTGAGGTTATGACAGTCTCGTCAGATAATTCATAAAAAAAAAATAATAAGAAGAAATGCTTTAGGTATTTGTTCCTGTAAAGGAACCACGCCACTAGCAGCACTAGGTTCACAAAAAAGGCAGTACAATCGTAAAATCGCACCCAGTTCTGGCGGTGCACAAACGGCCAAAAGTGGGTCATTCCACAATTAGTTCTGGCACCATGAAAAGTTTCCCGCAGTGCAAAAGGCCCTATTATGTAAGATCAATGAGGTTCATCTGACCTCGCAGAATCCAGCTGTTTCTCTTTATATTAGTTTATCAGGAATCTAAACGATGATGATAAGAAGATCACTGAGGTCAGTCCGTTTACAACTCTCCAGGCTACTGGCATGACTGACAGGCACTCAGAGATGAGTAGGAACAAGACAATACTGAAGTTGTAAGTGCTCTGAGCTGAATGAACTGCTATGTGCCAAGAACTCTGTATGTGTGTGAGAAGAGCGCTTGTTATCACTAAGACAGGCTTCTTATCTCTCCCCACTCTTTCTGCTATCAGGACACACACATGCAGCCTCTTGTTTTCAGTGTTATCTAGACAGGTGTAATTATCTCTTATCTGACCTCTTCTAACCTTCTTCTCTTCATCTTTGTCTTTCTCTCCTTCTTGTTTCACTCCACGCCTGCATTTGGTCTGCATCGCAGGTGGATGTACACGGTCAGTTCTTCAGCAACAAAGGAAGCTCCTGTGGGGTAACTCTGTAATCACCTAGTATTCTCATCTGATGTGGTTAGTGGTCACAACTGGACAGCTGAGACACTTCAATGAATAGTTCCAACTATAGTTCACAATAGTTACATTTATTTATTTAGGAGACATTTTTATCTATGTGCAGACATATAATTCTGTGACAGACTGAATAAGTTCTACAAGCTTGTTGGCATCATTTCCTGATTCTGTCCCCCCACCTTCCCTGTCATCCTCTTTAAAATTCCAATCAATTTTTAATAAATGTCAATATCGCTATTGTTAAAGAGATATATCTAGTGAAAGTTATCATGTCGTTCCAAACCTGTATGACTTTTCTTTCTTCAATGGAACATAAAGTGTTCAAATAAAATTCTAAATGTATTTATGTTCATAAAATGTAACACTCACTATTCTAATTCTATTCTTAAAAAAAAAAAAAAAATCTAACTACCTTTCTAATCTTTCTGTATTCTATTTTCTTTTCATTTATTATGCAATTGTGCGTGTGTGTGTGTGTGTGTGTGTAAAGGCCTCTAACACTAGCTTGCTCTATTCTTTTTTTTGTTCTATCTGTTTTCTTTTTATTTATTATATTATTTAAAAGCCCATGCTACGTGTACTGTTTTGACCTAACTGAGACTTGATATAGCACTTATATATCATTGCTCTTTTTGTTGTTTTTGATTGCTTCCACTGTACTCATTTGTAAGTCGCTTTGGATAAATGCATCTGCTAAATGAATAAATGTAAAGGTAAAATGTCATTTAATAAAATGTCTCAATGTTTTTTATGTTCATACAATGAAAGTCCAGTGGGGTCAAACCCCACTGACTTTCTTCGAGCAGTATTATTCAAAATATTTTTTGAATAAAAAAAGTATCTTATGCTCACCAAGACTTCATTTATTTGATAATAAATACAGTAAAAACAGAAATAAAGTGAAACAATATTAGAATTTAAAATAATTGTTTTCTTTTTTAATGTTCAAATACAATGATTAAAATAGTTAAACATTTATTTAAAAGTAGAAATTAATTAATTTAATTTCATGTAATTATTAATTTCTAGCCAAGCTATAAAAAATTCAAGATTTTTTTTTTATTATTATCAATGCTGATTTTCTTTTCTTTTCTTTTTTGTGGAAACTGTGATATATTTTTTTCAGGATTCTTTAATGAATAGAACGTTCAGAAGAACAGCAATCAGTTTAACCTGTAACTTTATAATAGTTTAATGAGTCCTTGCTGAATAAATGCCCCCCCCCCCATAAAAACAAAACACACTAATCCCAAACCTACAAATATACAAAACAGAAGCATTTGTCAATGTATCATCACATTCTCTGAGTTTAGGAAAAAGAAAGTCAAATATCTACTTTAATGCACACACTCACTTCAAGGCACTTCTTCTCTTTCTCTGAAGTTTAAGAGTCACTCACAAAGGCTATTTATAGAGCATTTGATAGTGCTACTGCAACAGAGGGTTCAGTTTCAGCCAGCAGAACTAAATCCTTCAGACCTTTAACAATCCTGCTAAAAGAAGCTTCATCCATTCAACCCTGACAGGGCAGCATATCATCACCTTGTCATTCCTGTTTGTCCCATCTGCCTGTCTGTTTCCATCTAATGAAAATAATTAGACTGAATATTACCCGTCAGCTGTCCCCACTATGACACAGGCTCATACAGACACCCTCCAAACACTTAAGTTTACTGTCGAAAAGCAGACCAGACCAGTGAGTGAGAGAGACTTAAATGGATTCCCACACTCCCACCATCTCTCTTCCCACAGATCTGAGCTTTATCTTAAGCAGCCACTTCAACAGAACATCCACACAGCCTTGTGTTTGTGTTAACATAGGGGTGGATGAAAGATGGGATTGACTGGGATGAGAAGAAACCCTGTGAGTGAAGCAATGAGGGGGTATTCAAATGCAAGAGGAAAAGAATATCAAACAGCACTGATCTCAATATGAGAGAGTCCTGGATCAAAACACACCTAGAATTCTCTATCTCTTGTAAGTATCAAAATACACACATGTGGGCCAAACTGGAGGGTCATCAGAGGTCAAGTCACTGAGAGGGATTTAAAATACATGGCAGACTATTTTAAAACTACAAGACAGTGTGGCTAGCAGACACTGACCCCTAAGGTTCATAAAAATTCAATAATTATATGACTTGGTTCATGACTTAATTCATGACATAAATCAAAAGTGATCCCTATCATATATATATTGATTATTTAACCCTTTAAATTGTGTTTTTGTAGATATGTTGTGATAAAATGTTTTATTTCACAACAACTAAAAATAATAAATAATAGTTAATAGTTTTGTTATATGCATAATAATCCTCTTCAATCTGCAATATTAATTAAGAAGCATGAGGCCGTAATACCGAATAATTGCACAGAGGAAAATAATATCTCAGCAATTTTCTTTTTATCAGCTTCCTGGCAGTCGGCTCTCATGACTCGTAAAAGCTTTTAAGAAAACAGGGTGGTTAGGCCTCTCAAACTAACTTATGGATGCTTTTAGGCTTTATGAATACAAATGACTTCACCCAGTGGCCAGATAATGAGACAGTTTGGGCAAATGGGAAATTAAATCATGCTGTCTCTGCAGGAAAATCTCTTTTCCATATATTGTGTGCGGGTTGTTGGGTTATTGTTATTAGGGAAGACTAGATATATGCAGAAATAAGCTACTGGATGTCTGAGCAATGTGGATGAAGGAGCTTTATCTGGAGATCTGATGTGACTCATTGAGGGTGTCTGACTTTGTGGTTGTGGTTTGATGGACCACTAGCCTATAAAAGCTCCAGAAAAAGCTGAAAGAGACAACCTCAGAGAAAGAAGTCGAACTGTAAGGTCCTAGCACTCAAGTGGACTTTTCACAATACACATTTCAGACACTGAGATTGAACATTTTGCCCTGAACCAGGGTTTCATTCTCTGCACAGGCATGGCACACACTGGAACATCTCTATTTTATTATTGTCTTCATGGTGGAATGACACAAGCAACCGTCTACACCAAAACAACAACAACAAGAGAGATAAAAGGAGCACCAATTTGTGCAAGAAAAGCATGTTTAAAAGAAGAGCTGGGTGTGGTGCCAATATGTGGGAGATGAGACTCATACTTGCTGACACTAGTGCCATGTGAAAGAGATCAGCAGATCAATGTGGGCGAGGGAAAGACAAACAAACAGTAGAAAGATTCTCAGTAAAATTTCAATAACAAATCCTAGGCTTAGTCCATTGGCATCATCCTGTACAAGTGTAGAATTCCAAGTAGGGATGTAAATGATTATTCGGTGAAAGGTTAATAGTTGATTAGAGATGCAATCGATTAAAGCTGTCGATGATCGGTTAACCGATTTAATGTTGTGCTGCGTTTGGCTTGTGCGCAGAACACGTGCGAGCGGCTGTGAGTGATCATCATTAATTCACAATGTACTAATTAAGCTTTTAATGTGATTTAAACTTTAAAAATAGAAACAAGTTTATTTTTGATGCAGAATAATAGCATGAGCATAAATACGCATAAGAGAATAATTTCAGAAACATGAAAAAGAATCTTACAGACCCCAAACTTTTTTTTTCTTCACTACTGTACAAATACACAAATATATATATATGTACCTATGAATCACAAAGAACTTTTAAACACATTTTTAAACGATGTGTAACATTAAACTTAAAAAAATTAAAGAATAAATCATAAGGAAAAAATGGCACTGCATCATTCCTTCTCTTTAGTTCTGCAGGCACGAATCCATGTGGACTTGATTACATGCTAAGCGGAAACAAAACCTTTGACGTAATAATAGACATGCAAATGTAAGTTGTCGTATGTTAATATATTTGACTCTCTCACAGCAGATCCAAGGTTTTTGCAGTGAGCTGTTTTTACAGCTTAGTTTCAACAACTAGTCTTATTGAATTACAGTTTTGGATTCTAAAACTTACAGTATGTGTTTATAGTGAAACTGTTTCATTTTAAAAAACAGCAAGGAAAATTAGATGTTTTTTTTTTCATTAAATTAACCTTCTAAATAATAGCATGGTGTCTGTACTCTTCAATAATATTGAGAAAACATGATCGCAGACGTAACTATATTAACCTCCCCTTCCTCACAGCAAACTGAAAGCTAGCTCTATCTTCTTTGTTGCTACTCCTCTCTCTCTCTCTCTCTCTCTCTCTCTCTCTCTGCCTTTCTTTTGTTCCAAGTGCCCTACAATAAACATTTTTCACCAGAGACTCGGACAGAACTGCAATCTAAACCATTTAGGAGCCTCTGCCAAAATGAACACAATGTCAACCTTGACAATGAGTTTAGATCGTTAGGGAAAAAGAGAGAGTGAGAGAGCTGATTGACTTATTGCGGCCCTGATATCTGGCAGCAGTCGTAGGAAACGTGTATTTTTGGATTTCCCCAGCCTTTCACTCGCTTATCCTTCATCATGCTCTTTCTTCATGATGACAGAGAGGGAAAAGATATTGTGATGCAGAGAAAAAGAGATGGGGAGCCTTTATCACACTCACACTGTCCTCTACTTCAGGTGTGTGTGTGTGTGTGTGTGTGTGTGTGAGGCAGATTTTAAGACAGACGACCTGGAACACGTCCAGCACAAATAACAGACCCAGTCATCATTCTACCAGTGCTGAATAACCCCGCCTCCTCTCTCCTGTTCCATCCACTGGTATCTCAGGCAACTCTCAGCGAGCCTCCTCATTGGCTGGTGTCAGGACGGAGTACACATTACACATTATGTCACAACACACAGTCTATTAAAAGTGATTTACTAACAGAATGGCTACTGAGTGAGTGTGTGTAAAAAGGAAGCTAATTTGAAACTGTAACTACTTTAATGCAAAGTAGTTAAACTAGAGACAAGCTAAAATGTAGTTAGCTACAAGCTACTAAAAATCGAAGGGACTCCCTTAAATATGCATCACCATTCAAAAGATAATTGTATTTTTATTATTTATATATTTATAATTTTTTGATAATTTCTTCTATAGGTTTAGAGTGACAAGAAAGCACCTTCACAAGTTATATTTGAAGATATTATTACTGTGCAGGCTCATTTTATGTTAGTCACACACAGATGAAATCAGTTCACTTTAAATTTCCTGCTGCATTTCATGATGGATCCATTTCAGACACAGATTTGATCTATTAAGATGAAGTCAGCATTGCACATTCCTGGCCAAAACTACAGGCAGAAAACTCTAAGGCACACAACATACTGCATCTCCATCATCTCTCGGTGAGCACCAGCACCTCCATCATCTCTTATTGCAAAAATGCTGTCGCTAAAAACCCAACACAACAGATTAACATCGACACATAGTCACTAATGTCTGACTTTCATCATTTGACTATCCTGCTAGTTAAAAAAAAAAATCAGGTCAGTTGAAAATGTGCTTTTCCAAAGTCATTTATATGTGATTTGGGCTATTTCCACCTGGACCAGTAAGAAACTACCTAAAACTCCATAGAAACTGCATAGCAACATGATAAAAATTCTCAACACCATTTTTAACCAAACATAATGTATAATCAGAAAATATAGATGCAGTCTGACAGTGCTCAATGCACAATTGGGAATCACTGCAGTTCTACTGTAACACAACAATCCCTGCGGTCACCCGGTTTCTTTTGAATCCTTTTATCCTGAGTTTCTACAGCGCTGCTGCAGAGCGTGCCTCTTATAAGCATGTGTTTATGTAAAGCTCATCCAGAATCTGCCTCTCTAATCACAACCATCTTTATACCACCACGTAAGCACACACAGTTCCAGACACCATGCAGCATGTACACACCAACACACACTTACAAATGTTTGCAAATGACATGAAAGAAACAAGGGGTTTTGTGTATTTGCTTAATCAGCGGCTCAGGATTAAATGAGCTCTTGGCAACCACAAGATCATTTGAATATGTGAATGACATCAGAAGCGCTCGCCGCAGATGAAGACTTTTGCGGTTGTCTGTGGTAGTCAGTCCCAGACGACCACAGGAGCGAGAAAAGAGAGGTGGGAAACAAGAGCCAAAGAAACTGTTTTCAGGTTTTCTAATCTTCTTTCTAATATAAAACACTGCATTGCCTTTTCATGTGGCAGATGCATAGTTAAGTTTTACAAGGCCATATAAAAGTACAACAATAAAACCAAAACACACAGCACAAACAATATATGATGTATGTGTATGTGTTTCAATACATTTAACAATGGAAAAAAAGCAAGAAACAACAGGTTCGCTGAGTCCCAATTCGCCTACCTATACTACGACCTAAAAGTATGTACTTTTTTTGTGAGGAAAAAGTACATACTTTTGAGTGTGTAGCAAAAGAGTATGCACGCTCTGGGACATACTTCGATGACGTCATGCAACGTGAACGACAATCTGGTTGCCTAGTTACGCACACCACAACTGTTAACGTTTCATTCATTCTTTATGTCCATTAAAATTTTATTTACTATTCCCATCTTTTTTTCTCATCGTTTTTTTTCACAATACATTTTACAATGTGTTCTTCTACCAAGTTGAGGAGTGAAGAAGCAGGGCTGCGTCGTCGTAGAACCAAACGCAGGTCGTTTGTGAGGCGGCTGGTTCTGACGTTCATGTGCAAAGTGTGTAACAAAATAAAATACAACTTTAATTAGTTATTAAAACTTTAATAACATTTGAATTATTACACTTAAAAGCTGAGGGCTCGTCTCCGTTGCTGCATCCGGCTGCCATGTTAACATCACCGCAAAGCTCCTCCCTCCCGTACGCAATGGGTTGTGGGCAATATTAGCACTTAGAGTGTGCATTGATCTGCACTTCAAATTCTAACCGGAAATAGTAGACCATCCGGGTATCTTTGGAATGCTCTTTTCAACATACTATGATTTGGGACGTACTAATTCTAGTTTCGCATACTATTTAGGACGGATAGTATGCGAATTGGGACTCAGGTAGAAAATAAATTAAATGGCAGCGATTTTTTTTATGCCAATGCCCTGCAAAAAAGATGATCCTTTTATGAGGGAGACCTTTTTAAATAAATAAAAAAACCTTCTATATTAAAAATTAAGCATGATATTACATATTATTTGTTTTCATGTCTTTCACAAAACGTTGCTTTTTATCTTCAGACAGTTCTTTCTTCCTCCCCTTGTTGCATGAAAACTGTATTAAAAATATTTAACAAACCTATTTTGAGACTGATACCAGTTATCTAAAAAGATGTGAGGAATAAAACAAAGAAACATTTTGCTTTTTGCTTTGCAATTAAAAAAAAAAAAAAAAAAAAAAAAAACACCAACAACACTGCTTTATTCCAGGGACTGAGTTATAGAAATCAACAAAAAGAAAAAAGAAAAATCACTAATCTTCCCATTACTTTTTATTTCTAACTGCTAAAAACTACAACTCAAAACAGAATACAATAAACTGCATACATAAAAAATTGTGTCAATATTGTTTACTTAGTTTAATATTGCAAGTTAATATGCTTTTTTTTCCTCAAAAAAAAAAAAAATACATAAATTTCTGCGGCCTCTGGTACCCTACTGTTGCTCCTTGGGATTCCCTAGACCCCAGTTTGGAAATCTATTATGTAGTAATTTATGTCGTTTATTCACCGGAAATCATCATAAAACTCTATGAATTAAGATACACGCTTTTTCTTTAATATCCCTAGAAAAAGTTTAGAGCTTAACTCAGGTAACTGCTTAAAATTGCAAGTTCAGCGTGAGGAAAAATAGAATGTTTCCTCAATAAATATGTGTATTCCTCATTTGTTTCTTTCCATTTCCAGACCTTCACTTCCTCCAGTGGGGCTCTGTGCGACGCAGCACTTCCTGTTTGAGTTTATGTGGTGGGTTGTAAAGCGAAGGCCCTGTTAAACCTGAAATTTCTTGGTTTATACAGAGCACAGCTTTTACACTCATTTCAGCAGGTCAGGTACAGTAGGTTATGTCATCCCGCAGACTGTCTTGGGAAGGAATGGACAGCACAGAGCACAGAAAGGAAAAGAAGGGAGTTGTTGCAATAATATACAATATACAGGACAGGCAGCACAAATTTAGAATTACAAACAGCTTACACATCTAAACTTAACAAAGTTTACAGTTATGCAGATGGAAGTAAAAGATATAATATAAGCTGCTGATGGGCAATTTGCAATGCTCATTAAGAATTTGTTCATATTGTTTGTTGAAAGTGTGCACTCTTATGTGAAAAGTGTTGAATAAGTAAAATGTACATGCGTTCAAAGTGTGTGTTCAGAATGTTCGTTCAGAATGTTAATTGATATTCACAAAGTACAAATGTAAACAGACACAACAGCTGCACAATGCACTTCCTGACACCTTGTATCTCCTACACACGCTCACACACTCCTCACTTCAGGGGCATAAACACAAAGCTGACTGGCTAACACAGAGACAGGCAGGGGGCTCTGCCTGAGATTTTGGCCCTTTCCCAAGTCATTAAGGACAACTTAAATCATTCCAGAATGAAATGCTCTTAAAAAAGAGCCAAAAACGCTCCCAGCTGACTTTCTCCATAGTGAGTGTGTGAACTAACTGAAGTTTGAAGTGTAAGAGCTTAGCGTGGAACCCCCCGATAAGCCGAGCTGAGCTGTGAAAACACAGATTACATTTCTGTGGCTTTAAAGCGGCCATCACATGCCTGCAAGCTGAGCGGGTAATTAGTGCATCAAAAGCGCACAGCCTTAATTTGAATGAGTTTAATACAGGGACCTTCACACTTCTGAGACAAGCGTGCTAATACAACTTCCTCTCAATCATTTGACACACACAGACACACACAAACACACACACACACACACACACACAGTTGGGTAGGGTGACGAGTTAATGTGTATGAATATAAACATCTCAGAATTAATCCTCATCATTTATTTAAGTAAAACACTAAAGGTCTGTGGAGAAATCTTCTTCTAAAAACACTAAGGCAATGAGATGATGATTTAACAAGTGTTAGGTCATTATGCTTATCAACAAAATATTCTGTGGAGCTTTGTTGAAATAATAAACTGGGCTGAAAGCAGATATGACGGAACAATATTTTGACATAAAGCCTTCATAGACAGTATTTCATTTCCCCCCGCATGATACATGATGTAATTTGTTCAGTGCATTTAATCTTTGGGTTTTTAAATCAAAGAAATTGTGCAGGGTTGGCGTCGGGGTTATTTCTGTTGCTTCCAATGAATACAGATTAACAGAAGATATCCATTAAGGGTGCATTAAATTGATCAAAGGAAAATATATTTTTAATGTTACAAAATATATTTATTTCAAATAAATAAAAACGGACCTTTCCATTCATCGAAGAAAAAAAGATGTACAACAGTTTTTAGAATTGAGCACCAAATCTGCATATTACAATGATACAGATATTTTAAATTGCAATAATATTTTAAAATATCACTGTTTTCCGTGTTGATCAAATAAATGCAGCCTAGGTGAGCGTAGGGGACTTCTTTCAAAAACACTAGTGTGAAACGCTATGAATGGTAGTTTGTCCAAAGTTTTCAACATGTTCTACAACAATGACTTAAGAGAAGATTTGAAGTGGTCTTCACTAACAGAGCTTCAAACATCTGTGTGTACAGTATGTGTGTGTGAAAGTGAACAAGGGTGGGACGCTGATTTTCATGAAATGCACTTCAGATAAAAAACCTTGACATTTACTTCAAATATGTTTTTGTGTCTTATCGGTGATGTAATGTTTTACTAGTTCAGACGACGCCGATGAGAGAGGGAGAACTAATGAGAAAAGAACAAGAGATTGCAAGTGTGAGAGCAAAAAAGTGTTTGGGCCAAAAATGGACAAAAGCAAAAGATATCTTAATCCACAACTCAACTCTTTCAATTAATGTCCCACAGGAAAAGAAACAGACCAGTATACTTAAACATAAATAAATAATAATATTCTGATAGATGTAAGTGTTTCTCATGACAAAAAAAAATAAAAAGTTGTATTCCTGATGTTTCATGTACCATTGATATATTGTATTATATCTAGGAACTGCTATCTGCAGATAGTAGTTTTTGTTGCACTAAGGAGTAGTTCTGTTTGGCTTACTTGAATAATGCTGCTTTAAAGTGAAGGTGATGTTTAAAAGATATTGTCTGACCGAAGCAGCCATATTTCTCTTTCCTCATTCCACACACCCCACATGCGATTACACTTTACATTTTAAACTACAACCCATACTGTGTGCATGAAAACAACCTGGAGCCAGAGTAGACACAAACAGAGACAGTCAGAGAGAGACAGACAGTGTTATAAAACAAGATAATGTGGGGGTTGTCGGGACGGTACATCTATATATGAGAGAATAAAGCTTATTCTCCACGGTCTGATATACCAGACACGAATAAATGTGTGTGCATTGCATGCACAACATGCTTTCTAGATTCTGATCCTCACTATATAGTGTATTGCATCAGTGACATGAGCGATGTCTTGAGGGGTGCTGAAGCCCATTGTAAACTGTGGTGTTGGTGAGACAGAATGGAGCTGTCAGATTAGCTGTGGGCGGGCCTGGGCACATTTACAACTTGGCTGCCCAATCAGAAATAAAAAACTAAAATAAAATACTACGCTGTATAGTTAAACATGGGTACTACTTTATGTGGTGTATTATATCTATAACACCTAGTAACGTCAGAGGACTCAAGGCTGCGTTTCCCGAAACCTTCTTATTTAGGCTAAACCCTTTTTACATTTTTTACTGAAATGCTGGAAAGTATTTAGAAGAACAATATTTAATCGAAGCATCACCACAGCAAACAAAAAATGGGAACGAGAAGAAAGCACGTAAAAAATTGAAAAGGTTATTGTGGCAGCAATATATGATACAATTTTTAAATTGACAGGACAGGAAGTAGTAAGTGCAGTTAGCATACTGCTACCACTTGACATTTTAGCACACACACACACAAACAACCACATGACAAACACAGTACAGCATTAAGATCCCTCAAAGCAATTTACAGGGCACATTAAAAGCCAAGCCTGTCTATAAAAGTAAACTATAGTTCAGTCTAATGAAGACTTGCCACCCTGGCAACATTAAACTTGACACATTAAACCATTTAGCTGTGCTTAAAAGTGTCCGAACACAACTTAAAAACTTCTAGTGGGTCAGTGGGTATAGCTGGTTCAAACAACCGCTTAAAATGCCCAACTTTGGCCAGATCACACAAGACCTGGTTCATTTGGGAGAGGACAGAAGACTCTCATGGCTGCTGGATGTTCCTAACAGTTACTCCCAGCAGGACTCACAATGAGGCTCTGGCTGACACTCAGAAAATGCAGCCAAACACACACACACATGCAGTCACAGAGCAAAGCAGCCAGAAACAGCACGCAAACACAGCTGAGACACGCGCTCACATAAATCACACGCTCACTCACACACACTTTTGCTTTCGCCATCTCACAATAGCCATCCATCCTGTTTCTCTTCTTTTGTCTTCTCCACTGTTTACTCTACTGACAGTGGGACATGATTTACAAACAGAGACAGTGGATCGAACTAGAAGAAGTCAAAGTCAGATGTGAACTATGGCCAGGGCAGGACATTAGTCGTGCGGTGGTCTCCTTGTGTGAGCCCGTATTAACATTAAAGGGCTCATATGATGCTGCTAAAACATTATTTGGTGTAATGAAATGTGTTTATGCGGTTTAAGGTTAAAAAAACACATTATTTTCCACATACTGTACATTATTGTTTCTCCTCTATGCCCCGCCTTCTGAAACGGGTCAGTTTTTACAAGGCTCATCCATCTGAAAAGCAAGGTGTGCTCTGATTGGCCAGCTATCCAGTGCGTTGTGATTGGTCGAATACCTCAAACGTGTGATGGAAATGTTTCACCCTTCAACATATTGTGTTGCCCTGTCCAGCCAGAGCGACAAGACATAAACATAAAACCCATTATAAATGTGATAAAAACATGATTTCTAGTTGTGTCCTCTTTTGAAAGGCCAAACAAAGTAGTTTCGCTTTCTCAATGAAACAGCATCACACACTGTGGCCTTGGGTTAGCGGAGACTGGAGGCCTAGAGTGAAAACTCATTTCAGTAACTTGACTATAGTTTGACGTTTTTTAATTTACACAAAGTTTTTTCACAGAGAAAGATTTCCCAACGCTGACAAAGAAACAAGCAGGGTATAGAGATTCCTTCTTCATAACTGTTTTTAGTTCTTTATTGGGATGTAACTAACATCACTATTGAGTCCTACCTTCTTCACACTGAGATCCGCTGTATCCAGGACAACATTTCCACTCCAGAGAGGTGATGGTGCGGTACACAACTTTATAGGATGGGCGGACCACAGTGCGATAGCTGCAACACACATACATCAAATGTAAGACAGTTGTATTACATTTTCACACAAAAAAACACTATAGAGTAATATAGAATTCACTCAGCAATGAAAATATTGGTGACACCTCTTTTCACAATAAAGATAGTATTGTAGCTTTCTCATTTTATAATATTATTTATTCAGTAAAAAAATATCATTATTTTATTATTAAAATATACTACAAAGACTTATGGTTATATTTTAGTCAGTTTCCACAAACATATTACACAACACAAATGTTTTCAACATTGATCATAATAAGAACTATTTATTGAGCTGAAAACAAGCATATTAGAAGGTTTTCTAAAGGATCATGTGACGGAAAATCAACTTTACAATCACTGGAATAAAACATTTTAAAATATATTAAAATAGAAAAACAGTATTTTTTTTTTTTTGTGAAATATTTCACACTATTTTTACAACTAATTGCTTTACAAAGAAAAGCAGCCTTGGTGAGCATAAGAGATGACTTTCCAAACATTAAAAAAAATATATACCAAACTCAAACTTTTTAACAGGAGCGGATACTTCAGAATCAGAAAGAGCTTTATTGCCAGGTATGTTTACACATACAAGGAATTTTTTTTTTTTTTTTTTTTTTTTTTGTGACAGAAGCTTCCACAGCACAATCAGATTACAATGACAAGACAGATAGTAAAAATAAGTAAATAGGAAATAATAATATAAAAAAAGATCAAAATAGTATTTTTGTGTACAGGTATAAAATGTACAAATGCATGGAAATGTGAATAAGAAGTATGGTGTGTAAAATAAATAAATGTATGAATAGCGTTGAGTATTATATGTTTATATACAAGTTAACTGTTCATGAGATCGATTGCCTGAGGGAAGAAACTATTCTTATGCATGGATGTTTTGGTGCTCATTGTTCTGTAGCGCCAACCAGACATCAACAGTTTAAAGAGGAAGTGGCCTGGATGTGAGGGGTCCAGAATGATTTTGGCGGCTCTTTTACTCACTCTGGATGAGTGCAGTTCTTGAGTGAACTGAGTGGGTAGGGTTGTACCAGTGATTTGCGCAGCAGTCCAGACAATCAGCTGCAATCTTCTAAGGTCTGATTTAGGTTTTATAGCTTAGCTAAACCAGACAGTTATAGAAGTGCAGAGGATGGATTCAATGACTGCAGAGTAAAAATGTATCAGCAGCTCCAGTGACAAATTTAATTTACTCAGCTAGTGAAGGAAGTGCAGCCTCTACTGGGACTTTTTGTCAATGGAGACTGTGGATCTCTCACTTCAGGTCCTGAGAGATAGTGGTGGCCAGGAACCTGAATGACTCCACCTTTGCCACAGTGCTGTTCATGATGGTGAGTGGGGGGAGTGCAGGGCTGATCCTCCTGAAGTTCACTATCATCTTCACTGTTTTAAGCATGTTCAGCTCCATGTTGTTATAACTGCACCATACAGCTAGCTCTTTAACCTCCTGTCTGTAAGCAGACTCGTCACCAACCTGGATGAGGCCTACAAGTGTGGTGTGATCTGCAAACTTCAGGAGCGTGACAGAGGGGTCTTTAGAGGTGCAGTCGCTGGTTTATAGGGAAACGAGCAGTGGTGAGAGCACACATCCTTGGGGGGTGTCAGTGCTGATGTTGCGGGTGCTGGATGAGAATTTTCCCAGCCTCAATAGCTGCTACCTGTCTGTCAGGAAGCTGGTTATCCACTGACAGATGGAGGTGGGCACAGAGAGCTGGGTTAATTTGGACAGGAGATAATGGTGGAGCATTTGAAGCAGGAAGGGTGCACAGCTCCAGTGTCCTGTTGAAGATCTGTGTGAAGATAGGGGCCAGCTGGTCAGCACAGGATTTCAAACAGGGTGGTGTAACTCCACCTGAGCCTGGAGATTTTCTTGTCTTTTGTTTCCTGAAGACCAGACTCACATCCCTTTCACAGACCCGAACAGCTGGAAGGGGTAGAGGAGGGTTGCTGAAGATATTAGCAGATCCAAGGAGAGAAGATCAGAATGGGTGTGACGTGACATGGCCTGACATGTGGCCAAGTATGGTGACCCATTCTCGGAATTAGTACTCTACATTTAACCCATCCTAAGTGCGCACACACAGCAGTGAACACACACACTGTGAACACACACCCGGAGCAGTGGGCAGCCATTTATATTGCGGCCCCCGGTGTGCAGTTGGGGGTTCGGTGCCTTCCTCAAATTCACCTCAGTCGTGGTATTGAAGGTGGAAGAGAGTGCTTTACATTTACTCCCCCCACCTAACAATCCCTGCCAGCTCGCTTCCCATGCTTGCATGTCTTAAAGCACTTGAGCAGTGCCGCTGCTCCGCCAACTGTCCAACAAAACACCATAATAGTCAAAAGTGGGTGAAATATTTGGTGATGTTTACTGCTGAATGTTCACCAATTCGTCCCTGATTAAACTGATTGCAGTAATATAGCTAAAAACAGGACAAACTAACAAAAACATTAAAGCAACTGTGCTCCAGACCGAGGCAGCCATCAACAGCGCCATTTTGTCTCATTTCTTACACACTTGCAGCATATTATGCATATTATGCAAAATTTTGGGGGTTTGTAAGATCTGTCAAATTAAAATTTTATAAGTGCAACATTAATATGAAACAGAGGTCCCTAAAATGATATAAAACACTTAGTGAGTGTGTGTTGATAATAAACTCACCTTCCTCCATTGCAACCCTGAGGCCACCTGCAGGTCTGATAGACCCTCTGGAGAATAGTGCCATTCTGCACCTGACAGGCCACTGTTTTAGTCACTGTCTGCGGACACCAGTTCCTAACAGAGAGAGAGAAAAAATTGAGAATTAGAGTAGAGCAATCTAACTGACCTCTATCCTGTACTGGATGGTTCTGATGACATAAGAATACTAACACACACAGACACACACACACCATAAAATGATCTAATCCAACTCCCACATACTGTAAAAGTGATCAATGTTTCATGGGACGCCCATCCTTCAACAGTCTAACCATCTTCTTTGAAAACTCTTTATGCTGTTTACGCAGGTTAAATGACCCGTATGCCCGGCAGGAGAGCCTTTTCAGCGCTGTTTACTTTGCGGTCTTTCTTTAGCAATACACATCCATCCATCTTTACTCTTTTCGCAGGACTACAAGCAGGGGGAAGATGTCCTGTGCGAGTGAGCGTGTGGGCTCCTCATCTAGATTTAAGACAGCTTTAAGAAACTTGAGCCAAAAACCAGAGCAGAGGCTTCTTTTGTGCTGCTTTTATCAGGGCTTCACTTCACATAGCTGGAAAAGACCAGAAACATTTTGAGCCACTCAAAAAGGGGGCTTAACATGAGGTCTTTATATAATATTGTATATATAGAGAGAGAGCGAAAGAGAGAGAGAGAGAGAGAGACAGAGAGAGAGCTAGAGAGAGAGGAGAGAGAGAGATAGAGAGAGAGATAGAGAGGAGAGAGAGAGTATATAGTGACATATATTGTGATATATATTGTGAACATTGCCTAAGAAAAATCACTGTGTGTGTTTATTTTTTCTGTTGTGTAACAGCCTACAAAATAATGCAAGGCAGTTTGATTTCACACTCTTGACAATTTTTTTAATAAATATTACAATTAGAAAAAATATTTAAATACATATAGTAAATATTAAAATATATGAAAATATTATTCTCTGAAACCATTTGTCAGAAAGATTAAAAAAATACTGATTTCATCTGATTTTCATACATGGGAATGAGAAAGACTATGTGTAATATCCACAATCCCACACAACATTCAAAGTCTGATTAAAGATCAATACTTTATTTATTTACAAGCGACTTAAAACATTTTTTTTTAAACCAGTATGCGTATTCCCTGGGAATTTAACCAACAATCTTTTGCACTACTAACGTAATGCTCAACCACTGACCCACAATACCTGGCATCCGAGTCTCAACATAATATATAATCATAAAAACCTATTGATTTTTTTCCCCACCCCTGTATATACATACATATAAAATCCTGGCAGCCCAGCTTTGTAACATAGAAGCTCACTCAAGGGTATACTGTTTCAGTCATGGTGCAAACAAAAAAAATGCAAACAAGAGAAACAAGCCTGGGAGTCAAAAATCATCTGGAATGTTTGCCACGGTAATCATTAAATGTGCCCTACATAATGTGGAACTTTCTAATTGGGAATCCAGTGGCAAATCCAGCCCTGATGAGAAGCAGACAAGAGGCAGGACAGAGGAGAGGAGAGGAGAGGAGAGGAGAGGAGAGGAGAGGAGAGGAGAGGAGAGGAGAGGAGAGGAGAGGAGAGGAGAGGGGGAAGGTAACACGGAGAACCAAAACAAAGTTGCTTGGCCCAAGCCCAGACTCTCGGCACATGCCAGAAGTCACAAAAGAATGGAATGAAAACGTGGGTTTGAAGAGCAACACCAATCAGATCTCTTTCCCCCCGAGCTCCCTCATGATTTTTACACAGAACGACTTGAAACAAAGAGCCATTGATAAGTTCACCTCAAACAGACCTTTGTATGAACCATTATGCCTCAAGTTGAGCAAACATAAGTAAAAGAGATGTGGAGCAGAATTCAAAGAGAGTTAATACACGTGGAACATATGGACGTCATTATATCTACTATACTTCAGTGGTTATTATCAATGGCTCAGCTTATGCATTGCTATGATCACACACCTGGAAAATAGGTCAGAGGACTGTTACATGCTCAATAATCAGCATCAATTACTGAAGGTTGTCTGTCTGTGGCATTGTGTGTTGATTGATGATATTATGAAAAGCCATGACGAGTCAGGATTGCAACTTCATCCTTGGAACACAGACTCAGAAAACACAATTTAATAGTAAATAATTCAAATATCTCCTTACTATTTCCCCCGTCACATTAATGGTAAAAACTTTTGCCGGTTCTTTGTTGCAAACATAAGCCTCTTGCATGTATTTGAACACAGAACTGTTCAGCTGTGCTGACGGCACGCACCATACATGCTGCTGATGCTGCTGCGGGACAATAAACACTGTTGAGTCACTCTTGACAGTCGTGGTAGCAGGGTCTTGTGTTGTTTCCACCAGCTCATCACTAATTGATGGATGTCTAAAATATAAAAGTAAGGAGAAGTATAAAACAGGGAGACCCGGCCCGCATCTGAATTTTGATGTCAAAATTGGCCCGAAGCCTGGCTCGAGGGGTGCAAAAAAGTCGGGGCCCGTAGTACTTGGGCTTAAATGCAGGGCTCTAGTGTCTGTTGTTGAACCACAGGGAGACTTTCAGAGTTGCAGAGACTGGCCCACAGAACAAGCTCTCAAATATTCCTGAAATTTCCAAAGCCTAAGCATTTTAGGTGGTTTGAGTCGAGGGAATAGAACTGGGGTGACCACAGGCTTTTCCGGTCACTACCTGCCCAACTGCTTCGGCCCAGCCAACAAACACACACAGGCTGAACTCACAAACACAGAAGTCTGGCCACAGCTCATAGATCATGAGGCTATTTCTGTGATCCGCTTGTTACTGAACCTAAAACTACAAATCATACACTTGTCCTTCTCTAGGAAACACAAAAATGCACATTCAAACTCTCCCATAAATACAACTATAAAAAAAATGTTTTTTTTAAATTCACTCCACATAATTTACCCAAGCAGGCCATGTTCCTACATCAATATCCTTTGTTGTCAGCAACCAAAACACACCCTTAAAATCAGAAGGCAAAGATTGGTTGAGAGAAATTCAATGTAAGTCGATTAAATGAAATAGAATGAAAACAGATTTAAAAAAATGCAAATCAATAAAATTCAATTAGATGCTCTTCAAAGCTTGAATACTCCATCCAAAAAAACAAACAAACAAACAAAATAATATGTGTTGTTTCAAAGAAGAATAAGTCATATGGCATTGTAATGACATGATGAGTAAATGATATCACATTATATTATATTCACAACACACTAAATCATGTAAATACACCTGAGCAAAAACTATCACATATATTTGCATCCATATTTCGCTGTGATTTCAGTGGCACTGAACCCCATTGCACTGATTCTGTCCATTTAGCATCATTTTAGCCTGCAAATCTGCTACATAAGGTGAACGGACACAGAAATGGGCTGAACTCACTCACAATAGAAGGAGACGTCCGAGCAATGGACAGATAAAGATCTAGAACGGCACAGCCATCACAACACAGTTCCCACACTACCCCCAATCGCAGTTTGGTGAACAGGGTGATTTGTTCGAGTCATTCACCCCCCTCTCGTCTCATCTGATCCAGACTTTGTCTGTACTTTGCCCAACTGTAATTTCAATGACCTCCTCTACTCTAAAATACAAATCTACCTAAAAACCATGCAAAATTACCTGTCCATTTTCAAACAGCATTCAGTGTATGACATTCTCTGAATCTTTGTGAGAACATTCTGGACACAGACCAGCTCCAAATGAACTAATGAGAAGATTTATAAGGAACATATAAAACATAGGCCTTTCAGTGGGAAATAAACCTTCACCCGCTCTCTGAAGAGAGAGATGGAGGAGCAGGCTAAACTCTGCTTTGGGTTAAAAGAGGAGGAGCAGTACACACAGACCATTATTCCTGTAATCTAACATCTCTCGTTCACAAAGCATTTATGAGGGCTCATTATGCAACCCACACTCTAATTCTTACTATGATAACAGTTCCACTTGTGGATAACAGTTGTGCCTTGAAAATAGTTCAGTAATGTGAGATATAAAGATTTTGCATTTTTCATAACAAATTATTTGACTTGGCTATATGTGATCCTGGACCACAAAACCAAGTCGCTGGGGTATATTTTTTGCAATAGCCAAAAAAACATTGTATGGGTCAAAATTATAGATTTTTCTTTTATGGCAAAAATCATTAGGATATTAAGTAAAGATATTAAGATATTTTGTAAATTTCCTACTGTGTGTGTGTATACATATATCAAAACTTAATTTTTGATTAGTAATATGCATTGATAAGAATTCATTTGGAAATCTTTAAAGATGATTTCCTGAGTATTTAGATTTTTTTGCACCCTCAAATTCCAGATTTTCAAATAGTTGAATCTCTGCCAAACATTGTCTGATCCTAATAAACTGTACATCAATGGAAAGCATATGATATATAAATCTAAATTGTGAAAAATTTACACTTTGTTGTCCAGGGTCACATATGGTTTTGTAAGGTTCACAGTGCTTCAACCCCCCCCCCCCCCAAAAAAAAAAAAATGCTTTTGGGTCAGTGTGAGCATGACAGCTCCAGTATGTTTTGCAACATTTAAAATACCAATCTACCACAGTAATATAGAGCAATTTTTTTTTTAAATAATTACACAAATCTATAAATAAATAAATTAGGCCTGACAAAATTTAGTGCAATTTAGACTAAATAAATAATAAACTTAATTAATTATGTTTAGAAATCACTACTGAGACTCTATACAATCCCTATAAAGAGTATACTGTGAATCGCTTTCAATAAAAGCATCTGGTAAATGATTACTTGCATACTTTTCTTTTCCTCACATACATACATAGGACCAGCAATGTAGGGCCCTATGAAATCCATTTTATTTTTTCCCAAATTCCATTTTATTTTTTTCAAAATTCATTTTTTTCAGTTTTAATTTTTCTCCACTCCTTTTTCATGGTTAAAATAAGTTGTATTAATCAAAAAGCAAGTCTAATTAATTAAAATCATAAAACTTCTATATTTTCACATCAATTTATTAAAAGTTTTACAAAACTTACATATTTATGGACTTATTGACACGAATTCATCTCTTTACAGTTCTGTGTATGAGATTAAGCTAGTTTTACTCTTTTTTTAGTGAGACAGAAGCTGAAATCACCACGAGCGTCACACACGCTTCCGTGTGTGTAATGAATGAAGCCGCGCTTCTGCTCCATTCATTAACACAGACACGCAGAACATGCAGGATTCATATTTAAATAGACTTTTCCAGTTTAAATGTTCCAATGTAAGTGCAATGACCAACTTTTGATTAATTCATTCAAAATTTGTCAAAAATTCCATGACATTCCATGTTAAACTGTAAATTTTGTTTTTATGACTGTATTCCGCGATACATCGCAGAAATCATAGGGCCCTAGAAATGTCATAAATCAGTGGTTCCCAACCCTGGTCCTGGAGGCACCCCTGCACTGCATATTTTGTATATCTCCTTTCTCTGACACACAAATTTCAGATCTTGGAGTTTCTACTAATGAGCCGATGACCTGAATCAGGTGTGTTTGATTAAGGATTCATCTCCAGGACAAGGGTTGGGAACAACTGTCATAAATAGCTATGCATAGCAGAGACTGTAAGGGAGAGATAACTCAAATCACAAAGGGATGGCAGGAATCACACAGAGCTGGGCTGAGTGCAGCTCAGCACGCTGCAAGCGGCAAACAAGCCAAGGCCATTAAATAAAATCAGCAAAACGCACACATGCATACATTACAATCCAGAGGAAAGATCGTGGAACTGTCTCTTTTCAGACAAAAGGAAAAGCATGCTAGCTTTCAACACACAATGAATGAGAAGCAAATGTTGACTCCAGAAATATAGCACATACTACAAAGATTATCGACTCTGGAGGCAAATAAATTAAGTTTGAACAAGAAGACAATGGAAAACTTTGGCAGCTGGAGCGAGGGGTGGAAAGAGAGCATTTCATCATCGGGTCAGTAATGAAGCCCTCCTGGGATGCACTGGGGGGGGGTAAAATAACCCAATTAGGCCGCACTCATGACATCCAATAAAGCAGTGTGGGATGAATAAGATTAATGGGCTGCTGAAAGAAAGCATCAAGAAGTACTAAAAGAGAAAAAAGACAGAAAGAACAAAAAAGAAAAGCAGAAATGAGCAGGAAACCCTCTTCTGTCCCTGAGATTTGCTCAAGAATGGTTGCGAGGGCAGGTCAAAGGCCATGTTGGGAGACAGTCCTTCTCCAGGGTCGGATTTAAGGACCAGCCTCACAGGATAAACAGCCCTGAAGCGGATGCTATGGATGAGTGAATGCACACAGAGAAACACCCATAGATCATGACCATGATCGGTGCATATTTCCCTAAGTATCTCTATCCTCACAGTGAAACCGATTCCTTGACTGATTGATCTTAGTTTCATGTGATGATGTTGAGTTATATCTGACAAAATGTGAGAGTGCTGCAGCATTTGTTTTGATTAGAAGATTTGATTAGAAGATTTAGAACATTATTCACTGACATTTCAATCTTATTTTCATACATTTTCACTTTATATAATTAAATAAAAAGAATATTTTGTATTTCCAAAAACATTTCTTAATAAAAAAAATGTTTTCTTAAGATTATTCTGAAGTCAAAACTTAAGAGGAATCTGTATTCCTGAAAAGAACCATTGCAAATAACCTTGTATTGTTAAGATAACCTCTAACAATACTATAAAGTAATACCACTGAGTATTCATGTCATGATTATGCATGATGTGATTTTTTTTAATTAGTGTTTTTTGAAAAGGAAATCTTTGAGAACCACCACACAGTCATATAACGCCAAAGCCTGACATTTTCTTCTTAAGAATATTTTTTTTTCTAAAAAAAAAAGAAAAAAAAAAAAAGCTTAAAATCTCATGAATTTTTTTTAAGAATGACATTTACAAACTTCAGATAATTTATATTAAATTCTTTAACTTCTTTCTTGAGAAAAAAACTAATCTAACAAATATTTCCTCTGCCTTTTTTACAATTTGCAATACACTTACAATGCAGAAGAGAAAAACAAATAAAGTAAACAAAAATATAGGCCCTATTTTATGTGTATAACCCACAGAGCAACACTTAAGCATCAAAGAGCCACTGCTTTCGTGAAGGCAGAATGAGGGTAGAGGTGGAGGTATGCTGGATGAAGTTGATGGGTCAGCAGTTGAAGGTCCCTATGGGGCCCCAAGTCTCACACTCCCACCCTGAGCGCTGCTCTCCAGGACCGTGAAGCCGAGCAGAACAGGAAATAGCTGCTGACTTAACCCCCAACTGCACTCGGCCTCTAATTAGACAGATATTATTAAGGGGCTTTTCTCAGGACATTTACATTTCAGGCATTGTCTTGGCTATGTGCAAAATGGATTAGGTTCAGGTTTAGGATGTGGATGGGGTTAATTATGATTTATGACAAAGATTCATATGCCAGTTCACCCTCTCCCAGTGATGCTTTAGAAAGCAGAATAAACCTTTCCTCTGTGCTCTAGTGAGGGAAACGAAATTATGCAGGCATCTATACAGTACGTCGACATGCAGTTTTAACTGATATACAGTTAGATTCTGTGTAGCTGAACTAAGGTATAAAGTATACACAACATAAAGTGTAATCAAATACTTGGATTAAATACGTTGTGCATCTTTCAAAGCAATAGCACAACGCCAAGGCCAGCTGTTGTCTGATTACCGTGTATAAATGCTGCACAAAGCCAAGCCACAATTACATTTTGTAGGTCTGTCAGTCAGACGTCACAATGTTAGTCAGACACAGCATTTATATATAAACAAGAAAATTCAAAGCATTTAAATCTTCTTGAGTATTTCAAATTGTTTTTAAAACTATAAACAGCTATACAGCACATCTCAGTAATCAGTGCTGTCAGTAATCAAAAATGTCTGTGACCTCTCCTTAGCATCATCAGACAGCAGTGCAATAAACTTCCCTCTCACAGCATGCAGACGACGCAGCTGCATGTGTTTAGTAAACACCGTCTGTTTCATCAGTCAGTGATAGGACTGATAGGAGGAGAGGGTGAGAGAGCAAACCATCAGCCCAGAGAGCAGAGACGACTCCACACCTGCATACTTCAGAGACACTCCACCACACATCCCACCCACAACAACTCTAAAAGCCATTTACCCAAACAGAGTAAATATTTACATGACGATATGAGGTTCAGATCAAGGCCATAAGCTGTGGTCACATGTCAGTCAAGGTGATGAGGTGAGGGCTGGACAGAAGGGAAGAGCTTACATGTTGGATGTTTTGTCTAATTCTATTTGTTCATCCCTTGTTATGTCTCAAAAAAAAAAAAAAACCTAATCAACCACACACATAGCCAGAGCTAGAGGAGGGAAATTAAAAAGATGCTATACTGATTAAAAAAAAACTGCTGATTACTTCTGATTTAGCATTTCAAAAAACTTTGCATCAAGACTCCATTAATATGCAAATATTCAAAAGCTTTCTGTCCTTTTGAATGGGTGAGCTGAAGTTTGAATTAGTCCAGAAAGTGATACCAATCTATATAAATGCATGTTTTAATGGAATAAACCATGGACAAAGGTATTGACAGGAGAGTTGGATGTTCCCCCATCTCAGGAAAGAGGAAACAGACTGTCAGACTCGCAACAAGAGGCGCATGAGGTGGAGAACAGCAAGATCAGCATTGCATTTAGGTAGAAGTACAAACTGAGTAGATTAAAACTGATTAATAGTTTAAGAATCAGTCCATCTTAAACTGTTATCTGTGTTTTGAAACATGGTAGCTGGTGTGTGCGTTGGTTAATTGACAAAACACCATGTTTACCCGTTTTATTCTGGCCCAAGATGGTCTACTAACTTGTTACTAATAAGCTACAACTAGGTTTTCACACTGCTGAAAACGTAAACTGGGCTCTCCAACTAGAAATGTGGATAACAAACATTGAAATATAAATTTACTGAACTCAGCTCTTTATTTACGAACACGTGGCCTCTTGTTTAAATATTTAAAAACTTTGTATAAATACGTAGCCTGCCCCCCCCCCCCCCCCCACCACCACCCCTGAACTGACTGCAAACAACAGATAAAAATTAATTTAAATGTAAATAAATGGCAAATATTACTCGAAACAACGTAAAACAGTTTCACCAGATTTGCTTCTGTCCAACAGGTTACTTATGTGATGTCATATAAACCTTACCTCTTGGACTGATCTTTGTGAAGTGCTGTCCCGGTCTGGTATTTGTAAACCCCGGGTCCCCAGGTCCCCTGAACGCAGGTCAGCCACAGTATGAGCAGCAGCGTCAACAGGAGGAACGAGCTCCGGTGAACCGCAGACACCGAGCGCCCGTCGCGCGCTCCCATTTCAGACGCGTCAACTACACGGAGAAGCTAGTCAGCAAAATACCTCTCCTAATACTGTCCCGCTTATGTTGAAACTGTGACTAGAGAACAGATATATGACTCGAAAGACTAGTTTCTGATCTGCCGTTTCTTTTTCGCGCATAAAAATAATAGAAGGCTTGTTTATGAGCACTGTTGTGTCTCAAAATACGACTGTTAAAATTTCAGAAGATTTTTATCGGCAGACCCCGACACAAATAAATCTCCTCACAAAGTTTGCTCGCAAACCGCAAGACAAACGTTTCTCAGCCTCACTGCTCTCCGTCCCTGTACTGTACGCTATATATTTCTTGACTACATCAACACAATGGGCAAGAAAGCTGTTTTATAGTCGCCCTGAGTCCCACAGCCCGTGTAGTTTTTTTCACCCTGCCCAGTTTCCTCTCCCTCTGTCCTCTCACACATGCGGCACTCCTCCTTCCCTGCTCTTCCAGTGAAAACTTTTCGAAATTAAATAAACATAAATATGCTGGTCTCTTAAAAAAAAAAAAAAAACTGAAAAAGAGACAGAAAGGCTAATAAACAAATTCAGCCTCACTTGTCTTCTACAGAGGTTCAGAAGCGATCAAAAGTCAATATGTTCTTCCAAGACAAATGCTATCAATATTGAAAAAATAAATGAGCTGTAAAAAATGTATTTACTGTACACATGCCAAAGCAAAATTACATTACATTAGTTGACAGTGTTTCATTTTCTCTCCTCTAATGAAGTAATGGTATATACATATATATATATATATATATATATATATATATACATATACATATACATATATATATATATATATATATACACACACACACACACATATATATATATATATACACACACACACACATATATATATATATATATATATATATATATATATATATATATATATATATATACACTCTAAAAACTGCTGGGTTGAAAACAACCCAATTTGGGTTATTTTGACAACCCAGCGCTGGGTCAAAAAGGGACGAACCCAGCGCTGGGTTGTTTTAACCCAGCCTGCTGGGTTGCCTTTTTTATGGTTTAAAATGATTATATTGCAGGGTTTAAAAAAACAGAGCGGGTGTTTTTTATCACTGTATTTCAGAAGGAAAACTACTGTATTTAGAAAATGTTCGATATCATTTCGCATATGCTTGATAAGGCAGCGTTTGTGAGCTCAGCACCGCTCTGCAGCCGTTACCGGAGAAACCTACCTCTCTCGCTCTTAGCGCCTCCTGCTGGCAGAAAATAAACTCGCAGAGTGCAGCCATGTGGGGAAACAATGCATTTCTACGTTAAAATTAACCCAAATTGAGCTAGGCATTAAACCTACAAATGTTGTTCATTTTAAATATCACTTTTACACACAAATAATAATTATCAAAAGGAAAATATTTATTAAAAACGAGAAAAGTCAAAAAGTAACATGTTAGAAGAAATGCAGAAAAGGATGGCATTAACAGCTACAGAGTTCATAAAGCATTGAACATTTGATGAATATAACTTAAGATCAAATTGGACTTTGTTCACTTGTATATATTGTATTAAAATATACGAAAACAAATACAATAAATTTACAATTAGTTAAGTTTTTTTCCAACTATTCTGGCATGACAGTACACAAATAAATCACAACATTAACTTTGATTATTATAACATTTAACAGACGCATGTGTGTGTGTGTGTGTGTGTGTGTGAAAGAATGTGAGCAGGTGTATGAATGACAGAGTGTAAACTTCTACTAAACAACACAGAAAAAGCATTTAACTTTTTTTTTTTTAACAAATTATACACTTACAGTTTGTTTCATAGTCCATGAATACAGATCATGCATCACGGTCAATTTTCATGATCTCTTTAGCATAACTGATGTTATCATGAAGAAACCCCATCAGCACAGCATGTGACGACTTCTACATCATCCAGGGCAGCGTCCTCCTTTAAAACCACCGCTGCATCAGTTTAGGGGAAAGAAGATTCTCCTCTCTGACCAGGATTCATCCCAGTCACCGCCTGTTCTTCATCAGTGGCCTAAGAGAAACACATTTGAAAAAATTAAACATTTAATTAAACTATCCATTTTCAGGTAGAGGTGTATTCACATCCGTAAGGATAGGTAAATAATCGGTTTTAAAGTTTCAACACTTTGTGCGGTTGTTTAATGTCTCAGTCCACCACAGCGCTCCAGAAGGCTATAATGGCAGCACTAGTGTGAGGACATGCGATATTGTTTGAATAAATATTGCTTTCAGAAAGCTTCTTTACTGAAACATTAAAACAGTCATGACATTCACATACCTCACAATATTCATGTACGTGGAGAGCTGCTCTTCAAACCGTTAGTTCACCAAATAATTAAAATGTTTATAATTCACTCTCCCCATGTTTTTCCAGACTCATACAAAATCTGCTAATTTTTTGGAAAACGTATGAATATATTTAATATTCTCTGTTTGTGTCCTCCATTGCTGGTCTGGGAGACCAGTATTTTATTTTGAACATACATGTTTGCTATCATATAATTTAAGATGTATTCATATATAAATATCAGAATTTACTTCTACAATAACTCTATATTTATGAAGCTTGAAAATACTGATTATCTAAACTATAAATGGATTAACAAATATTATGAGAAAACTAAAAATATATTAATTTATGTTGTAAAGACAGACAAAAGTCTTATAGGTTTGGAATGACTTGAGGGCAAGTAAATGATTTTTTGTGTGAACTTTACCTCTAAGAGCGAAGACCAAGAATAATGACTCTCCAAATCTAATCAATGATCAACTCCAAAGTTGGTTTGATTTCTGCAATAAAAAACACAGACATCAATGGTCTTAATGAAATGAGCACGTAATCACACTGTTGTTTCATCAAAATGTGAAGTAAACCGGCAGGAGACAACAGAAAAAATTATTTTCTAAAAATAGCTTACATAAAATCTCAAAGGAATGATGCTCTCCCATGTCTCTTGCTTTTAACATCTACAAAAACAAACATTTTACTCTTAGTAAAACACAACAACAACTGATAACATGAAATTATGAAGTTTACTTGCCTTAAACGATCTTTCCCTCTCTTCAGAAGAAGCTGAGAAAACCACCTCCTCACACAAGCAGACTTGTGTGTCCTTAACTCCAGTTAGTTTGAGTTCTGCAAAGAGGGACATCAATGGTTTCAATAAAATATTAACATATACATACATACATATATATATAAAATCACACTGTTTTTGCATCAAAATGTGAAGTTAACAGGCAGGATACAACAGAAACATTAATTTTCTAAAAAAAAGTAATAATAATTTAACTTACATAAGTCTCAAAAGAATGAAGTTATCTTGTCTCTGGATTTCAACATCTAAAAAAAAAAACACACATTATTTTAGTCTTAGTAATAATAAAGATAACTTGATGTTATTCTGAAGTTTACTCTCCTTAAACCGTCTGTCCCTCTCTTCAGAAGAACACCTCCTCCTCATCCTCACACAGGTCTGTGACTCCTCACACAAACAGCTTCTGTGTCTTTAACTCTCAGCGCGAGGACAATGAAGACAGGAGCTCGACAAGAAATATTACATGTAAAACATACTTTTAACAGTTACCACTTCAACAGCCTCAAAATAATTATGCTAGTCTTTACTACACAATGCCGTTTCCTTTAGGAGACAAACATACATTCAGTTTAACCGCGAAAAAAAAAGACAAATTCACATGAGCGTAACCGTGACCATAACCGTCTGTTAACGCCTCAAAAAGTACAGATAATGTAAAATCTTATGTAAATATGACAAAATACATTCACAGACGTTATATTAAAAGTACATCCTCCGTTCAGTAACGTTACATGAGGCAGTTAAGACCTCCGTGTCTGAGGCGAAAACCGCGTCCGTTTTTTTAATATATATATATAACGTTAAGCTCCTTTGTTTCCGCCTTTCATAAAACCTTCCGCCTTACATACAACCAGGTAAACAATAAAAGATAACTTTACATTTTGAATATTTACTTACCATAGTCTTTCACTCGCTTCTCGCTTCTATCACGCTGAGAAAATGGCGGCTGCTCGCACTGGAGACGTACGATTTTGACGTGACGTGCGTGCTCTCCTTCACGTCCGCGTCCTCAACCCAGACCGCTGGGTTAAAAAAGAGAGTTATTTTCAACCCAAACTTGGGTTAAAACATCCCAAAGTCCTATCCAACGGCCTCAACCCAGCAGTTGGGTTGAAAAAACAACCCAGCGTTTTTTAGAGTGTATATATATATATATATGTACTGTAAACCTTAGAATAAATATTTTCAATTTTTATTTATACAAACTCCACCTTTTAGTTATCAGTTCAAAACAACTTAAAAAAAAAATGTAGAACAGTTTAAAAATCTAAGGGCCTTTTGTGCAATGGAAAAATTAGTGGAGCCATGCTGTCAAAAATCTACCCTTAAAGATTTCGCACAACATCTTGTCACTTGCAGTACCCTTAAAGGGGCAACTTTGCCCTTATCTATCCCTAAAAGTTGCATATACTTAGTTGCCTTGAAGTATACTTCTTTGAATAGATGTAATTAGGGTAATGGTATTGCCCCAATGACAAACTGTTGTGCCCCAAAGGTAAATTTTGTTTCTCACATTTGTTAGAGTGCAGGTGCCAATAAAGAACCTTATAATACCTTTTATACTAAAGATCATTTCAAATGAGTTTGACAGTTTTATGGGTTGTTTTGTTTTTTTATATTAGTTATTCGGTGGACCCCTATTATAAATGATAAATAATCATAAGTGCTAAGGCATTCTTTACCGCATTGGTCTTGCCTCTTCTCAAGCTTACACTTCAGATGACTTAATGAGTCATTATACTGCCATAACATGAAAACCTCCTCCAAAAGACAAAGCCCAGTCTAACGTCTGGATAGCATCCAGAACGGGGCAAGGGAAGAGAACGATACAGAACGAGAACCTCGGGAACATGGTTTACTCTAACCTCTCCTCTGCCTGGTGAAAAAGGGGAACTAAAGGGTTTCTGAAAACCGCAAAACTGTGGTCCACGTCCAAGCTAAACACCCGGCTCAGCAGGCAGGACGGACTCCAGCCCACTCATCTGTATCTGAGGTCGAGGTGACTGCGCTTGGCGGACCCCCTGACAGCCAGAGAAATAAGCAAAGCACGGAGCAGGGGCATCAATCACACTAGTGTCCAAGATCTGCAGGTGTTGAGGGGATGCCACTCATCATAGTTTGACATGTTTGACTACATTTGGACTCAAATGAAGAGCAAAAATGAACTAGCAGAATGTGTAGATATTAGTGCATCATATGCTATGTTTTATCGAAAAGGCTTTATTCCTGCTTTCAGATATGGTCAAAAAGAAACAAAAAAAATAAAATTTACAGTGAGAGAGTGTGATTTCAACACCTCCTGTTTGATCTTGTTTTGCAGCTTGATCCTCTGTCTTTATCTCTACTGAGAAATGCAAAGCTCATTTGATATTGATGTGGCATTATGTAAACAAAATGTAAAATCCAAATTATTGCCAAGCTCTAATCTGCTCAATTGTGACTATAAGGCATGAAGAAGATCAATCATTAACATCATGATTTTCTGCAAAGCTGATTTGAAACTATGTGTATTAAGAAAAGTTATATAAAAATAAATTTGACTTAAAATTTTAAAGCAATTTCAGCTTGAGTTATAGTGAGATACATGTCAATGGAACCAAACTATAAATGTTAAAATACTCACTGCTTCAAAAGCATAGCCATGAGATGCAAACAATATGTGTTAACATGATTTTAGTGTGAAAAAAAAAACACAAATTACTTGCAAATTATTTCTGTGCAAAGCTTGTCCAATTTTTAATTTTCCAAAAAAACAAAAAAAAAAACAGCCTAAAACCCTAAAATGACCACCTTTACAGCAACTACCTTAAAGTTGCATTGTAATGGCAGTAGCACTAGATCTTTTCTTCTGTATTATGATGACATCAGAGTAAAACTCAGTCTCTTGAAAGAAAGGGTTTGTGGTTTATGCAGACAAAATGTTTCTGCTTGGCAATCCATTAACAATTGGCCCCGTTCACTTCTACACTAAGTACCTCGCCGCAATACAATAATGTTTCCTTTCAACATTATACTATAAAATTAAGCTTAATTTATACTGAACCTGGAATATTTCTATAAGACACCTTTTGATTATTTACCATTCCAACTAAAGATTTCCTCTATGTCCTGTTTCTTTTCATCTGTTGTTATGTTGTTAAACATACTCTATAGCCTTGAAATGATTGTGTAAACTTTAAAAGTGCCCCCAATGAATGCTCTTTGTGGTCACCTCTATTGTTAATTGAGTTTCTGGTGCAAACATTGAGCACTTCTTGGCACTTCCTGAAACAAGGATTTGCTGAAAAGAGGGCAATTTGTTCTAAACTAAGTGTTGGCAAAGTTGCCTGTGTGTTCTGTACACTGTGTTGGAAAGACTTTGTGTCACTTAAATATAAACAATCGGCTCACCTGGCCATAATCAATTCATTAAAAAAAATTGAGCCAAACTCAGACAAAAGAGGAGAGTTAGTATAAAAAAGTGGAGATATCCCAGGTGGAAAAGTTCCTTTCTGCTCTATATGATACAGATAAAAAAAAAAAAAGTTCCACAGACTGTTGTTTTTTCTTGGGCAAACTCTGAGCTTTCAGAAGCAGGAACTATATATATCAAGTTCAAGTATAAGACTGGGTCGAATTCCTCTGGTGACCCACAGGTTACTGTATGTATGAAAAATGTGACATATGCCAAATCGAAGCATAAACATATGCAGATCGGACATGAAAAGACAAACCTCTTAAAATTTATGCTCTCATACCTATATCCTGTACGTATATACGGCACATGAGTAAGAATCTGTCCACACTTAACCTGACTGATGTGCTTTTTTCCTTTGAGGTTTTGTTGGAGAATGTTCTGTTGAACAGGACCATGAGTGAGGGGTCTGGGGGAAGCCTTGGATGGGAGCTGGTACAGATGCCTGCGTGAAACATAATCTAGAGAAAGAAATGTTAGGTGATGTAATTAAGTGAACACAAAGCAGCCCCTCTTTTTCCCACTAGTACCATCCCCCCATGCTTCTGAAGGCCCACTGGTGCTAGAAATGTCATGTGGAATCAAATAGACAGAAGACTTAATACAAAGATCTATCCTCTGAGATGATATATATCAGGGCCTGGAGATTGGATCGGGAGATTGGGGGGAGATGGGGTGCATGAGCTGTGCTGGCAGGAGTCCAGACCTCAGACAAACAGAGAGGAGAATGTACTTGCCTTCCACTTCTCTTTGTAGCTCAGAGGTTCCACAAGACACTAGTCTGGAGTGTGCTGCCTCCTAGTGGTAAGCAACATTGTCAAAAAAGGTATACTGTACACTGCATGTGTGTGTGTGTGTGTGTATGTCTACATGCTTTTTCTATACTGGTGGGGACTTAAACCTGAATACACACCAACTCATGGGTACAGAAGCTTATGAATCATACCGAATGAGTTTGTTTGAGATTGTAAAAATGCACTTAGTTTTCTGTGAGGGGTAGGTTTACGTGTAGGGCGATAGAAAGTACAATTTGTACAATATAAAAACCATTACGCCTATGGAGAGTCCCCCGCAAGGATAGGAATTATTTCAATAATTCACAAGTAATATTTTACAAATAACTGTTTTACAAAAAAAAAAAAAATGCAGCGTTGGTGAGCATAAGGGACTCCTTACAAACACGTTTAAAAAAAATATTTTGACTAGTAGTGTATATGAAAATTAATCATATATTATAAATTTTCTATATACAGTATGAGCCAAATGAGCTCCCAGCTGAGACCACATCAATTTAAACCTGGAAAATAATTATGTAATTGTCACTAACAATGTAAATTTGTGACAATGCCAAAATTATTATAATTTTTCTTACTTAAACTGTTCTGCAGGTCAATAATTTGCTATTGCAAACACAAAAAAATTACTATAAATTAGATTCACTTAAAAGTTTTACTAAACTTTATGGCCCCATTGCATACATTTTAATCTTAAAATCTTGATTCTGAAAAAAAGGTTAATGGATATACAATATTTGTTAACTACCCATGCAGATTTTCTTTAGATACCTAATGTGATGTGTTTGGACGTGAAAAGATCAGCCCAGTAGTGTAGCCAGAAAAGAGACTCTGGGTGTGCATATGCAAATCTGGGTGTGACACATCTATTGTCAGATTACTGTGCAAAATTATGGGATAGTATTTTTGTCACACTGCTTCCGTCCAACAATACTCCTAGTGTTAATTTGCAGGTCGTGTCAAAATGTAGTTAATTGTTAAATGTAATAATCTTCTTCCAAATAAGATAATTTTGAACTTTAGCTATTTCATTATGTTTATTTTTCATTAGAATTTATTCACTTTAAATAAATTATAATACATAATTATAGGATTAAAATGAATTGTAGCTGCTCAATATAGATCTTATATTTGCGCGCGTGCCGAGGCGCAGGTTTGTTCGCTTCGGATGAGCGCATGCACATATCTTCTCACTCCGCGCGCGAACTCGCTGCCTCTGGCTCTTAAATGTTTAAACTGACAAAGCTTAAATTAGTTTAGTTTAAACACAGATATCAGCAGCACCCAGGTGATGACGGAATAAATTACGGCTCATATACAGCATTCGCGTTGAACAAGAGTGAATGATTTGTCCAGGGTTTTTTTTTTCACCGTGTGTGGTGAACCGAACGGTTTTTTTTTTCAGCGAACCGTGCCATCCCTATTACCTCAATAATCAATCAATTACATGCCTAAAACAATCATGCCCGAGCAGACGGATATTAGTACATCTCATCACAACGGCACCCGCGTCTAAATCAGTTGTATGGTCTGGTTTTCAGTCTAAAACAGTTGTGTCAAGTATAAATGTCTCATCTGTTTCGGGAGGTGCGTGCGCAGTCAACTCGCACCGGAGGCTCACACCTTTTTTTTTCTCAGATTTTGAAAAATCTTCGCGATCGACTTAAAATGCTTCCAAGATCGACTTGTCTACCGCGATCGACGGGTTGGTGACTCCAGATATAGCGACCAACTTTTTTTGAGCAAGCATTGATTATGCGTGACACAGTCTCAATTTGTGGGACGCATGTATTGGGCTTCAAACGCTGTGCGCGCACGCGCTACGCAGAACGGGTGGTCACCCTACCTGGCACACCCGTCTAGAGTGTGTCCACCTTTTTTGTGTTGGTCCATGTATATGCTGAATCGACAGGTAAAAAAAGCCTCAAGTCCAAATATTAATTTATCACCAATTAACTGTTTGACAAACACTTCCTGCTTCGATGTCCAGATCTGAATTTAAAAAAATCTCAAACAGGCTCCGAAGTGCCGATCTGAATCAACCGAGTCGCGAACAGGCTCCGAAGTGCCGATCTGAATCAACCGAGTCTCGAACAGGCTCCGAGTGCCGATCTGAATCAACCGAGTCGCGAACAGGCTCCGAAGCGCCGATCTGAATCAACAGAGTCGCGAACAGGCTCCGAGTGCCGATCTGAATCAACCGAGTCGCGAACAGGCTCCGAAGCGCCGATCTGAATCAACAGAGTCGCGAACAGGCTCCGAAGCGCCGATCTGAATCAACAGAGTCGCGAACAGGCTCCGAAGCGCCGATCTGAATCAACAGAGTCGCGAACAGGCTCCGAAGCGCCGATCTGAATCAACAGAGTCGCGAACAGGCTCCGAAGCGCCGATCTGAATCAACCGAGTCGCGAACAGGCTCCGATGTGCCGATCTGAATCAACCGAGTCGCGAACAGGCTCCGAAGCGCGGATCTGAATCAACAGAGTCGCGAACAGGCTCCGAAGCGCCGATCTGAATCAACCGAGTCGCGAACAGGCTCCGAAGCGCCGATCTGAATCAACCGAGTCGCGAACAGGCTCCGAAGCGCCGATCTGAATCAACCGAGTCGCGAACAGGCTCCGATGTGCCGATCTGAATCAACAGAGTCACGAACAGGCTCCGAAGTGCCGATCTGAATCAACCGAGTCACGAACAAAAAATATATATATATATTCTAAGTAAACAACAATAGCCCAAGTTTAGTAAACATTTTTTATTGAGACTATAACAAATAATTCTGCATCTATTTTTAGGTGTGCCAGCTGCCACTGTGGGTGGCACAGGCACCCTGGCACACCCGTGGCTACGCCACTGGATCAGCCTCACAGCTTTATGAAGCATTCCTCCTCACAGAATTGATATAAACTGCAGACTTCAGTGAATTCCTGACTAGGGGTGCTCCGATCACGATCGGCCGATCGTTAATGCGCATCTCGTCAGTAAAGCCGGTTCTATAATCAGCGGTAAATTCCATCAGGTGCGTGATTTCACATAGAGCAGCTGTTACAACACAGAGCCATTGTTAATAGAGAAGATGCGCAAATCCACTTAATTTTCAGCGTTTATTAGCGCATCTTCTCAGTTAACAACGGCTCTGTGTAGAGATTACTGTGTTCGATTTTTTGCACAGCCCTATGTATCATAACTAACCTGCTCTGTCACAATTGATGTGTGGCGTGAAAGCGTGTGAAAAGAGTCAATTGCGTGTGTCTCACGGTGAATGCTTGAGAGTTGGCACATTAGTTCTCAAGCAGAATAAAGGACAGGTTGATTATTGCTGTTTAGCGTTTGTATTAATCTATGATGTGTACCTGTTTGCCTACAGGGACATAAAAAAATAAGTGATACGTGGACCAAGGTGTCTGAGATTGTTCATTTTAAGTAAAGGATCCTAATATTTCGTCCACAACAATATTTAATCTGAGCGCTCACAAATCTTTCTGCAGCGTCGTGAGCAGAGCGGCAAGAGCGATTTTTGACGCTCTAGACGCTGGCGGTGTGAACGCACAGTTAGGCTTCGGCTATGGCTGTAGTGTTGTTGTGAAAGTAGGGGCGGAGCATAGAGACTATGCCGTTTCTCGTTTGTTACTCTAGAGACCAATTCACTTTATTGAGGCATACTGCCCCCTTCTGGTATGGAATGTGGGGTATGACTTGATTTTTTTTGCCAAACATTACAGATGGCACCTTTAAGGCCTTGTCCAAGGTCCTGAAAATAAGTTTTACCATGACTGCTCCACTTTTGAGAAAGAGACTGCAGGTCCAGATATTTCATGTACCTCTAGTTTAACATGTCTAATTCGTGTTGTCGTAGTACAATGAACTCTCATTTCAAAAAAATAAATAAACAATTTTTTTTTTTTTATTAAAAAACCTTCTCATCATGCAAGGTACTAGATTTCTAGTTTTAAACAATCAACCAGGAATTCAGACAACTATGAACTTTTATTAGGCCAAATAAAACTAAAACATTGCCAATTGCTTCGATCCAAAAATGGCCTATAATCCCAAATATAAGGTCCAAAATCCTGTTGTGCACAAAAAAAAAAAAAAAAACTCAATTGATGGTTCTACATGTACAGTATGAATGTTAGTGTTCATTGCCTAAAGGTCTCACCATGGCCCTGACATGCCCTAACTGTAATATGACTGACACTTTGCTCTTCAGCATAGAGTGCTCCTATCAAAGAACTGATGGAAGTGCCACCAATCAGATCCACAGAGATCCCCACCTCACTCAATGCTCAAATGATTCAGCCTCTGCAGGTGTGTTTCCATATTCACACATTGGCTTGTGGATTGTGTGATATTAGTATCTTTTTATAAAGCACTTTAAAGATAAAGTGAGGAGTTTTCATTAAACAATCAATTTCATCACTGTTTAAAAGTCATTTGTTGGTAGACTTTCTGAACGAGTGTGAACACTGTTCCTGTGATGCTTTGAAAAAATTGCTTGAGTGACATGAAGTGAACTTCTGGATTAACCAATAGCATGAATTAAGGGCGGGGCTAGTATTTAACTGACGAGGCAGAGCAAACAGGGGTTGTGGGCAATTTTGTACCTGCCCCCCACCCTCCTCACAGTACCAGCGATAGCGTTCCCTGTCAGGATTCGAGCCAGACGCGAGAACTCAGAATACAATTCGGGAGGCTTCTCAAATACCCGCCGATACATCTCTCTCTGACAGAAAAAGAGGAAAGTGGGAGTTTGCACAGATAAGAGACGAAAATGAGTAGCTAAATCACACAGAAATAGTTTTGGAGAATGGTTAGTTAATAAAAGTGGATGGGGTCCAGCTGCATTACAGAAACTTCTTAATTCTTAATTCCTGACTCAAGATTAGAAAAGTTCTGCTTCTTCAGTGAAATTACCATGGTTACTAAACAGGGGGTCAGATTACAGGCATTTGCATATTGAGCAGACAAAAAAAAGGCCATATAGGTTTTACAGTTATGACATCAAAGATGCTGAGAAGACTGTGAACACTGTCTCCAGGAAAAATATGCTTCACCACAACCTCAGCCTCATCCTGAGCCAGAGAAACAAAAATACAATTAGTCATAAATCTATATAATAGACGGAAAACAACACATTTTCAGTAGAATAGATTCACAAGAGGTATATTGTTTGGCTCTTACATTCTCATGGAAGTACAGATCAAGACCCCCGTCCTGCACCACAAAGATACTGTCATCAATGTCACCTGGGCAGAATAATCCTTTACCTTGCTGCAGCTGCACAAACACCATATATCAGAGGCTTCTCAAAATGACTCAGAACACATTAGCTGCCGAACAGCACTGCCAGACCACTGGAGCTTGAATTCTATGCACTGTTTATTTTGGAAATTATATCTCTTGTAGGTTGGCAGGACAAGGTTCCAACCTCACATTTTTTCAGCATAAACAGGACCTAGAGAGCAGGTGAAAGTTCTCCAGGTCAAATTCAGTCAGATCTGCTTCTCTTTCGGCTGAAGGATTCAGGATTCTGATCAATTGCAAGCTATTGATAGAACTTTTTTCTTTTTCTGGATCGCTTTTGAGATACTGGACCTGAGTTGGCTGGTAAGGACAAGGTTTGGACCTAAATGGCCACAAATAACAACACTCCAAATATCATCCCATGACCATCATATTAACCATAGTGTTGTTTTGACAGCAACACATGGAACAAGGTATTTTCCAGCCAAAGTAACAAGTTCTGGTGCCTTTCTCATTATCTTCCTGCCATAAAACATGACTTTGTCTGTTTTTCTGAATCAATATTTAGGACCTAGAAACGTAATCTTCTCCTGGAAAATCAAAAGAAAAACGTTTGATGAAAAACTCAAAACCTTAAAACCTGGATATCATAAATATAAGAGTTATATAAATAGAACTCTTTAGCACACTGTAGCAACCAGTTTATGCCCAAATAACATAATTACTAAAAAAAAATGTGTTACTACTGTAAAAATGCATTTAGTTTATATATCTCATTCAAACAATGTGAGATAAATTGTGTAACATTGTTAAAAATATAATTAATTTCAGAAGTAATGTAACTAAGAAAATACAATAGGGGAAGCTGTTCAAGCTGCATCCCAAGATCTTTGTTCGTCAAATGGACTTTGTGTTTCAGTGATTTATTGATGGACTGTAAACAAGTGTGTGATGTTTTCTTAAACTTTCCAATGAATTGGTGTCATATTCATATTTAGCTCTTCATCTGGATATTCTTCAAAACTACTGGAATGGAAATGGTCCAACCCTTGGCAAAACTGATATATTGCCAGTGAATAATTTTGTAAATTAGGGGTTTTCAAATTGGGGTTGGGGTCAATGGAAATATTTACAGAAAAATAAAATAATTATAGTACTATAACAGCACTATGATTAAGAACACATAACTATGCAGCTTGCAAGAAACTGAAGATTTTCCAAATAATACTTTAGACATATACTGTCAAAAATTTATATAATTATACATTAGATCATAGATTACATAATAAAAACCTTAAAATATAAAATATACTTAAAAAAAAAAAAAACTTTTTGATTAAATGGAGTAAATTAATAAAACAGTACTATGGAGAATAGAAAAAGAAAACAACGGTGTACCTAAATAGAAACTAAATATTGTCCAAATTATATTTTGGATATATAATAATATAATTTTTTATATAAACTATATAGATGCCTCTTGCAAAGATATAATCATATTTTGGGGTATTTAAAAAAAATTAAAACCCCTACCTCAGAAAAAACACAATTTTACAAAAGAAAGGAATGTAAACACTTGTAATTATTAATATAGTTATGGTTTATTTGTTATAAAACGCCTTTGTCTGGTTCTCAGAGTAAAACCAGAAAATGTCCTTTACATTCTCGAGCTAAAATATATAGTCAAAACAAATGGCTCTAAATTGAAATAAAGAGAGCATCTCAAAATTGCATATACTGAATGCTAAGATGTTTCAGCAACACAATGCATTGAAATGTGCAGGTCCAAATAACCTCAACTTAAAAGGTTTTTAAAGCCCATCATATCGGCTATGCTCAGGAAGAGGGGACGGGTTCAGGCGGCTTCTGTTTCTCCTCTGGGCTCCAGTCCCATCTCCACACATGCATCATGTGGTCGTAGAAGGAGCAGGTAGCCATTAGGCAGGACAGAGACTGGGAGTCTCTAGCAGGGCTGGTGAAGGGGTCTGGAATTGAACTTTTTTCTGGTAATGAACACTGCTCGGGTATGTACCGTATTATGACTTGATTTTTTTTGCCAAACATTACAGATGGCACCTTTAAGGCCTTGTCCAAGGTCCTGAAAATAAGTTTTACCATGACTGCTCCACTTTTGAGAAAGAGACTGCAGGTCCAGATATTTCATGTACCTCTAGTTTAACATGTCTAATTCGTGTTGTCGTAGTACAATGAACTCTCATTTCAAAAAAATAAATAAACAATTTTTTTTTTTTTATTAAAAAACCTTCTCATCATGCAAGGTACTAGATATCTAGTTTTAAACAATCAACCAGGAATTCAGACAACTATGAACTTTTATTAGGCCAAATAAAACTAAAACATTGCCAATTGCTTCGATCCAAAAATGGCCTATAATCCCAAATATAAGGTCCAAAATCCTGTTGTGCACAAAAAAAAAAAAAAAAACTCAATTGATGGTTCTACATGTACAGTATGAATGTTAGTGTTCATTGCCTAAAGGTCTCACCATGGCCCTGACATGCCCTAACTGTAATATGACTGACACTTTGCTCTTCAGCATAGAGTGCTCCTATCAAAGAACTGATGGAAGTGCCACCAATCAGATCCACAGAGATCCCCACCTCACTCAATGCTCAAATGATTCAGCCTCTGCAGGTGTGTTTCCATATTCACACATTGGCTTGTGGATTGTGTGATATTAGTATCTTTTTATAAAGCACTTTAAAGATAAAGTGAGGAGTTTTCATTAAACAATCAATTTCATCACTGTTTAAAAGTCATTTGTTGGTAGACTTTCTGAACGAGTGTGAACACTGTTCCTGTGATGCTTTGAAAAAATTGCTTGAGTGACATGAAGTGAACTTCTGGATTAACCAATAGCATGAATTAAGGGCGGGGCTAGTATTTAACTGACGAGGCAGAGCAAACAGGGGTTGTGGGCAATTTTGTACCTGCCCCCCACCCTCCTCACAGTACCAGCGATAGCGTTCCCTGTCAGGATTCGAGCCAGACGCGAGAATTCAGAATACAATTCGGGAGGCTTCTCAAATACCCGCCGATACATCTCTCTCTGACAGAAAAAGAGGAAAGTGGGAGTTTGCACAGATAAGAGACGAAAATGAGTAGCTAAATCACACAGAAATAGTTTTGGAGAATGGTTAGTTAATAAAAGTGGATGGGGTCCAGCTGCATTACAGAAACTTCTTAATTCTTAATTCCTGACTCAAGATTAGAAAAGTTCTGCTTCTTCAGTGAAATTACCATGGTTACTAAACAGGGGGTCAGATTACAGGCATTTGCATATTGAGCAGACAAAAAAAAGGCCATATAGGTTTTACAGTTATGACATCAAAGATGCTGAGAAGACTGTGAACACTGTCTCCAGGAAAAATATGCTTCACCACAACCTCAGCCTCATCCTGAGCCAGAGAAACAAAAATACAATTAGTCATAAATCTATATAATAGACGGAAAACAACACATTTTCAGTAGAATAGATTCACAAGAGGTATATTGTTTGGCTCTTACATTCTCATGGAAGTACAGATCAAGACCCCCGTCCTGCACCACAAAGATACTGTCATCAATGTCACCTGGGCAGAATAATCCTTTACCTTGCTGCAGCTGCACAAACACCATATATCAGAGGCTTCTCAAAATGACTCAGAACACATTAGCTGCCGAACAGCACTGCCAGACCACTGGAGCTTGAATTCTATGCACTGTTTATTTTGGAAATTATATCTCTTGTAGGTTGGCAGGACAAGGTTCCAACCTCACATTTTTTCAGCATAAACAGGACCTAGAGAGCAGGTGAAAGTTCTCCAGGTCAAATTCAGTCAGATCTGCTTCTCTTTCGGCTGAAGGATTCAGGATTCTGATCAATTGCAAGCTATTGATAGAACTTTTTTCTTTTTCTGGATCGCTTTTGAGATACTGGACCTGAGTTGGCTGGTAAGGACAAGGTTTGGACCTAAATGGCCACAAATAACAACACTCCAAATATCATCCCATGACCATCATATTAACCATAGTGTTGTTTTGACAGCAACACATGGAACTAGGTATTTTCCAGCCAAAGTAACAAGTTCTGGTGCCTTTCTCATTATCTTCCTGCCATAAAACATGACTTTGTCTGTTTTTCTGAATCAATATTTAGGACCTAGAAACGTAATCTTCTCCTGGAAAATCAAAAGAAAAACGTTTGATGAAAAACTCAAAACCTTAAAACCTGGATATCATAAATATAAGAGTTATATAAATAGAACTCTTTAGCACACTGTAGCAACCAGTTTATGCCCAAATAACATAATTACTAAAAAAAAATGTGTTACTACTGTAAAAATGCATTTAGTTTATATATCTCATTCAAACAATGTGAGATAAATTGTGTAACATTGTTAAAAATATAATTAATTTCAGAAGTAATGTAACTAAGAAAATACAATAGGGGAAGCTGTTCAAGCTGCATCCCAAGATCTTTGTTCGTCAAATGGACTTTGTGTTTCAGTGATTTATTGATGGACTGTAAACAAGTGTGTGATGTTTTCTTAAACTTTCCAATGAATTGGTGTCATATTCATATTTAGCTCTTCATCTGGATATTCTTCAAAACTACTGGAATGGAAATGGTCCAACCCTTGGCAAAACTGATATATTGCCAGTGAATAATTTTGTAAATTAGGGGTTTTCAAATTGGGGTTGGGGTCAATGGAAATATTTACAGAAAAATAAAATAATTATAGTACTATAACAGCACTATGATTAAGAACACATAACTATGCAGCTTGCAAGAAACTGAAGATTTTCCAAATAATACTTTAGACATATACTGTCAAAAATTTATATAATTATACATTAGATCATAGATTACATAATAAAAACCTTAAAATATAAAATATACTTAAAAAAAAAAAAAACTTTTTGATTAAATGGAGTAAATTAATAAAACAGTACTATGGAGAATAGAAAAAGAAAACAACGGTGTACCTAAATAGAAACTAAATATTGTCCAAATTATATTTTGGATATATAATAATATAATTTTTTATATAAACTATATAGATGCCTCTTGCAAAGATATAATCATATTTTGGGGTATTTAAAAAAAATTAAAACCCCTACCTCAGAAAAAACACAATTTTACAAAAGAAAGGAATGTAAACACTTGTAATTATTAATATAGTTATGGTTTATTTGTTATAAAACGCCTTTGTCTGGTTCTCAGAGTAAAACCAGAAAATGTCCTTTACATTCTCGAGCTAAAATATATAGTCAAAACAAATGGCTCTAAATTGAAATAAAGAGAGCATCTCAAAATTGCATATACTGAATGCTAAGATGTTTCAGCAACACAATGCATTGAAATGTGCAGGTCCAAATAACCTCAACTTAAAAGGTTTTTAAAGCCCATCATATCGGCTATGCTCAGGAAGAGGGGACGGGTTCAGGCGGCTTCTGTTTCTCCTCTGGGCTCCAGTCCCATCTCCACACATGCATCATGTGGTCGTAGAAGGAGCAGGTAGCCATTAGGCAGGACAGAGACTGGGAGTCTCTAGCAGGGCTGGTGAAGGGGTCTGGAATTGAACTTTTTTCTGGTAATGAACACTGCTCGGGTATGTACCGCCCCGAGTCATCCTCCAGAGAGGTGTCAAAGCTGGCAGTGGGCGATTCATACTGGATCCTGAGATGACCTCCAGATTCTGTGAGCCCAACGCTAGTTTGCGGATGTTCTTGAGGAGAGGGGGGTGTGGAGTTGCTTAAGGGGAGTCTGGACCAATCTGCTCCATATGCTAATGAGTTGTGTAGAGTATAAGAGGCCAGAACTGGGCATGGTGCATCTTGTCCCTCTACAAACATGAAAAACAAAGCATAAAGAGTAGAATTCAATATCAATAATTATTTACACAGCTGTTCAAAAGTTGTTCAAAGGGTTGGTAAGATTTTTAATATGTTTGAAAGAAGAGTCTTATGCTCACCAAGGCTGAATTTATTTGATTAAAAATACAGTTAAAATAGTAATATTTGTAAATATTATTACAGTTTTTAACATATTTAAAAAAAAATAATAACATTTATTCCTATGAGGGCAAAGCTGAATTTTCAGCAGCCATTACTCCAGTGTCATATGATCCTTCAGAAACCATTCTAATATGCCAATTTGGTGCTTAGGGAATATTTATTTGAAATAAAATTTATTTGAAATAGGAACATGTATATCTGTTTCTTTTTAATCTTGACCCCAAACTTTTGATCAGTAGTGTGCATTTTGTAATTTACAAACAAAGGGGCACATTAGTTAGTGTAATTCTTACCCATAGCTTTCTGGCAGTGGAGAATGTGGAAATCATTATGCATGCATGCAGCTAGCAAAAGATGCTCTTGACTGGGGTGCCACTTGAGTCTCCACACACCTCCACCCACTGCAGTCTCACTCAAGGGCTGCTTCATGTTCCTCCCGTCCCAGAGCAACAAGTTCTCATCATAGCTGCAAGAAAAACACAATTTTTTTTGTCAAATTTTCCATTATTGTGTGGTCAAGCAAATTCGCCGCTGGCCAACAGGGGCTGTGTACTTTTGAGTCCATTCATTTTTCCTTTTTTTTTAACCCGGAAATGAAAGACATAAAATGTTTATTTTTTCTGTAATGGTTCAAACACTAATGAACAGAATTAGTAGACACAAACTCTTGTGCTACTGACATGCTAACTGGTAAACTATTATTATTTTTTGTTTATATTTTTATGATCTTGATCATTTTTCAAAGCTAAAAACATTTATATAAACATTAACGTTTGTTTTTTTTCCACACAAAAATACATACACGGAAATAATGACTTATAACTCCAAAACTATAGCAAGGAGAGTCCAAACGTTGGTATTAGTTTAATAAAATAAAATAAAAAAAGTGACCACACCTTAATACAGATGCTGTAAACTCTAAATTTTGTAAATCTATCTTCTGACTCACATAATCAGTTTCTATAGAGTGTTTTTTTTTGTATCTTTTGGAAAGTCATGGAAACACATTTCTTGTTGGAACAAACAGAAATGCAAAAAAGATATTAGAGATGTACCCCAGGGGTTTTTGACAGAGCAGCACTTACCTTCCAGTGGCTAGTATGTGCTCGCGATGAGGATTACTCTGTATGCTGCATACTCCCATAGTGTGTCTGTGACAGGACAGCAGTATTTACTCACAATGACTGCATAAACACCATGAAACTGCCATATAAATCATTAATGAAGTTAAACAGTAACTTAATAAAGACTAAATGTAATGTTGGTGGATAAAACAAAAACATAGCTATTGTCTGACCTCTTGCTGGTGAAGAAAGGGGAAGAGGGACCCATTCTCAGATCCCAGCCCTTAAGTTTGCAGTCATCACCACCTGGGACAGCAGGTACACAAAGGTTAAGATGGTCAAATCAAAAATCATGGACAATGTTCAAATGATTTTCATCGATTACAGTTCTGCTTTTAACACCATATTACCAGACATACTGATCAGGAAACTGCTACACCTTGGCCTTTCAACTAACATCTGTACATAGATTATGGGCTTTCCCACAAATCATCCACAATCTGTCAAGAACGACTCCCATCTCTCCACCACTCTTACACTCAACACTGGCTCCCCACAAGGCTCCGTGCTGGGTCCACTGCTGTACTCTGTATACATGGGAAATTGTGGCCTAGTGCTTAGAGCATTTGACTCCTAACCCTAGGGTTGTGGGTTCGAGTCTCAGGCAGGCAATACCACGACTGAGGTGCCTTTGAGCAAGGCACTGAACCCCCAACTGCTCCCTGGGCACCGCAGCATAAATGGCTGCCCACTGCTCTGGGTGTGTGTTCACTGCTGTGTATGTGTGCACTTTGGATGGGTTAAATGCAGAGCACAAATTCCGAGTAAGAGTCACCATGAATGTCACAAAGAATCAAAATAAATACCCTCATACCTGAATAAACAATCTGTGTATCCCAGTAACTAAATGCTGAGATCCAGGCTTCAAAGTCATGAGCTATCCACTGACACACAGCAGTTAAACTGGCTTCCCCCAGAGACAGCACTGTGAGAGAGCCACTCGAGTCACTGGACACCACACGCACATCACTGCTGCAAAAACACAACAGTAACCATTACATACAGAGACGATACAATGCCAAATCATCAATCCATCGATGACAAGCGCACTTTACCTCTGACCTCTCCCTGTGGACCAGTCTAAAGACAAGGCCAGTCTGTCAGGACCCAACTCGGTGCTCAACTCACACTCCAGAACACAGGTGCCCTGCTACTGGAGACACAGTCCAAACAGGCAGAAGATGCTTAATGAAGTACAAATACAGTCAGCAGTAAAACATCTTAACACAGTTACCAATCCCTACAGTGTTTAAAGCAGTGGTTCTCAACCAGAGTACCTCAGCAAACCTCCAAGGAGGCTGCAGGACTAAATTATAAATTACAGTTCAATTTAAGTTTACTGCCACATCAGCTTCACAGGCTATTTCATGGCAAAGATTATACATTAGAAAAACAACATAGCAGTACACATTACTACATAAAATAAATTTTAAGATTTTGTAAGTTTACTTTTGAAATAAAGTGTAAAAGTTATTTTCTGGTTCTGACCATAAAATACATAGTATTATTAATATACAGTACAGACCAAAAGTTTGGACACACCTTCTCATTCAAAGAGTTTTCTTTATTTTCATGACTATGAAAGTTGTAGAGTCACACTGAAGGCATCAAGGGCTATTTGAGCAAGAAGGCGAGTGATGGGGTGCTGCGCCAGATGACCTGGCCTCCACAGTCACCGGACCCGAACCCAATCGAGATGGTTTAGGGGTGAGCTGGACCGCAGACAGAAGGCAAAAGGGCCAACAAGTGCTAAGCATCTCTCGGGGAACTCCTTCAAGACTGTTGGAAGACCATTTCAGGTGAATACCTCTTGAAGCTCATCAAGAGAATGCTGAGAGTGTGCAAAGCAGTAATCAAAGCAAAAGGTGGCTACTTTGAAGAACCTAGAAAATGACATATTTTCAGTTGTTTCACACTTTTTTGTTATGTATATAATTCCATTTATAATTACACATGTGTTAATTCATAGTTTTGATGCCTTCAGTGTGAATCTACAATTTCCATAGTCATGAAAATAAAGAAAACTCTTTGAATGAGAAGGTGTGTCCAAACTTTTGGGCTGTACTGTATTTAAAGGAATAATTCACCCAAAAATTTACATTCTGACATCATTTACTCACTCTCAGTTTGTTCCAAACCTGTACAAGTTTCTTTCTTCTGTTGAATATAAAAGAAGATATTTTGAAGAATGTGGGTAGCCAAACAGCTGTAGGTCCCCATTGACTTTCATTGTATAAAAAATATTACAGAAGTCAATGGGGACCAGAAACAGCTTGGATAACAATATACAGCACTGTGCAAAAGTCTTAGGCCACTAGTATTTTTACCAACATTTTTTTTTAAGTCTGTTATTTCTATCTTTTAGTGTAGTGTGTTATTAGGAAATATCAGTTTACATTTCCAAACATTATTTTTGCCATAAATTGTAATCCAGTGAGATTTTTGTTTGCACAAAGAGACACAGAGATCTGATCTCATCGTCATCCATTCCATCATGACATGAAGAAACAGAACAAACTGAGACAGAATAAATCCAGAATAACTTTAGCAACGTCTGCAAAATGCTTCAAGAATCCTGCTACAGTACTGTGCAAAGTTTTAGGCACTTGTGTAAAAATGCTGTAAAGTGAGGATGCCGTCAAAAATAATTCCATAAATACATTATATTAATTAACTTCTATTAACTTAACTAAATTAAACCAACATTTGGTGTGCCCACACTATGCATTAAAAAAAGCTTTTGTCCTAGGTGCACTTGCGCATTGTTTTTTAGGTAGCTTCGCAGATAGGTTTCTTGAAGCGTTTTGGAGACATTGCTCTTCTGGACTGAGTCTGTCTCAGTTTTTTTCCTGTTTCTTCATGTCATTCCAGACAGACTGATGATGGTGAGATCAGATCTCTGTGTGGAGCACTGGCTGCTGTCAGACTCCTTGTGCGAACAAAATTCTCACTGGAATATTAAAATGAATGGCAAAAATACACTTAAAATACACTACACAAAAAGATAGAAATAACTGACTTAAAAAAAAAAACAATTCATTTGTGGAAATACTAGTGGCCTTAGACATTTTTTTCTTGTGTTTTCAGCAAAATAAAGAAATTCATATAAATTTGAAACAACCTTGAGGGTGAATAAATGATGACATAATTGATGTTTTTTGGTGAACTATTCTTTTAAAATAATAATTAATAAAATGCCATAAATAATAAAATTCATATTTTAATTATTGATCACTTTAATATTAATACAATTTTTACTTAATTAAAAATGCTTACAAAAATTCCTTTAAATTTTTACATTGCTTGACATTAATTAAAATAACTAGGCTGTACATTCAGGAGTTCAGGTTATACATCTCCAACATAATTCCAGTGGCATTCTTTAGTAATTGTAAGTTGAAATAATAATAGGTGTCAAAGAGATTCTAGACTTTTATTAAATCTAGTGCAGTCCTTGAATTTGCAATTCCTCATGCAGCATGAGTGTGTTTTGTCACCTGAGATTCCATAAGCTTGTACAACTGGATTTCTCCACTTGCAGTGGCCATACCCAACATTGGGCGCTCTGATATCGGCACGTGACACCTGAGAAATAAAACATAAACAAAAAAGTAAATAAAATACAAATAAATGGAAACACTCAAAATTCACGTGTATTGGCCAGGTCAGTTACATAAAGCATTTGATTTGACTCAGCACCCACACCATTACTACTGGCGATCTGTCAAGGGTCTTTGCTCTGCCTCAGCCTACATAGGACAAGTGGTCTGGAAAATCAATGAATGTCATCACATACAATAAACAATACACATAATATATACACAGAATGCACAAAATACAGTAGTATACATACGGAGTGTGTGACGTAATTGTATTAAGCAGAATGAACAGTGAGCTTGACTTACCATTTGAGATCGAGTAGAGCAGGAGTGTCTATCCGCTGAGTCTCAGTCAGTGGAGGGATGAACGACGCGCGCGGATTACAGTCAAACAGATAAAGTCGCCCGATTCTGCTCGGGGCTGTAGAGTCTAATGCGGTTTGCTGCAAACAGAAAACACTGTTTCAATCTAAAACTGACCAGTTTAATCCACACAATACCACAAACTAAAGTCGAACAATATTTTTGCGTTACCGTATCATCGCCTTTTTGAAGTTGGTAAGTCCCACAAGCCAGAACATGAGAGAACTGTGGTAATGGGCACCACTCCACGGTATCAGCGCTTAATTCCGTGTCAAACACTTGCAGGGTTCGGGTTCGAGACTGCCAACCCATTTAAGCGACTCGGCATAACATGAAGCAATTTAGAACGTATAACGTTAATCAGTCTGCGACGCCTAATTCACATACATGCAGCACTCTAGACCAGCTGTCATTAAATATTTTAATTATGAATTTAAATTGATATCATTTATTTGAAATGTTTTTCAAATATTAATTAAACTAAATAATACATTCCAGTTCATAAACATTTTCGTGAAACTTCGCCTTTTATCGTTTTCACGAGGTAAACAGGACGTGAATGGCGTAAGAACTTCCGGGTGGCTGAAGTCTGACTGGCTGAGCGTTTAAATCGCGATCTTGCTGTTTATGATGAGCGGTTCCTGACTGAGAAGCATGCGGGTTTTAAGTTTTTATGTAATTTTACGTTAAATCAGTATGGAACAAAACTCCGAGTCCAAATCTGTCCTTTGCACATTGCTGGATAAAAACGATCTGTCCAAGTATGTGTTTTTTACGCAGAAGCGATCATCAGGAGACCTAAGCATAGGGTGAGTAGACAGGAAATGTCAAACAGTGACAGCAGTTGTGCTATACTATATATCTAAAACTACTTTAAATAATACATAGTCTACATGTTTTATTTTTTGTGTAATTATTATAAATTCAGGTTAATTGCACCACGGTTATTTTAGTAGAACATACTGCTATAGTATTTACATACGGTATAATGTTTTATTGATGTTTTAATATTTTTTAATTTTAGTGTTTTTACGCGTTTTTGTAATTGATTATTATTTAAAATATTAACATTTAGCTTTAATTTCATTTTTATTTTTTGTAATTATAGTAGTTCAACTTAAACTTACTTTACGTGGTTGCTAAGACTTTTTTATCTAACAATTTTGTTTTATTTTATTTCAGTTTTATTTTCGGTATATAATTATTTATATAAATGATATATTTCGGTAATTATTTTTTATATATATCTCATGATGTCCTAAATCCTGTAGATTTACCAATGGTGAAGATGTCTGGAAAACATGTCTTTCAGAGGAGAATTTGTCTCAGCTTGTAAGGAGTTTTTATTTGTAATTTTTTTAATGGAGTCTTTCTGTATGACAGATATTCTTCTTTTATAACAATCATACACTGCTTTTATTTCTTTACAGTTTAAGAAGTTTTCATTAAAATCCACAGAGGATTATACCTTCAAACTCAAGTGAGTGGCAACTTGATGAGCAATTAATAAATCAATAACCTGATTTCTTGGTTGACAAGATCTTGTGTCCTCTCTGAGAACCATCTCTTGTGTATGTGGACAGATGTGCGTGCAAAGCTGGCAGAGCATTTGTGAAGCTGCAGGAGGACAGTGCCGTGCTGCATTTAGGAGCGGAGCCCACAGACCTCAGTCTGTCCCTGTCAAAACTCACTGACTCGGAGGGAAAGACAGAAGTCAAGGATCTGCTTTTTAAAATGGCAGACAGCCTGCAACAGCTAGAAAGTCAAGGCAAGCAAAGATGTTTTCAATTATTATACTCACTATTTTTTTTTCAAATTTTCAGTAACAAAACCCTGCTTTTCGAAATGTTCACTGTTTTATCATTTTTAGGTTCTACATCCTCATTTAATCCAGTCAATAGCCCTCAGAAGAGGAGTACTGGTAAGTTAAGGCAGCACCTTTTTAAGCTTGTTAGTTGTCAAATGGATTTAAATCACTGGTTTAAACATCCAGGGAGCCTAAGAAGTCTTACAATTATTTTCTTATATTAACATTCTTATTTAAAATGCTAAAACCCCATGACATTATATTTTTGAGTTTTTTTAAAGTTTATTTTATTACAGCAGAAGTACCAGCTGTATACTGTACATCAGAGTTATATCACAAGTAAAAAATTACTTAAGCTCATTTAAAATTAGTGATGACATGTTTTTGTTTTAGAATTTGAACCTAGGAAACAGCATAAGGGTCCAGTAGTAGCAGTTAGAAAACGTCTTCCTGGGGATTCTCTCATCAACCCAGGAACCAAAAGGTGAATATTTTAATTGACTTTACATTCCAGAATAAATAAACAAAAATCTGCCAACACTTTACAGAGGATATTCTGCTCACTGACCATTTCTGTTTATTTTACAGAAAGAAACCTGCAACAGGTGTGGCCTTTGACGATGAATGATGTCAACACAACCACATGAACTGTAGCTTTTTAACCAACTCAACACTATCTGTTTTTAAAATGCAACTCGCACACAAATCACAATATGAGCTGTTTTACATCATGTATCTGTTTAAGGTTTTATTGAATAACATTGCTAAATGATTTCTTAATTTTTTTCCTTTCTGAGATTTTTGCTAATAAAAATTGTATTTTTAAATAATCGTGTTCACCGAAATTATTTAAATCAGTAGGCTCAAATAATTATTATAATAAAAACAGTCAGAAATTCAATTTAACAATTTATTGATTCTCTTTTCTCCCTGTTAATATGAAAAACATCAGTTCACCACAGTTAAAAGCAATTGAAAACAAGCTGAAAAGGTCCAGTCAATCTTGTTACAAGGGAATCCACCTGAACATCGGTATTACTGGATGAAAAAATAATAATAACAACATTCATAAATATTTTATCATATTCACATGTACTGAAATAACATTCCAAAGCACTGACTAGAAAGATAAAACTAAATCACCCCCTTATCCATAAAGCTATCTTATATGATACAGAACCACACTCATGTTTGCTGGTGTCTTAAATCACTGCACTGTAAATTTCCAAAGTGAAAAGCAGCTTGCACTGATCTTTAGTTAGGCTGTTGAGGTGTCTAAGTGGCCCAGATGCCTTAATAATCAAAGCAAGACTTCTGATCTTTGTTTAAATAAGTGTTCATTAGGTCAGTTTTCACATAGCTGGTCACAATTCATTTACACGTTTCAAAAACTATGCTTCATTTCCCTTTGGACATCATACAGGAAAATGCTTTCCTCTCTTTGAGCTCAAAAATATAGATCATACTCTTTTATGCAGCAATGTCAGAAAAATAAGACCATTATATAATTAAGTGCTGACAGCTGTGCAAGAGTCCGAGAATAAGCACGGTTAGACTTTCACTGAGTGATAGGACCTAACCATCATCAACATCGCTGACATGGAGAATTTAATTTCAAACAAAAAATATAATTGACTAATTTCAGACCAAAAAAAAATCCAACATTTACACTTGTATTACATTACAGTGCAAACGACAGAGTCAAAACCTCCTGCTATTCATGAAACATTTCAAGGGTTCTCATAAATACAATAATCAAGAGCAATGACCTGATTTCTGTCTATCTGTTATAACAGTGACTCAGAGTTCACCTTTGGCTTCACAGTGATAGCACGACAATTATTATGAATATTTCTAATGACATCTGGTTTTATGCAGCTTTTAACCATTAGCAACAATGCAACAGAAATTTACCACAGAGACGAACGTCAAATTAATTTCAGAATTCAACCAATCAAAAAAAAAAAAAAAAAAAAAAACGTATGCCATTTACATTCAATTACAAGACTATAAACATCTCCAAAGCAGGGCTGGTTCAGTCCGGTTCCACTAAAGGCCTTTGGATCGGTCACAAGCCATTCACTATTGAATGTCCGATTTAACATTTTTAATAAAGGTGCACAGGTACATTTGCATTTTTCAACAAGAACAACAGGTCTGTTCAACACATGTAAGCATAGTAAAATTTCTTCAACCCACAACACAACAGGCTTGTCTTTTATAGCATGCTCACTCGATGCAGGTACAAATAAACAAAGTAGGTCCGAGTACAGAAAAAAAGATTGGTTTGAACTCAACGTGAGGATAAACAGTCATAGAAAGAACAAGTTGCAAAGGCTGAACCCATACAAGTCCTATTCTTTGAGGGATGATTATGCAACACTACAGTTAAAACAATTCAACATGTGATCAGTTTAAAGATAGTATGACCATATTTAAGTTTCGAGAGATATCAAAATAAACCACACGGCCAGGTCGTATCTAAGAAATACATTCTCTTTGATTCCCATCCAGCAGGCTTGAATATAAAGTACAGTAATACATGATTCCATAAACCATCATCTCCGAAACACAGGAGGGGAGGCCGTGGACGGAGTACCTCTCAGGCCCAGTCGAGTTCAGGCACCGACTGTGTCCGCATCTCTGTTTAGAGTTCCCAGAAGAGCCGTTCTCTCCTGAAGTGCAAATGGAAACAAGAACAATCCTCTCACTGGGCCAAAGAGATGGATCCTCTCCAGCTAGAAAAAACACACTAATGTCTTTCACCATACAGACACATTTTTTTTACTATCTCTCCGGCTGTGATATGAACAGATGTTTCAGCACAGAGTGTCTGTATTAAAAGACAACTGCACCTGTGAGAAAGCAGAATGAAAATGATTAGAGAAATATTTGAAATAAGGTTGTTTAATAGTCTTGTAATAATTGCTGTTCTTTTGAACTTCTTACTCATCCAAGAATCCTGAAAGAAAGCAGCAAAACCATACAACATATTTCTTGAGCAGCGTATAATTAGAATTAGAATGATTTAAGGATGTTGTGAAATTGAAATCGCGAGTAATGGCAGCTGGGAATTCATCTTAGGAATAAATTACATTTCAAAATATAATACAATAGAAAACATTTATTTAAAATTTTAATAATATTATGGATTTATTGTTATGTATTCATTTATTTTTGATCAAATAAAAGAAGCCTTAGTGAGGACAAGAATCTCCTTTCAAAAACATAAAAGAAAAATCTCTTAACCTTTGAACTGTAGTGTAGTATTTTTAGTATGTAGTATATATATTTATCTTACCCCATTTTTGTCTTCCATTGTTTTGCAAAAGTTAATGTTAACTTGTGAGATGCATTAAAAATTCTAATCCATTTTTTATTCACTTAACTTTTTTTTACTGCCACAGCCTGATTCTAAATCCATAAGCAGCTCACTTGATATGTTCAATCTTTTTTTTATATATAAAATAAAGCTTTCTAATAATAGATGTCTTTATAAATCATAACTCAAGTGGGCTGGTATTAAGAGTAAGAGTAATAAGTCTAATGCAGACCGTGCCAAGCTGATTTAATTGAATTATCTAATCAACCGAAAAGTAGTTTTTATGTGCCTGTGTCCCAAGTCTTACCCTCTCTTCCTCAAAGCTGATCAGCCCTTCATCATCATCAGTCTCAAGTTCTTCTGGCTCTTCGCTTACGAGGGCGTTGAGTTCTGTGTTAGTAGGACCAGGCCTGAGGATGCTGAGCAGACGCTGCAGTGGTGACTGACCAGCACTAGATGGGGAACTTTCTTGCTGTTCTAAGTTATCACTTTGCTTTTTTGCAAAGTTGACAAAGACCTAAGAAAATAACATACAGGAAGAAATTACTACTTTTCCTTGTTACAGTATGTACTCTTTGGATTCATGTTTCATACATTTAGTTAATCGTTTAGATTTTGACCAACTGAATCACTGAATGTAATTTCAGCCAAGTAAACTAATATTCACTTTTAATAATGACATGCTTCAAGTCACTGATGTATACTTACGTTGTCTAAAGTTGTCTGGCTGACAGAATAATCTTCGATGCTCAGCACCTCCACCACCTGCTCCATTCTGCTGAAGACCTGAGCCAGAGAGATGTTCTCGGACTTCAGCTGGTACTGAATCTTTGTGTGGTGCCTCTCCTTGTGTGAAAGAATATGCAGAAGTTTACCATTTTTAACTGCAAGTGAAGCAAGCTCAAAATATACTCACATGTACACTTAGTTTTGTCAGCACTGCACAAACACCTTGCGAGAGCTGCTTGCATCTTTGAAAACTCATCATCTTATATATTACAATCCAAACTGACAACATAAATGTACTTGTATACTATGGCCATCTGTTTTGGAGAAATCTGAGCTGATGCACAGCAAATATGTACATTTCCAGTCAAACTCTTGTCCTTAAACGTACCTTTAGGACGGCCTCTGGAAAATTCCTGTTGAAAAACCGGATCACTTCCTTGATGTTAGCAGTGTTCTTAGTACGTACTGTTATCATGTATCCATCCCCAAATCTGGAAAAAAAAGAGAAAAGAAAAGTGAATTGACATTTTAAAAGAACACTGCACTCCTGCGTCACACATTTTAGTGGCGGAGACTTCTCAAACCTGTTTTTGAGATGCTGGATGCTACCCAGACACTTGAACCTGCCGTTAACCATGATGCCCAGTCTCGTACACAAGGCTTCACACTCCTCCATACTGCAAACAAATACATTATTATATCAGTGCAATTCAAATAATTAAACAGAAAACAAGATTTCTATAGTTACCACACCTGTGTGATGTCAACACCACAGAGCGTCCGGTCTTGATGATGTCAAGAATCAGATTCCATAAGAAACGACGAGCCTTTGGGTCCATGCCTGTGGTGGGTTCATCCTATAATGATAAACAACAGACAAGGACAAGTAAAAATGATTTTGTTTTGCAGCAGTGTGTGTGCAACAGGACGAAAGAAAAGTGTGACAGGCAGATCTAACCAGAAAGATGAGTGAGGGGTATCCAATCAGAGCAATAGCTGTGGAGAGTTTGCGTTTGTTGCCTCCACTGTAGGTGCCAGCAGGTTTGTCAGCATACTTGGACAACTCCAACTTCTCCAGAGCCCACTGAACCACCTTCAGAGCGAGACATAACAATTTGATATTTTATTTTTAACAGCAAGAGCAATGAATTTCAATTATAGATTGCTAAGTGCTTTTGCACTTTTTCAAAACTGATTTCAAGAGAGCTTTCAGGAGCTCTTATCCACACTCGACTATCACTGATAAGTGCATTTTTACAGAATGCCTTGTGACTTCACAGAGTGTGCTCACCCGTTCCTCATCTTTCCAGGGGATGCCGCGGAGGCGTGTGTACAGCTCCAGATGTTCTCGAGCAGTCAGGTCATCAAACAGAGCGTCAAACTGAGGACAGTAACCGATGCTCTGCTGCACGTGTAAAACCTCCCGCAAGATACTGCAGGACAACGAGAGACTCGTACTGACCAAGCCATTCACATTAGCAGTATATACACAAAATAATGAACATCAAGGAAATATAAAGACGCTTTAAATAAACAACACAAATGTATGGTTAATAAAATTACCAATAGTGTAAAAAAACAATCACTTTAACTCAAAACATATTCTATATTCTGTCGAAAAATACCTTGTATTTTTAACACTGAAAAATAATCAGTAGTGTTGTTAGCATAGCAACATATAACAGTTAAATCTCCTAAATAAAACTAAATAGCATAAGATTGTGCTTATTTATTAACATTTGTTGGAGGTTTATGCTTTAAGAATTACAAGTAGGGTAAAAACAATAAACCTATTTCAAGATTTACTCTACATTCTGCCAAAAATTACTTTGTATTTTCAGCAATGAAAAATTAATGAATAGAGTCGTTGACAAAGCAACATGCTATCATCAAATCTTCCTTACAAAAAGTCAATAAAAAATAATTTACTTAATTTTATATATAGGTGAAGAAGAAAGATTTCAGCACCTGTGTTCCTGAATAAAGGCCTCTCCCCCTGTTGTGCTCTCATCTCCTGTCAGCATTTTGAAGGTGGTGGTCTTCCCTGCCCCGTTCACTCCCAGCAGCCCGAAGCACTCCCCAGGACGGACCCCCAGACACAAGCGGTCCACTGCCAGGATCCGGCCCATCTTGCGAGACTTGTACACCTGTGAGGAAACACAAGCTCTGAGGATCATGCGTTCAGCTCAGACAGACGGGGTTAAGCTAAAGTCTTCAAATGTCATGGAGTGTCTGACCTTGGTTAGGTTGTCGATCTTCAGCATGTCACTGTCAGCGTCTCCCCTCAGCACTCGGCGTCTCTCACAGGCCACATCAACATCATCATCCTCAACTGGCTGACTGTTGACAGGCATCCTCCTTCAACCAGATGAAAACGGTGACCTTTAGAACACTTTCATTTGAATCGCTCACACACAAACTGTATACAATATCCCACTCACTGGGCTTTCCTGAGGAAGTTGTACTGGCATAGAATTGTAATGAGAAAGCCAACGAAACCCTCAATGGTCATGGCCACCAGTCCCCGTGTCACAATGTCCCATTCAAATGGAGACTTAACCTTATCAAACTGGCCTGCAGGGAAGAAAATGCATTTAACCATCTGAAAAGAGCAAAGAACAGTCATCAACAGGGCCTTGAGATGGAGAACACATTAAACACACCGATCTTGGCGTAATACTCATTGATATACTCATTATAGGCCATCTCCATCAATCCATGACCAAGGTTATAGTTAGGAAAGATGAGAAAACAGGACTTCAAATAGCTGTTTACCAACTTCAGATCCTGTGAGGTAAAACATAAAAATAAAAAGTATATCAGGGATAAAATTGGATACAGTCGAAAAGATCAAGAACACTGATGTGGGACAGGCCATCATTGAAATCATTTCTTTAATAGAACATCAAATCATCAAAATAATACATCGAAAAATACATTTGCAAATAAATGTATACAGTAGTATATTTGTAGCTCCACTATAGTTATAAAGGTAAATTAGTTACCTATTTGAATAACCAAAAAAATCCCTGTTTATACACATTAAACCTTCTCTGTCTGACCTACCTTGTCACGTTCGAACAGCTGTAGAAGGAAAGTGGCCACCGTGGCTGTTATGCCAATGAAGAGATTGATGACTATGAGGAAAACATAAGCTGTGCTGGGCACCTCAAACCAGAAAGAGGCCGGATACATAATGGGGGTTATAGACCAGCTAGAAAGAGAGAGCGAATGGTCACATTTTATGTGGCATTTTAAGTCCTGAAGAAAAAAAAAACTGTAGTTACTGTAACACTGTCTGATTGAGTCTTCATACAGAAAGAGCTTACCCATAAAGGAGGAAGAGAGAGAGCACTGCTGGGAAATTTGTAGGTGAGGTGTACGCAGGAAGGTCAAATACAAACAAAATGAGGACACAGCACGTTGCTGGAACCAGGTAGTTCAGCTAGCGAAGAAAGGACAAAAGAAATCTGTGTGATTTTTTTTTTTTTTTTTTAGCCCTCATTAAAACCAAATCCTACATAGTCTCTCCTTCATCTTACCATGTCCCATATGTAGTTTGCTAGCCAGTAAGTTACAGGGTCACATCCGCTGACAAACTGCAGGTGTTTGGCTTTGGTGGATTTTTCTGCTACCAGGAAGACCACGAAGCTTGCTGGCACAAAGGACATGGCTACTATGATGAAGATGGCAATAACCACATCAGTGCCCTGGAGCCTAGAAGAAGATGAAGAGTGGATATGAAATCAGAAATAAGCTATGAGCGCTCGAGCGTTGGAACGGGAAGAAGAGAGGAGAGTAGGACTTACAGATAATCCAAAGAAAGACTGGCACTGGTTCTGTTCATTGGATGATTGGTCACTGTGATGCCTGTGAGCACAAACAGTATTTTTAGTGCTATTAAACAATCTTTCCTGAACAAAAATGATAGAATGAATATGAAAAGTGCACAGTTATAGAGTAAAGACATAGTCAATCAAAGTTTTCAGTCAGTGTTTCCTACAGCTAATTCAGACTCACCATATGCAGCAGGGTTTCCTTTACTACTGGGCAGATTGGCTCTGAGGATGGCATTATTCAGGACATTTAGGTAAGTGGGCATGCTATGATACCCTTTGTTATTGTAAAGCACCTGTAGAGGAAGACAAAAACATTAAACTTGGGACGAAATATTAGCTAAAACAACATATCAGTTATAAAGAGTAAGGATGCTCTGACTCGCCTGTGAGGATCGCCTCACTGCTATTTTGCGCACCATGGGTGGAGTTTTTCTCCCAAAGGATGCTGGGACAGATTTCTGAATGTTTCCTACAGTAAAGCCTCCATATCTACAGGATAAGACAAGTTTTTGAGCTCTTGTTAAAAAAAAAAATTAATAATAATTTTCCCCTTATTGATTTTACCCTTATCCCACTTATTGATTAAAAATCAATGGGTTGAAACAAAATCACCATAGATTCTTTTCTATTTTGATAATCTGTTTAACTCTGGCTCGGACTACAAAATATTCAGTATTCAGCAAATTGGTCTGCTCCATCACTTTGCTGGCATTGCAAAGATGCTCCTTAAAAAACTTTATTGAACTTGGCAGCAGACCCACAAATTCAGAGTAAGCATTTCACATGCAAGACTTTTTATATAAAATCTTAAAGGTACAGTAGAAAAACAGCCATCTTGGCTGCTATGTTACTTATGAATTATGAAATGAATTCAAACAATTAGGAAATTCACTCAAATATGCCTTCCAGAAGATTACCTGTGTAATCTGAGACGATCAGAGGTGTACAGGAGATATTCTGACACATTGCGACCTGTGATGTCCACCAAGATGTCTCCGGTTACTACCTTCATAAGGGGCGGTCGGCCCCCGACTCCACTGGGGCAGGAGAAGCCTGTGCCCTGCATGGAGCAGATACAGCGTACTGGCTCCCGGATGGTCAAGGGCAGGGTCGGGGGAGATGTTGCCATCTCTGTGGGAACACAGCAAGGTGAGAGGTGCAATAACAAATGAGTGGAAGAATACATATTACACATCTTAATGGAAAAAGACAGAGTCGGCACTCAGGATGTTTTAGAATAATCTACATTATGCAAGGATGCCCGTGTGTGGTTATTTTCAGTCTTTCCTAATATCATATCCAAAGGTGCATAACTTAAAGTATCAATCACAATTTTTATTTCTTTTATATCTCTTGGCTGTCAGTCAATGTTATCTTTTGTTGTAGTCATATTTTTTTGTCTTGTGATGATTTTTTTTTATTAAATTTAGTTTTATCATGTTATATTCATTTAACTTTACTCAGTTAAAAATGCTAAATTAAACCAAATATAAATTTTGAAATATAAATTATAGTGTGGGGTATTTATATTGTTCTTCCACTGCTGTAAGATGTAAAAAGATAACAACAAAAAATTATATAGCAGTACAACTATTTTCAACATTTCTTGAGCACCAATTCTACATTTTCGAATGATTTCTGAAGGATCATGTGACACTGAAGACTGGAGTAATGACTGCTGAAAATTCAGCTTTGCCATCATAGAAATTAATTATATTTTAAAATGTATTAAAATAAGAAACTGTTATTTTAAATTGTGAATTTAAAGTGAAGGTACAGGTGTATCTACATTCGATCAGTTTTGTGCTGAGCTTTGTTGAAACGGACCCAAGCATTTTTAACCATACACCAGTCTGTGAACTCTGACCTCGGACAGTAGTGGGAGGAGCAGCAGTGTAGTTCCAAAGACCATCTTCAAAATGTGGGTCTGGGTCATCTGAGGGGGCAGGAGATGGTGGAGGGGGCACAAAATTTGACAAAGGCACACCCTGTGTGAAGGAATCCAGGCACATAGAGTCAAAGTAGCGGGCTGCCAGGGTTTTGGAGTTGTTGGCATATGGATTCAGGGATTGGGCCAGTTGGTCCAGAGTGCTGTTGAAGGGAGTCTTCAATACACACGTCGCGCCAACTCCAGAGGGTAAACCCAGGGTGTTAACGATCCTCTGTGGACTGGCATCTGGAGAAAGTTTACTTCTAGGGCAAAGAAAGGTTGATAGGGATTGAGAGCGAAAATGTCTGTGTAATAATGCAAAAGGAGCCTGTAGATATTGAAAAAGTGTTATTTTGCTGTACATCGACCTTGTGGCTGACCTGAACTGAAGCCTGTCTTCATTGGCATAAGGGATGAAGTTTCCACGAGGCTGTGTGTAGTTGTGATACTGAGATGGAGAAAGAATCAGGGGAGGGAGGTCACCTAAGAGCCAAAGAGAGACCATTAGAACATCCTTCACTTAGGTCTAATTAAGATCTGCATCATAAACTAATAAACACTGCTCTGATTCAATTATATAATATTTTATATTAAAAAAAAAAGTTATTGCCTTGTAGATTAGTTGAATTGAGAGTGGTTCTTTGAATAAGTGGTTCTTTGTTAGTAGCTTGTACTGTATCTTGAATTTGGAAAATATTTAATACTTAATATGAAATATAATTACATAAAAATGTATATCGTATACACTTCTGTTCAAAATTTTGGGGTTTGCAATATTTTCAGTGTCAACTAGGCTGCATTTATGAGATCAAATCTAATTTTTGAAAATATTTGGAAATTTTATAACAATTTTTTATATTGTGAATTATTACAATTTGAAGCAACTATGTCATTTAGTCTTGTGATGGCAAGGCTGAATTTTCAGCAGCCATTACTCCAGTCTTCAGTGTCACATGATCCTTCAGAAATCATATTAATGTGCCCAATTGGTGCTTAAGAAACATTCCTTATCCATGTTCCATATTAATCATGATTTATCCATGATACTTTGATGTATAAGATCTTATTGATCCCAAAATTTGAAACAGAAATGTATATCAAAAACAAAAAAAATCTTTATTTCCTATACATTATCTATATATTCTTACATTCACTACGAAAACAGCACATACAACAATCACAATTCAACTGCTCCGTGTCCTTCTTACCAATCTCAGGCACAGATAGAGCTACAGTCATTGCCACGCAGACAAAGAATGCAGGCAGCAGGATCTGTGAGAAAATGCCCTTGGTGTTCCTCTTCGCACAGTGAAACCTTTTCACTATCAGCCCGTGAAACTGCCGGAGTTTCAGCCACCAGCCCTCAAGCTTAAAGCTGCCCTGACCCTCCTGTATGGTCCGCTCCGGAGAGGACTCTTCATCTGAAGCACAGAGGGTATATAGTACACTGAGTGGTAGGTAAGCATCTTATCTTTATCTGTTACCTCCAGGCCTTTCAGAGATGCACTTGTCTGTGACAGACTTCCTCTTTAAATTTCCAGAGGTGGCAAACAGCATTAGAATGCACAAAATGTTCTTTTTAAAAGCCTTAAAGGTATAACTATGAAAAGAGCGGTTTACTAGTTTGTTCCTTCACAGTTTACAAACTACCAACTGAGCTATTAATAAAGAAAAGTGTCTACACATTTCAATTAATTAAATACATAATAATACAAATAGATTTTCAGAACTCTTACAGACCATAATAAAAATGTATGCTAATAAGATAAAATGACCAACACCGAATAATAATAATAATAAAACAAATAATAAAATAATAATAATAATAATAATAATAATAGTAGAGAATTATGGCTCTTACTGGATAAAACATTAAACAATATTTAATAAACGTTATTGTATTCAGGTTTTTTTTAATAAGGAAAGAAATAATGTGAAAAACATCCTAAATAACATGTGTGTTATATGTTTATAATCAACAAAAAAAGTTAACGATGTTAATAATTTGTTTCTAACGATCAATTCTAATCACTTCTGAATGTCAGCTTTTAGGAATCACACAGCACAATGAAACAGTTACAATGTCTAATTTAATAAATGTCTTAATATCATAAAATAATCATTCAATTAATTTGATTAAATAATAATAATAATAATAATCTATATGCTATTTTCCTGACCTCTGAGACTGGCTGAATCAGGGTCCGGGCCATTGTCAAATAGTGGGCAATAATCTCCATAGAAGTCAGAATAAAGGCCCCCTTCATCCCCTCTTATTGAGCCCAGAGAAGAACTGGATTGTAGGGACGCTTGGCTTGGGCTGAGCCTGGAGGACATCATCAGGTTACTGAGCTCCACCTCTGGGCGGATCACAGCAGCAGGTGTTGCCCCCTCACACTGCGACCCTCCTAACAGATTAGAAGGCTTCCCAGCTGATGCTCCACCAGGAGAGTCCTTCATATCTGACAGAGGAAACGATAGGGATACATATGAAATGTAAACCATAAATACAATTTCACGGCTTTACATGCATGTCTACAGCATTCTTCAGCAGATCTATCTGACCATCAAACCTGCATCGCTGTTCTCCAGTGACAGATCTTCTTCTGATACCTTCAGAAAGACCTCCTCCAGCGTGGTGTCCATCACACCAAAGCTGGTCAAGGCCAAGCTGTCCAAACTCTGTTCCAGAGCCTGAAGAAAATACACCCCCCACACAAGTGTGCATCAGTAAACACCTCATATTCAATTTCATAAAGATTTTACTGAAATCAGATTATGTTTTTCCAGTGGTCTAAAATGTTTGTGTGTACCTGAAACAGTCTCTCGAAACAGCCTTTCCTGACAGCCTCAGAAGGTAGGACATAAGAGAGCTCAGTGTTGGAGTCAGACACCAGCAGACAGGAGGCAACGTACTGACGGATGAACTGTGTCACTCTGCTCTCTGAACATGGAGATATCGAAGACTGGCTTGACTGATCTAAGAGTAAACAGAAACATGATGTTGGGTCATGGCAGATTTTTCATCTGCTCTTTGATATTTTAAAGCAACAAACAATGAAATGAGGAACAGAAGAACCATATATATATAAAATCATTTATCATTTTTTTTAAATCTCAATATATTGGTAAATATCTGTTTTACAATGTAAAATACAGGTAGTTTTTGGGTTATCTCTGTAAAAAAAAAAAAAAAAAAAAAAAAAAAAATAATATATATATATATATATATATATATATATAAATGATGATAAATGATTTTATATATTTACAATAATGTTATTTTAGTATTATTTATATACTGTTATCATTTTTATTAATATTTAAAATTAGCGTTTAGTTTTATATTTTCCATTTCCATTTTAATTTGAGATACTTTTTTATTAGTGGTGTTAAGGTTTCTTCTTGGTTTTTTTTATTACTATTTAAAGGGGTCATAAGATGCGGTTTTAATTTTTCCTTTCTCTTTGGAGTGTTACAAGCGTGTTACAAGGTGCATAAAGAAGATCTGTAAAGTTGCAAAGACTAAAGTCTCAAATCCAAAGAGATATTCTTTATAAAAGTTAAGAGTCAACCACTACTACCTAAAACGGCTCACTCTAACACCCCCCCCACATCTCTCATCATCACTGCCCAAATGTTCACGCAACGAAAGAAGGCGTAACTTTTATTCTCGCTGTAGTATTGTCGATGCCGCGCCCGCTGTGTTACGGAGACAGGGTCTGTTTCATTGGCTTTCATCGTGGACGAAGCGTAGTCCAGCCCTGGGTCATCACATGTGGTTGCCACAAGACCATCGTCCGCTCCTTCGTTGAATCTGCTGGCCGGACCGTTCTCAAGCCCAACTTTGCTCACAAAAAAGCCGGCGTCTACACACTCTAGCCCGCCGTGAGTGATGCTGTGTTCCGTAGTGAAAGCGAAACTACTTTGTTTGGTCTTCCAAAAGTGGACACAACTAAAAATCAGTGCTTAAGTTGTATTAACAACACATGTTCCAGAACAGTTCAACGAGTAGACTAAAATGCCGTCTATTCTGACTCTTAGCCTATAAGTAAGTTTTTGATATTTGAAGAATTTGCCACTGATGATTCAAAAGTGAGTTTTGAGCGGTGTAAAGTAGCACTTGTTGTTTGTCATTTCTCCGATCACAAATGCAGACATGGTTTTTTTGTTTACACAGTGCGATACGCAACGCAACATGTTAAAGACAGTATAAGTCATTAAAATCAGTAATTATGTCCCCACGGGATAATACAAATGCCTCGTTTACAATGGGTTTTAATCACAGACCGATGAGCTTTGTAAAAATGTATGCTTTTCAGAAAGGTGGGGCATAGAGGAGAAACAATAATGTACAGTATGTGGAAAATAATGTGTTTTTTGAACCTTTTATTTATATATATATATAAATAAAATTATATATATATATTGGGGGAAATAGGGAATCAGGTAGGTAAACGATGTGAGCTGGTCTCAAACTCACAATGCCAACATGCCATCTCTGACATTAATAATTGAAAATGTGCAAGTCCACCAATGAGAAGACGCGTATCCGCACATATACCTGCAGTGTGTGAGTCACTCTGTTTCTTGACAAGTGTAAGTTTGTAGCCGTCTCCATATGTGCTCTTGAGGAACAGGGGGGAACCGCAGCACTTGAGTTTGCCATGAGAGATGATGGCAATACGGTCTCCCAGCAAATCCGCCTCGTCCATGTGGTGAGTGGAGAGCAGGATGGTACGACCTGCTCACACACACACACACACACACACACACACATTATAGTTTGGGACTGATCATATATTTGGTAACTGATTATCAAACCCACACTTTTAAACAGTATTGTTTTTGTGATTAGTTATGATAGGATCACCTTGTTTATATTTAAGAATGAGGTCCCAGATTGCTCGGCGGGCATACGGGTCGACTCCTGCTGTGGGTTCATCCAAAATCACCGCCCGGGACCCACCTACAAACGCAATTGCCACCGACAACTTCCTCTTCATCCCCCCAGACAGAGTCTGAACCAGACTGTGACGCTTGTTAGACAATTCGAGATCCTCTATCATCCTGTGAATTCCAACACACAGCCTTGATGAACTCAGGTATGGGTACAATTGAGAAAGTGTTAGCAAAATGTGAGTGTGTAAACCCACTTGTCCATCTCCTTCCGGATATCTTCTTCAGCCATGCCCTTCAGACGCGAGTAGAACCACAGGTGTTCCTCCACACTGAGCTTGTCAAACAGAACGTTGTGCTGGGGACACATGCCCAAATTCTGCCTGATGCGCTCCATCTCTGTGCGGATGTCATGGCCGTATATAGTGGCAGAGCCAGAGGTGGGTGGAAACAGTCCCGTGAGTATAGACCTATAAGAGATTCATTATATCCTAAATTCATTTTCTGCAGGAAACATTAGTTTCATACATACATCCAATTTTACAGTTGTAGTGTGCCATTATCAGCCAATAACAAGCACAGTATGGTTCCAGAACCCCTCAAACACATTAAGAAACACAATATCCTAACACTCACATGGTTGTGGTCTTGCCAGCCCCATTGTGTCCCAAGAAGGAGACAACCTGGTTTTCATGCAGGTTTAGACTCAGCTTGTTTAGGGCCAGTTTGCTGCCAGTCTTGTAGACTTTGGTCAGTTTGTCTATGCACACCACCAGCGGCAAGTGACTGGGTTCTTCTTCAATTCCACGAGTTTCCTCTAAGCAACAAACAGACATAAATTTAGTAACATGCCAAAAAATATCTCAACAAATTACATTTAATTACAAAACATAGCTAAGTTTAACAAAGAGTGCTAGCTGATAATACGATGGATGATTAGAGCTGAAGATCTTTGCCGGGACCCGACGGGTTTGGGCTTAATTTATATCATCTTACGCGGGCCCGGGCTTGCGTTCTGGTTTGCGAGTTAAACGAGCAGTCATGTGACGTGTTTCGATTAGCGCGAGAAAGATGCAAAAATGGATGCTGAGTAGGTGTAATGGAGACTTGCCTCTGGTGATTACGTTTTGGTTGCACCAGCAACTAAAGCAAAGTCTGAGGTGTGGAAAAGTTTTGACCATGTTTATAATGAGAATAATGAGTGAATAATGACGCACCATCAGTGAGCCCAGGAACGCGCTGAAGCCATCTACAGTGGATTCAATAATGCTCCTCCACAAAAACATGTAGGCTTAGCCTAATCTCTGTGAGTAAAGGTTTTTTAAATGAGAAATAAATATTCATTGAGCCTTAAATGCATAATGTGGACAGAGTATTTACGCTAATGTTGGCATTATTCTTTTATTAAATGTCAGCTGCTAGTGGCGAAGCAAATCCGGTGGAGCCTTTATCTTAATTTCGTTATTGCCAAATACCCATCTTAATTAAAAATGTATCTTAATTTAATTTGTTAAAAAATACTCTTTTTTTATTTATTGGTGCATTGGTCTATTTATAGGCTAAATGAGCCTATGCCTATTTAGAGTGCTGAGATGTTACGATGTTACAGACTCAGAGGACTTATTTTATTACTTTATTCCAACTTCCATGTGGTCTAGTCTACGTTAGTTATGAATAAATTATGTTAAAACATGTATAAATGACTCATTCTTGACACAAGACCAAAGAGCTGTTTGTGTGCTCACATTTTAATAATGTCAGGCTGTAAAGGGGTTTGTGCTTTTAAAAAGCTGTCAATCAAAATGTAGCTACTTGTCGTGCTCGGGCTGAACTTGTCGGGCTTGGTTCCTGTCAGGCCTAACTTTTATGGCCCGATTACAGCTCTAGGATGGATGGATGGATATGGAACAAAGTGTACCTGAGCGTCTGTGTTCCATAGCACAAGCTTGGTCCTCCTCCATCACACTCAGTCTGGTGCTGCCACCCCATGGCCACTCCCACGTCTCAATGCGGCCACTTCCCAACCAATAGGATTTCTGCAATGGAAAATACCATGGCCTGGGCAGTCCATACATTCCTGAGGGAAAACAAAACATTATGGAAAAACCAAAAGCATATACTTTAATCTTGATGCTGTGCAAGAAGAAAGTGGGCACTGTTTGCACTGTACAATAAGGACATCACTGCAGCTTACCTGGATGCACAGCCTCTATATACCAGGTCAGCACACCATATACAATGGCATCAATGGTGAGCATAACCATAGACAGCAGGAGGTTAAAGTCATCGCCCTCTACAGGTGACTGGTTGATAGTGCGCCACTGGATTCCAACCCCAGCAACTTCATACAGTGCAAAGTACTTCGATCCCAGACCGAATGCTGTGGTAGACATTAAAGACTGCACACACACAGAGGAAGAATCACTTGTGAGAAATGTTTACTGAAGATCAACAGACTATCAAAATGGAACATGAAAAGGATCCGTGGGATGTCTTCATACCGCTATACACTTCTCAAAGGCAGTGATTTTGTCATGAGCCACCTCTTCTCTTATGGCCACGTACATGTATGGCACATAGCTCAGAAAGTAGATGATTCCTCCACATGCTGAAGCCAGTTTGGCTTTAGAGTACAACACAGACACTAGGAAACTTCCCAAAAAGAAAGAACATTTACATAACATTAACAACTTTTGGACTACTTTTCTTTGTTGAAAAACTATGTAAATTAAATGAAACCAGGTAGTGAGCAAGTAAAAATAATTATGGCTCCGGTACCAGAACATGATGGTGGCGACGGCATAAACTGTGAGGAAGAGCCAAATGATAAAGGGATCGCTGTGGAGGAGGACCTTGCCATATTTCAGTATGAAAGTGAGGGCTGTCACTGAGATCGAAAGCTGCACAAAGCCTGTGATGAACCAGGCCACCCAGTGCACTGCGTTATTCAAGCCCATCATCTTCATCACCTGGGGAAAAACAGCTTGCATCAACCAGGGCAGAGCACCACTCTTGATCTCTCTCAAGTTTCTCAGCAAAGGGATTAGTTTGTTTTAAAAGAAAGTTCAGTCTCTAACCTCTTTCAGTCGTTGCTCCTTTTCTGCTACGATATGCTGGATCATCATGGCCACAGAGTAGACCCAGGATATGACCATGCACAGAGGCATCATGTGCTCGATGACAAACAGGAAACTGCAAATGGAAACACCTGTTACAACTCCTCACCTGTATGTGTGTGTGTGTGTGTGTGTGTATAAATATATACACACACACACACTGGCCTGCAAACTGGAGGTAAAGTGAATGCTTCTGATCTAGCAGAAAGTTTTTAGATTACCTTTTTTAAGTATACCTAAAAGTTTGCTTGCAGCTGCTTTTCCCCACAGTATTGTCTCCAAACATGCAAATGATGAAAGGCTATAAACCCCGAAATGTTTACACTTTAAGATTTTCTAAATGGGCTTTCCTTTAATAGTAGTAACACACACAAAAAATATACCCAGATCTGCTTGGCATCAGAAGCATCACAGCACAAAATAAACTGCCCTAAAATGAGTTTATGATTGTCTTCTTTCCCCTGAAGACTGACTAATGCTGTGTCATTTGCAAATTTAATGCAGAGTGGAAGCAGAGCTTTTGCAAATATACCTGGAGCGAGGGATGCTTTTTTTTTTTTATTTATAAGCATCTGTGTTCTTTCTGGCTCCGAAATCATTCAGATACCACTCCATAATGTATATAACACACATTAACGTGATGCAACTGAACATCTGCGATTAACGCAATGCAACTGAACATCTGCCATTCACAATGTCTTAGACACAGTGTTTTAGACTATGAGCAGTCAGACGGAAAAAATAATGTACACAAAATATACACAAATGTAAAGACCAGTCTCACTCGTCTCTAGTGTAGCATGGATAGGGAAACATCTGCACGTAGTTCCCAGGCTCAACAACATCATGGCCCACAAACGTGTTAATGATTGCCCGCTCAATCATATCTAAAAGAGGAAGAGACATGGAAAATCAGCAACCAACACCCCATCAAGTAAACATGCTGAAGCTGAATTTACACACAGCAGCTTTACGCTGTGAGAAAGCTTTGATCCTCCTGCTTTTTCTGAGCTCTTAAATAAGTGCAGCGTCCAGAAACACCAAGCCAGGACTTTTCTGACCGTTGCACCAAGCCATACATAAACAGATTCACATTTCATTTTGAATAAAACATCAAATTGTATTTTTTTGGAAAAGACAAATTCCTGCTTTTTATCATACCTTGGATCCAAACAAAACCATAAAGGAAGTAGAATTTGCCACCCGTGTTCGGCCCAGGGCGCCAATAAGCTCGGCGGATTTCATTTGTTTTCTCTGTGAAGCTGGAGTTCTGACGAATCTTATACAAAACATGGGGTGGCAGAGATCCATCTTTATTGGTCTGGAAAATCACACCTAGAGAGAAAGCACAGATTAAGCATATGGCTACATTTAACAAGGTATGACTAAGGGCTAAATGAATCATGAAAATGTAGTTTTAAGGGAAATGGATGAGTCAGTGTCTCAAACCTTGTTAAGAATTAGCCGGGTGAATGAGTCATATTTCACCCCAAACTTGAAAAATCGTTCACATAAAAAATTAAGCCTTCATTGCATTGTGATATCTTCAGGACAATTTTATCACCCCAAATTCTCATCCCAACAAATGCATATATTTAAACATATTTTCAATTATGCTTCTCATTATCACAATAAATATTACTAAAATGTACAGTTGCATGATTTTTAATAAAAAACAAGGAATAATATGATAAGCTAAGAAGTTCTGTAAGATATGTTTGAAGGTGCTCTTTGGCATGGACAAATTGAAATCTAAAAAATAATAATCCAATGCAATCTCCAAAAAAAAAAAAAAAATTCCTTCAACTGGCCCTTTCATGAGAGAAAACTTTTTAAAAAGAGTACCAACAGTGAACACTGAGGCCGAAACAAATGGGTTTGCAGCCCTTTGTTTTTTGTACTCGCTCTTTTTAAATGTTTTCGATTATAAAATAGTTTGTTGTTTATGTATGTCTATGTTATAATGTTTATGTATGTCTATGCTATGTATGTTTCTGTATATGTGTGTGTGTGCATATATGTACACATCCAATATCCAAGCATGTATACAACCAGTTGTATCAGTCATAAAAAAGGCTTAATTGTTATTTCATTTTCTAAGCAAAATCTACTTTTTTATTCCTTTGTTTAGATTTGGGAGGGAACTTGACTAGTTATGTTACAATCACTTTTTTTCCACTAAAACTTTTATGAGATCCAGTGATTACTCACTTGCAAAGACTGAGACGTTGTCCTGGTAGGCCTGGTTCAGCGTGTAATTGACAATGCTCTCTTCATCAGGGAAGCCTCTGAAGATATCCACACTGACCTGAGGCATTTAAAATAAGCTTTAGTTTTTAGAAAAATTTTGAAATTAAAAGGAAAAAAGGAAATCGTTGTTTTCATGTTCATTCGAATTCCACTTCAAAACACATGTTTTTATTTTATTTGTATGGATATATAAGATAGACCTAGTTAAATCGAATTGTTCTCCGGACCTTTGACATGAAATTTGTCCAGCCACAAGCAGCATTATCGATGGTGTGCAGCTGCTCCAGTAGTGTGGTTGTGTTTGGCAGGGTGAAGTTCTCCTCCAGCAGACTGTTCATCAGCTCACTGTCTGAGACGTTCAGCAGTTCATGGTGCCTCTTCAGGTCTGCAATGAACTACCACATAAGGACAAAACAAAAGTCATCAAGCACATGCACAACACAAAGTGCTTTTCAAACTAATAGCACTTAAATTAGCAGCTGAAAGACAGAATGTTACCTGCTGGAGCCACATCAGGTGATTGTGCAATTTACCCTCCTCCAGGAAGGCCCTTAATTCAGCTGAGATGTTGAGCCACACTCGGGCATAATGAGTCACATTCCCCACAAAAGCAAACGTCTCATTAGCCTCAAGAGAAAACAAAAACAATCCGATCAAAATCTTTATAGCTATCCCAAATGGTTCTCTATTAATTGGGTACAACCTAAATCTAATGAAAGAACGCCCAGCACAAAGTTTTAGAAGGTCATTTGGATTCAGGATTCATTAATCAGCTTTTTTTTTTTCTTGCAGAAGGGTTTGGGCTGCAAACCCAGTTGCTACATTATTTTTTTCAGCCTTGAAACACCTTAGCCTTTTCTGGGCTTACCTTTTGTATGACCTTGTCCACCTCTGAGCCAATGGGAGAGTAGAGGATTTTGGGATTTGTAGTCATGAGATGGACAAGTAATCCCAAATTTCTTTGTTCTTTGCTGGTAAAGCCCAGGGAACTCATATTGCCCTGTTTCAGAGCTTCTGGCTCAATAATCCTGATGAAACAATAAAGATTTTTGAAAAATAAATAAATATTTGAAATTCAGAAAGTTAACGCATTGTAACACTCATACACACACACCTGTTATTCCCACAAAGAATGGGCTGAAGACCTGCCCACAGCTGAACAAAGGCAGAAAACTGTGATTTAGGGTTTTCAGCCTCAGCTTCATTTCCTGCGGCTCTGTCTCCTTCCTCCACAGGGCTGTCGGTTGTGTTGAGACCCCATGTTGTTGTGTTGGAGCTCCAGGACGTGGTGTTGGCTATAGGAGAAGGCTGGTGGCCTGCACAGGCCCCTTTAGGGAGCAGTCTGGCCAGACCTGACAGCAAATCCACATCCCTCAGGAGCCGTTCTACATCCGCCAGGTTCTTCAGCAGAGCGCCGAGATGGGATTGATCCAAGAGACCAGACATGTTAGACTGCTCCAGACGCAACTGAGGAAGGAGGACAGGAAACCGTGCCATACAGAGAAAGGAAAGAGGAGAAATACTTAATCGTAATCAGTAAAAATGTACAGTATCAGTGTTTCTTCAACTAATGGGCACTTTTAGAGACTTATAAAGTGTATTAAACACTTTTTTTTTTGTACTTTTAATAAATTAATTTGTCCACTTATGTCTTACTAGATGGGAGAAGTCTTTTTTTCCTGAAAGTAATGAAAATTCATACCACAGTGTAATTTCCAGCACATCTCAAATTACATGTGTTTAAATTATTTTTTAAATTACAGTGGAAATTACATTTTAACAATAATGAATGTAATAAATGACAGTTTCCTGTGGCTTTTTAAAGCTAGTTTCACAGTTAGCATTTCTATATCCTAAAACACACTATAAAAAAAGCAATATTTGCATAATTTAATAAAATAGATTTTATTAAAAATTAAATGAAAAATGATAATTGATTTTACTAGTGAGCACTTATTTCAAATTTTTCAGACTTCTCAAACATGCTTTTCGCTGACATTGTGGTCTACCTGCTACAAAAAAACACACACAATTTATGGAGAAAAAAAAGGCACAATTGTTTGGTGTAACAAATTACACTACACCTTGGACAGTTGCAATTTTTGGAAAATTAAATAATTGTATTAATTGTTAATTTCTTTATGCATATGTATGCATGTATAGGTTACCTTTAATCAAAATGAACCCCTAAGACATAAAATGCAAATACCACGTCATGTCCCTTTAAGAAGATGTGCTGTTCTTCCATATCGTACCTGATCAAAGACTCTCTGTGTATCAATCTGATCTCTCAATTCTTCACTCATCTCCTTAAACAGCTCGGCCCTGTGCTCTGCCTTTCCACCACAAACAGTCGTTCGATAGGCCTGTAAAACTGCTTGTTGTTTCTCAGGGACCAATAGGATTTTGCTCATCTCACTGTTCTCTCCTTTCCCACAAGTGAGTGTTTCGAGCACTGCACCAGTCAACAGAATTCCCTGAAAATTTTTTTTTAAGAAGATTTGTGAGGTGTCGTCATTAAACTGACGATTATGATTTCTGCGGAATGAAATTGCAAAAAAAAAAGGAGTGGCAGACTGACCTCCATCTCATGCAGAGCTTGAGGATCCAATGTTTGGCCTCCTCTACCTCCAGTGATCCCCAGAGCCTGGGACAGGACTCTGAGCAGAGCTTGACGGCCAGCAGCTTTACTGGGGTCGCTCAACGCCTTCTGAATCAGACCACCCTCCAGACTATGCCAGCCTCCAAGTAACTGCTTCTTAGTATGAATCAAACATTCTGATTGTTTTATAATTGCAAGGTTATAAGAATTTGCGTGCCCTAATTGGAAGTCCTTTACAGCAAATGACTAACTATACTACTACAGTATCTATACATAGCAGGGATGTTTTGTTCCCGTTTTGAGTATGCCATGTCTTTGCAAAACAAATTAGCGCAAGAAAATAATAAACAATCTAAATTTACTTTTATTTTATTTTATTTAAAAAAATGCTCAAACCTGACAATACTGGTGTGACATAAATATGCAAACATAATTTCATTTGGCCCAGCATCATGAAATGTAACCGGAACCTTAGAATTTAGGAAGATATGAACACACCCCACAAAAAAAATACAAATAATAAAATAAATACAAATTTGCTATACGCCAATGATGCATTGTGAGATCACACCTAACCATCTAATGAATCTAAACAGTATTCGTTTTCAGATTTAATTTTCATGGCTGTCAAAATAAATATTGTATAACTCATATTATATTTAACATTTTCCATCCATTCAAGCATTATAAAAATCTGATATCCGATATCTTAACCTCACAACCTCTCTCCAAAATCACTAACACATAGACATATCAACAAATCAGAAAACAGAGCAAATGATTTACAGGCAGAAAGCATTGCTGATACTACAAAAAATAATTAAATAGGGCTGGGACACAGACAGGTGATTTCTCAGGACTATCTGTCAATGAGTAGGTACATTATATGTGTGGTATTCAAAAAGGTTGCTTAGAGAAGCTCAACAAGTATAAAATATGAATGAGAAAGGTACTGCAGCAGCACTGGCAGTGCATTAAGTAAAGTGTGGGAGAATTATTATATTATTGGAGACTTGCATTACTGTAGGTTTATTGTTTGCACTACTATTTTTAAGAAATAAAGAATTAATGTTTGTTATTTTTAAACCACATTTATTTTTATATTTATTCAATTAGCAGTTACTGTTATACAAAATGTGACCCCAAACTTTTGAACAGTAATGTATATACACACATGCACAAGGAAATTTGTGCGTTTTTGCCATTCTGTACCTCCAGCTGTACAAGCTTCTCTCCAGAACTGTGAAGTTCATGCTGTCCTTCATCTTTTTCTCCTACCTTTGAGCCCACTTTAGGATCCGTCCCAAAGATGAGATTATACACCTGAACAGAGTACACACACATACACAAGCACAGATTTAGAAACTCCAGTCTCACACATAAGCTTAAAATAGCCAGAGAAAAGAAGAAAGAAAAGTCCCTCAGGAAAATTAGCATTTCATTCGGAAACTCACAAGAGAAAATCTCAACACTACAGAACGTTATCCCAACACATTAAAGGGTGTTACGCTGGAGCTCCTCTGCCCTAAAGCATTAGAATCTATCGCACACTCTCTCTCTCTCTCTCTGTTGTCATGAAGCAGAATCATTAATGGTGCTGCAAACTCGAGCTGAGACTCCAAAGAGGATGAAAGAGGAAGAAGGCTCAGAGGAGCATGACGCTGAGTCATGATTTGGACTTCAAAAGCACTGCTGTCTGACCTGGGTTGGAGGAAAAAGGAAGTTGAGGTGAGAAAACAGACCTCTTTCAGGTTGATGGAGGAGGAGAGAAGCAGGCTGGCGGTGTCGTTTGGCAGGGAAAGGTTTCTGATCAGGAACTGCTGGAACATCGACTGGTTCCGGAGGACACTTCCCACGGTAAAACCTAAAGCAGAGACATGCACACAAAATTTTTCATCAAAATAATCTTTTAATTAATGCAGTTGGCATATGTACACTACCGTTTACAGGTGCATCTCAATGAATTAGAATGTCATGGGAAAGGTAATTTATTTCAGTAATTCAACTCAAATTGTGAAACTCATGTAGTAAATAAATTCAATGCACACAGACTGAAGTAGTTTCAGTATTTGGTTCTTTTAATTGTGATCATTTTGGCTCACATATGCTGGCATGCCAATCAGCTAATCAACTCAAAACACCTGCAAAAGTTTCATGAGCCTTCAAAATGGTCTCTCAGTTTGGTTCACAAGGCTTCACAATCATGGGGAAGACTGCTGATCTGACAGATGTCCAGAAGATGTTGACACCCTTCACAAGGAGGGTAAGCCGCAAACATTAATTGCCAAAGAAGCTGGCTGTTCACAGAGTGCTGTATCCAAGCATGTTAACAGAGAGTTGAATGGAAGAAAAAAGTGTGGAAAAAAAAAGATGCACAACAACCGAGAGAACTGCAGCCTTATGTCAAACAAAATTGAATCACGATTTTATGTTAACTTCACAAGGAGTAGACTGAGGCTGGGGTCAAGGCATCAAGAGCCACCACACACAGACGTGTCAAGGAATTTGCTGAACCACAGCATCATCAACATCAGAGGCATCTTACCTGGGCTAAGGAGAAGAATAACTGGACTGTTGCCCAGTGGTCCAAAGTCATCTTTTCAGATGAGTGCAAGTTTTGCATTTCATTTGGAAAGTCCAGTTCATTACCAGTAATTTCATTACTTGAAGTCCAGTGTTAAGTTTCCACAGTCTGAGATGATTTGGGGTACAATGTCATCTGCTGGTGTTGGTCCATTGTGTTTTTTGAAAACTAAAGTCACTGCACCAAAATTTTCATGGTTCCTTCTGCTGACCAGCTTTTTGAAGATGCTGATTTAATTTTCCAGCAGGATCTGGCACCTGAAGTATTCTTATTTGCTGAGAGTGAGTTGGTGGGTTTTTGTTAAATACTTAAGCTACTTCTGTCTGTTTGCATTGAATTTATTTAATACACGAGTGTCACTATTTGAGTTTAACTACTGAAATAAATGAACTTTTCCACAACATTCTAATTTATTGAGATGCACCTGTAAATGTTTGAGGTCAGTATTTTTTTTTTTTTTTTTAAAGAAATTAATACTTAATGCAGGGTTGCATTAATTGACTAAAAATGACAGTAAAGACTTTTACATTGTTACACAAATGTCTATTTTGAACTTCCTATTCATTAAAGAATTCTGAAAAAAAAAAAAGATTAGGGTTCCAACTAAAATATTGAGCAATATTTCTTGAACACCCAATCAGCATATGAGAATTTTTTTTAAAGTATCATTTAACATTCTGAGGACTGATACCGAAGATACTGAAGACTAGAATAATGGCTGCTACTTTACCATCACAAAAATAAATATATTAATAAAGACAACAGTTATTTTTAATATTTTTTTATTATTAGTTTTTACTGTATTTTTGAGAATGCAAGAGACTCTTACAAAAACTTACAAATATATATATTACCAACCTCAATTGAATGGTAATGTAAGATGATTGATTCTTGAGCTCAACATTCTTTATGCAGGTACAGTATAAAGCAATCAATGTGTTAATTTAGGTCGTCTTTTAGCCATATGTGTTTAAACTATGTAAATATGCAGGTTACATCGAATTCTGGTAGGAAACTCCAACTTCAACTTCACCTGTTCTGATTTCTAATTTGCATCTATGCTTATGGTCAAAGATGGTGTAGGTATGTATGTATGTATGTATGTATGCATGCGTTTCCTGACCGTGGCTGTTGTTGTAGTGGTTCTCTAGAGGGCCTTGTGCTGAGCTCAGACTTTCAAGGTGCTGCTGCAGTGACTCCAGCTCCTCTCCCAGACTGGGCCTGTCTGACGTAAACAAGTGATTCTGCTCCACGACTTCGCTGATCCTTTCTAACAGCTGAGTCACACTGAAAAACGGGAGGACAAATAAGAAGTAGAGAGGACTATACTAAGAAGAGAGGGGCAAATCATATGAGTAACCAACCGAAAATAAAAAATATAGCTTAGACTAGTGTGGTCCAAACTGGCCTATACCGTTTAAAGAATTTAGATTACAGATGAGAGGGGGAAAAACATTTGGAAAACACCTGTAGTAAAACTGATCAAGGATTTTCAAAACCCAAGAAATGTCATGCAGAGGTCATAGTTACATCACTACAATCTACCAAAAGATTAACATCATATCCAAGCACAATGATAAGATCCATTACACAATCAAACAGCTCGTAAGATCACTAATACAGGTTGTGATAGTGACTGCTCTACACACCATATAATGAGAACAGAAACCATCAGAGCCCATCTTAGTCATCGAGAGAGGACAAAATCAGAAACAGAGCGTAGGTGGACTCACGTGGAGTTTTTATACTGCAGGAAGCCAAACTCATCCCTCTGACCATCCGGACACAAGGACTGCATGATGGGAATGATGCCCGCCGAGGTGAGAGGGGCCGCGCTGTAGAAGGCTGGACAGAACCGGGGGAAACCAGACCACCAGGATGGAGGGACGGAGAGGATGTGACAGAAAATTGAAATCCAGTATGGCACAGATGTTTAAATGGTTTTGACAAAGGTGCAGTTGTGTTCAGATGAAGAATTGGAGAGGAACATAAAACAGAGCAGTGTATGGATGAAATGTGAGAATGTAAATAAATGAGGGGGATCGTAGGATGTGGGATAATAGAACAAACAATGGCAACGATATTTCCCAGGGTCCATGGATCAAAGATTTAGGGAGAGATTAAAAGATGGGGAGAGAAAAAGTAGCAGCCGTCACATATCAGAGAGCAAACACAGAGTCAGAGAGGGTTTCAGATGTCAGATCGCTCCGATAAACTCCAAGTGACCTTCAAATGATTCACTTCATCACACACATACACACAGAGGTTTACTGGACAAGCCGTCACTGAAGCAGAGAAAAACTTGTATTGCTGTGTTGTCTGGTTATTCTACACCCACATGCTGCCGCCAGTCACGTCTTTTAGAACACGGTGTTTAGATGACTCACTTCCTCACTGCAAGCTGCTCCTGTGCACACTTGATATGGAGTCAAATCTCAGGGATGGGTAAATGATCATACTAGTCTCTCAAAGGCCAAAAACACTGTATCAGGACGAGTTCAGAAATTATGATTACGTCATGATGTGAGTGATTCAAATGCACACTGAAAATTTCATATTTTATAGCAAAGGGAAAATTGCTCCAGTCCAGAGAATGATGGGAAGTGTAGTTTGGTAATGCCTAAATAAACAGTTTTTTTTTAAATGCAGGAAACACTACCATTCAAAAGTCTCGGCTCAGTATTCAGTCAGTGTTTTTTTTATTTTTTTTATTTTTTTTTTACTTTTCTATTTTAATAATTTTTTAATGTAATTTATTCCAGTGATGGCAAAGCAGATTTTTTTTTTTTTTACCAGCCTTCAGTCTTCAGTGTGACATGATCCTTCAGAAAATGTTCTAATTCAATTCGGTGCTCAAGAAACATTTCATATTAGTGTTGGAAACAGTTATGCTGATTGATTAAGCATTTATTTGAAATCGAAATCTTTAACCGTAAGAAGAATCCGAACTCTTGACATGTGTAATATTATAAAATGTCTTTACTGTCACTTTTGATCAATATAATGCATCCCAGCTGAATAAAATAATATATATCCCAACAATACTAACTTGCTTCCTATATGATAAAAAAAAGAAAAAAAAAAGAAAAGAGCCCTGCCGCAACATGCCACGTCGCTTCACCCAGAAGCAGCAGAGCTAGCTAAACACCGCTTGCCATCAGCATCTGACGACTCTGCAAAAAACGTTAAACACTGCTAAACACGGAGGCATGTTATATTTCTGCTGTTCCAGTGAGAGGTTGTCTGCTCACAAGAGGTAGCTGTGTTTATGGCCTCGGTTTCCTAACTCTTATATATCTGACATCTGCTTCCGCTCCACAAACACAGCTGAGGATTAAAAGAGCAAAGATCAGTCAGGGGAAATAACCTGATGGCTCAGTAAGTGGATGAATTCAGTAAGTGTGTGAGAGAGACATGAGTCTCAGACAATTATTATAACAGCTTATTGGTTGAGGAATACAAATTTGTGAAGACGAGGTGTTTGAATAACGTGCTGTTGTAAGAAAGATCTTTCATTCACAGTGGATTGTGGATTATGTTAGTGTTCAGAGAGACATATGGGGGCCCAACACCTAAACCTCTTACACCCGGCATGATGCAATAAAATGGCAAGCGATAAAAGCTATGCTAATCCTAGTTTCTGCAATCAGCCATTATAACGACTGGCGCAGCACTGTGACTAATGTTTAAAAACGCTCTAGGTGCAATAGGGTTCTGGACAATATGATATTTTGAAATTTTTTTACAATTTCAAATGTTTTGTTGTTTTTTTTAGCAGCCAAGTTTTCAAAAGCGTCAAACGAGCCTTCAGAAATATAAATCTTTCATAAATAAATGTCTTTACTGTTAGTCTCGTGCTTGCTGAATAAAAGTATTAATAAAAAGAACTCTAACTGACTCCAAATGTTTGAACAGGAGTGTAAAACAATACTAAATAAAAAGGGGCTTGTCTGACTTTGACGTTGTAACTGTATTTTGCCTTTATTATGGAATACAAAAAAAGCATTATTACTGGTCTTCAATAATAAGCAGTTAGTTTAATGCATTTAGGCCAAGAAATGGAGGATTTATGCTGATATTATCTAAAATTCTAAAGTAGTGCATTTCTAAACTTTTGGTGCTTACATGAGCCTTCAGTGCAGATGTACAAATTTCATATTGCTGGAATCTTGATGCATCACACCTGGTTATGTCACAATGTTATTATTATTTTTTATTTTTTTAATACATTGTGTATTCGTTGTGTGTATGTATGCTGACATATGGGAAGGCTCCAGCCATTACTGCTTGAGTCATATGTGCCCCTTTAGAATTAGATTGATGCATGAGACAGTTGATATGACAAATACACAATAGAAGCACATTAAACACATTTAATAGAGTCCATGAAAAAACACCCACTCACAATTAAAGGACACACAGTGAAATGATCCCACAAACTCAAAAGACTCAAGAATTCAGCAATACACACACACACACAAAAAAAACATTTTGACTTACACACTGGTCCAGCATGCAGTTAACATGCACGGTGAGGGAAAAAAGAATGAAAGACAGAAGTAGAGAGAGAGAGAGAGAGAGAGATACAAAAGTATTGAGGACAGACGACAGAAAGAAGCAAAAAATAAAACAAAACATGGTATGATTTCAGCACTGAAAATAACAGACATTGTGATGACATACAAATGAGGATGTTCAATGAATAAAAAAATACTACATGGCTAAAGCTCTGTCTAACAGCCAAAAATCTTTGCAATCAATGACAGATTGGCAAAGTTGTATGAACCATTTAGAAAAAATGATATACCACAAACAACACTTAGAGTATAGTTCACCCAAAAAATTAAAAATATATCATCATTTTATAATCTTTGTGTCGTTTCAAACCTGTACGGTATGTATTTCTTGTCTTCAGTGGAACACAAAAGGTTATATAAGCCAGAATGTTCTCCCTTTTCCATACAAACGAAAGTTCAACATTCACTGTTGGCAAAACCTGCAATCTGAATGTACATGAATGAGCACAAGATTTAAGAGCTAGAATAAGATTTAAAAAGTGAAAGAAAAAAAAGTGAGAGTGACGTGACATACAGCCAATTATGGTGACCCATACTCAGAATTTGTGCTCTGCGTTTAACCCATCTAAAGTGCACACACACAGCAGTAAACACACACCCGGAGCAGTGGGCAGCCATTTACGCTGCGGCACCTGTGAACAGTTGGGGGTTCACTGCCTTGCTCAAGGGCACCTCAGTCGTGGTATTGTCGCGAACCCACAACCTTAGGGTTAGGAGTCAAAATACAACTAAACTAAACACACAAATCTTATTGCTTCAGAATAATTGGACTACTTTTAAGGTGCTTTTTTGGAGTTTGACATCTTCAAATTGCATAGAAAAGAAGGGTCAGGACATTCTGCAAAGTAATTCCTTTGGTCTTCTGCAGAAGAAAAAACCCCACACAGGTTTAAAACAACACAAGGGTGGGCAAATGATGACAGAATTTTTACTTTTGAATGAACTGTCCATTTATTTACTGTTAAAGGTTAAAGGACCCAGTCTAACTAGGTATGTGAACTTCTTAGGAACCCCAGGTGACAACTGAAGTAATCTGACCTCTGGATGGCGAGAATGAGCTGGGTTGGGGTAAGAGCCAACTTACTCTTCCTTCCTTTTTTTCCTTCACATCATACTCATATTCTTCTTCATATTCTTCTCTCTCTGCACTGTGTTGAAACTTACCTTCTTTCACTGGTATGGCTGGCTTCTTCTGCCGCAAGCCCAGGAGTATGAAGAAGAGCACCAGTGGGATGAATATCTCAAACGCAAGAACCCACTGTAGAGATAAACATACAGAGAAACAGGTTATGAAAGCCACACTAGCCACAGAGGCTGCTGGTGGTTATATACATACTGCAAAGTTAATTCACGGTTGGTCTGAACCTCTTTGATTGAACATCTGAAGTGTCACACAGTTCAACTAGGGCTCATCAATAAAAATGGCCCACTGGAACAGGGGCAAGTTTGTTTAAACTTTTTATTAAAATATATCTGATATGTAGTGTAGTTTCCACAAAAATTGCTTTTTTGTATTTTCTAGATTTTTTTTTATTTTAATATTTCTTGAGCACCAAATCAGCATATTAGAAAGATTAATGAAGGATCATGTGACACTGAAGACTGAAGTCATTTTTGATCAAATAAAATACAGTAGTAAATATAAAAATACATTTCATTTTTTTCATAAAAGCGGTCAGTAAAATTGTTGCCTTGTTCAAGAATATAAGGAAGAAAGAAATCTCAAGGTTGAGCTCTGCCAACTGATTGAGTCCAGTGTCAGGAATTGATCTGGTAAAAACAGACTAGCCAATTGGAGAGTTTGCTTGACATGCAATATTTGCTAGTGTGTTGGCTAACACACCTGCTAGTGCTTCCAAACAGCCTGTTCCAACAATTATTAAAAGAGGTGGAGGAGAATATTGTAAACACACACACACACTCACACACTCCACAGCAGGTGGCTGCTGTTAGGCACGTTGTTTAAAGTGTGCAAAGTACAGCAGAAAAACTGCATCTTCCAACATTTACCCCTGAATTATTTCCACTACTTCCTTATTTGCTCTCTCTCTCTCTCTCTCTCTCTCTCTCTCTCTCTCTGCAGGAGGCTCATCTTTGGACAAATCTGAACTGAAGTAACTGAGAAATAAGCTTTTGGTTGAGGTGTAGGCTGTGGTTAGGAACTCACAGGGTTATAGCTAAGGATGTTATTTATAGCTGAACTGAGATCAGCCTTTTGCTCTTCATCCCTCTAAGAATGCTTGCGGCTGCCACTTGTGCTTGACCGAGAGAGCCTGATCTCAGATCAGTATCTAAGGGCATCCTGTCCTGACCACAATGTGACTTTCACTGCAACGTCACCACAACAACACTGACCCCACATCCCGTCTCTGTTGACAAGTGACGAGAAGGTGCAGAGGTTTTTCTCTTGCTGCTAGATATTCTCCCCATCTCTACCATTTATGAAGGTCACAACAAACAAGAAGCTCCTTTTACATGCATCTCTCAAAACACAAAGCTGCATCTGACACAGCACACAAAGCTTTGCTTACGAGACCCTCGGTGCTGAGCACGGGAGTTGTAAACACCAGCCAAAGACTGCTCGTTTTTTTTTAGAAAGTCCTGTGGCTTATTGAAGGGGCAAAGAGAGATTGCTTCACTCACAGTCAGTTTTAAATTATAATTTGTATGTTAGAGTCTGTTCATCTATTATGAATGGAGCTATTGTGTCTGCCTATGAGCACTGCTCCTATTCTGAAGTGAAGTCAAGTGTATCTGTATAGCGCTTTTCACAATACACATTGTTTCATTGCAGCTCTACAGATCGAACTTCTTTATTGTGATATATATCTATACCGTGACACATCTCATGGTACAAGATTTTGGTCATATATCACCCACTGTTCTGCTAGAAATGCATACATAATTTAAATGCGGAAGACAGAAAGGGCATGCAAACAATCAGTAATTGAGTTATGACAGTAGGGCTGCTCGATTACGACAAAAATCATAATCACGATTATTTCGGTCAATATTGTAATCACGATTATTTAACCTGATTATGAGGGGGCCATATGACCAAAACTTTATATGAGTGATTTATTTAAAGAAAGTGTTACATATCAAATATGTATTTTCTGTAAATAAGGTTGCTACGACATCTACGTACATTGAAGAGACCAGCGAAATTTCAAACAAACAAACAAAAAGTCCACAAAATTGTTGAAAATTATTAAACTGTCAGTAATAAAAAGCAAAGGATAAATACAATAGAATAAAAAGATACAAACTGTGCCTTAATGTTTATTTTATGCAAGTCTCAAGCAGTTTACAGCCTACTACAGAAATTAATAATCAAATGTGAAATAAAACAGCAGTCTTCACTGTAAGAATTAAACTTTTTTTGTTTCTTAAAGCTACAAAAGTCCTTCAATCAAGAGCAGTGTGTGATTATTGATTTGTCTTTTGTTGTTTGATTAATAAACACACAGCCGCAGCAGGAAAATAGCCCACTGCTACTTTAAGAGCCACACAGATCCAAATTACCGTAACACACGTATTTTCATTCTCAACTCTTTAAGTTCATTTATTACATGACCAACGAAGGTATACATGAATCACTAAGCGCAGCATTTTGACACATTTTTGCGTGTATAAGTTGAGCGTTTAGGCGCGCACCTTGAGCTAAATTATGACTTTACATGTCCGTGTTCTGTTCCCTCTCTAAGCGCATATCTCTTCCCGAGGAGCAGTGAAAGTTCTCTTTCACACTTTTTAAAACATGAATAAATATACTTTTATAAATAAAGCATGTCCCATTATGCAAATGTCATGTAACCTGATTTTACTGATTTGCACGGGAAATCACGGGATTTTATGGAGGAACGATAATAAAAAGGGGGTAGAATGTGGCGCAATATTCGTTTTATCTCAATTTTTGTATTTTCATGATCATTGGAGGCCAAAATCGAAATCTAAAACTTTTTTCAACAACCTTATGAAAGTGATGGATTATTGCAGTGGAGAAACCTTAAACATCTTTAGTTTTGGTAATAATCTAATTTGTCTAATATAAATATGCAATAACAGTTACACCACACAACCCAGATTTTTGCACCAATTTACAGTCGTCACATAGTGTATGATGGTCACTATAGTGTATGATGGTTTAGCTTCAGACTATAACTGCTTTTCCATGGTCAGATCAAATGCTGGAATAGCCAACGGTTTGATTTCTCACTCAGTCGGAGGATATGAAGCATGCTTGATATTTTGAGCCGATTTCAGAACACGTGTTATAGCAACATGTAGTTTCTACATAAAATAGTGAAATGTTTTGTGCTGTAGGACTCCATTTCAACATCTCCTGGAATGCTGCTCAGCCAATTAAATTTGAGGACTACCTGATGTATTGAACTGGTCAAATTTGTTGAACCCGTAAATTATAGAGGTAATTCTAACTTACTTTAGAACTATTGTATAAAACCGATATCACCATCTTCACAGACTGGTAAGATTTTTGTACGTTTTTAACAGTGTTCACCAAGGCTGCATTTATTTAATCAAAAATACATTAAGAACAGTAATATAAAAAAAGAAAAAAAAATACAATTTAAAATCATTTTTATTTTGCTTTTAAAAATGTAATTTATTCATGTGATGACAAAGATGAATTTTCAGCAGCCATTTCTCCAGTCTTCATCGTCATACTTATATTTATTAACCGTATGTTATTGATTTAATATATCTTACATCTATCCAAATTCCCTGTCTGTCACTAAGACAAATTCCATGTATGTGTAAGCACACTTGGCAATAAAGCTCTTTCTGAATCTCATTCATACGACCAACGTCTAGTCAGTGTCTTTCAGCTGTCCCCTCTTTATACTTTATCTGTTAAACACACTTTCCATTCACCAAATGACTGAATTAAGTCTTTGTGTCACTGTCCACCAAGCACAGCATCCATCACAAACCAACAGGCAAATAATGCAAGCTAAAACACTTATCCTCCAATAACAATGCATGCTTAGAGATATGAGGTTTTCTGCCAAGTAAATTTGAGATAATGGATTTGCTTTTACTGTGCGAGAACTGGAGTATGGCTCATATAAACCCTTTGTATACACCTCTTTTCTCAGGCCGTCTCTCCCCAGACAGCTCATATGAACAGAGCCTGCATAATCAGACAAAACTCACATGCACAAAACATAATTTAGAATTCATAATTAGATTCTACTAACCAGCGCATGCAAACAGGCCCCACAGTCACCCGGGATCGAGACACAGAGCACTATTTGTGTTTGTGTGAGCTGTGTTTTAGAAATGGGTATGTTTCGGAATTATTATAGTGTGCATGATCAGAAAGTCTGTGTGTTTCAGTGAGAGTGTATTTATTGCTTAAAATGGCAGCAATAGCACCATTGTCCAATGAAAATGAAGTTACATTTATTATTAACAATTATTGGAATAATTACTGATGCAGTATGTAATGTGCAGTGTACAGCTCCTTTGCTAAACTAGACACACCCATCCGAGTTACCAAACCACTGAATGTATTTATATAGCACTTATAACCTTCTATTTGTTTGTGATTACTGGATAAGGATAAAAAAAAAAAAACTTTTATACATTTTATGTGTGTTATTGAATGGATTTCCATTTGCATGCCAGCTACAAATCCTTGGAAATAATGGTTTTAAAAGATTACGCTTAATATACTAATTAATCCAATAAATCTCTCCTAAAATGTCCTGAGGTTTGAACGCAGTTATCCTCAAAAGATAGAATGATGTTTTATCATATCGGCATGACATATCGGTACCATATCAGTTATTAGCTGATATTAGACTTTTTTTTTTTAACATACATACATTTACATAATACATACATGTAATACATGGGAGAGTATTTAAATGAGGCGTTTTAGCCCGGTCTGGATCAGTCTTCTCTTTTAGATTAAATAAATCCTTTGGTGGTAGACTTTGAGCTTTGTGTTCCCTGTTCTAAGTTTCCTGGTTGGCAGTAAATGTCTTTTTGGGTTCCTTGCAAAATGTAACTATATCACCCAGCTCTTTATATAAAGTGAGCTGCTCTGAAACAATGGGCATTTTGAAAAGCAATATATAAACACATTGGACATGAACGGAATTTACATGACTTTTTTTTTTTAGACAAAAATCCCCATTTATTGGTAGGGCCCAGAACTGTAATAATGGGTTATCTCTAATGTTATCCATTATTGTAGGAACTCAGATAGACACGGGAAAAAAGGGAGTGATGAAAGAAGTTGTTTTCTCAAGGTCAATCCTCTTGTGATCCTGCACACGTCTCACACAGCAGTGCTTAAGGTATCACTCTCAGGGTGTATTCGCACCAGTCTTGTTTGGTTCGATTGAAACAAACTAGGTATTGTTTTCCCCTTTGGTGCGGACCGTTTCAAAAAAAATCATGTTGAGTTGGTGTTTTTCTTTATATCTAATTTGTCTTCTGCGCAATGCCATTGTCAGTACGCCATGGTATGCTAAGACATAAGAGCATCCTCTCTCCGCCAAAACAGTTTTGCTAATCTTCGTAAAATCCTTGTTACATCTTATGGATAAAATTGTCTCGTCTGATATTCGTAAGTGTCTTCATATTGCATTTGTAGCTGATAACAAAAATCTGTAAAATGATAACAATTGCACTACGAAAAATCTCCATGATTAGCCTGTTCTCGAACTTCCTGCTTTTCCATGCTTGAGAATTTCTGTCCAATTAATGGATGACCTTAGCGCACATGTGGTTTTGTTTACAATTTCTGGCTCTGTGAAAGTGAACTGCACCAAACAAACAAAATAAATTAACATTGTATTTGGTACGGACCAAAGAAAGTGAACTAGCAGACTATCCTAGTGTGAATACACCCTCAAAAGCCTCTGTTCTTCATCTACTATGACGTTAGGCTCGATTCAGAGATCCTGTTTCTTTTACTCACAAAGGCAGGACAATGCTTCACCTTATTGAGTATGAAGAGTGTCTGCTTCACTTACGAATTTGTGACAGCTAATATTGACAGACCTGCTTAGAATTGATAAACAAAGCTAGAAATTATTTGCTCAGAAAAATGGAAATAAAATGTAAAGATGACACATAAAATATATACAGATGTAACTGCTCAGAAAAGTGGAAATGTACAAATACTGTAAAACTGTATATGTTAAAATGCACTGGGCCTGTGTCTGGAGGCCAGTTACGTAGATGGCAGCATTACAGAAAACGGCTCACCTAATTTAAAGGTTAATTAACCTCTGTGTTCTTTCAGTTGATAATTCATCTTAGTGTAATGACTGAGCAGAGAGTCATTACAGATGAACCCATGGCTATAAAAAGCTTCTGAATACAGGAGTCAGAAAAGAGGTGGAATGAGACAAGACATCTACATGCATGTGTTAAAATTGTAGGTAGATTTCCCTCTCTGTGGGATCACAGTGCATGTGAAATGAACAGAGTGGGAGTCAACAGGATTTAAACAGAAGGCTGGAGATTGCGAGCGAGAGAGAGAGAGAGAGAGGAGGAAGGGTTAAGAACAGGTCATTGGTAGGTGGTGTATTTTAAATTTGTTAACTAGCTTTACAACAGCTTCCCGTCACCCAGCACACCCATAAAACAAGATAATACACAATGCAAATAACTGTTTAATGAACATCCAAGAAGGGCAATAAAGAACATATAGAAATATTTCTAAACAAAGTGAATGATGCACTATTAAATAAAATTCACAGTAAACAACATTAAATACAAAAACATGTCTGCAGTTTTTATTGCATAAATGGGAGGCGGCGATGTGGAAACTAATTAAAAAGGGACATGATAATAGATGCAATAAACAGCACCCGAACACATTTAGTGTTAATTTAGTCAAATCTGCCATTATGGTTTCTACATTGTTGAAATAACAATAATAAAGAAACATTTTAATGACCAAAAACATGGGTAAAAACTACTCTAACCACAATACTGAAGTGGGTCCAGTCAGAGAATTTGCCACTATCATAACATCAGCGACATATCCCGCTACCATTATTTACTATTGGGAACCTCGACAAAGGTCTGTTCTCCTTAAAATAATTTGAATATCTTTAACAAACATTATCATGATATTTTGTCTGAGCTTACAGCTCAATTAATCTTCTTTTTAATAAACTTTGCACTTTTAAACTGAATCGACACTGAACTGATGTAAGGCAAGGCAAGTTTATTTATATAGCACATTTCGTACACAATGGTATTGTGTGGTTCAAAGTGCATTACATAAAAGAAAGTAAAATAATCATGAAGAAAAATAATTGTACAACTTTTAAAATTATTAAAACATTTACTTAAAATGAATTTAAAAACAGTGAAAATATAGTGCAATCAGTTCGGACATGTCACAAGTGCTCATTCAATAAATGCACAGCTAAACAGATGGGTTAAATATATATGTAATATATATGTATATGTAAGCTAAATATAGACACTATAATCATCTGTAGAGCTGCTTTATAGTTGAACTCTATTCACTTCATAACCAACCTCTGAGATTTGTTTCATAATTGAAGAACTTTCAACATTAATACTGTTATTTTCTTTCTTTTAAACTGTGAAGCTGCTTTGAAACCATATGTATTGTATAATGTGCTATATAAAATTTAACTTGACTTGACTTTAAGTCACACATTTTTTTCACAGTATGAGGGAAAATGGACACAGACAACAAGAAACAGTGAAAAAGAGAATACAAAATGAGGCAGCCATTCATGAAATTCCAGTGGGCATTCAGTCTTTTGTACTATGACAGGTGTAAGGTTGAGAAAGGGCATATTTTCTAGAAAGGGGAAAATGGAACCAAACTGTGCCACTTCCTTTTAAGGAGAGACGATAAGGGGTGAAGGACAGCATGTCAATCCCATCATGAATTATGCACAGCCGAGAGAAGATGAATAGATATGTAACTCTTACCACAACTCAAGGCCCAGAGCCCGCATATGACTTAGCAGCTGTAATCTATAGCAGACCTGACTGCGAATCAACCTCCTAACCTAAATACACTCCTCTACTGGAACAACTCCACACTTTCTCTGCTTCCTTTGTTTATAGCATTTAAGTCAACTATGAAACTAACTATTCATTTAACTATGAAAAAGAATGGGAGACAGAGTCTTGACCAATTGTCAATTTTTGTTGATAGCGATAATTAGACAACATTTTGCTGAGGGTGTTATTAAGCTGGTACTTTGGCAAGTTTAGGATGGCTGTAAGCTTTTGATATTCTTCATTTTAGGGATGCCCCAATATGAAAATTTTGGCCGAGAATGATAATTCTTTCAATATGAAAGCCGATAACCGATATGTTGGCCGATAAATCTAAATCCACATTTTTACATAATTTTTGAGAGCCTGATTACCAAAAAAGTCTCACCATTAAAAGGCATGAAACACTTCATCATAGATCAAACAAAGCAACCTTACAAATAAATAAAATAATGCTTAATCGAAACAAGTTACTGGACAACATTACTTATGTGTAAAAAAATAAATAAATAAGGTGATAAGAGGATGGAGTGTGTTGAAAGAGGACAATCATGTAAGGACTATAGCCAGAGATATTGTCAAAATCATTAAATATTGTCATTATTAAGAGTATTTGAACTTTCCAATTAATGTAGAGCTTTTATTTTCCGGTTATTATTATTATTAGGTTACTTTTATTATTAAATTAATATTTCAATTAATTTGCTACGCAACAATTTCATAGCACATCACGGTATAACTGACACGCTGTGACTCGCAGCCTGTGAGAAAAAAATAAGGCTATTAGCTTAGTCTACTCCTCGATGAAAATGTTTAAAAAATGTCTTTTAAAACAGGTTTATTATAGCCTATTTTATGAATTATAGGCCTATAGCCTAAATACAGTTTTTACACTTCAGTAACACTTTATCAATGAAACAAAAGAACAGCTTTATTTTATGCATGGTTTCCGAAAACAACCTGTTCAACACGAAATATGTTTCTTCTCATTGTTTTCACTATGTTCGGGCCACAAGAAAAACATTAAAGAAATAAATTAAAAAGTTATATATACCATATATTAGGATATTCATCTCTTGTCATCTCACAATGTTTTATATATATATATATATATATATATATATATATATATATATATATGTATATATATATATATATATATATATATATATATATATATATATATATATATATATATATATATATATATATATGTATATGTATGGCAATCTCAATCATAGTTATTAATGTTGTAAGTTGCTGTTTGAGCTGCGTGTGCGGAGCTAAATATGATCACCAGTAAACTGAAGCGCTCTATTAACCCTCCATAGGCTATAGCTTAACCAAGCACATTCTATATGAGAAAATCTGATTTACAGTATATGCATAAATAAACACAATATTACAACATACAAATGCACAAGCGAACTTAACTGTGCTCGTCGTGTGGATCTGTTGTGGATGCGCTCTTCCCTTAACAACATGCTAAAATACGGGCGAACAAAGATTCCATCACATTATTTTAGAAGTGTTTCCAATGATATTTCAAGCAATTAAAAAGCATCATGGTAAACAGTGCACATCTGAAGCGTCTCTGCAGGAAATAATGCATTATTTATTGGCTATAAGATATCGGCCAAGTTCTTTTATTGGTAACGATAAAAGAAAAATTAACATTTATTGGCCGATATCGATATGGTGGCCAATATACTGTGCATCCCTACTTCATTTTCTGAGGTGACATAACATCATATGAAAAACTAAGGCGAAATACATTGTATTTAGCATTTATGGATGAAATCAGATAAATGCTTCTGTTAAAGTTTGTATAAAGAGGTTCCAGTCAGTTCCTGTTCGTTTTATTGTAAGTCAAATAAGACAGATTACTGAAACACTCACCATTTGTCGTTAATACTCTTGATGCCCGTCCCATTCTTTAAATATTTATGGTGACTGGATTAGGACTGGTGAAATGGGGAAGGTTGCTATACCTGAATACTTTATTTGAATGATTTAAGATTGTCTCCTAGGTGTTTTGACTCTGATTTCTAGGCACTGCCCCTAAATGTATATAAACTACAATGTAAAACAAGGTTGTCTTCAATGTAGCAGGGTTGTCTTCAATGAGCCAAAAAAAGCTCACATTACACCTCTCCTCATCAGGTTACACTGGCTACAAGTAGCCGATCGCATCAAATTCAAGGTACCGATGCTTGCCTACAAGACAACCACTGGCACGGCACCAACATACATAAACTCTGTGGTTAAATCTTATGTGTCCTCCAGAAGTTTGCGCTCTGCAAGTGAACGACGCCTTGTGGTGCCATCACAAAGAAGTTCAAAATCACTCTCACGGACCTTTTCCTGGACTGTACCCAGCTGGTGGAATGACCTCCCAATCTCAATTTGTTTAAGACTTGTCATGGCACTTGTATACTGTTGTTGTTCTCTTGTTGACCTGACTGATTCTATTGTTCTCATTTGTAAGTCGCTTTGGATAAAAGCGTCTGATAAATGATTAAATGTAAATGTAATGTAACGCAGTGCGTATGCAGTCCATGTGCATTATGTATGCGGTGCAGAAGCAGCACAGACTCATTATGCTTTCACATAGGACACGTTTGAAGTGGCTGTTGCTGAAAATGCTTTTTCAGCATTGTGATCCTCTTTTATCACAGTACAGTAACAATGTTTCATAAACTCAAAAAATAGCTATAAACAATGTAGCCTATTATTCATGCATTTGACTTCTAGGCTTGTATAAGTTGCACAAGCAGGTGCCAACACATTTAAACACAGCATACAGCCTACTTTTCTTACGTTAAAAGTAGGCTATCAGAAACATTTTAAATTAAAACTCACCACTGACAGAAACAGTCGACCCTTGTGCCTTTTTTATTTTGCATTTAAATCTTTATTAGAAGCAATCCCGCAGCTCTTAAAAAACTTTAAGTTTGCTTTTCTATTACCACAAGTGCATCTATTATGTTGCCTTATCTAAAGGTGCACTTTTCCTGGTTTTAAACCTAGTCAAGAAGCCACGTGTTAACTATGAAACAGTAAACTTTAATTATATACATTTATTGTGAAATTACTACATTTCGTTGTCAATCAATGTTAATTTTTTTTTTTTATCCAAGCAACTCTCAGTCCTTTTCTTTCTCCAATTCAAGGCCTTATTTCTGTGTAAAACAAAAGTCTGTCCTAGTCTCTCCCACACGGCATTCTTGAGATTGCAGACCATTTTGGTCTATTGTTGTCCTTAAGTACATTCCTTCCCTTTCTCCATCATTCAACACCACCGACGGAGGTAATCCCTCTATCAGGCAGAGCTTGAGATCGTCTCTTGTAGAATAGGAGTCTCTTGGAGGACAGAAGAGTTTCAAAAACTCCTTTAACTTTGGTTATTAGTTTTTATTCTAATGGCTCTACGGCCCACAGAGCATAGGCTAGGCTGCACTGAGTGCAATCATACATCTGTCCTCACAGGATTCAGTCACAATGAGAACAGGATTTTGGACGTAGGAGCAACTCAACAAATCGTATTTCCATTTTGAAACAAATAAAGGTGAAAGGCAAAAGTAAAGAAAGATTCTTAATACTTTTGTTGAAACTTAGTTTTAACCTATTTAGTTTCTGTATTGATCCATGTACATTTCGTACATACTAAACCCTCAATAAAATGACCTAGTATTTACTCACAAAAATGAACAATGTCCAAGGTATCTCTGTAAGCTGTCGACAGCAGAAGACAGATCTAACTATAATTTTTTTGCCTATGGGAAGTCAACTGCATTGTTCTGGTTTGTGTCTATAACATCTGTGCTGTTGACACATTAGTCCCTCAAGGCTGTTTCCGACTCTGCAAGTGCATGAAGGAGACAGCAATGAAAACAGCAGCTGTCATAGGCGCAAATTAAACCTCATGCCACAGAAAGGTAATCCTAATTAGAGTAGCATCATTTATTTTAATGGTGCACTTAACACACTATTCTATGATGTTTTTTTAAATTTTATAAATAGTGCAGGTAGTTTGTTCACACTGAAAATCCCAAAAGAAAAAGTGCACTTTAAATACTTGGATGATGCACTTAAATAACAGGAAAAAAACAACAACAAAGTTTGGAATGTGGACATAACTGGACATAACTGTCGCAGTTATAATTAAGTACCGAAGGGGGAGGGGCTACCAGACTCAGATTAAGAATGACAAAATAACTGTTAATTCATAAAATAAACCTATAATTCATAAACTAAATGGTTGAATGCATAGTGAACACGTACATAATGTATGAGTGCATAGTATAATGTGTCATTTGGGCTTCACATGATTGAGCTTTACAGTCTCAATTCCGCTAATATTGATAAATGATTTTGATGACATCACCTTGCGCTTCAGCTTCCCGACAAACATTCTGCCCAATCAAATGCTCTCTAGATTCTAAATTGTCCCGCCCCCTACATATAAATAGACATTGAAGCTGTGATTGAAATTATTTATGACACTGAAGACTGCAGTAATGACTGAAAATTCTGTTTTGCCATCACTGGAGTACATTACATTGTAAAATATATCAAAATAGAAAAGTGTTCTTTAAATTTTAATAATATTTCAAAATAATACTATTTGTATTATATTTATGATTAAATAATTGCAGCCTGTGTGTCCTTGTGTGGTTACCATTGTCCTCCCATTACACCTGCACCAACATGACTCTCCTGAGAAAATGTATCATCTTACAACCAGGATACTGACTGTGAATGAAGATGACAGGATCGGTTACAAACCCTTGAAAGTAGACTGTCCTCCATATAACATTTCTCTCTTTTCTGACATGGCAATCTCCCTCCTTCAAATATTCTCTTCTTCACTAATTCCCTTCAACATGTTCACTTTGTATCTGAGTTGATTAAAGGGAAACTGCAGTCTTCTTTTCCACTGTTCTCTCTAATTCTAATTGCTAGGCTGTGAAAGGAGAACATCTTGGCACATAAACATGCTCTGCAGAGAAAAGCACAGAAACAAAATGGATACTTAAGTAGCCAGAAGAGTATCATGATTCATTAGCTCATTTTTGATGTGTGATGTCTGGGAAGAATAATACTTTCAAGCCTACAAGATCTGCTAAAGTTTGAATAAGACTGTAGTGTTTTATCACGGTCATTATTAAATAAACAAATTAAAAATGAAATACACATAAATGATGAACCTAGTCAATAGAAGCATATCTAAATTCAAAATCAATAAAAATAATATTTTTTTTTTATTTAAATTTGATTAACTATAGCGCAAATAAATAGAAATAAACAGAAATTTCTAACATTATTAATGTAGGATTTTCATTTTAATGCACATTAAAGAAATATCAACAAAATGTCTCCCTGCTGTCTATCAACAGTGGAGACAGAACAATGCTCTTCCATAAATCAAAGCATTTGAGAAATATTCATTTGATTAGTCAAGACTGTGAAGCACAATTCTGCTGCCTTTAATATTTAATATTTAATAATTTCTTATTGTCTCTGAGGTATTTGCATGACAAAAATCACAAACTTTAGGTTTTTATAAGATGAATATTTCATGTTTATCAAAGCACTAAATATGTCTTGATTTGCTTTACATGAGGACAAAATTAGCTCAGACTGAGAGCAACTGCACCTCATTTCAATAAGAATACACTCTTTTTCCTTAAGAGGAGGGTAAGAAGGAGAGAGACAGAATATGAGAGCAGGAAGAAGAAAGGAAGAAAAGAGTTGAAAGAGAAATTGAGCTGTGGGAAAAGAGAAACTGAGAGCAAGTGTTCTTGAGAGTGAGACAGTCACAGAGCTCACACTCTCCCCATGGCTTTTCAGTAAAAAAAAATATATGTATGCATGCAAATTACAGCAACAGTTACCGTACAGTGTTCAGCAGTGGTCAAAAAGGGTGACAGTGAATTTTATTCGATTTATTCTTGTAAACACAGAGATGAGAATTCGGTCATCAATTACATTACTACACAACCTTGCTGTTTGTCAAAAAACAGTAGGTAATTTGGCCAGGGATTTTTATGCAGATGGTGGGAGAAAAACACTGACATTCTGGATTTCGGTCAGCAAATCACAGACTCATGTAAGTGCTTAAAATAGCTTACGTCCCCATGAGAAACAATTACTGTCCGAATCTGGCTTTACAACAAAAGCAAACAGATCCACTCTTAAAAAGCAGACGTTCTTTGAGATGGATAACAGGTTACTCATACAGCAGGACCAAAAGAGAGCATCTATGGAAAGAACATACATGCTTACACACACAAACTCTGGATATCCATCATAAATATCTCCCAAAACAAAAACGGATCAATAAGATGCTTTCGTGACACTGGATGGCTTTGATTCATTTCTCTCGTTTTCCAGGAACTGGGGCGGGTGACAGTGAGAGAGTGGCATTTTGAAGCATTTAAAAGATAAATGAAGCAAAGAAAAAAGGGTTGGGATTCTTCATTATTTTTTTGGGTGATGATTAACTGTCACACAATATAACTGGGATAAAAAAAAAAAATAAAAACGTTAATTGATTTTTAACAGAATTTAAACCCAGTATACACAGGTTAAAAGGAAAATACACCTTTAAAAAGAAAACATATTTAAAAGATTTTATTTTGTATTTTGTAAAAGATTTTAGATTTTGTATCTTCAGTATATAACACAATTGTCCGTTTTCACAAGTTCAAGGTTATTTCGATTATTTCGATTATTTCAGTGTTAAAAGGTTAATCTGAAGTAACTGTACATGCTTCCTCATTGTGTTAACTAAACAAAAAGAATGAGGAAATAGTCTCAATAGTAACTTAATATACTAATAGAGATCTCAATGGTAACAAACGTCATTGTTCGTTATCTGACTCGGCTCGGTGTTCATCTTCAGTTCTCTCTTCACAGCAGTTCAGTCAGTGTACTGTTTGAGTAAATGAATTACTCTGGGATATTGGTTTGTTTTAACTCAGAAGGAAAGGGAACTGACATTCAGCCAAGTATGGTGACCCATACTCAGAATTTGTGCTCTGCATTTAACCCATCCGAAATGCACACACACAGAGCAGTGAACACACACACACACACTGTGAACACACACCCGGAGCAGTGTCGTGGTATTGAAGGTGGAGAGAGAACTGTACATGCACTCCCCCCAACCACAATTCCGTCCGGCCCGAGACTAGAACCCACAACCCTTCAATTGGGAGTCCAACCCTCTAACCATTAGGCCACGACTTCCCCGTGGAGTGTTAGCCACAAAGCTTCGGAAGCGAGTAGAACAAAAATGGCGGAGAGATTAGAACGATTGATATTGTCTGTATCTGAATATGCATGTCAGGTCAGCTAAATGTGATATAGTGGTATATAGGGCTGCAACAACCCTGCACTCGAGTGAGAGAGACCGAGTGTGTCCAAGAGCGGGGGGCACGATATTTAATTATTCATTTTAATTGTATTAACTGCCCTTATAATGTTATAAAATCATGAAAATAAAAAAAAAACATGACATGAAAACTTATCGTTATAAAATCATTATTTACTTTATTAAAAGTTATGAATTCAGGTTTGTTTATCAGTACCATAGCAACGCCAACTTCTGCTGGAATTGTCGGATAGGAACCGTCCGTAGCCTTTCGCAAGAGTTACATTTTTTGAACGCATCCGGATGACCAACGGACACGATTTTTTTCACACCGCACTCGTTCGGAACCGGTTCGTAGCCATTCGCATGCGGTCTGATGCGTATTGGAGACGCAAACCATTTAAAATGATTCAGTTCGATTTGTTGAACTGGTTCAAAAAGTTACATCGAATGATTCGTTCGCAAACCGTATATCACAAACTGCATTGTTTTGAACTCTCTCACAACAGACACCGAAGAGAAGACAATGCTGAATAAAGTCGTAGTTTTTGCTATTTTTAGACCAAAATGTATTTTCTATGCTTCAACAAATTCTAACTGACCCTCTGATGTCACATGGACTACTTTGATGATGTTTATCTTACCTTTCTGGACATAGACAGTAGACCGTACACACAGCTTCAATGGAGGGGCTGAGAGCTCTCGGACTAAATCTAAAATATCTGTGTTCCAAAGATAAACGGAGGTCTCACTGGTTTGGAAAGAGATGAGTGTGAGTTATTTATTACATAATTTTGATTATTGAGTGAACTAACCCTTTAATGCAGTCTTGGTGAGCATAAGAGACTTTATAACCCAAACTTTAGAACAGTTCTGTTTCACTTTATGATATTAACAAAAATCATTTGTGGTTTCTTTATGTTTTTAGTTTACTATCAAAACTTAAATCATAAAAAAAGTAGCTTGTGATTGCATAAGGATAAAAGTTTTCACTTTTTCAACTTTAGTTAGTTTTTAATGTTGTGGTTTAGAATAAAAAAGATCTGCAGCTACAAAGCTCAAAGTCCACTTCAAAAGGAGATAATTTATTTTACAGAAATCACTTTTCAAAAACTACAACAAACAAGTCATTTGGACTACAACGCATATTTTCCAAGTTGACGAATGGGTCGAGACTTGGTTGAGCTACATTAGAGAAGGCAAAGAGAGTTATCACTATGTTGGAGACACGCAAACTTTCCCAAGGCGGACTAACTTAAGAGTGGTTGCAATCATCCAAGTTGAAATTGCGCTCAAATTTATTTGATTTTGACGCTGTATTTACATAGAAGCTCACAGGTATGTATGGTAAGGGTCAAGACATTTCCCGACAGAGAGGTGCAGAGTGCTGCCAATCACAACACACACTGGCCCAGCTAACCATTCACAGCACATTTCATATTTCAGAAGGTGGACCTTCATTTGATACTTGAACTATTCAAGCCAGAATGAGGAGAGAGGTGTTGTAATAATGTAAAATATGTGAAAAATAATGTGTTTTTCCAACAACCTAGTATGAGAGCCTGTTACAGTACACCCCCAAAACAAAATCAAGACTTCGTAAAAGAGCACAATTAGGATCCCTTTAAGGATTGGCATCAGGTATTTTCTTGTGTGAAGGGTACATTATGTAGTGTGAGACAGTTAGCCTAAATCATCGTTCAGCTCTCGAAATCAGTGGAAATACAGGCTGGTTCTGAATGAGGTTCAGACACTTTGCTCCAGCATAAGAATAGGAACTATTTTGGTGGAAAACTCCAAAACTAACCCAGTTCTCTCCATCTCTCTCTCTGCCCCAATTTATGGCTCCCTGCCTGAGCTTGGATTTACAAGGTCAACACTGCTGCAATAATTATCATTTAAGAGGGACCGTCCCTGCCTTAAATTCCATTCAAGACAGGCACACATTGAGAGGATTAAAGATCAAGGATTTAGCTGATCTTGTTGCCAAAGTAAAGTATAACTCATTGCCTCTCCAGTTCTGTAATCCACAATCCCTCTTTCCTGTATCATATCATTTCATTTCTGTCTTGTCTTCATGCCCCCTTCACATCTCTCTATCGCCTTCTCCAAACACACTCTTTCTAAAACCTCTATTTTCTCACTGGATCCTCTTTTAACACACTACCCTGTCCTCATTACAGTCCTCTCTCACTCCAGCACTCATGTCATTAACTCTCGCTTGTCAGCACCGCACTGACAAAAGACATTTTTTCATCCATCAACTCTCTCCTACCTAAATCCTGCTCCTCCAGAATGGTTGACCATTATAGTACTCTCTGCCTCATTCCTTTTCTCCTCTATCTCATGTTTATTTCATTCAATCTTCCTTCAGTGCCACTTTTCTCCCAGGAGTACGGAGAGATCTCAATAATTCAGGAGGCTGTCTGAGCTATGCTGGGCTAGCAGGACAACAATCACTGGAAACGAGGAACTTTCAGTGCCCCACCTACTCCACAAGCAGACTGACGGTCATCAATATTGCTCCAACACATGGCTTTTACTGACCCGATCACAATGATCTACAGTAAACTGTCCATGAACATCTATGCTATCCTTAATGCAACTTTTTCTTTATGCAACTGGTGGATGAGTCACAAAGCTGCATAATCACACAAAATGTTAACAGCATTCTCGTCACAAAATCATCCTAGTAAATGTTACGGTGCACACATATATATATATACATATATATATATATATATATATATATATATATATATATATATATATATATATATATATATAGGGTACCAATATATTGTGTATTGTTGTTCAATCAATATTACAATTAAGTACAAACTAAAGTTAGAGTGAAGTTGTAAGCAAGTTGGGGCTGAATTAATTGCATAAATTACTGAGAAGAGAAGAAATAATTAAAAGTAATATGAAAAATATCCATACAAGGACCGTAATTTCTCTGCTGCCATATCACCATATTACAACACATTCCACAATGTCATATCTAATTACAATCCAATGGATCTCAAAAACATACTGCTTCTCAATGAACTTCCTTTAATGTAATAGAATCATTTTGTGCTTGCATGATTTGTCTTCCAATGACACAGGCTCAATCCCAAAAGTGGGCTAGTGCAGCATAACTGTATTGCTTGCTGAATCAACAGTATTTGAACACTTAATATTTAAGTCTTCCTATTTAATTTTCATCACAAAAATGGAACACTTTATAGTTTGCCAAACTCAGATTGCATTTCTGCCAAACTAGAGGAGCACTGACGTACTCTATATTCATCACAGCACTGAAAGGAATCTAATGCAATAATGTAAAAGGAATAGGGCTTTCTGTAATGCTACAGTAAATGTCATATTTACATTGTCTTTTAATGCTTATGTCAATATATCTTATATATTATAAAATATAATATAATTATTGCACAAATCTATGATGTCATCTTAGAAAATTTGAGGCCCACATTTAGCTAGCATTTTAGTAGATGTTCTTAATGGAAATAAATGTGTAACACAATCATCTCCACATACATAAACTGAATGATGGAATGGTACAGCATCTGCATTTGAGCATCTGCATTTGTTATTTCACTACTAGTGAGATCACAGCATAAAACCAGCTCACAGAGCACATACTGTGATTCCATTAATGTACAGTCTGCATGCATAGTTCAGACACCTGGCATTACAATAATTTGCTCTCACATTGACGGTCAGGTTATCAGACTGCTGTCTGTATCTTGACTCTTTCTCGTACTTGCTTTATCTATCTATCCCCCTTTCTATCTATTTCATCAGATACGCAGACAGTTTTGTCCATCCCTGCCTCAACCAATTGTTCAGGGATTGAAGCTTGCAGGCAGGAAGTAGGCCAGTCTGTGTTGCACTTGGCATAAGGTAAAGGCAGCCGGTGCATTAAAAGACCAATTTTGGGTTAATATTCATCTAAGTCAATGCACTATTTTGCTTTATCTAAGCTGAGCGGTTTGGTTGTTTATTCCTAATTTAGTCCTAGGAGCTGGGTTCCAAGATATATTTTTAGTATGGATACCCATTTATGCTTGATCAAGTATTTTGAATGGGATATAGAGAAGCAAACAAGCTGTCATTTAGCTGTGCTTTGAATATAACTGCATCCTCACAAATCAACATATCAGTCTTAGATTGCAAACATTAGGGGAACTGACCTAAATAAAGCTGTTAGCCACCACCTGCATCCCCATCAACAGCCCAGTAAATCATGACTACATTAGACATCTTTTATAGATGCATTGTCTCTGACAAACTTCTGAACACACCTGCAATCCACCACTATCAAACCACACACTCTTTCTTGACAAAAGGCTGACAGCATCAGCACTGACATATCAGCAGTGAGTTACCAATAAAGGCAGGCAGCCAGTGGAGAGCTGCACTCACTGGACCTCATTCATTTAGCATCTGAAGGACAGCGCAGGCGGAAACTTTCGCTGACTAACCACTTCCCAGAGTCCCATCAATCTACAAAGCCTTCAAACTCCCCCTGAAATTGGCCCTATGTGATCAAACTGGCCCAGTGACGTAACTGTTACTATTCTTACGGGGTGATCCTTACCTCCAGGGAGCTCGACGTCTGCTGCAAACGTATTGTAAAATGGTGCTTCTAAAAATAACATAACAGAGCAGCAAGTATCTGGCTTTTAAAGATAGGCACAATGCTTACTAATTAAGTATCTTCTTGAGGTCAAAACGCAACTCAATGTACTGTGGTTTATTTCCTAATAGAGTGTTAGGACAAGGTTCTTGAGAGCCCACTTCTGTTCAACACCAGATTTGGATTCACATTAACATAAAGTTGATAAGATAAAGATAAGGATTAAGTGGCGAGCGTTCTTAAAATGTTGCTAGATTTAGTCACACAATATATCACTCCCAAAAACTCCCAGTTATGAGCCAGTTTGCTCTAAGGGCCTGTTCACCTCAAGAACGATATCTATAAAGATAAATAAAGATAACCATATTTGCATCCACCCCAGTGCACAATAATGTTCTGTTTATTACACTATAAAAGCACACTGCAGTTTTGTCAAGCTCTTTGAAGCTGTACATTTTTAATAATAATTATAAAAGTGATTCCAACAACGGTGTTCCTCCATTGTCATTATAGTTGTGGTGTGGACTAATGCAATTCTAAAAATGAAAGAACTACATGATTACACTTTCTTTCAGTAAGAATATTCTTTTGTCACCTGGTATAAGACTGCTGTGCAGTACTTCAGTCCTTAAAGCATCAGAATGATATTTCCTTATAGTTTCCTTATAAGGCCAGTGACATGTCATAAGCCAGAGTTTTTGCATAGGTCATATTTGTTTAAGTGCATCTGAGCGTTAAAATGGGTTGAGCTTGATTCAGTACATAGGAAAACACTGATACACACTTCAAGGATAAATCTGATAGTTTTTATTAACATCAGAAGCAGGTAACAATTTATCACCCAGCTAATAAGTTGTATAGCGGCACCTCAACTTGCTAGAGATGTGTGGTTATAGTCGAACTAACAGGTTGTTCATGCAACAACCTGTTAGCAGGTGATCGACTGACAACACAGCTTCCTTTCAGTTACGTTGTTCCGCCCAGATGTGGAATTTAAGCGAAACATTTAAAAGGTCAGATCGTGTTGAAACTCTATCACTGAAGCCAGCGGATTAACGTTACCATATAATTTCGCCTGTAGGCTCAATGTTTTGCAATACGTTACCTCAACGTGACTGACGCCCTGCTCGTGCATCTGTCGCGACGTGTTCAAACCAAAAAGGCCTAAATTAAAATAAAAATACGCGCGACACATGTAAACAGAAACACTCTTACCGGTCCTCTGCGCTTTAAAGTCACGTTTTTCCACAGGAGAAGGTGTAGCTGGTGTAGAAATCCCATTTTCGACGAGTTGGAGAATGAAGTCGCAAATTATAATATATTCATCACAGTGTTGTTGTGGTTTTGAGATTCCGCTCTGTCTGCATTTTGCCCTCCCCGGTGTGTGACAAAGCCAAACATCCTGAATTAAGATGGCTGGGTTTGTGAACAAACTGCTCTTTTGGTAGCGGCAGATGTAGATATTCGCATCTCATTGAGCAATGGGCGGAGATACTCCTGTCAGCTTCAGCCAAACGTAGCGAAAGAACGTCTGTTATTTCTATAGTAACTTGAGCGCATTGAGCGCGCGACCGATGTCTCAGGTAGATCAGATGTGATTTTTAAAATAATCTAGCGGCTGCCTCAGCTGGATTACTGATGCGCTGCTGAATCCTCATCATTCTGCGACGCCTGGCTATTTATAGAAACTCCATCGATGTGAGAACATTTTAACCGCACCATCTTTAGCTTTACTTCTGGGGTTGAGGTAATGCGGACCTAGCTGGACAGATTTCACAGAGATCACATTTTATTTTGTGGCTCTCGTGGATTGCATGAAGTCTATGATCTTTGATCAGCGTACTGAATGTAATTGTAGCTAGTTACCCTTGAAAAGAGTTGAGTGAGAAAAGCAAATAGCACCCTCTGTAGCATAGCACTGGTTTCAACAGTTCGGTGGAGAAAAAACAGAGCTCGAGTGACCAGTTCCCACAGGCAGCACGAATTATAAAGAAAAAACATGATATATAATAAATATGGTCTAATGGTAAAAGCAACCATTAGACACGCATCAAGGCCAGTTGTGGGGTAACTCTGTGTGACACCATTAACTGAAGGATTATAAATATTTCCAGAGGCAATGACAGTGGCAGGGCCGTGCAGAGACCTTTCAGGGACAGGTGCTTAAAGTATTAAAGAGGCACATGTAACACAGCTTTTAATAGGGTTGTGCTCATTTGCTGATATGTGTATTGAAATGGATGCTTCATTATTGATACAGCAGCAAATGCTGTGACGCAGTTTTGAAGAAGAAACACAGAACAGAAAAGAGCATTTTAAGTTTAAAAGTTAAAGATCGTTTTTTCTTTCCACATCTTAAATACTCTAGAATTAGAAACTGAATTGTATTATTTATATTGTTATTATTATTAATGATTTTACAGGGTATGGTGGTTTTACTGTTGTAAACACTACTGTTGCTGTTTCTATTTAAAATAGAATTATATTCTAATCTTCTTCTGAATGTATTAATTTATTGAATAGTAATTAAAACAGGATTAAGTATAATTCGGAAGATCAGAAAATCAGTATAAGCCTGTTTACCAGTGCTGTGATAATTATTTTAATGCACTTTACATTTTTTTAATAAATACTGTAACAATAATAGTTCAAAATATGAATAACTTTTAGTCAGATAAAAAAGACAAGACCCCTTGACTTCCTTTAAACTTTTCCCAATCAAACAGCAAGAACGAAAGAGAACAGACACCTTTGTTTATATTGCTGTGTGTAGAACTATGTTAGCTGCATTTATTATATTTAATAAATATTTAATTTTAATAAAATGTATATTCATCCCCTGCACTTTAGTCAGTCAGTTTTTATTTATCCCCTTGGGGAAAGTAATTTGCAGCATACTCCCACAGATATCACAAACATATAGCATATACAAGTTAACAATCACTGATTACAATCTAAAAAAAGTTGAGTGAATTTTGCCAATCACCTTATCTGATCTTTGAAAGCACTGTCAAGTGTATTTTAAACCTGTCCAGGGACTTCAAAGTGCTAGTAAATTGTAACATTGATTTTTCCCAGTATTGCTTTATTAATATTCAAACGGGGCATTTGCTTCTTATTCCAACCTTGATTTCAGCATCAGATGCTGTTAGGTTACTGAATATTGTTGTGTGCACTCAATGTGTTGGAACGTCCTTACAATTCAGTATTCACAGGTTGCTATCAAGTTTTCATCAAGTCCTCCTATTGTTGTATATTTTCTGGATCTGGGGTTCTATGAGTCCTTGCAAGGTCTCTGTTTTTAAATGGTATTTATGTAAAGCATTTATGTTAATCCAACTTCATTGCAAGATTTTGCATATCCGTCTGTGAATCAGTAGCATTTTATATTCAACTCATCCTGATTTATTTTATAAATAATAATTTAAAAAAATCTTCCCATAACCTTCTGTGCTAAATATTATTCTTGGTGCAGACAAACACCAAGCTACTGTTCTACAAAATTGCTCTAGTGCTAAAGATAGCACTAGAGTCAAGGAACCTTCTGGATATTTCAGTGTGGTTTTGATGCATTGTCCAGAGGTGGTGGTGTGAAGAAAGGCACCACACTCTAAAAATAAAGGGGCTACAAAAGATTCTTCAAGCGATGCCATAGAAGAACCATTTTTGGTTCCACAAAGAACCAATCAGTCAAAATCTCTTTCTTACCTTTTATTATCTGAATAATCTTCTTTCGCCACAAAGAACCTTATGTCAAACAAAAAGGTTCTTTAGATGTTAAGGATTCTTTATAGAACCATTTAGAATAAAGGGTTCTTCTATGACATCATGAAGCACCTTTATTTTTAAGAATGCAGACTGGTAAAAATGGCAGTATACTGTCAGTTATGCAAAGTGTGAGTGAAACCATGCATTGAGATGATTAACTGTTCCTACATTCTCACCCCATCACATCATATCAGATCACTAATAGTAATTTCTCTAAAGACTAAACTGATTGTATGCTGTCTAAGATCTGTGATCAACTCATCTCTTTGTCTTCACAGCCTTTCTGTGCTTTTTCACAAAAGATTTACTGACATTGTTTTCATTTGGACAGATGCAAAATCAAGATGGTTCATGCTCTGAAAAACCTTTCTTCTCTTAATGTGTTGATGTGAACATCCTGAAAGGGAACATTTTAAATGAATCTTTTTGGCAGGTAGAAATTTTTGTAGATAATTTGCATTATTATTTAAGGAGAGTAGACTTTATTTACATGATTTCTGATAAACACGTAAAACATAAGATTCTAATAAGATCAACATTTTGTCCTGAGCCATGGGTAGAGGATCTCCTGTTACTCTCATCACTATGGAATCAGTAAGATTTTTAATTATTAATTAATTCTACGCCTATCACACATGCTCACGTTTCTGAATAGAATACAAATATCTGATCTGATTTTTCTAAAAAGGTTTGTGGTTCATGTAAATGGTTTTTAAAACTTAACTTCCAATTTAATTTGTTGCGTTTAAATGGCGTGCAAGCAAAATGCTAAAATAAATGCTTATACTGCTTGTCATTGAATGTACTATTATTACATTGATTTAATGGTACAAAAAGACGGTCACTTGTCGCCACCTATTGGCATAAAAGGTGTATCCTGCAAAAAAACGAAACAAAAATGAAAAAATAAAATTCACATTTACAGGAAAAAAACAACAACAACAGGATTTTAGGTATTTCAGTGTTTATAAAGTCTAAGACAGATGTTTTTATACCAAGGATGCCCACATGTGATTGCCTTACTATGAACCTGCTTCCTAAAATATAAAGGATTATTAACATTATTAAAAACTTTCATGTTAAGAGCTGTTTTCTACATTTCTAAATTTACCATGACCAATTTCACAATAAAAATACTGTTCTTAAGCAGCTGTAGAGAAAGAAATTATTGACCTTTAACTGTCAGGAAGCAGAATTGTTCTAACGCTCATTTGAAATTTAGTACAGTAATACTACTTCTACTTAAGTTAAACATTAATGTTTGAATTATTCTCATTTGTAAGTCACTTTGGGTAAAAGCTTCTGTCTAAATTAATACATGTACATTTAGAGGGACAAATTATTATTTTTTTCTCTGAATGCAGTCTCATAGTCCTCTCCATCAAAACCAACATGGTTATACCTATATATCTGTCCAGTTTCATCGTCCCACTAATGGTGGCATATCCACAGATAAGTATATACATCTGAAACAAAAGTTTGGGCTGTATGGGGTTGAAAGTTTTAAAGAGACCTGTGAAAACGTGATGTGTTTCTATATTTCTCTTAGTAAAATTTAAAAGAAAGTTACAAAAAAACTGGTATGTAACTTTTCTTTTTAATGTCAAAAGACTTTTTCAATTGCCCCTACAGTTCATCATTAATATCAAAATACCATTAATATATTAATATCATTAATAATAAATTCATATAATTAATATCTTAATATAATTCATATATAAATATCATTAATATATATTTTTTCTTTAAATTCAAGAGTTTTATCCAGTTTTGCTTGGGAATATATTAGTAAACACCATGCTACATCTGTGATGACCAAAGTTGACTAAAGGGATGGGTCAAAATTCCTTTTAACGATAATTCTATTAAATAATACACAACATATGTTGAGTTGTATGGCATCGTTATATAAAACAGATACCTTATAAAGAAATATCTTTTTACAGAGTCTGTATTTGACACTAACGTTACACACCGAACAACGTCAAGCCGAACCCACGAATCGACTGTGCGGGATCCATTATCTTCCCTGTATTCAGAAATGCTGTCGATTGTTGATTACTTACCCCTACAGTGTACGACAATGGCTGACAGCGCGGATGAAACAGTCCCTGCTTCCAAACCAGAGGTATTTTACAACTATCGGGAGAGGATTAAATGTTCCCCAGAGGAAGATGCGCGATTAGAGAGACAACATTTCTGGAAAGTCATCAATGCATTTAAATACTACAGGTAAACACTTGATTCCTGGACCATCAAAGTCCCATCTGCTCCACGCAGCCACTGTTCTTTATTTAAGCTTTTATATTATTTAACCCTCTGGCATTTTTCATTTGGGCTGACACTTGTGTCGTTCGCGTTTTTTCATTATCAGTAAAATCAATGATATATATGTTTGTTCAATAATATATATTTTATTTTATATTATGAGAGAGTTTTATGATACTAATTCTATATGTATGCAATCATTATAATACAATTTTCCTATTGAAAATAATAATAAAAAATATATTCTTTTTATATTACTTTTCGATCATGTTAAAATGGAGACAATTGCTGTGTCCAAATTCAGGGTCTGCATCCTCCTTAGGATCCTTCCTACCCGGTTGAAGGAGGATGGGTCCTCCGACGACCGCAAAAACCGGAAGTCGGTGTTTGTGAATTTGGACAGCCTACCCTTCTTTCAGTTCCCTCCCTTAACCGTTGCTCATATCCTGTCGCCTAGCAACCGTGACAGCGCCAAGCAAGAAGCGGGTGAAGAGCTCATCGTTCCCCCCCCGGAGCTTTATAAACACTTCTGTCTGCTCTTTCGTCCTTAGAAGCGTTAAATACAGCTTCAATCACTAACAAATTAGCTGTGTGTAAGGGGATATTCACACAGGCAGTAAGGAAGAAGCTAGTTTACGAAAGTAAACATTTTTTTTTTACATATACACGTACACATGTAAAAAAAAAAAATGCTTAATGCTAAAACAAAATGCCTAACTAGAAAACCACTGAAAATATATATTTTTGAAAAAGCCAGTTTTTAAAAAACATCGAAAATAATACTCCTCCCCCACTCCGCTACCGCTCGCTTCGTCCTGCCGAAAAGAATTATGGGATAGGTAGGACGCGAAAGGATCCATCACACCCATCCTTCGAATTCGGGGAAAAGGAGGACGCATTTGTGGGCCGCATTTGAAGGATCCTACGAATTTGGACAGCCTTCGTCGCGGCGCTGTGACGTAACATCCTTCAAATGCGTCCTCCGAAGGATGTAGACCCTGAATTTGGACACAGCGAATGTCTTTTAAGTACAGTTTTTGAAGGCAGATGTGAGCCATCTGGTGGTAGTAAAAAAACATCTGCAATTCCATGGTTTAGCTTGTATATTACTATGTAGCTATATGAAAGGTGTATACATTTTCTAGTTGTTTATAGACATAAAAAGTTGTGGATTTTAATATGTATTTAGACATTCTCAAAGACCATTTTTGTAAAGGCTTATATAATTTTTTTTTTTTTTTTTAAGTACAGGATTTATTAATTATTATAATAATATTAATTTATTTATTTTTGTGTGGTCACAAAGCGACTGCCATAACAGACAGTAGCGGTTTTGAAAATTTTAAAACATTGATTTATTTTCTTTGGTCTAAAATGACTGAACAACACCAGAGGGTTAAAATGAAAAATATATTTATAGAATTCTGTTATGAACCCAACTGCTGATAAAGTTTTCATTTGAAATTTACAGATAATGCCCTGGTCCATTAAACCTAATTTAATTTATTCTAAAATCAACATGTTTATTTAATTTAATTAACTTTTCCCTTTATCCTCAATATATTTAATGGATTCCACTGTGTTCAGAATTCATGTTTATGAACGTGTGAACCGAGCCGAGCGGCAGTTCCGATGCCTTCCAGATCACCACCAGCAACTTCTGACAAACTTCCTTCCCAATCTGAACAAGATACGCTACTGCGTCGACCGAAACCAAGAGGTGCTGCAGGCCATAGTGCACAACTGCCTCCATATGTTTGAGAACATGGAATATGGACAGGATGTAGGTGGCAATCAGTGGCTGTAGGTCTTACAATTAATAATGCTGTCGTTGATGTTTTGTCTTTTGTGATGACAGAAGTGTTTTTTTTGTTTTTTTCCTTTGTTAGTTTTAGTGAGGCTATTCATCTATAATGTTTTCCCTGCTTTTCAAAGGGTGACCCAAGGAAGGTGCGGCCCTCCACGACTTTTGACATGGACAAGCTGAAGTCAACCATAAAGCAGTTTGTCCGTGACTGGAGTGAAGCAGGAAAGGCTGAAAGGGACAGTTGCTATAAACCTATTATAGAAGAGATCCAGAGACTGTTTCCTCCTGACCAGTGGTAAATATCAAATAAATGCAAACTTGATGAGCAGAATAAACTTTTTTCAAAAACACTAAAAATAGTAATGTTATCAAACTTTTGGTCTGTACTGTGTGTGTGTGTGTATGTGTATATATATATATATATATATATATATATATATATATATATATATAGAAAATTCATCAAAGAAATCTAGCATAGGAATAAATTGCTATTTAAAATTTATTTTACTTTCAAACAGCAGTAATATTTCAGTTTTTATTTTTTGTTAAATAAATGCAGCCTAATGTCAGATGGGCTCAATTTCTAACGATAAAGAAGTGAATCAGACTCCTGGTGATATTTCTTTCTACAGTGATGTGTCTCAGGTCAGAGTGTTAGTGCCGGGGTCGGGTCTGGGACGGCTTGCATGGGAAATCGCTCATTTGGGCTATTCGTGCCAAGGCAACGAGTGGAGTTTCTTCATGCTCTTCTCCTCTAACTTTGTTCTGAACAGGTACACCACATTAACATCTTCACAATTTAAGTAGAACTGTTCACGTCAAAATTATGACATATCAGAACAAAATATATATTTATATATTATATATTTTTTAATTTCTCTCTCTAAACTTGGGGAACTGCCTCTATTAAGTATTAGTGACATGTTAAATTGTCTAACTTGGAGGCATATGGTAAAACACACTAGAACTTTAATTTCTGGTTGAACTTCTATGACTGTGCACATCACAATACTGACTAGAAATGAAAAGCAATCGGAATGGTATATGACATCTGTATTAACGAGGAAGCTAACTGATATTTTGTCTCTCAGGTGTGATAAGGAAAATGCGCTGACTCTGTATCCCTGGATTCACCAGTTCAGTAATAACAAAATGTCCTCAGATCAGACAAGACCTGTGTCCTTTCCTGATGTCAATCCACAGAGCCTCCCAGAAGACTCAGACTTCTCTATGGTCGCTGGAGACTTCCAGGAAGTATACAGTGAACCTGGTGGGTTGTGTCTTATTTTAATTATAATTTGCATGTGGAGACAATTATACATCTGAAATTGTAACATTTCAAGCTTTATCTTCCATACAGAAATGTGGGATTGTGTTGCTACTTGTTTCTTCATTGACACTGCCCACAATGTTCTCGATTACATTGAAACCATCTGGAATATTCTAAAACCTGGTGGTGTCTGGATCAATTTGGGTAAGTCACAGATTCTGCAGGATCATTTTCAGTCAAATTTAATCTAATCACAGGTGTGGTTGAAAGCTTTTTGTATCTATTCTCAAAGGTCCACTTCTTTATCACTATGAGAATATGGCCAATGAATTGTCCATTGAGCTGAGCTATGAGGAAATAAAGGCTGTCATTTTAAAATATGGATTTGTCATGGAGGTAAATAGTTAATCTATATATCTAAACTCATTTTTCCTGCAAGCTTTTTTTTTATTTAACAGTCAATTATGATGTTATAAACTGTATTACTGTATTTCTTTCCACAGCTGGAGAGAGAGTCTGTTCCCAGCACGTACACAGAGAACGACCGCTCCATGCTCAAGTACCTTTATGACTGTGTCTTTTTTATCATACGGAAACCTGCAGAACAGCTGATCAACGGAGATCAGACACCAAAAGACAGCCAGACTGAGGATTCTTTACAGAAAACAAGCTCAACATGACATTTAAAAGAGAGAAGCTCTGGACGAATTCACAGACATACAGAATGGCCCAATAATAAACTGATGCTTTTAATCATGAATGCCAACATTATAGCATATTCCTGGTAATACAGCAAGACTGGAGCTTTATTATGTGCTGAATTATCTTTATATTTACCAAAAATGTTATGTTTTGGTGCTTTGCATTCGTATTCCTCAGGTTTTCGGTGCTGCTTCAGACATACATTTCAGTGTTTTCTTGCAATTATTTACAGTATCAGAGTTTCTATGTCCAAAATCATATTTACAGTCTGAATATGAGCCTCTGGATCTTGCGCAATTATTTCAGCCTCTCCTAGGAAAAATGTTGACCATCAAATTGTACTAGTTGGCAGCACTAAAATAAAAGTTGTTTTAAACTGATTTTTCATGATCTTGTACATATACACGGCAATAAAACTTTTACAGTCAAGAAAATGGGAATAATTTTTTCAAAAGCATGACCGTTTGTTCTAAGCATTTGCTTCTGTTTATTATTCACCCCACAAAGTCCACAGTAATTGTTTGGAAGGTAGTGAATAAATGATGACGTTGTTGTTCGACCTCTCTGGCCACAGAGGGCGCTGTATTCAAACACGCGTCTCAACTTCAGATGCACCGCTGTCGTAAACAACTGAGAAATTAAACCTCTGCGTAGTGCGTACATTAAAAAAAAAGCTTTTTAATAGATGCTAAGCTTTGAATACGTCTGATCACATACATCATGACCAAACGGAGAGCAGAGAACATTTTGCCTCCCGAAGTCCTCCATAAAATATGTTTTCGTTCTCTCTCCGATAAAGACAAACCCGTCGGAGGTGTGAACGTGATCCAAAACGCAAATCCGTCCACGTTATTATTATCAGTGTCTGGAAAAAGCTGCAGGAAAAGACCCAGTTATCTCGAAGATTCACTGGATACCGATAACCTACCGAGAAAAGTGGCTTTAAACAAGGTTAATTCAGTGCTGGGAGACAGGAAAGCATGCAAGTCTAGAACATTCGAAGATGATGATGATGATGCTGGTAGACCGGTCACGCGACGGTCATCTCGCGCGCTTCAGACTGAGACAAAAAAACAGACAGACGAAGGGAATAACATTACTGCCGGAGAAAAGGTAAAGTTTCACACGAACTAGTACAAGCACCTCAGCGCAAACTCGTGGTGTGTGGCAGCAGGTAGAATAATGTGCAATGATGAACATGTGGTGGCGCTAACGTTACGTGAACACTATGATATCAGTCTACATATATTTCAATAGGCATGTGCGATGGTAGACAGACACTTCTGCTTATCTTAATTATATGTAAAGTAAGACTTAACTATACGTGGGTTTATATAAGCTATATGTTATATAGGTATATGTACATCCATTGTTTTATTTATACCTATCTATCTATCTATCTATCCATCTATCTATATCTATTTGACCCAACTTAGTTTTTTTCTGTCTAAATTTCTGTTTAACTTAAAGATTTTAAATGGTACTTTAAGTATAATTAGCATAGTTGATTTAACTTCACCCTTGTTGGTGCTGGTTGTTGCTGTAGTAAACGCTTTGGAAATTCAGCTCTGTTTGTGTCCCACTAGGTGATGCACACAGATGAGGATCTCTCTCCATTCAATTCCTTCCAGTTCTGGCGGGTTCCACTGCCTGAGTTAGATCTCTCTCTCCTGGAGACTGAACCCTCAGCTGGCTCCTACAAAGCCACTTACACCAAAGAATTGGAGGCAATGGAAATGTGACGAGAGCCCTAGTGCACACAATGACATTCTTGTTAAGATGTTGTATAGGTGTTGCAAAATTACCTGCCTGGATATGATGAGATGATTCCCCCTGGTCTGCACTAGATGAACATAAAAACACAGTCTTGTGATGTGTACAGTGTGAAGGCCTCCAGCAGAAGCTTCCATTCTGGTGGAAATACATGATGGTCACATGACCTCGTATTCCTGTCCTACAGAGGTCAAGTGTTCAGAAATGTGAAAGCATATTTGACTAATCATTTAAGGTGGGGGTTTTTTTTCATTATAGCTGTGAAAGCAATTATATGTCAAGGTGACGCAAACCTTTATTTTGCTTGGACTGAGCCAAATTTGTTTCATGTTTATGGTGTTCATTAAGTATATTTTGTAGGTATTTTGTTTTTTTGTAAACTTTAGGTCTTTGTTCTTATTCGTCTAATAACATTATCATTTTGGCAACAGTATGTGTTGCTTCAGATCTTAGTAGAGACAGCAAGTGCTTTGTTTGTTCAAGTGACCAGAATCGTAATTGCAAAAATTGCTCAAAAGCAATAAAATGTATTTTTTATACTTGATATCGGCTTGCAACTTCTTTGACCTGTCTGATTTCCTGATTCTTAATTTTGAACAGTGTTGGGGTAGTTATTCAAAAAATGTAATTAGTTACTTGTTGCTTATTTTTTTGCTATAATTCCTGAATGGGATCAGTGAATAAAAATCTAAATATGTAATTGTTGGCATATAATCAACATACTTTGTATTTTGATTTGTATGCCATGTATTTGATATAAACTTATATATGAGGGCCTATTATATGGACAACTAAATATCTAAAAATAATGGCAGTAATCAGCCAATGCGATTTCATGAGATATTCGATATGATTAACATCAAACTGTCATTAAACTTGGCGGGGCTGTCGAAACTCGAAAGCATGCAATGTTTCTTTCGGTTTTTGACAGGAGGCGGCAGTGGGAGACAATTTAATGTACATACAAACTGGTGTTTATTATATTATTAGTTATAGTTTTATTTTAAATGCGAGTGATCGTGAGCTTAAATATGCAAATAAACCAAATGACTGCTATTTGCAGCTATGTTTGAGGATTATTATGCAGTTGATGTATGTCTGCAATTCTATCTCCGTCTGACCAGGCGGCAAGGAAGTCGACCGGAAGTTGAAGTCGACCGTGTGCCGCCATCTTGTAGCAGAACTTCACTTGCGTTAGCATCCCATTGACCTCCCATTCATTTTGGCGTCACTTTGACAGTGAATAACTTTACATCTGAGGCGTTTAAAGACTCTATTTGTCCATTATTTATTTCTAAAGATACACAACAATGTATAAAGGGCTCCATTACCTTCTATGTTACATTATGGCCAAAATAATATATACAAATTATATATTATTTTTGTAAAAATAGGCTAACGATTGCGTCATAACCACTCGACTCTCCGTCGCATTACCGTACAGACAGGAGGAGAAGCTCGCAGGCAATTAACTTAATATGGCGTACTGGCGTTACATTTTAAAATACTATACAAAATAATTAATCAGAATACTTACTCCTGCTCACTCACGACAAAGAACTCCCCGCTCAAGCTCGCCGTCTCTGCAAGATTAACGATGGCAGTTTTCACGCACAGCTACTAGAAGATTTACATCTGTCAGACAGGTTGCTGACGTCATCAAGCTTAGTTTGAGTCTGCGCTTTAGAAACGGAAGTGCTAAAAACGCTAAAAATGGGCTTCACTTCACTTGTCTCAATTGAGTTCCAATGGGGTCGCTGTGTCCATTTCTTTTACTGTCTATGGTCTGCACAGCGTGCGTGACCGCACTGATGACTTATATCCTGTCTGCACGAACAGGGTGCGCAAAGTTACGCAGATACATACATACATTGACAGGCTGGTAGGAAAGCTATTTAAAACGCTCGGACCGAGACGTAAATTTCTTGGTCCTTACACAGAATAAATAAATAAATACAGAATAAATAAATACAGATAAATAAATGTAAACCACTTAACTTAATGATTGCTATTGGGATGTGAGGAGCCTTTCAACCAGTATAACAAAAAATGTTTCTGAAGGCAATCACCTATTGCAGATTTAATATGAAATAACAATCCATATTTATTTTTTTTGCAGGTTTTTTACCTGTGTTTTTAAATTTCACACTGCATTTAGTGTTTTAAGGTTACAGGGTTACAACTTAAAGGATAACATCCTGGCAGAAAATGGCTAGAACTGTATGGGTTGGGGTTATATATAGCTAATAACATGCTGTTTCATAATGTGCATTTATTATTTGACCAATTGGAACTAGCAACTTTATGCACATTGGATGTTTGTACTGTTATCTTTCTCCAGCTCTCTCCAGGCTGATGTGCTGTTTTGCTGGCTATATGTTCAATGGTTTCCTATTTTCATGTAATTTAGATGAAAATATGCCTCATTTGAGTCACTTTAAAAATGTTGCAATATGTTGCCAAAAAACTTAACTACATAAAAATAACTACATTTATTGCTAGGTGCTTTTTGAAAAAAAAAAAAAAAAATCACTAAGTTGGCAACAGTGATTTTAAGTTAGGAATTATTTTTCCCCATCTGTGCCTGGTAATTTCAACTAATAATTTCTGGATGTATAGACATAATTTTCCATCTCACAATAATGCAAGTTTCTTTTTTTGTTTTGTTTTTTGTTTCCTAAATGTGAAGTATTTTATAAAAGAGTCTTTAAAAAAAGTCCGTAGTGTTAATTAATAACAAAAATAATGAAACTTTGTAAAATTTTATGGACAACACAGACAATATAAGATTGTATGTAGGCTATATCTGTGAAAATAACAAAATAATAAAATGCCAAATTTACACTGCAAAGGTGGCACAGAGGTGCTTTTGAAGTGTCTTCGATTTTAGATGTCTTTACATAAAACAGTTTAGTTCTCTCAGTGATGTCATAATTAAATGCATTTTATAACTGTATACTTTGATATACAGGTGAAGTGGGTCAGAGCAGGCATAAATGAATCTGGTTTTTATGCAGAATTTGCACAGAGAAGCCTTAACTCAGATGTGTAAAGTTTATGTATATCTGTATTTCTTTATGACCACATCTGTGCTATTTTAGCATTATTTATATACTATTATCATATTTTAAATATTCTGTATTAATTTCATAGTTTCAGTTTAGTTTTCATTTTAGTTTCAGTTTTGAAAATGTTGTAATGTGTTTTTGTCATTTTATTACCTTTTAAAATAATTCTATTTACCAATTCAGTTTTTGACGTGCACTTTATATCACGTCTTCTGAACTGTTGACAACAAACACACACTTAGCCCATTGAAAGGCTTGGAAGACCAAGGAAATTTTTAATATAACTCCAGTTATTCTGAAAGAAGAAAGTCACATACACCTAGGATGCTTCGAGGGTGAGTAGAAAATGGACAAATTTTCATTAGTGAACTAACCCTTTAACTAAAACAAAAAATGTCCACTGTCATGGTTTCAGGAGATACAGATCAGTTTGCAAATTCTAATCGTCAGTTATGAAATACCATTCAGTCCTCACTTAATCTTGAACTCCACACTCATCAGCAAAGTTGTTGTCTTCTAGTGCAACATATTCAAATCCACTTCTGCATTTCTCTGGCTGTTTCCTCTTCTCCTATCTTCTTCCTCTCTCCTCCTACTTGGCGGTAAACACTGGTTGTTTAGTGTGATAAGATGCCTTCTGTGTATCGGTCTCTGTCACTACGCCGTTAGCTCTGATGCTAAGCCTCCATCAAACGGAATGTGGTAGTTTACCACACCCATCCCACATCTCCGAGCTTCTAAATTAAGAGAGAACAGAATAATTGGAATGATGGTGCATGAAACATATTTCCATATTAATCGAGTAGAAGGGATTAATTTGGTCCCCAGGCGCACAGATTCTTTGATTGGGTATGAATCACTCTTGTGAAGAAGAAATGCCAAAGGCATGTTAAGAGAAGATCATATCCTCTGGGTGTCTTCTAGAGTTACATGCATTTATATATTGGCATGAGAGCCAGGTTTAAATAACTGCTGGCTATACTGAACATGACACAACAACAGTGCCACTAGTTTACAAATCTGTTTTAATGCTGGCCATCTGTGTTGGTTAAAATTTGTTTTTCTTTATGGACTGATTTTTTTAATCAGTAACTTGTAACTTTTAAACGGAAACTTAGACAATTTTTCATTTTAGATCACTCTTTTTGATTCTGAGGACCTTCAAGAGGCAGATGCTGCGATCCCGATTACATCACTTAGAGGTATGTAATAATGTTATCATGTGAATTAAATGTTGAATTCATTAAAATACAGGTACCAGAGCTTCCCCTGAGGAGCAGCTAAATATCACGTTGGCCTGGGACAGAGCTGATGTAGCGAAGGACAACATTCTGGTGTACGGGCAACAGTGGCAGGTCCAGTTGTGATTTTACAGCCAGGAATCATGTATTTAGGAGTTAGAACAGATGTGTATAATCCAGTGCCGGATTTGGTAGATGGGATCTCTGGAGCAAACCATGTTGGATGCATTGTTAATGGATGGTGTCAGTTTTGTGAAGCTGCTGATTGAGAAGGCATGACCACGAGCCGCTTCTTGACCATTTCTCGTCTGGAACAGCTCTACAACAGATTAATTCCCATTTACAGCTTACATGAAGCTTTTGTATCTGATATAAGCACATATCTCTGATCCTTCTTATTATAAGTAGACTACATCTGTATTTTATAGCTTTAGGCTCCTCAGATCATTTCCTTCGACACATCATTGAGGATGACAGGCAGGTTAGTATAGAGCACAACCTTGAAGCTATTTCTGTTCTTCATTGGGTGGGAGTCAACAGGGAGTCAGACAATTATTGTTAGAATTTTTGTGGGAAAATTGACATAATTTACTAACTTAATTAGCACCAAATCAGCATATTAGAATGATTTCTAATGGATCACATGACACTGAAGAATAGACTTATTCTCAAAGAAAGAAACTGTCTTTTAATACACACAAACACACACACAAACACACACACATACACACACACATATATTTATATATATAAACAGTCATTTGTGTTCCTGTAGCTCAATTGGTAGAGGATTGCGCTATAAAACTATGACTTTGTTCATCATTGTCTTCTCTTCCGTGTCTGTTGTGAGAGAGAGTCAAAACAAAGTAGTTTGTGATATCCGGTTCGCGAACAAATCACTCGATGTAACCGGATCTTCTTGAACCAGTTTACCAAATCAAACTAAATCGTTTGAAACGGTTTGCGTCTCCAATACACATTAATCCACAAATGACTTAAGCTGTTAACTTTTTTAATGTGTCTGGTTTGTTTGAACTTAGAGGAAGTGTCAATCTCCCGGAGTGATACATGTATTCAAACAGTACACTGACTGAACTGCTGTGAAGAGAGAACTGAACACCGAGATGAACACCGAGCTGAGCCAGATAACGCCTCGTTCTGGTTCAAGAAGATCTGCAAGAAGATGCTCATCATGTTGCACAGATGAGCAACATGTTTTATATCGTAGTCATTATGGTGATTGTGCTGGTCAGTTTTGGCACGTCCAGGAAGTCTATTCTGTCACCTAAATGAGGATCTGTCCTGGAGTCTTGTCAGAGATGTAGTCTTTCAGCCCTACTGGATGATCTTTGTGGAGGTGCATGATGGAGAGATTGATGGTGAGTGAGACAAAAGGACACCATTCAGTCTGGTCAGTTCATCTGATTTGAATAAACCTTTTCCCATAGCTTCTATTTCTTGGTTGTCAGGTTATGGTCCACTCTTCATGTCTTGTATACAATCTTCTCTATTATTACTATTATCTATTAACATTTGTAAGATATTTTATGATATATCCTATTGTGATCATCCCTTTTTGTATTGACAGCCTGTAGTAATCCTGAAACCTGTGTCCCTGGAGCATTCCTCAACCCGTTCCTGCAGGCCGTCTACCTTCTTGTTCAGTACATTATCATGGTCAATGTACTCATTGCATTATTCAAGTATGCACTTCATCTTCATGACTTGGCATAAGCATCATTCAATAACACATTTTCATTGGTTTCCTAGTGTGATGGTACTTTGGTCTGTTGAGTTGTTGGACTAAAATGCGCCATGACATCCAGAGTGGAAGATTGTTGCAGGAGTCTGTGTTTGTATATTGTTGAGTCTTGGTTTCTTTATGATGGTTTAACCTACTTTGCCTTATTATTTACTTCACAGCAATGTTTACTTTGATATGAGCTCCATATCCCGTAAGCTGTGGAAATACAACAGCTATTGTTACATCATGACATATCAGGAGAAGCCGTGGCTGCCGCCCCCTCTCATTCTCCTCAGTCACATGACTCTGTCACAGCTCAATGTGGCACAAGCACAGAAAGGCGTCCAAATGGGGAAGAATTGGTCTGAGTAAGTGTGAATTATATTTGAACCATCATAGCCATCTTTATGTCAACTCACATGTCTTACATGATTGACATGAAAGGATTGTAAAAAAAAAAAAAAAAAAAAAAAAAAACACTATACCAATACCAGTTTAAGGTCCTTTAATTAGAAAAAAAAGGTTCTTAAAAATTTTTTAAGAATTATCTTTATTCCAAAAGATTTAAAAAATATATATATTAATTTAAATATGAACAAATTAAAACATATAGACATAGAAACTCATGCACCCAGCACTGTGCAAGGACAGCATTATAAATCCTTTCTGTGTTATTATGATGACATTATTAAGGAATTAAGGTTTTTATTAAGGAAAAACAACAATAACACAGGAGAGGAGATCTCACCTTCCTCTGGTCTGGAAGAAGCAATACTAGCGTTCTCTCACTGGACATAAGAGTATACCAACAGGGAACTGCTAGTGTTGGATCTACAAGGTATAAGATAGGCTTACAAGCCTGTAATTGTTATTATTATTATTATTGGAAAGTTGATGAATAGTATCTTTATTTTTGGCTGAAGGTGTGAGAGCAGACCTCATAGACCCCTCACTGATCAGAGCTGATGATAAAAGGTATAGGTATGCGTAGTGTCCTAAATGTTTAAATATATCTGCTAAATTTTGTACTTCTCAATGCATTTGCTTCCTCTGCTCCTAGGTAACGTTTTCTCCAGTTGTAGGTCCTCTGGAGAGATGGCGTTTGGACCTGCCAGTTTGGGTGGTGATGCAATCCAGAGCTTTGTTATCAAGCACACCTGCAACTCCTGCTGCAAGAAGCTCGGTCTCTCAGCTGAGGTAACACTCATGTCACAGGTTGAGGGCTGAACTTTCAATACTCTTCTATTTTTCATTCCCTGCAGTGGCAGCTCTCGCAAATACGTCCACATGGCATACCTCCATGTTTCCAACTTTAGAAGTGATTTGATCATTCGTTTGAAAAGAGCAAACTTCAAAATGAATAGGAAAAGCCGTCTAATTAAGCCTGAAGGTTTAGAAAAAAATTCTAATGAGGCAGAGATGATTTCATTTCCATGACAGCAAAGGCATGCAGAAGAGGGGCGTGGTTTCCTTTGTGGCATGTGGAGTGTTTTCTTTGATTACATATTTAATAGTTCTTTGTGCGTTAGAGAGTGTTGACTTTGATTAGATATTAATTACTGTCTCATGGAAGACATATGAGATGCCTGTTGTTTGTATCAAGAGGGAGGCTTTGCTTCAGATGTACAGGGATAAAAAATAAACAAACAAACAAAAACGACTCCGCCACATTTGTTGATATTTCAAAGGTGCTTTGTTTTTATTCGTCTTCGTCCTCTCCAAGAACCACATCTAATCAAAACGAATTATTAATGTACAATCCACAAATTGATTTTCGGTTCGTAAGAAAAGGATCTCTCTGCGATAAATTATGAATATGCATCACAACTGAGTATATTGTGTTTGGCTTTTTAGATTTGAGGAGTTGTGGCAGCCAAAGGAAGTCAGTTCCTGCCTTTGAGATGAGCAGCGCAATTTAACCTCTGACCTGGAAGTAGACGTTACCAGAAGCCACACCTCAGGGGACTTCAGCTTATTCACTTCATATTTCATTCTCTGATCTCTATTTGGAGTTTTCACAGACTGAATATATATGTATATATATATACAATTTTAAAGAGCTGCTCAAGGTGAAAAAACAGTTACTTTTGCGTGGGTCATAGCTGATTTGTTTTTGTACAACAGATAAGGGAACTCATGTTTCAGTGATCACATTTTTCCATTTCACTTTTATTTTCTTTAATTAGTTTATATCTGTCTGTACCTTTTGAAGTTTTAATGGTTTAATGTTAAACTCCCCATGAATGCAAAATATAATTTGGGATTTTTGTCATTTTTAAGTAAAAAATAAAATACAAATAAAAACACTAAACATTAAAAACAAGATGCATTTATTTCAGTTGATTCAGAGTTTCTCACCCCACTGGGGAAAAGCCTTATCTCATGCAATTTTGCTTCCAAAGTCAATTTATTTCATAAGATTACTGTTTAAGGTTATAATAATTGTTATTTTTGTTCAAAGTTTATTTTTCCTAACCCACTGGCGATTTATTTTTATTATTATTTAAGCATACAACAAATTTTAATAAGAAACAGATCAAAAGTTTTTTGGGATCTTTTATCTTGTTTTTCACATTTTGCTCCTAAAATAAAGGAAGTTTCAATATTTTTCCTTGAACAAAAGACTGATTAAGAATGAAATGAAATCGAATGAAGACCACTTTGCATCCATAAAGTTTTCTTTATTTTATTTTTTTATCCCACAAAGAAATGTCTACAAAAGCCATAAAATATAGAATTTGACAAAAATCACTTAATTCCTTCGCTAAGTATGTACAACATGGAGGAGACACTTTAGGTCTCGATTAATCAGTACTTTTACATGTCCATTTCACAATGTTTGCACATCAAGCTCAAGCCACCCCGAATCATACAAATACAAGCACACATATTCAGTCCATTAAACAAAGTGCTATTCACACTTCACTTATATACTCCAACTCACATATACAGTACATACACACACACACACACAATCACACTGTTGGCAAATTAACAGAACCCCCCTCCCCCCTCCCATGCTACATGTGCTGTACTTGTATTGTGGACATGTGCTAAAGTTCTGTCAGTCAGAGCCTGTTCTCCATGAACAAGTTGGTTGTCTGAATATTCACACTTGCATCTGAAATCCACTTTTTGATTGCTTCTCAAGTAAACAACTTATACAGTAAAGCATCTGCCTCATATGCCATTCAGCTTCACTTCACACTAGCTATGGCACTTGAAAAAAAAATTGTTTACATATTTATTACATAAAAAGATTCTGCACACTAAGTACAGTCTTAAGGGTTTTGGTAACAGATGCTACCTGTTTTGCCGGGGTTTTTTTTTTTTAAATTTCTTTTCATCCAGGGAGACAAACAAATTCTGATTCATAAATTAACAAAAATATTTGTTAATTTATATAACTGAAATGTGTAACGTTAGTATGCATCAGTAGTGTTGTAGGAACTTCAGTAATAGCCTGGTAACGTAGGCTTAGGCCTACCACTCAAATCCACATACAAACATGTTTCCTTCCTTTTAAGCATATGAATAGTATTTGCCAAGTTGATATATTCATATTAGATTAGCGGAATACAGTATAAGGGACTTTAATCAACAAATCTGTAAGGGCTGAAACATACTTAAAAAACGCATGCACAGACGCAAGCACTTAGTCGACGCATTCCAACGTGAGCTCGTGCGTTGGTCTAGCGGCGATAACAAACCTCAAGAGGGCGATAAAGCTACATTCAGATGTCTGTGACATTAAACCAGATGTTATCATTAAGGTAAGTTTTTATAAACAGTCGTTAACTAACTGTTGCTCCAAAATAATAGCATTGGACTACAAAGAAAGAGCAGACCGTAATAGAAAAAGCGCAGCTATTAGTGAAGTCGACCTTTCGTCCGCGTTCACGTATTTGCGTAGAGTATGTTCTGACTTTTAATGCCCTTACATAACTTTATTCCTACATAGTAAGAAATAGTTTGTTCTTGCGTCTGTGTGTGCGAACAGAATGAACAGGGTTTGTTTTGTTCCGTCAACACCAACCCAGAAACATTCAGAGTAAAACGAGCCCGAGCCCACCTCCATCCCCCTCCCCACTGCCCACCCACTCTCCATCAGCATCACATAAAACAAAACACAAAAGCCCAGAGGTTTCATTATTATGAACCAGCATGCAAGAGTAACTGAACATCGATAGGCTAATAATAATATCATTATAATAAAATAAAAATAATCTTAGAATGCAAAGATCACTGTAGTAAATGCTTCCAGTTATTGCTACAGTACCTAACAGTGTTGAACTTCTCAAGTAGATACAAATTCCTCTCATCCCCTAATACAGAAAAAAAACCTTCATAAGTTTAAAATGATTTCTGACTGAATCCATTTTCTTTAATGAGCATAGAAATAGAGAGCAGCTTAGTTATGCTCTGTATAAATAATCTAACTTACATAAAATCCATTTAATTTTAGGAGATGCTTAATAATTACAACATTTTAATTTGGAGCACAGGCACCGTTGCTAGTATGCTGCTGCACATTGATATTTACAGAGAGAAAAAGAGCTTTTTTCTGGGACGTGCAACAAGCGATGCAGTGTGGTGAGGCCTGATTCGCAGTCAAGCTTGTTTCACCTCTCAACAATGGGCATACGCTTTATACACACACACATACACACCAAAGCCTTGTCTGGGTAGGTTTTGTATGTGAAGAAACCCCTGTGATTGTATTTTTTTCCCCTAAAAACATCCATATTTTTTTTTTTTTAAATAGTACTCTTTTTTTATTTATTATTGAAAACATTAAAAGAGAAGTCCCTGAGATGGGCGGCAAAAAAAATTGCACCCAGAAATGATTGTCTTGAACAGGAAACTGAATGAATTGGAAACATTCCCTAAAGTTGGGCTGAGAGCATTTGGTTCAGTAGGAGGACTTGAACAGGTAGTATGATTGCTTCTCAGCAGACTTCATTTGTGCAAGTATTTAATACCAAAACCATCTGTAGTTATTAATCCTTCATTGTTTAGTGATTTCAAGTGCATTTCACAATATTAATGCATCAAGACATATTAAAATGACCCACATATGAGTCAACTCCTAGCTTGTATGCTTATTTTTTCCTTCATAAGAAACTGACATATGGCTTTACATCCTGTGAGTACAGGTCAAGAGAAGGGGAAAAGCACTCACAGTATCTCCACCTGGTGGTATGAGATAGTACTTTATAAGATTTACCTTGGATTTAAAAGGGTCCAAACCCAAACTTCCCTTGTAGAACTCCTAGTTTTCCTACAGTAGTTGCATGTTGTGGTTCAATACTGCAGTGTGAGTAGTCAAACATGATTGTCATTTACCACTTGCATTCAGATTTTACAAAGTCAGTGGATTTAAGCAAGTTAAGTATGCTCAGCAATTCTGAATTACAGGAAACTCTGAGGATGACTGGTAATGTTGTTGTATTTAAAAATGCTTTGCTAAAATAGTTTCTTAACCAGCTAAATTCCAAGACAATCACCTAACCAGAACTATAATCCTTTTTTTATTCCCAAATGTAGCAATTTTGTGTTAACAAAGTAAATAAATAAATAAAACAATAAATACATAAATAAAACATGAAAAATAGATATTTCCATTTACCCACTAGCATCTTATTTTATAGAGGAATTCATATTTGATTGTCATCTTTCAGGATTAGTTCAAAATTATGATAAAACAAATTCCAATGGAATTTTGAAAGGATTAAAAAAAAAAAAATCCAAATAAGTTCCAAAAGTTCCAAATGATCGCTTAAAACCCTTGACTGTTTTTTTTTTTTTTAATCATTTTTTGGAGTTGACTGATTCATTTTAAGTGACTTCAGATATTCATCATGAATTATAATAAATATCAAAATAAGTTGATGTTTGAAATAAGGATTAGTGCTTTACATTAAGCATGAGGTTAAGAATACCCCAGCCTGACCTGGGCATGTTTGACATATTAGACATTATTGCTAAAGTCAGAGAATCTTCTATGAATTTGTAGAAAAGAGATGAGTTTGACTTCAGTGATATCAGTGACAGTAAACACATCCTGACAGCTGCAGCTCCACTACACTAGTGCTGTATTAGTTTGGCAGTGTGGCAGTAAAAAACAGCATTTTGAGGCATTTAGAGCAAACAGGATAATAGATCTGAAGCAGTTCTGAGGGCTTCCCATGAAGTCACATTTGACCGGATTGTTTTTCAGCAGTTACAGAAACTGTTATTGCAGCTATGACTGACGAGATGTTAATCGGCCATACAATTTTTGTAAAATATATATCTCTATACTTTTTGTATGGAAAAGTATCCATTATCAATTATTTTTCCACTTCAAAAATCCTTTCTTGTAGGATTAGTGTGGTGGTGCTGTTTATACATATCTACATAGCCCAGACAAGGCTTTTAAACGTGACCAAACAAAGTTAGTCCCCCGTTAACCTTATACCAGTTCAACATCACATATTCTGTACAGGTAAAACTACAAAACAAATACGAAAAATTACATCGACAAGGTAAGGGCCTTTTAGACCACTGTTGTTTTTAAATTATGACTAAAATATTAACAGAACAAGATTTAATACTGGAGTACCACTTTGTACTAGAGAAATTACTACATAATAATTTTTGAATGCACTCCCCACCTTCTCATTTCAATATAACAATATTTTATATATAAAAAAAAGAAATCGAGAGAGAGAGAGAGAGAGAGAGAGAGAGAAGTCAAACTAATTAACTTACCCAATTTAAAGACAGCTAAATTGTCTTAAAGTCTGTACATTTCTGGTCAAATGGAAGGCGCCTTTTGCTGCTGGCGCATATATATACATTCTTATGACTGTACCGGTGAAATTGAGTTGGATTTTTGAAGTGCAGGACATTCCTAGAGTTAGTTTTTACTGTTGTTGCAGCAAAATCTGCGGATGCTGCGACACGGTTTTCATCCTCCGGGACACTTCCAGTTGCTGAAGACTTTGTGAAGAATGCGTGTGAACATGTGCGGTCATTTGGGCATGATGCCAGCTGCGTCAGGATTGAAAAGCTCCTTATAGAGGGGAGGGAATAGCATGTTAACCGTCTCTGGGTGGAGCTGCTGGAAGGCCTGAAGCTCCTCTGTGTGGAGAGTGCAGAGAGCCGACAGCGTGGGGATCCGGCTAATCAGCTGCAGAAGGAGGTACAGAGGAATAAGGGCAATCTATTCGAGTTATATCAGTCATGTGATCAATTCCTGTTTGAACTATGTCATGGTCCTACCTTGGCTAGCGCGTCCTCATCCAGATGATTCTTTTGCATGATGTGCTGCAGGGCAAAGTAGATTTTCTCTTGTAGCTTCTGCACTTTTCTGGGCTCCATTAACCATGGCCGTTCTAGAAATGCAAGAGAATCATCTCGTACAGTAACATCTGCTGGTGTGAAAGCACTACTGTAATAATGAGAATTCTGCTATAATGTGTAGGACTAAGTGATATTCAATAAACATACTAAATGTTGCTTTGGCCACATTAATATTCAATGAACACATCATTATGTTTCAACAAAGATACTGGACAGGCTTGAAGTGAGGCCTGACCTGTAGAAATGAGCACTGCAGCGGAAAACAGGGCGATCTCCTCTTCCGTTAGCTGCAGTGAACACAGACTCTTGGCAAAGTCAAACACTGCACTGACCAGGTCGTCACAGCCTGCAGGAGGGAAATATTTCAAATTAGATGCTTAAATGATTACTAATAGTTTACAATTAATGCAGTTTTATAACCATGATGTTCAGCTATTTTTATGTACATTTGGTAAATGTATGATAAATGAGTGAGAATTGGAAGTAGTTGTACCTAGAGCTTTAAATATCTGCATGCCTCCATATTTTCCCTCGAACAGAACCGTGTTGTTCAGAGGGTTGAATGCCCGGCACATTCTGACCAGCACTACTTCTAGACAACCTGAGTATGTGAGAAAAGTGTTGGGTAGGTCAATGGTAATCAGCGTACAGTAGCAATATGGTATGTACATGTACAGTTGGTCATTCTGATTCATAGTGTGTATTCACGGAAGAGTTTAGCAGAGGCTGTCCCTCACCTGATTTCAGCAGTAATATCTGGTCATTCTGGCAAAGCTCCATGAAGCCAGTGATGCGCTTTGCAAACTCTACCACATACTGAATAGCATGAGTTATCTGCATAGCGCACTGCTGCCACAACACGTCCCGTGTCTGAAACACACACACACACACACACATACAGACCTCATGGATAAGATTGTCATCTGTAACTTCTTCAGGATAAATTATTTCATGCTTCTGGGAAACTTTTTTTCCTCTGTTAATAATTGCAGTAAAAGTAAATTTTTTGATGCATTGAAATTGATATTTGAATAAATATCATTGTATCATTGCTGATAACTGTTATTGTCTAATCATGTCCCAAAAATATATAAATATATATATATTATAAGAAGTGTCTTATGCTCATCGAGGCTGTAATAAAATAATTTAAAATAACTGTTTTATATTTTAATATATTTTAAAATGAACTTTATTCCTGAGGTGTAAAAGCAGAATTTTCAGAAGCCAATAGATTTCTTAGATTTCAACAGATTATTGATCCTACAGGAATCATTCTAATATGCTGATTTGGTGCTCAGTAAATATTTCTTCTTTTTGTAAGTGTATCAATGAAAACGGATAAAAAAAAATTCTCAAGATTCTTTGATGAAGAGAAAGTTAAAAATAACCTTTTTTTTGTCTATTTAATTCCCTGACTTAAATGTAGACCTTTCTCTTTGTAGAGTACACTTTGACTCTTTAATTTACTTTTAAAAGTAATGATTGCAATTCTCAATACTCATGAAAAATCGCAACAAAAAAGGCAGAATTTTTAGTTTCCCATTTATGAAACATCCTGACGGAGCACACAGAATACTGAAAATGTGATATCAGCAAATTGCTTTTGTGGGCTCTGCAATTCTCTCCCTGTATAGCGAATCTTCATAGGCACTATATCAAAGGGCTTCTCGGTAATTACCCATAATCCATTTGACACAAGGAAATGAAGAGGGCTTGTAGTACATCTGACACCCTCCCCTATTGTGCTTTGAGTGTTCGTTTGCTAAATCCGTTAGCTCTCTGCCTTTCTCTTTTTCTCTATATCAGTGCAAATGCTGGATAGGATCAGCTCCAGGGGGCTGAGATACTCTAATGAACTCTGATCTCAAGCGTGTAATCTGAATATGAAGAGGGAACGAAGTACGAGCGAAGTGGAGCTAAAGGGTGAGAGATGAGAGAGTCAGCACCAGGTGTAAAAGCATGTAAATGAATGTACGACTGAGAAGCTGGCATTGTGAAAGAGATTCAGGGACAGCGGAAGTGTTTAAGCCTGTAAACCGAGCTCTTTGCTCATTGAGGGAGTGACCTCACACCTTGCTTTGGTACATCTTGACCTCTTCATAGGAGTGCGTCTGCCAGGCTAGCTGCTGAAGCTCCTCTGCGGTGTACTGACACGTCTCCAGGTGGGACTTTATGATGTTCTGTGCAATTCGGTCTGGTATAGAGAAAAACATAAGTTGTGAAGACAGGAAATAACTGCAGTTGAGTTTTAAATGCAGTGCAATGCAAGGGAAATCAAATATAGGACCACTATTTTTTGCAACCAAAGTGAATGTGTTTGATAGAAAGCATTTTAAACATACATACATGAACCATGAACTTGAAGACCTAATTCCATACCTAATTCCCCCATGGACACTCCAGGTGCTAGCTGGCTGTCTTGATAGGAGCCGTAGGTGAAAAGGTTGGGAACAGGGGTGAGATCATATATTGGTTCCTGTTTGATCTGCTTCATTCCAGTTATGTCCAGTCCAGACTGATCTGGACTGGCCTGTGTGGAGTCCATGCCGTAGTAGCCCCCGTGAGCGCCATTCGGCTGGCCCTTGGGCATGTCTATGACGTGACCATTGGCGTACGTCCCTCCAATCTCGTGGTTGAGGGTGCTGAGACCGTTGGTGAGGCTGGAGGAGTAAACACGGGCAATGGCCTCCGCTTCGCCTGTCTGTTGCTGCCGCTGCTCCTGCAGCCTCTGCTGGTGTTTCTGAACCTCTGCGTACAAAGAGTCCCTCTGCTTCTTGGACATGCGGCCAAATTTAACAGCTGATACGGAGGAGGGCGAATGAAAATGAATGAGACTAGTGCAGGTTAAAAGTCATCAATAAGATCAATCCAGCTTGACAACAAGCAGCTGATTACTATGTTTGTTTGTAAGAAAGAATATGATATCACTTACCATCCCGGGACATGCCCAGAGCCAGGCACTTCTGGAGCCGACAGTGCTGGCAGCGGTTGCGGTTCGTTCGGTCAATCAGGCAGTTGCGCTGACGGGGACAGGAGTAGGATGCATTGTTCTGTTGACTGCGCCTGAAGAAACCCTACAGTGGGCACAACAACAGAACATTTAGTTAAGTTGCTTGCAGAAAAAGTATACACTCTCAAAAAAAAAAAAAAAGAGGTACAAAATTGTCACTAGGGTGGCACCCCTAATTAATAAACTTTAGGTATTAATATGTACATTTAAAGTAGAAATAGAGAGCCGCTGTCCAACCCTAAAACCCAAATCAAACACACACACACACACACACACACACAACTGAACAAGCTAATCAATGTTTTCAGGATTACTAAGTCAATAGGAGGATTATATATTTTTTTCTTTTAAGGGTTGGAGCTGAACTCTGCAGGACAGCAGCTCTCTAGGACTGAACTTGCCTACCCCAGGTCTAGAATAAAAAGAGTATATAAATGAAAAAAATATATGAATACAATTTATCATTAATCATCCATTCTCTGAAATTAAGTATTACTGTTGAACAGTAAAACTGCATAAGATAAGTTTATCTTGTTTTAAGAATGCTTACATAGTTTCCTTGCAAGAAAAAATAAATAAAGATTTTTTTTTTCATGGATGGCTGGAATACCTGTATGATGACTAACAAATGCACAGAAGAAAAGGCACATCTTTCACTGACCTTACAGCCTTCACATGTGATAACTCCATAGTGGATGCCTGATGACTTATCTCCACAGATTTTGCATGGTATGACTTCAATTTGGGCTGAAAACAGACAGAAATAAACAAAAATACAGTTATATAACCATATGCTTTTGTTTGCTTGATAAAGACTGTGGCGTGCACATCAGGGCTTCTCTCAGGTGACACAATGACCATTTTGATTCTAAGAGTGACTTCACTTTTAGAATGGATGAGATGTACCCTTCCTTTAAATTTGTGTCAAGACACTTTGACATTTTGTAATCTGTGGGTCTTTGAGGACAAGGAAACATAAGGCCAGCTGCGAGATGTGAGTCAAAGTCCAAACCCCTTGCTGTATTTCTTTCAGGTCCACCAGAATGGGATCTCACCTGTGCTTTTGACAAAACTTCTGCTTCCATTAATCATTTTAAGCATTATGCTTGAGAGATTTCCTTGATGAAAACAACCTTGCACAAGTATAAGGCAAAGGCAGGAGCAAGCTACACTCTGAATTACGTAACCAGAATATGGCAAGTTGTTTAATGAGGAAACAAATACAAATTCATGGGTGTGAGACTCAGCTCCAACCTTCCCCTTCACTTGCACATGTAACTAACTCGGAAATGCAAAAGAAAAGATAAAAGGAGACAGAAAACATTTGTGAGAGAGAAAGAGAGTAAGGGAGAGGAAGACAGAGAGAGAAACCCATCTCCCTGCTGAGACTGCATACTCACAATAAAGAGATTAGCCACCCAATCTAATCCTAACTTATTTCTACACATGCTTGTTCCCCTGCTCTCAACTGGCTTATCTGATGCAGCAATTCTCAATTAATCTTTCCTCACTCAAACGCAAATTCACATCTGCCTATAATGACATAGTCCAAGCAGCTCGCTAATGAAACAAATACAAATGCAACAGCAGTCTCAGATGCAATTCCTATATAGTTTAGAAGTAGAGCCAACTGCTTAGTTCAATGAGTTCAATGCAATGTCCCTCACTAACTAACAAAATAACTTGCCAAAAATGTCATATAATGTCTAATGAGCTAAGATATGAGCTAAGATTTAACAGCAATATTAGTTTACACACATTTTTCTTTAGATTAAATAACAGCTTTGACTCAAGATAACCAAAACAGTTCAATTCTTTCATAAAAAATGTTTTTGACAATAATTTTATATTTGAGTGTATTTCCATCTCTGCACAGTTTACATGAAACTGAATTAAAGAATAAGATAATACATAAAAACTAATACAATCAAGCGTTAAATGAATGTTTGTAAAAAATAATTTACTAAATGTATAAAGCACAAATGCTATTTTTTGTTACCTGCCAAATTCATTATTAAGAGCAGTTTGCTTTAGATAAAAGAGACAAATGAAATGTTACTGTACTTGCTTGAATGTGAAGTGAACGTTTTTAACTGCAAAACAAACTAAGACCCCTTTAAATTTTAAAATGTTGTCTTACCTACAATATCTGTCTTCATTTTCAGACAGAAGCACTGCAGATGCAAACGCACACCTGACTCGAGACGGCAGTATGAAGCTCAGAGGTTTGGAAGTGTGAGTGCATCTCTGGTTATGAGCGTGTGTTTGTGTCTGTGTGTGAGTGTGTGCGCTGCTAATCTGACTGTGAGAATATCAACTCAGAGAGGCTGACTAGTGTATATATTATATGCTGACAAGTGTGTATCTTGTTTTAATACTTTGTATACGTGTACACATTTTATGAATTATATGTGAATATGTGATTTTGTGCAATTTGTGCAATATGTATTAATATATGAAAAGTTAAACACAGATATAATGCACATAATGTAATGGGATTAACACACACACACACATATACATTAATTAGTGCTGCTTGGTTAAGCTGTGGCTAGTCTGGGCTGTAGTTCTTCCAGTCTCAATCTAGCGCACACTAGACTTAAGCCACAGTGTCTGTGGGTTTGGTGGTTATGGGGGTGGGTGTTTGCCCCCAATGACCCTCAGTAACAGGGACCACAAACAAGGTTGTTTCTATGGCAATGTCACCTTGAACTGAATCCCCTGTATGAAATGTGAAGCAGTATTGGCAACTGTAGCTGAAAAAAATACTAGGAAGAAAATGTTAGTGCCCTATCATACACCTGGCATAATGTGGCGCCATTCATGACGCAAGTGTTTTTTTTTTTTGCTAGTTTCAGCCTGACGCAGTTATCATTTTCACGTCCCGTTGTTTAAAATACCAAATGCATTTGTGCACCTATGGGTGTGCTGGTCTGAAAACAAGGTGTGCTCAGGTGCATTGTTGGTGCATAGCTATATCGAGTTAACTGAAATAGACTGCTCCTTTGATCAACTGAAAAATTATCAAAAGTGGATTCGGACATGTCCTAAGGGCACTCGCGCAATATGCTTAAGACAAGCCACTTGTCCAAATACCCTTGTGGAAAACACTTATCATGTTGTAAAAATGCCAGTGTTTACAAAGCTTTAATTGTATTTTCAATCTTTTGCATTTTAAAATCAACTTCTCAATGTTTGTGCAGTAGTCCCTAAAACAGATGACACAATTTAATGTTGTGGTGATAAAACGAGTTGCAGGTGTTTTATTTATAAATAATTATCACCACTACTCATCTGCACCAATAAAATGTGCAACTCTTTGTTTTGCTACCAAATTATATGTAAAATATAATTATTATTAATATTTGACATACTTTGTACATCGGAAAGGTTTCCGTGACCTCTTGCGAGATCTTGGTAAAAAGTCTCATGATTTATTTCCATAACATGATGCATGATGGGATACACTAAGCCACAAATACCACACCGGAGCGGTATTCAATATGGATTTAGTGTGCATTAAGAGCACTGCTCTTCTTTGTTTTTAATACCTGGGACAGTCTTGTGCACTTACTGTCACACACACATTTTTGTTTTGAGGATGAACGAAGGTCTTACAGGTTTGGAACAACACTAGGGTGAGTAATTCTTTAGAATTGTAATTTAAATTATGCAGCCATAGACGAATGGTGGGAAATTATACAACAACTACAAAAAAAATACCACAGTAAATGTAATTGAGGATTTTTTACACATTTCAGTGTCTTGTTGTCAAATTGAATTACAAAATTTGACTATTTTTAATAACATACAGATAGATTAAAAGAACTATTAATTATTCTGTAATACACAGCATTTCATCTTGAGGCACTAATATTATCATCTGCGTGGACCCAGTAAAACGTGAAAATATAAATTCAAAAAGAAAAACTAGCACACCCTGTCCTTGCTTTTAAGGTCACATAATACAGAGTGGTGGTTTCAGCAGTGTAAAATGCCCTGTTACTTAAATCTTCAGGCTTTGTGTGTGGTAACGGGGACTGTGAGTTCTTCATGATTGGCCTCAGACTCTGAAAACTGGACCAGTTCCTCTCATGACCCACTTTGACCAGTGCCAGAGCCAAACTGGGTCAAACAAGCATTGAGACCTGAACCTGTTGTGAACACATTCATACAAAAGACGGTTTTGTAAATAACTCTGTTAACCTTAAACTGCACATAACAGGCATTAAGTTATGTATAGCCTTTTAAAAGCAGGGCGCCGGATCACTAGGCCATGGCAGTATTGACCATCGATAAAATATGCCATGCTGCACGTGTTTATGTTGTGTTAGAATGAGTTTAGCTACTATCAAGCCAAAATTTGAATCTATGAATGTATTACAGATGAAAGTTGAGAAATATTCAGTCTATGTGTGTTGAAATGGTTTGTGGGTTGAGTATGAGTGTGTTTTGGTCTGAATGGTTATATTGGATGTGTCTGTTTGTGTGAGAATGGCCACAGGGCTTGTGTGTGTAGACCTGTCATATGAAATAAGGAGACGTCCGTGTCTGTGTCACTGTTGCCAGGACTACCACAGCCTCCCTGGGGTTTGTGGGTAGGAGGCCTGTATAGTCTGCCTGTCAGAGCAATCATCCACACCACCATGACATTCCAACAGGACATGATGTCATCGCCATCCCTACCAATACAACGACGCTGTACATTTGTCATTGCTATCTGTACGATCTGACTTCCTTAAGGGATTAAAAACCTAAAAGGACAAGATGAAATATGTAAATAGAAAAACCTAGAGGGATGTTAGTGACGGATTTGACTACCTCTTTAGATTTGTAACATCTTAGTGTTGCTAAAACCATTATAGATTTGCCAATTAGTTTTTCTGTTTAACTGCCCCAAGACGTGTGCATCTATCAAAAAGCTTCAGTGCAGAACCAAGGAATCCGAATTAGTGTACACATTACACATTCATAAACAATGCTATTATTGAGCAAAAACAAGCATGGTTGTTCTCGCAGGCTCCTTGCCCCTGTCCGCTGTTACGCATAAGGTTTAGGCCTATCAGAGGGTTACGTAAGTGAGGGAGTGCAGTGCTGGCGATTCCGTGGTTAAGAGGAGCTCAGCCCTGCAGGCTTAGCTGAGGACAGACTGGAGTAGCGGAATACTGCGCATGCTAGTCTCACAGTTAGCAACAACAGCTTAGCACACACAAGTTACTAAGTGCATAAATAATGTTCATACTGCACAGATGAGAGAGAGAGTGTGTTATTTAAGGAAAAATTTACCCAATGAAAGTTCTGCCATTATTTACTCACCCTCATTACCATTATAATTTTCTCATATATACATAAGTAAAAAAAAAAAAAAAAAAAAAAAAAAAAACGCAAATCAAACACCTCATTGCTGTTGCCTGTCCGTGCATCTCTCAGAAATCAGAGCTTGGCAAGAGTAATAATACATCATACACATTCAATTATTTGTTTATATTTAAAAGGCAATGATTTTAAACTAAGGCTATGATATGATACGAATGAATAGAATAAGCACTGCATGCTCACCAATCAAACAGCCCAGACTCTCAAAAACCAAACCAGTTCTCTCTTAAGATTAGGATAATAATCAACAAGCTTACATGTTTGTGGTTGTTACAGATACAAATACTGACAGTTACATGAAAAAATGAAATATGTAGTGTCATAATTATAAAGCTTTGACAATTAATGTAATTGTTGCATTTGGCTATGAATTAATAAGCGTTTATTGAAAATAACTATTGTATTTTCATTTACAGTAGCATGAACCACGAGTAGTTGAGTAACTCGAGTATTTTTTAAATAAGAAATCGACTGGCCGAAATCAGTAGTCGTGCAATATGCAATATGCCTAATGTAAATTGGCATCCCTATATTCAAGAACTCTTAAGGACTCTTAAGAATATGAGGTAGCACTTTAAGTCCTGTTCCTCATGTACATGCTATGTACTTATCAGTCTACTCAAAAATCAGTCTTTACTCATAGGTAATTTCCTGTTTTTACAATAATTTTGCATGGTTTCAGCATACAAATCATACAGAGCATTTTTAATGATATTTTGGTGCTTTTTTTGTAATTGTGGAGCTTGACAACCTTATTTACTTTCATTATCCAGAGAAGAGTAGCCAGGAAATGTCCAACAGAAGAAAATAAGTCATATGGGCTTGTAACAACAATTAGGGTGAGTAAATAATGATGGAATATAATTTTGAATTAATTGTTTTATTTGGAATTCATTTGTTTTCCATTGTGAGTGAGTGAAGAGCCAGCCAGACAGACACAGACACACACACACTTGGATTTTATAATTGATTCCTAATGATATGAAGCTCTTTTCTGTCCCAGGAGTAGTTCCCTCTCTCTCTAAATAGTTCTTTAATTAGCTTCATTAAAGTGGATATGCACCCCTGCAACTTAATTTATTATAACACTTGCTCACCCGTACACTCTGGAGAACACCAATAAATATTTGCTGTCGATACCAGCTGTCTGGGTGACAGATGTGTACCAACACAGCCCACGATGCAATCATTTTGTAATTCATAATTTAAATGATAATCCCATCACTTGTGCTTTCTCCAGAAAATGTGATGGATATATCACTTCAGAGTAATGCACCAACAGCTTCCTTCTGATTTCTGTCTGTGTGTGTTCCTTATTTTTGTGTATTAGTTTAAGATGATGATGATGATGATACTTGGCAGTTGCCTCAATGATACCCACAAACCTTGTTTGCAGCATTCCTTCAGGTGAATGTACTGATAGTGTCACCCTCTTTTAATTTTAGCCTGCAGATGGAAGGCCATTTGAAGTCTTTGTTGTAAATCTTGCCTGTATGCATATGATAAGATGTTGTTTTGTCATCTGGCATCTGGCCCAATGATATTCCAAAGCCTTGTTGGGATATGCTAAACAGTGATACTAATACATTGTGTAGGTGGGAGATTATCTTCAGCACTCACTCTTGTGAGCATGTTGACAATCCATGTTTCTTTAATACAGACAAACATTAAAGGATGCAATCATACTCATAATGCTTCAGACTGTCCATCCCAGACAAATGTGCATGTGTTTTTGAAGGTCTAGGAGTGAGCTGGGGTGAGAAGGTTGTGTAATGGCAGCTCGTCAACATTAGGTGGCACATTGTCCAGATTGACAGTGGCTTAAGGGGTAGTGGTTGCAGAGGGGCAGCCTGTGACAGCATGTGGTGTTCATCCATGTTTTACATAATTTCCTTCAGGGAAGGACTCTGAGATGAAGGCCCTGGGCACTTACTAAACAGCTTTCCCTGCTAAGAAAATAATTAGGACAATTCCACAGGGAAATCCACTTTTATTCCACCTTCTCAACACTCAGTGCTTTAAAATATTTAGATGTATGTATATGATCACCTGCATTATCTTTACGTAAAAATAATCTTCAAATCTTCAAGTTTCCAAGAGACCAGCTTCTGTACATGCAGCCTAACAGGCAAACTATTAAAATCCGTATGAAACTCCTACAGCATAACTCATCTTCTGGACAGTCTTTTGGCTCATTGATATAATCCTTGACATTAAATCCTTAGCATTTGGGTTCTAGTAAATCACGTAAATGAGCTAATTATTAGAATATATTGTTTTGAAGTTCAGATTTGCTTAATGATCCATGCTCAGAAAAAAGAATAAGACCCTGTTATTCTGTTGCCTTTACTGTCCTAGCACATCTTTTTAGCACATTGACGTTTATTAAAATGAATGCATGTTTATAGACTAACATAGTAAATGGGTTCTGTGGTACATTTCAGGTCATTTTGGTGAAGTCATCCATGCCACATACTGGTGCTGTAGACCTTTTTAGTCTTCTGTGTTTAACTTTTTGCTTTCTATGCGAGTCTAATTTGATCACCAACCTTCAGATACATATTTGACAACCTCTTTTATCTTATGTCAAAAAAATACAATTGCATTATAAGTATATATACCTTTACCCCACTTTACCCCACACATGTTATTATAGTTAACAGAAACTAAAATGTTTTTTTTATAAAACCATAAAAAATACATTTCTGTTACTTGAAATAAAATAAACATTGAACTAAGATATACATATATATATATAAAAACTTAGTAACACTTTAATAACACTATTAACTTATTAGCATGCCTATGATTAACATACTGTCTGCTTATTAAAGCAAGGCAATGTTTCCTTTTTTTAGTTTGGACACACACACACACACACACACACACACACACAGATATATATATATATATATATATATATATATATATATATATATATATATATATATATATATATATATATATATATGTACAGTATATATAAATTATATGGCAAAAACACAAAACAAAAATAGTAAAACTATAACTACAGTTACAATGAAAACTAAAAGTATAAAAATTATAGAAAATTAAATACTAATAAATCCAATAATAGTATCTCAATTATGCTAAAATAATATTAACATCGGCTGTCTATGCATCTCTATACATTTGTGAATGAAAGCGTAGACTATCAGAAAGTGCTCCCTACTGTAAGTGCCACAGTTTGCTGGGATTTGATCTCTAGTGCAGAATATGTATGTGTTGATGAAGCTGCAGGCATTTCCCCATTGGCTTGTCATCAGCTGTGCTAGACTCAGGCATCTTTGATCTGAGATGTGATTGGCTGCCTCGGTGAGGCTACAGAAGGGGACACACTGGCACACATCCGAAGTATATAAAACAACATACATCTCAAATTACAGAACACTATGCTACAGTACATAACATGTGTGTTCAACCAGTCACTGTATACTGCAATACTGAAGCTCATTATTTTTAACATATTTGTTCAAGAGAAATTATTAGGAAAATATACCAATAAAACATATTAAAACATAAAACATAAGTTTTTTTTAATGTTTTTAATTATCTTATCCTCAGGAAGGCTGATGCATTTATTTGATCAAAATCAAACAAACAAACAAAACAATAGTATTGTGAAGTATTATTATAATATATATATTTTCTATTTTAATATCTTTTAAATGTACTGTACTTTAAAAGATGAATTTTTCAGCAGCCATTTCTACTAGCCTTCAGTGTCATATGATCCTTTAGAAATCACTTTTATATGCTGAAGGGCATACTTTTTTATCTGAAGTTTTTTATATTTCTGTGTTTCCTTGGTAGACATCAGGAAAGTTAAGGCAAACTATTTTTTTATTCAATTAATTAATTAATTTGTTTATAGCTTTAATAAATTTTACACTTTAACATCAATGACATAAATACAATTTTGAATTAGTGACTGTACAAAAATTCAGCTTAATTTAACTTTTTCCGTCATTTCTTTTTTTTTTTTTATCTCACCTTCCAATAAACATGAAAGAACCAAGGAACCAACTTGTACACAGGCCCTTAAACATTATGAAAAAAAATATACATTTACTTAATATTTAAATTCTGATTCTTTCTTATACATTGTGTGTAAACATGGATAAAAACTGTCTTACCAGTATTTTAAATACTGTCTAATTTTTCATATTAGCATACTTTGGGGGCAATTTGTAATACAGAAAAAAATTCAAATGATGCAATAACTTGGCAAAGCTTCACAGCAAAATCTCACATTTTATCGGAATATTATTTTGTTTTTAGCCTATTTGCCTGTTGTGTCTTCCTAAGATGTGAAAAACACATGCACTAATACAGTGAGAAACAGCAGAACCCCTAATAGCAGACAACACGGAGACTCCCATTACCACCCATGATTTTATCACTGTCAGTGTGAATCTGTGAAAATTCACAAAGCTGAACTAGTGGAACCCAGAAAAAAAAGAAACACAAATAAGAAACTGTGTTAAAGTCAGTTCTGATACTATGGGTGTAACCATTTACTGGTCACAAAAGGACTCGCACTCCATCAGTCTGACCTTCATGACCTGCCCGCTCTCCACCAATACAACCTCGTTGACCTCATCAACCCTTGACCTTTCAGTGACTGTGTGTATTTCTGCGTGTGCAAAGCTGGATTAACTAAATTCAAGAGTTTTCAATAAGATAAGCAATCAGCAAGACATGACACAAAGTGCCTTATTACAGTCTCAGACAATATATTTTAACCAACTGGTTGTTTGTATGCATAGTAATCATATTGCATCTTAAAACATATTTTGACAAGTGTTTATAGGTGGTTTCTAGTTGAAACTTACAGTATACTGGAGCACTCGTAGAGCGAGGTGTGAACTCTTAAAGTGGGTTAGTAAGTCACTCAGCCTAAGGGAGGCATAGCCGTGTCAAATCTGGGTGTTTGGACAGTGTCCTCTCTCACTCTTTCCTTTTCAGAATGACATAATCCTACATGATTGGTCAAAGGAAGTATATAAGGATGCACGCTGTAATGCTGAAGGAAGAGGTTATTAAATTGAATCTATTAGAAAGCATACACTGTGAAAACTGCTTTGTTGGGTAATTTAAAAAAATGCTTCATGAGGTATTTTTAAATTAAAAGATGTTATTCACAAATAGCAAAATTGATATGCTCTTTCAAATTATGGTTAATTACATAAATCAAATGCTATAATATATTTAAAAAAATATCTGTACTGATATGTTTATTGGTTTGGGACATAACTTTTTTATATATATATATTACATGGCATGGAAACATCTGGTGCTTTCAGAAGTTAAATATAGATTTATATTTATAGTTATAAATTGGCCTGATATTCATCAAAATGCCTGTTCCCTAAATGTGTATATATCATAGTGTGTGTGTGTGTTCTGCATGCCTCTTTACAGCTTTCCTCTCAGGACGGGATGGTAATAGCTCGCCTCAGGGCACAATTTAATTCCATGTAACGAGGTCCTTCCCCAAAGTGGCCCCAGGAGCCCCTCTCTGAAAGAAGCAAATTGATCACAATCTAAAGGCCTCTCTTCACCTGAGAGCGCAGTGAATCTCTCTCTCCGTCTCGTTCATCTGCCTTGATCACTCCATCTCAGTATCCTTATCTGTCTTGCTCTTCATTTAAATATCTTTTAAGGGCCTCTGTTTCAAAAGCTTGCACAAATAGTACTTCTGTTACACATCTCTTTGTTTAACATTTCCTCTCAATGCCATTCCTAATGTAATTTTCCTAGAGGATTCCTTAAAACAGATCACACACATTAGCATGCTTCACAAATCTGGTTCAAATAATCTGTTGTGTAAGAGCGTGTATGTAGTCAGGAGGAGAACTGCGAAGGTGCAATGGATCTGAGCTAATGAGATTTCAGTGTATATAAACATTGAGGTTTAAAAGTCACTGAATCCGACTTTTGGACAAAACTAGCATGATTTTAAAAACTTTACAGACAAAAATGACCATGTTCATCATGGCACATCATTGTCAGGTTTGAGAATGGTTTCTTGAGAATGGTGATGTCAGCTCCCAAGACCCCTCCTGCACCATATTAAAAGCCCCAGGTACCATTTTCCAAAGCGCACATTACTGAATGAATGGACAGCTATTGAAGGGTGAGACCAGTCAAAAAGAACTAATAAATCTGACACGCAGCAAAGCAGAGAAAACATGCAGTAATGCCACTGCTGCAATACCACAGAGAGAAAAATGCAATATGAAATGGAAATGTTTAGCCTTTCAGTTCAGGCTCTCTCAGTGCTCCTCTCTCATGCACACACAACCATCTCAAGCAAGAGCTCAGCAAACAGATGACATACTCTACTCCACACATTCCCAGCCGATACTCAAGATCTGTTCACAAAAACACTACAGGGGACAAAAGCTGACACGCTCACATGCAGAAAGAGATGTCAAGACATCTGGTTGATGTTATGTGGTCAGCTAGAAGGTAATTTCAAATGTCAGTATGCATCCAGAATTTATTATTTCAAGTGTAAAGGCCTGTAAAACTGAGTTTAGAATAAAGAAGGCAACATACTAAATGTATTAGGATTGTGCTGGCTGTGCAACTTTGTTTCTGCCGCACTTTAGGGGATTACATCTCTTGGTTTTCTTTGAGTAATCTCTCACAGGTTACGTAAGTACAAACCTTTAGTCAGCAAAGTAAAAAGAAAAAGAAAAAAACTAGCAGCTACTACAAAAAAACTGACCAGATGATATTAGTACCAATACAAACCTAGGCTTCAAATTGAAATATCGGATAAACCCTGCCTTGCAATTTCATGGTTATATTTATATGAAGACTTTATTGTCTTTTTTAAAATTTCATTTAACACACCAGATGTAGCCGTATAACAGCTGGTTATTGGTAGTTTTAACTATAGTTTTTGTTGGCCTACTGCCTGGTTAGAGACTCCTTATCCATATCTGCGATGTGGTCATGTGTATGGTGTCGAACAAACAATGCTGTGTTTATTGATACGTCCATGAACTTCGATATAAAAAACACACTTGTTTGAACAAAAAACAAAACTTTAGTAAGCAATATATTTACACACATACATTGATGGGACAAAAGATTTGTCAAAAGGATCCTGTACGTTACACAGCTATAATATATGTAAACACGGTTTACAGTTTACAGTAGGAATAAAGCTCATGGTGGAGCAGGCCATGGATATTGATCGTACGCAACATCAGGCTGGTCGATGGAGAGATGGCCTCTCACTCTGGAAGCCAACGTTAAAGCTAAAAGCTATTGGCATTGGGAGTTCATGCGTAACTGTCTCTCTTTGTGTCTGTGGCTCAGAGTTTCAGGGGTGCAGCAAGGACTAAAATGAGCATGGACAAAGCAATGCAACTCAGAGGCATTTTTGGAAATTATGGCCAGATATGAAGTAAACACGGGCCAGGTATGTTTCTTTGCTGTTCTTTAAAGACAAACAACTAAAAAAGCAATCAAGACATGTGTTGTGTTGTACATGTGTGTGCGTACAAATGCAGTTTGAATGTGATCTGCGTGTGACAGAGTTGTGGGAAAACTAACACCAGCCCTGAAGCAGCTCTGCGCACTGTAATGGAGAAGAAAAGGTTTGGAGCAGATGCAGAGCTAGAGTTACTAGATTGGGTACCACAGTCCATCAGATATATGCATTGGAAGACACTGCATATCACTCTCTCATCAATTAAGCAACCTGATGTTTTGACTAATAGTGCACATGTGTACACAAAATACACCCTAAAACACACAAACAACTAGTGCACTAGATGTTAGGTACCAAAAACACCTTTTGTATCATATTCTACCTCGTATAAAAATATTTCTGTACAATGGATATTTAATTAAAAGATTTTTCTCGTTATATCAGCTAAAATGTTTCTCTGTTGTTGAACCGCACAAAATTAAGCGTAATTATAAAAAACAAAAATGATGATAATAATTAGGTAAACAAATTAAAACAAATAATAACAATTGTTTCCGTCCTGTCACTGACATTTAAAAGAGGTAGACAGTAATCTAGTCTAAAAATGTATTATCTAGTTCTCTAAAAATAAACTTTATTTCTAAAAAAAGATGCCCATGCAAACATCAAAAGCAATTGGACATTTTACAAGCTTCTATGTAGATTGCATATTTCACTGTTGTTTGCAAATATGAGGCCCATGCTATAGGCTGATGTCAGTGTCGGAGAGTCGGGCTCGGTGAGAGGCCCCTGATACTAATTCATTCTGACACGGCCCTTTGGGGCACAGAAAGAGAAGCAGAGAGGTGCTCTGGGGGCATGTACAGGTTGTGACACAGAGATGGAGAACTGAGTTTTTGGTGTTTCAGGGCACGCGCACTAAACGTATTTCTTTGCAAAGAAGAAGCGAAAAAAAGCTGCCTAGAACCTTACAGATTATAGATACTTGTAAAAAAAAGTCTACAAATATATATATATATATATATATATATATATATATATATATATATATATATATATATATATATATATATATATATGTATATACAGCACACAATGCATGTGCATGGTATTACATGAAACAACACATTCTATATATATCAGAATGTGTTGTTTCGTATAATGCCATGCACGTGCATTATGTGCTGTATTTGTTTAAATATAACCAAAAAAGAAGATTGGTTACAATATAGACTTCATGTATTTAAACCAATCAGTTGTCTATCAGAAAAATGTTTTAATTAGCAGTTTTTTTTTTTTTGGTCTAATTATCTAATTATAGATGCAAGAAAGACCTGGCCATGAACTGTAAATGTTGTACATGAACACGATTTTATACATTCTTACTTTTTTAGAAAAGGCAGGCTTATATATATATTTCAAAATATCATCCAAAATCTAAAATAGGAATTAAAATAACTTTGAAGTATTTCAGTAAATAAGACAGAGCATGATTAGTATGCTGCACTTCAAACCAACCACGACCTGTCCTTTTTACACTTTATTATTGAAATATTTATGCATTTTATTATTATTTTTTTTTTTAACAGAAAGTATCCAAACAAATCGTCATTTAATTACAGTTGTAACTGCAATGAGTCCGAAAAGCACGCAGTGCTCCACGCGTGTGTGAACTCGTCTCGCGCGGACAGTGCTGCTGCACTTCGACGCTTTCAGCGCGCAGCGGCGCCTGACTGACGGAAATGGGTCAGTAGAACGCACGACACCAACTCCACTTTACCCACGCCGTGGTGGTCTGCTTTAGAACACTTATCACTAAAATCACTAAAAAAAATAACACGAATAAGTTTTGATGCAGCGAGTTTCCCTGCTAATCTGTAAACCTGTGACAGTGTAGAAAGAAGCTGCCACTACTCACACGCACATAGGCTAAATGCAAATAAAAGCCCAAGACTAATACATAATCGGGCATTTACCGTGCTAAAATCTTCATAGCCTAAAAATAAATAAAATGTAATCTCTAGGAAAGTTGGAATGAAGTTGTCTCAGATTAACTAAGGAAGTCGCGTGCACTCCATCAACAACAGACTCTACAGGTCTAAAATATTTTTTTTTAATGAATAAACAGCTGACCAAAAAACAGAGTGTTTAGAAATTAATTTACACGTTAATCTGACAGATTTCTGTATCATAGACCGCATACGAACCCCTTCAGGTCTGTATGACTTTATGAAACAGACAGCACCATGGATGATGGACAAACTGTGCGAACAGAACTCTGGGAAGAGAATAAAAAGACACTCTACTCTTCATTATTCAAATGAGCTGTCACAAAGAGTTGTATTCCTACCTCGCATAGTGGTGGTAAGTCGCTCCCGAACGCGTCAGGCATGAAGAAACATAAACCAGAGTAAAAATAAATAAAAAAATCCTCGGTGGTGAGGTTTGGTCTCGTCAAAGTGGTAGACTACTGTGCAAAACCATTCCGGAGGTGCGTGAAGCAGTGATCGGACTCTTCAGTTGTGCGGTAAGGCCAGCATGCGGGTTTTCACATGACATCTGCGAGCGCATATACCCAACGGAGGTTTTCACTGCCTCCGTGAGCGCACGGGAGAGCGCACAGCAGGCGCACGGGAGCCCGGATTGGACTGACACTTTTCGCTCCGCCCTCTTTCTAGCGTCTTCAGCGGCATAAGCAGAGACGGACACTGTGTGGTCTGCGCGAGCGCTACGCGGACCATGAGTTCAGACACAGATAATTTTATTAATTAAAACCTTCTTATCGTACTTATCACCTTATAAGCCTTTTTGTTTATCTTTAATAGATTGCTTTTACAATTAGGCTATATAATTATTATTAGTAGTAGTAGTAGTAGACGCAATCATTATAGTTTTATGGTAATTATAGTTGCACTTCATGGTTGATCATGAGGTAGCAAAGATGTGTGGATAATTTTTTCAAGTTTATGGATTATAGTTTCAAACAAACTTTCAAAGTCTGTATGGCAAAATAAGGCTATATAAAACACAACTTTATCAACTTTAAATCAAAATTTATATTTTATAATTTCAAAATTTTACTAGAGACTCTCTCTCCCTGTGTCACAGAAAGTAAAAAAAAAAAATGTATATATATTTATATATATTAAATTGCATATGGTTTCATATTTCTATACATTTGGCTGATGAACAAATAATCTATAGCCATGAATTTAAACAGCAAATAGGAGTGTGTGAAATTGCCCACTGCATGTGTCTGTATGGGGGGAGGTGGAGACAGAGACTGAGCTACAGACCCATCCATGGAAAGGCAGAGACTAACTGCCCAGAGCGCATCACCACTGACCTACATTTACCCCCCACCTCACCACCCTTTTATTTTCCATTTCCCCTGTATGAACAAACTCATAATTGTGATGTAATGACAAAAAGCAAGCATGACAATAAAGCCAGACCAGTCCATTTGAGATTGTAAGGCACTGTCTTGGAGAGACAGCACTTTTGTTGAACAAAAAGCTTTTTCTGGCTATTCAGGAAAGGCCTGAGTGTTGCAATAAGTTATACATGTAACCTGTGAAGTGGAATAGATAGGTTATAGTGTGTTTAACCTTTATGAATCAATATGCAATATTTAGCAATATTTTTATTTTACAAAGTTGATCATAAACATAATTAAAAGTCTTTCTGCCTTACAATCAGAATTTGAACCAAACAGATAAAACAAATTTCAGGGCTGCAGAATTATCCAAAGATGAATGCTGCCATATGGTGCCTGAAAACTAGTTAAATTAAAAGTAAACATATTTGGCACTGTAAAAAGGTTTAAGAAAGAGCTTGTTGTGCAAAGTGTGTATTCTCTTTTATTCTCTGCATCGGTATACTCTGTCAAATAGAGTAGCTCAATAATGTCTAAATTGTGATGTTATTTCACATAAGTACAGTACGTAGTTTTCCTCACAAATGACTAACTGTACTGTTGGTCATTATTTCTGAGAGAAGACAGCAATGTGGTCTAAAGATAGAAGCAATAAATGAGTTGGTAGATCTCCCTGTTTTTAAGGTTAAATCATATTTGTGCAACTCCTTTGTCCTTGAATCGACCATCAGGAAGTTAACTTAAATATAATTGGATAACTTTCCACTGAAAATAAAAATTAGGGCACTATTTCTCAAAGGGATTCCCCTTAACTCTCAAATGACATGTCTTTAAATTGTACTCTGGAATAATCAGGTGTTTTTTGAAAAGATACATTTTTACTGAGAAAATGATTTAATATCATAGACCTACGTAACATGATGCTTTTTTATATATGTGTTAGGTGTGTGTGTGTTTGAATCTATTTTTGATCCCTGTTCAACATGATATTTAGGTATATAGATCAGAGCTCACCCGATAATTGTCTCCCCTTGCAAATCTACATGTCAAATGTCAACATGCTGAATCTCAGACAAAATCATCGCTGTAATGAGTCGAAAGAGAGAATGACATTGGCTCTCAGTGAGAGAGAGAGAGAGACAGAGGGGAAAAATACACTTGAGAAATTTACAGAAAGATACCACAAGTGACAGAGGCAATTTTCTGGGAAAAAATTACTTCATCATAATTTCAATCCCAAAAAGAATTGGAAAGAAAGCCCTGAAGGAGCCGTTGTGTCACCTTGAAAAATGGCAGTTGAAAAGATCACTAAATTTCTCCACACACACACACACACCCACACACACACACAATCAAACTAAATATTATTTTGTTTCTTTATATACAATTATATTCTTGTACTACACTGCTTTGTCACTTCCACAGAGATGCTGCAATTTCCTTTTTCTATACACAATTACATTACAAAACTTGACAGATCACTTATCAAAAGTATGGTTAAAAGTCTAAGATTTGCACACTAATAAATGATCAGATCTAGTATATGGAATAATTCCAGCTGGATGTCAAAATGGCCAAAAATAAAGCCAAAGGGACTGTAATATAATTTTATTGCTAGACTAATAAAGTTGGAGCTCATCTCATCTGTATCAGCAAGTAATAAGCAGATTTTTTTTCAAAGCTCTTAATAAGACCAATCAAAATATAACTGCCTTCTCATCAACATAATACAGTAGACTGCCAATCAGTTGATTTTAATTGGATTTTTTTTCTTAATCCAAGATTTTTGTTCTCCTTCTCCTTCCTTGTTGTATCCTCTTGTAACAAAGCTATTAAGTTATTAAAACTAATGTTACATTGAGTGTGTGTGTTTTTTTTTTTATGACACATTAGAATATCTTTATATGCCCTGAGGCAAACCCTCAGAATAATGTCTTCTGCTGATTTAGTTTTCAGAGCCTAATAAATGTTTATGTTGGATATGCTAAAAGAGACTTTTGTATAGAAACTCTTTAAAATTCTGGCTTCTGAAAATGATCTCAATTCAGCATATACTAAAACAACATAACGATCAGCTACTATTTCATCTATTTCTTATTCAGTGATTAATGTCAGAACAGCTTCTTCAGAAGTTGGAAAATACAATGCAGCATGAATGAGAAAAATGTGCTCTAAAATGTAAATGCAGCTCTCTGTAATACTTGATTCTGATTGGTCAGTCAAGCCACTCGAAGATCTGCTGTCATCCATTGAAACATTGAATATTAGACCACTTATTCATGGAAGTGGCTCAACGTCTAAAACTCTCATATCACAGCGTGGATTCATTCTGTCTTGTTTCAGAAATGCAGCCGACACATAACTGCATCTCAGTTATCAACTGTAGAGAAAATTACTTTGGAGGACTTCAGTATTAATATTATAGTAATATTGTAGCTGTATTCATATTGTTTTGTATGTAACTTTAAAGGAATAATTCACCCCAAAATAAACCATCATTAAGATGTTTTTTACTTCATAATGTTGTTTCCAGCTAAATTTTGAGTCCTCTATACATAATATTTCTTCCATTAATGAAATAGTCATCTCATCTGAATCAGGAGATGATTATGCGTAGATCAAGCACCATTTACAAGCAAAAAACAGTCCAAAACTGTTCTAAACAAATATGTCTGTAGATTTTTTAAAGTGAGAGGACAGCAGAAGATGAGTGTAATGGATTATGGAATTTTTGGCCAGAAGCAAGGGTTTAAAGTAAAAACGTTTTAATGATGAATTTGTTTATGACAATCATGCAGCTTTTTGCATCTCAAGATGTTAATTAATGGATGGGGTCATGTGGATTTTATGGTATTTTTATCAGCTGTTTGGACTCGCATTCTGACGGCACCCATTCACTGCAGAGGATCCAATATAAGTGATATAATGGTACATTTATCCATATACTGTAAGTTCAGATGAAGAAACAAACACATCTACATCTAGGATGGCCTGAGGGTGAGTAAATTTAAGCAATTTTTTATTTTAGCATTAACTGTTCTTTTAAAAGAATATGCTACAAAGGTATAGATTTTTAAATAATTGTAAGTCTTACTAATATTTATATATAGCAGATATGTGTACTATTTATTAGTTTATTTGGTGAGTAGCCATGAAATAAATATGTGGTATTATAATGTACAGTCAGTTACTCAGTCATTATTGCAAAATAAACCTCGACAAGGTGATAAGAAAGAGATTAGAAATCCCAGTCCAATTCAAATCCTAATTTTTTTGCAGTTAGAGTCACCCGAAGCGACCGGATTCTGTGTCAAAGTGTGACCTCCGTGTCCTACATAAGCCAAGTTCAAACAAATCGACACTTCTCAGAACTTCTTAGTCTACCACAGATATACACCATTAACTTAACATTACTTATTCATCCAAGGACATAACTTGCAGTTAATAATTCACACCTACATACTTTATTTGCGCAATCACTTTTACGGGACCATTATCGCAAATTGGTCTCTCCAATTTATGAATCTAAAGGGATGGATCTAATAGGGGAGACCTTCACCTCTCTACACTCCTAAAGAGGAAGTGTCTGATAAAGAAAGGCTAATGGCTGCAGACACTACAGCCACCTCAGGGGCTGAAGACCGGAGTCAGATGGGTTGAGGTAATGGAACATACGCCTGCAGTAGCTGAATTATTCACTCGATCTACTGATGCAACACACACACACACACACACACACACAATACTGGCTATCTGGAATGAGACTAAGTTACTCTGTCTTCTCTGATGAGCAACTTGCTGTCATGTGCATATTTTCAAAAAGTCTCCCAGTGTTTTAAAATCCCATTCTTCACTTTGATGAATGCCATTTATCTTCCATTTGTTAGTTCCACAGATGTCCACTGATAAACTCAACAAGTTCCTGATTACATTTGGCCATTGACCAATCCAAATCTTCTGGCATGATTTTAAATAAAACATAACACCGTCACGGATTCCAGCACTCGTTCCCTCCTGCCTTTCTTCTTTGATGGGCATCTTGTCTGTGCAAGCTGAGAGTTAGGCTACATGGACAAATGAAGTAGCATTACAATACAAGAGCAGAGACAGACGCAAAAGGAGGGGCTGCATAGCTTCCCTATTGTTCAGCTGGGAGAAAGGTATAGAAATGCTTACAGACTGCTTGTCTCACAAGCCAACCAGGAAACAAAGGGGAACTTGTTGCCAGTGTTGAGGAGAAATTATTGTAGTGTCAGGATGCTTGTAGGGATGTGGTGGGCACCGTGCTCATAAATGCACAAACAGAGACATATTTACTGTAGCAAACATCCGAGTCCCGCTGACAGCTTGGACCGTTGGAGGATTATGGGGCTTCTCGAGGGAGTCTGAGTCTCTGAGAGCCATAGGAAGAGGATGATGATGTCTTTCTTTTATCATCCTTGATATAGATACCTCAAAAGCGAGGAATATGTTAGTGAGGCAAACGTGGTACAACTTTTGCACTCTCTGAAGACAGTAACTGAAGAAATACAGTGTTATAATTTATCATCTCCATACAGAAACTCATTGACCTTTGCCCTCTGAATATTGGCATCATGTTGGACCCCATCATAAATCACGTGGGCATTTGGAGCCCACCAGAGTCTGCGGTCTCGCTATATCCTCTTAGAGTCAGCCCAGTCAACGCATCCTAATTTAATCTTTACTTGAACTGTAGTGTAGAAGTGTACACTGGGGAGTTCGAGGGGGACTGGTGTGTGCCATGTGTGTGTTTCTAATGACAGTGATGGGGGGGGGGGGGGGGTGAGACCTTCTGTGTTGAACCCGTCCCTCCCTCCTTTTCGGCCCTGGCCGGCTTAATCCCGAGTCTGGGAGAGGGATTAGAGGGCACTCGACCATACCAGCATCTCAAAACAGACATCAAATTTTAGTGCACACATCAAAGATTATGTAAATAAGCAGTTTGGCATATGATGGCTGTAGGAAAAGTATAATCTGCTGAGTGATAATGATCTTTTATACAATTAGATAATGCTGAAAACATGCGTGTAAACATAAAGACAAACACACAAATAGCACACAGACTGTTATGCTTTTTTCCTTGATAAAGTTTTTTTCAATGTTTCTTGTAAATTCAGCTGGTTTATAAAGCAATGGCAGAGGTTATATTTGGACACTTATTCCTGATTTAAAATGCATTTTATTGAATTAAATGCTGAATATCAAATCAAGTGGCTGCAAACAAGTAATTCTAAAGCTTTTCTCAGAAAATTCACCTTTTCTGCTTATTTTAGCCAGCTCTCTTCACTGGAAGTAGAGTCAGTTCTTATTTACACAGATTTTTACATTTGTATTAAAGTCACTATACACTACTGTGTTTAATTTATACTTTATATAGAAAGGACTGGATGCATTAAAATGAATTAAAAGATAGTTTAGTTAAAAATATCTATTTCAAAGAGATGCTGTGCTTTTACATTTTTTTATTCATAAAATAATCTTGAAAAAAATGAACCATGTTTCCACAAAAATATTAAGCAGCTTTTTCAGCATTGATAATAAGGATTTTGATGCTAAAGAATTTAGTAAGCTGCTCAAAATGTCCCATTGACATCACAGGAAAATAATATATATTTTTATATATATTTAAATATACTGTAAAAAGTAATTTTAAATCATAATAACATTTTACAATATTACTATTTTTATTGTATTTTTGATCAAAAAACATACCGACCCCAAAATCGAGTTATGTTCAATACAAGAGTCACAATGCAAAAAGAGGGAATTTTGTGTTTTTGTGGTATTTATGAATGTATTTCTGTCTCTACCTGATTCCTCCTTCCTTTCTGTAATGCTGACTGCCATCTCAATTCGTCTTTGTTAAGTAGTTGCAACAACTCTAGCAACTTTGTGTATGTATTTGTGTGTGTGTGTGTGTGTTTAGTGGAGAGAGGATGGGGGTTGGGTGGGGGATTGCGGTGGAGAAAATTATTCAGCTTTCTTATTGAAACAAACTACACACACGCATGTTTATTATGTATATAGCTGATTCACTAGAACAACAATAGCAAATTTGACATTTCTGATATTGCAAACATGACAAATGGTGGGATATCTGAAATAAACAAATTTGCAACATCATACAAAATTATTTTTCAAGTGGAAATGCTCTCATAATCTTACAATGTCTCTTGCGGTAGATATTTACTTGTGGGTTTGTATTTGTGAGAGGAGGAAATGGAAGGGTGGAGGGGTTGGGGGGAGACACAGCTCCATATGTAGAGGATGTAAGCCTTTTATTTCTGTGGCATTATGTCTGCTTTAACATATACCTCAAAACCACATACACTTTTGTCTGATTCTGCATGCTCGAAAACATCTTTTAACACACACACATGCACAAGCACACAGAGATGCAGACTAATAATACACATTAATACAGTCCAACTGACTCATTCAATACCTAAAGAAACTGAATGCACAAAAGCAAAATCTCTTTGACAGTCTCAGCCCGGCTCCTTTATCCTCGTCTGAAAAACATGGGTGAAATATGTGCTCTTTAGACTATCTATTTGAACTTAATAGGTCATGTGACTTGAACTGAAGTGCATTGCTTCCTCCAAACAAGAGGAAGTTTGCTGCTTCCAATTGTGTCATGCCTCATATTCTGTGGCATGTCTTGCGTCTGGATGCTTGATTCATAAAGGGACAATTCATCCAAACAACCATGAGTAAACAATGAAAAAAATTCTGTCTGTTTTCTCACACTCATGACATTGCAAACCTACATTACTTCCCTTTTGTGGAAAAAGAAAAGGTTTTCAGGATGTTCTTGACGTTGTTCTCTCTTTCATACAGCGAGGATGCAGACTGAGACTGTCAAGTCTTCCAAAAGACAAAAACAATAAATCTACCATAAAAGTGCGGTCTGAACAACCATTCAGTTTCATTGAATGGAAAAGAGCAGCTTCTCTTTTTGTTCTATTTAAAAAAATAAGGGTGAATTAATTTTATTTTATTTATTGAATAGAAACTAACCTAAACCACCATCTCACATCCTGTGGACAAACTCTACATTTCTCTGTTTTAGTTTCTCTCTCTCTTTTTAAATTCCACATCAGTATGCTTCACTCCACTTTTCTGTTTTTCCTAGCCACTGTACTCTTTACTTTCTCTCTCCACATTCTCTCCTCTCCCCCGTACATGCTCTCTCTCTCTCTCTCTCTCTCTCTCTCTCTCTGTGAATGGAATGGTGGCTGTAATAGTGGGATGTAGGTCATCAGGGCAGCTTGGCTGGCTTGAGTCTAGACTCAGTCTTCAGGGCATGTAGTCGTAGAATTGTGCACATTGACCAGCACAGTCAAAACTCTGTCAAACAGACACACACACACACAGTAAGAACACAAAATAGTAAAGTATCTGATGAGACTTCACACAAACTTCTTGCACGGTCTAATTTGCCTACATTAGGTCTACATTAGGGTGGGGCATCCAGCCACTGAAGTTGCTGTTCAGTCAAATATGCATGCCAAATTTGGTGACTGTTTCTGCGCAGTTTTGCTCACATACACCCTCCTCTGATGCCCCAGGTGACACGTAAATGAGCATTTGCACTATGCTAATTTTTTTTCATAATTAAGTCAGAATTGTGAGATACATTTTGTGAGATGGAAACTCAAAATTGCTAGAAAGGCTCAGTTCTGAAAAAGTCTGAAATGTGAGATAAAACGTTTTTTTTTTTTTTTTTTTTTTTTTCAGTGGCAGAAATTGAAAAAAAAAAACAATTACAAGAAAAAAGTAACTGTGTGTTGATAAAAAAATTGCAGATGTATAAAAAGTCTGAATTGTTATATAAAAGAGCATTTAATCATGTGGCAGAAACAAGTTACTGTCCTGTTCTGGGTTACAGCCCAGAAGAAATGTACATAAACTTTTCTCTGTGTTTGATCTAAAATTTGGCAAAGTGATATATGGACTGGGAAAAATACTCACCTTTTATTAAATACAGAAATAAGCTTTCTGTGCCAATATCAATATGCCAAATCAAACAATATGTTTGTAATAAATTAACATAGTATAATAACAAATGTGAGTTTGCAGCATCATGCAGCATAACAGACTATTTTTGTATTGCTAAAATAACGAAGTGGATGAAAACGAAAGACTTACACATTCAAGGTGTAAATGGCTGTACCACTCTTACGTTAAAAATAAGGTGGATAGGGAAAGTACTTGTAACAGAGCTGCCATAAATTAGGTAGGTTAAGCCCACCCAGAATTAGCATAAATATCTAACTGACTGATTTGTTTAAATGCATCACAACTGTAGCTCAGCTGTAGCTCCATCCATTATTGTCATCACGCAATATCCATCAATGCTTGTGACACCTATAATATCAGTCAGTAAACTCATTCATTGTAGTTACTGCATGCAACATGTATTCTCTTCACCCACAAAATGATCTGCGGACAGTGAGAGTACAATAGCACTCATATTCACAGCTAATATTCAGTGAGTGGAGGTGAAATCTGGTGGCCCAATCTGCCTAGCAATGTAGTTTAACTATAACACTGTAACTTTAATTTATGCCAAGTTTAAAATGGTATATTACTTTAAGCATGTCTGTGGGGTCCTGGTTTTGCATACATTCTGGGGACCAAATGTTCTCACAATAATAAACCTGCAATCCTAACCTACAATCATTTAAAATGTTGGGACCAGTCATACAGTTTCACATTCATACAAAATTTGGTCATTATATATATATATATATATATATATATATATATATATATATATATATATATATATATATATATATATATATATATAAATACTAAATGGTTTCATTATTTTTTTAATGTTTATTATGAAATAACCAGATGAATAAAGGCTTTTATTTATATTTTTTGTGTGGGGGTGGGGGGTTCTACCAAACTGTGATGGAAAAACAAATGCGTGTGGTCTAAAATGTGATCAAAATCTTTAAAAGATTTATTTTTGTGTGTTATTCACCATTCCTCTCTTCCCGCTAGCTCTCGCTTTCTCACTTGCTCTCTCACTCTTTCTTGTCTCTCCTAGGTTCTGATGGTAAAAGCTACAGTCTGGCATACTTTACAATATTTTATTTATGGCTATCAGACACTGTATTTTTCTCACTAATGGAAAACCTCTAAGTGACCTTTCACCCACTTACTGCAGCATAACTAAGAAGTTACAATGTCCAACATTCATCAGCTATATTCAAAGTCGTCACATCAATTTACATCCATATATCCATATCTATATCTGTATATTTTGTCAACATATATGGATAATCAACATATATACAGAGAATTTAGATTTATATGACATTTTCAGTAGAGATATTCAGACAACAATTCACCTTGTGTCTCATGATTCCATGCCCTTTGTAGCATGATGGTGACCACATTGTTAAAGAATATGTTTGCCACAGTACTAAACCATGACTCAAATGCAAATGTTAGAGAGAAACAGCTGAAGGGAAAGAAAGCCCTCCATGACCTGTCAAAGCACATTAACACACGTGGACTGCATGCTGCATGTGTCTGTGAAACTAAATTGCCTTGTAATATTCTGTCTGTTTGTTGATTACATTTAATTTTTATTCAATTTGACTGCATGCATCAGATATAATTACGGAACTTGTGGCATAACAGTTTCACATGAATTTAGGATTTTTTTTTCAATATGTACATGTATGCATTTAAATTCTGCTGTCTGTGATCAAATCAAAAATTCCGTATACTATTGCATTCTTTAACAGGAAGTATGACTGCTCATCTCAGACGCCTTGCCCCTCCCTGTTGCCACCTTGGTAGGCTCCACCCTCTCAAGGGAACCCTCGGGCAGTGCTGTCAGATCCCATCACGCAACTCCTATGGTAGCGCAGTTACCAGGGTAGCTAGCCGTTAGCGGATCTGTGCGTAGGTTTAGAGCTTAGCTGTTAGCGCCAGGTTTAATTATAGATTACAATGAGCTACGAGCATCCACTCTCTTTTACAGCAAGCATGCTTGGTCATGCATGCAAAGCCTAGAGCCAAAATGACACTGTGTTGTAAAATCCGTAAGGAGGTGGTTGTATAAAAACTAGAACCTTACATGCCCAGTCTGATTAATGTCTACATGAATGACTTTACCTGACCGTGTGCCTCATTTGTCCAAAATACAATTATAATTATATAACAAGTTGCATTAAAGCCTTCACATTATCAACAGATTAGTAAGATCAAATCCAGGACTAAGCCATCTGATATATCCATAAATCATTACCCTTTATAAGTGCCATAATTTACTCACCCATCCACATTTAAAAACAAAGGTTATTTTTGTTTTTTTCTCCATAGAGTGAAACTTTTGTACCTAATGTACCTGACTTTCATTGTATGGACAAAAACAGTTAAAACATACTTCACAATTTTTAAGGAATTTGAAGGCTTTGAATTCTAATCATAAGGCTACTGGATATTCATCCTCCTATATCCTGTCCCTCACTGTCTCCTTGTATCTATAAAAAATGCTATCACTCTCATGTTTGCCCACATTTGATTTGCCCTCTTGCTTGAAGCCCCCAACCCCCCGCATCCACCATTAAATATGCAGACTATGCATATTTTATCTGCCATTTTGCAAACAAATTCTAAATAAAATATAGATAAGACAAAGGTCTAAGACCCTGCATGTGCAAGTGCATCCCTCGTCCCTTCCCTATCTTGTCTCTATCCCCCTATCTTTATCAACAGATGAGTAATGTGGGTTCAGAGGTAGTCATCTGCCGTTTTTCGAGCTGGGGAACATTGTATTGCTCCCTCACGACGAGCTGCTGGGCTGCCACCCTGACTGCTATTACATGCATCAGCCATTGTGCACCATTATTTCTGAGATGCATTTATATAATTTGTCTATCCATTAATAGACAATAACACACAGGCCTTGGCAGAGCAAATCATATAATCACTGTGTAGAAAAGACTTTCCATTATGTTTCAGAGAGATGAGAAACAGAAAGAGAAAGACTGAGGGAAAAGAGACAACCCTGTTTGGGGTGGGGGTGGGGGGTTAAAACAGAGAATACAGAGAGTATAAAACAGCTACTGTATTTACAAAACAAACAGTTAATAATTGAGGTTATGATGCTTGATGCTTTTCTTTTAGGTATACAGATAATTATAAAATACATCACTTGCAAATAGGCTGAGAAAAATAAAGAAATAAATCATGCTATGGATTTTATTGTCATATTTGAGAATACAGTTAAAAACAGATTAGATGGGTGATTTAACTTAATTTCTTTTCAATCTGATTCCAAGCAATATGATGGCCTTGTATATTTCTTCATGGCCTTTAACCATTATAAAGACATGATTGTCATAAGGCCTAAACCGCAAATTATCAGTCTATTTATGTTTTCCATTAACCACTTTAATAAATCATGATCAGTAATTTTTCATCTTAAAATCCCTACAAACCAGAAAAACCTAATGTTCATGCTTAGTGCAGTTCTGCTCATATTCAGAACATTATAAGAAAAATAGTTAGAAAAGATGAAAAAGATATACCAAGAAAAATAATTATTAATAATTATAAAAAATGTGTTGATGGAAATATATTACTAATATTTAATAGTATTGAGAAACTATTATAGTTCCTTTTTGAATGGTCTCTCCCATTGCGTTAATCATACTATGGGGGAACCTCATCTTTACTTTTATAATGAAGCCTGATTTGATCTTGTTCGTGTAGCTGCACAAACAAATGGCGAGTAGGTGTGGAGCTAACAGGTAGATGATTCTGAGTGACATTTCATCATAATTTTCTCCTTCAGCCACAAAGAACATCTCATTGCTGCAAGCAAGAAGATGAAGAGAATAAAAGAAAGAAGCTCAGCCTCCTACTCACTGCTGTGAGAAGAAACCACTGGCAATGGAAGAAGATTGACGCCTTTCCCTGTGGCCATCCGGCTTTTTTTGGAACAAATTTCCACTGCAACTATTGCAAATGTCTTGCCATGAGTGGGGCTCATACAGGAAACCCCTGTGCAATGCAAATGGGCACAGTGAGTGAGTCGCCTGTCTGGGCAGTGCCCATTCATAGGCTGTACTCACAGAGGCAGAATGTTCTCACTGTGAGAATATGAGTCTTGCCCTTCTCTGCTTGCAGGCTCCACTTGATGGTGGGCTCAGGCCCATTGTTGATCTCAGGCATTTCAATTGCTCGCTTATGAGATGGCCGTTCAAGATGCTGAGTTTGAAACAGACCCTCTAGCAAGTATGCCCCACAGACTGGTTTATATCTGTGGATCTGAAAGATGCTTACTTTCACATTCAGATAGCCCCCTATCACAGACCATTCCAGAAGGAAGAAGGTAGGTTACAGATGCCTCCAACATGACAGACAGGAGCTCTGTACGAGGGCAGACCTATGTTAGGATCCTGTTGAAACATTTAGCAATGCTTACATATCAACTCCCTCAAGAGGATGGGTGTTTTTTCCCGCCCTAAAAATCTTCCTGGGATTTACCTAAAGTCATCTGGGCCATACAGTGCCCTCCCTTCAAGCTGTTCCATTCGGGCAACTTGTGGCTCCTGTTGCTAAAGACTGCCCTCCTTTTGGCTTTAGAGTTGGTCAAGCGAGTGGATGACCTGCAAGCACTGTCAGTCAGTGCTTCATGTCTTGAATTCAGCCTAATGCCTCTAGAGTCGTCCTCAAGCCAAGACATGGCTATGTGCCAAAAGTGCTCTCCACTCCATTCAGCACTCAATTCATTACCCTTCTAGTGTTCCCCAATTCAGAAGGTGAGCAGGGTCCTAATCCACTCTGCCTAGTTCGGGCCCTTAGATTGTATGTTGAGTGCTCTGGTCCATTTCGGCACTCAGAGCAGCTCTGTGTATGCTTCAGAGACCATTTTTAAAGACTGCCAGTATCTCACTGGATAGTGGATGCTTATAGTACTGATGAGATGCAACGTAAACTCTGGTCATGTGACGATGACTATAATTAAATGTATAATACAATATTGTTGACAAATAAAAATAAAAAAATTACAAAATGTGGTTTACAAAATAAAAACTCTTAAAATGTCTTTTCATTTTCGTTGACCAAAATGAGATGAAACAAAATGTTATAAAGTTATTTCGTCTTTTTTAGTCACATTATTATTATTATTATTTTGCAACATAATATTACTTTCTATATTAGAAAGCTCATGCCAACTCATGAGGCTGTGGTTAATGTGTATCATTTTAACATTAGCTTTAAATGTTAGCCACTGGACCTTTAAACTACTTGGTTTCGTCTATACTACTAGGTACTTATAATATATTGAATGGGTTAAATAAAATTGCATTACTAAAAAAAGACTAAAATACAATTTTCATTAACTAAAACTAGACGAAAATAGTCATGGATAATTCTGACTAAAATAAGACTAAAATGCTTTTAGTGACATTTAGTTGACTGAAACTTGACTAGACCAAAAAGAGTATGAACATGACTTAAACTAATAAAAACTAAAATGACAGGTTCACACAAAGACTAGACTAAAACTAAAATTAAAACAGGCCACCAAAAACAACACTAGCTTACAGTGCCCTATAGGAGTGAGAGCCCACTCCACCAGAGGGAAGGCCTCCTCCTGGGCTTGGTCCAGCAGAATTTCTATTGGTGATATCTATTTGGCCACTGACTGGTCGTTACCATCTGCCCTTCACCAGAATTTATAACCTGGATGTCCCTGCCCTGCAGGCACAGATTTTGTCAGCTTAATCTACCTACCCACTTTTGTAAGTGGCAAAGGTTGTGTTATGTAGTCCTCAGCCTAGTCTTAGCGGCTTGGGTTTCACTATTAGCTCATGCTTACTACAGCCTTCAGTATGGGTACTCCAGCGCTGGGCTTGCAGAGTGGCTTCTTTCTGCACTTTCTTATAGCACGGCACATTAGGAACATTGCACTAAGAGCCAATTTATATAGTAGTTGAAAACTTGTTAAAAACTTGCTGCATTTCAGAGTGAATAAAATGGATTAAAGGGATAGTTCACTCTCAAATTAAATTTTGATATGTTTACCTCAAGGACATCCAAGATGTAGGTTTCTCTGTTTCCTCAGTATTTCCCATTTTGATATTTTTAGGTCCAACCATTCTTGTCTGTTACTCACTTAATGGATGTCTATGGCCACCACCTCAAGGAGCATGCACAGAGGAGTCAAAATTAAACACATTGTACACATGTAAGTAAGTACACATTGATGACCTAAGACACGAAACGAGCGGTTTGTGTAAGAAAACGGAACAGTATTTATATCGTTTCTACCTATTGTACACAACCACGTCCAACTGATCTGAATGCACGAGTGCTTCCTGATGTGATGTGCGCGCATGCTCTGGCTTAGTCTGCGCAAGCGCGGAAAGCGCCGGAAGCGATCTCTCGCGTACATCACTCATTGTTTACACTTAATGCCTATGGTTTACACAGATTTCGGAAGTTTTACCTTTCACTGTGAAGATCTAAACATATTTAGACGTACAGGAAATTGCAATGGAAGACAATTTCAATACATCCATAGACAACATTGAATTTTTTTCACAACCACATTTATTTGAACCAGAATACACAGACCAAGTACTCAGGAGCGATCCGCTGCAGCAGCACGTCTTCAAGCCTCAGAGACAGATATCTCTTCAAAATTGGTGGTGTTTTAGTATTAAGTATTGTGAGACGCCAACAGAAGTGGAGAGCATATGTTGTCACAAATGGAACAAATACAAGACGATGATGAGGACATCGACAGTATCGCATCACACACCTGCCTGACTGAAGATCCTTAGTTTTCTCCACTGTTGAGACCCATCATTTTGCACGTTGTGTTTGCCACGTATAAACTGGAGGCGACGTCCAATGCCAGAGGGACCCAATGGCACGCTGTCAACAGAGTGAGTAATGTGTTGTATTTTTATTATAAACGCAACGATTATAGGATGCATTATAAACAAATTAATGAATTACAATTACTGCATTATATTGCAGACAGTGCAGATTAGTCTCGTAGCTTGGGGTAAACAATGAGTGATGTGCGTGCGCGAGAGATCGCTTCCGGCGCTTTACAGCTTGCACAGACTAAAGCCAGAGCGCGTGCGCACGTCACATCGGGAAGCACTCATGCACACAGATCAGTTGGACGTGGTCGTGTACAAGAGGTAAAAACTATATAAATACTGTTCGTTTTCTGACACAAACCGCTCGTTTCGTGTCTTAGGTCATCAATGTGTACTTACGATGGGGAATTGTTTAATTTTGTCTCCTCTGGAAATACTGAGGAAACAAAGAAACCTACATCGTGGATGTCCTAGAGGTAAGCTAAAACATATCAAAATTTAATTTGAGAGTGAACTATGCCTTTAATGAAAATGACATGAATACAATATGCATACATAAGATAGATAGATAGTCATTAACCTCAAACCAAAGGCAGGAGAAAAACATGCCCATTCTGAGGAAGTTGTAATCTGCAGTGATGCTAATACTACAGTTTACGTGTGACTCAGACTCCAAACTGATCAGACTCTGTCAGAATCATGAATGACATTCAGTTCCTCTGTCTGATGGACAAGACTGAACATGCCAAAGAGGCCCACAGCAAAGACACACAGACCACAAACAACACCAATTCAGCCATGTTCCTCCAGGAAAGTGTGTGCTCATGTGATTGTAGTTACTGTAACAATAGTGATTTTTGCTCAATAATTAATAGCTGATGTCACATGTTAAAGACCAAGCATTTAATTTGTTTTGCAGATAGATGCTTTCCTTACTGAACCCACAGGGGACCTTCCAGCTATGAGATGTAAACTTCTCTCTATAATTCATGACTGTCTTTATTAGCGATGTCCTCACAAATGATGAAAGCCAAATTTCTGACATAATGGTCAACAACAGTACTTCATTCTGATTGTGACTACAAGAGAAAAACCTGAATTAAAACCATTAAAACCAATCACATACTTCAGCAGCCCTTTAAACGCTCGACCAGACAACCTCTTCAATCAGGGCAATATATTGTGAGTAAAATTATGAATGCAGTCGAAGGTTATATTGTTTTTCTTTGACAAAATTTGAGTTCATAATGAAATCCTTCACTTTATTTAGATATCTTCTGTAACTGGTCTGAGAAAATCTGAGAAGCAGGAAAATTATCATAATCTCACTGCTGCCTAGGAGAAACCGCTGAGATATTAAGGAGATCTCATTTGTGTTTTTCTTTCCTATGGGCAGTCATGATACATACTCAGGCTGAGCTAACTTTATTTAAAAGTCAATGTGCAAATGACTCATTAGAGCACTCTCCATACTCCAGTACAGTGCAAGCACAGAGATTAGTGTTAGTAAAAATGCTGCAAATGGTTAAATAGACAGGACATTTGTGCAGCTAACGTGGAGTGAAGTGTTCACTGATTTTACTAAAAATGTGTAGTGTTTGCAAAGCTCGGCTTTTAACTGAGTATTGCAAATGTTGAAATGGAAAGGCATTGATGGAGGAGTGTGTGTATGCGTGTTTGTTGTGGGGGTGAGGGGAGGAACTGGGTGTGGCTCTGTCTCTCACTGTCATCCAGATCATGATTATTATGTTGGCAGGATCTAAAAGATTAGACACATCAATAGTTTATGACTCTGTAGAGAGTCTCACTCAATTCCCACATCTATAAATTACTAAACAGGGGCATTTACATCTCTGTTTCTCAACAAACTTCTTTCTCTCCTTCTTTCTCTCTGTTCTTTTCTCTCTGTTCTTTGCTTTTTTGCCTTTATTTTTTAAAACTAATGTCCCAATGAACTATTGAAACTTTTAAAGTGATATTTAACCTTACTGCAGGGCCACTCTGTTACTTGCATTGTAGTTATTAGTCCTCTTTTAAGCAGGAAAAAACATATCATTGTAAAAATGTAAGCACCTAAAAAGAAAGACATAATTAATAGATGTGGTCTGCCAATACACATGAATAATGCCGCTTTTATATTCAAGGAAATTACAAACTATACCCATCGGGAGAGAATGGAGGGAAATCATTAACTGCAAACCAGAACCTTTGCAAAAATCCAGCAAAATTTTAATAATTTATCCACATAAACAAATAACACATAAATAAAGAATATTTTTTAAAAGAAAATTATTCTGCCACCCAAGCCACAGGAGCTTTGCTCACTTCCCTTTCTGTGCAACTTTTTGCATCTAGGGGAAAAAAAGGTAAAAATAAATAAATAAATAAATAAAAAACAAAGTTTAGATTGAGCATTATTCAAATGAAAATAGTTAACTTTGAGTTTTTTCCCCATTGTGCATAACATCTCTTTTCTCAGAGATCTTCTATATCAACTTGAAGAAACCTTCTGAGTGAGAGGTAATATTATTATAAACTTTAGTGTGCTGTGGGAAAGTTTCATTCAACTCATATCTGAACGTTTAGAAGAGATCATTTTAACTTCGGAATTGACATTACAGGAACTGAATGAGTACACGAACATGAACAGGAGCAGGAAAACATCTGCTTATTAGATTTTTCAAACCTTCAGAAGAATAGCAATCTGAAAATGATGGGATTTTATTATAATAAATACAAGTCTGAGACTGACTGTAATCCATAACTTTGAAGCTGGACCCATTTGTCTAAATAACTAGATGAGATATGCAATACAAGACAATAAAGCATTACTCTAATATCTAGCATTGAAAACAACACTGGTGCGATTTTGATCTAAAGTTAATAGAAAGAAATCACTGGTTGAAAATTCCTCAAGAATTTAGGAATGCAACACCTTTCACTTTAATTTATTCATTTCGCCTAGGTGAAGTGTTCATGATGTTTCTGTAGGTACAGGTAGGGTCATCCCCCATCACATCCTCCTGTTTGTGATGAATGGTGGTTACATTCATGTCAGCCTCATACAACCTTGATTTCCTGCTGTGTCTCGGACACACAGGAAATCAAGGGCATTCATCAGCTGCGGTTAAACACACTGTCAATTATGTGCGGCAGTATGTGGGTGTCTATTTGTGAGGGCGGGGGAAGGGTGTGGAAATACCCCATGGCACTGATACCGGAACGCCCATGGAGATACATTTACTAACTGGAAATGACCAACCGTGTTGTAACACACATTACACTTGATTTAATTTATGGCAAATATATTAACGTAAGTGTTTTGGGTGTAAGGTTGGTTTCTGTTACGCTCTTTATGTATGACCTCTCTTGTGAATAAAATATAAAATAGTCAAACAGTGCCAAAACAACAGATATACAGAATTCAGTCTTTAAACACACGTCTGTGTGTAATCCTAGTCATTTCTATACTAAGTAAACATAAACAAATGTTTAAATATATGCAAAAGTCTTAATATGATAGCCAGCAAGATGCATACTGACAGTCTTACATTGTTCAGGGTCATTTCCTCATCTTAACCTTCAGTGCCTCTCTCAAAAACACATAGCAGTTGCATAATTCAAACATATATATAGTGTTTTATTTATATGCCTGGGAGTCATGGAATGATTTGTTATCAATGAGGTGTACCATCATCCTCATTCTGAGCTTTGGGTAATCGCCCCTAAAAACATGATGATCGACCATTGTACTTTTCTAAAGGATGTATTCAGACAAACTGCTTACAGTTATTTCCATTTACTGTACAATACATTCATTGAAACAAACAAATTGAAAAAAAAAAAAAAATCAACTCAAGCATATACATAACAACTCTACACTGAAATCATATTATGAGAGCAGCAGTTTGAAATTGTTGTTACTAATAGTTAAAATAATAATGCAATAATTATAGACACATCAGTTCCCTTTGAGGAGGTAACTCTCTATGTCACGTCACTTCAATGGTGCAGGTACAATGCATACCAGCTTTTCACGTCGGAGCTGAGCGACAACATCGTTCTGCTCCATCCATGTGTCTTCAGTGAGCTATGAGCTTTAGAGGTTGGCGGTATGGCGCTTCAGCGGTGGTCGTTCCTGTGTCGAGCACTTCAGGTTGCACTACCCCCTGTTATGCTGCAAGTGGCCATTTCCCTGTGTGCCTTAGCACATAAATAAGCATTTCCCTAAAAGAGCAATTTCTCTAAAAGAGCAATAAATGGTACCTTCTTTGTAAAGACAACGGATCGTCTTTTTAAAGGTGCCGTTTCACCCGGGCGTTTCTGGAGGCGGTTGTTACCTGGCACTGGGTGATGGTCACCATTGCTGCCTCAGGTGTCTGGGCAAGCACACTGAGGTGATGTTCGCGGATGAGTCATCCTCAAAGAGCATACCAGTGGTATCCTTTGGTGCTCCTCCTGACGACCAGACGTTGATTGCTGCATTGGAGGGAGAGCTCTTTAAGGAAGATTCGGCTGCGCTGCCGCCCTCCAGGATGGTGGCAATGCCTGAATCAGATCCAGAGAAGACAGCTATGCTTTCCCAGGCTGCTGAGAAGTAGGGCTCGAGTGGAAAAATCCACCATGTCCTGAGCCTTCCAGGCTGCCTCACCACCCTCGATGGTGGTGCTCTGAAAGGGGGGACATGGGGGCCCATCCAGTTGAGCAGTCAGTTGCGATGCAGTTGTGTCCTAATACCATCTCCACCAGTCAGGGTGAACCGTGCCTCCCCTCCCGGGTCTTTAGGTACTTGTCTGACCAGTTCGGCGATGCTTATGTGTCCTGTGGAGAAGCTGCCTCCACCTTACACACTATGGCATTACTGCCGGTGCAACAGGCCAAGGCACTGAAGGACCTGCATGAGGGTGGTCATGAGCCAGAAGTTGTCAGAACTCCATTTCGCAATTGACCTTGTGCTATGAGAGACGAAGGACACTGCGTGGTCTCTGGACTGTGTGATGTCGACTATGGTGGTCCAGGAGCACCAAAAGTGGCTGTGTCTGGTTAATATGAGGGATGCCGACAAAGTTCAGTTTCTTAAAGACCCTGTGTCCCAGACTGGCCTCTTCGGTGACACGGTCGAGAGTCTGGCCCAGCAGCTCTTGGCTGGAGAGAAACAAACTGACCCAGAGAGGGAGGAAGCTGCTCTTGGGGATGGTGAAGACACCTCTCCCTCCCCCAGATGAGGGCCAGGTGGAAAATCTTGACATGAGAGTGGTTTTCTCTATCTCTGGGTCACAGGAGGGCACGGAGAGTCACGGATGGCCCAGCACTTGACCTCAGTCATCCTCTTCCTTGGGCAGTTGGCGGTTCGAAAGCATAAACAGAGACCATACTCATGCACTCTGCCAACCTGTGGAACCAGGTAAGCATTGCACTGCACACTCAGACCCCTCTCGGGTCCGCTTACAAGCCGCCTGAGCTGGGTCCCTGTGTTCCGCCTTGCTTCCCACTCTGCAGGTACGGTGTTGGTTGCGCTTGTCCCGCTTGCATGTTATCTGGGTCCCTGGCTAGTGCTAACCAGCCTGTCTTGCTGAATTCTGCAGACCATCAGCCTTGGCTATGCGTTTCGTAGCCCTTTGGACTGTCACCTGTCTTTCCCTCTGTCTTCACGAAAGTCACGGGGGTGGCTCTGGTTCCCTCAAAGAGCAGGGTGTTCCCTTCAACTATCTCGACGATTGGCTCATACTAGCAAAGTCTTTGGATCAGTTGTGCAAGCACAGGGACCTGGTGCCCTGGCACCTCAGCCTGTTGGGTCTTTGGGTCAAAATCTTCCATATGCAGAGGATCTCTATGGTGTAGGATTCAGTTGAACAGACAACATGCCTCACAGAGGAACGTGTGCAGTCTGTGCTGACCTGCTTGAATTAGTTGGATTACACTGATGCCTCCACCACCGGCTGGGGGTCACGTACAATGGGCACCCAGTGTCGGGGGTAGGGACAAGTCCCCATCAGCACTGGCATATCAATTGCCTAGAGTTGTTAGCAGTACACCTTGCCTTGGACTGCCTCAAAGGGAGCTTACAAGCCAAGTATGTGCTGGTCTGAATGGACAGTACAGTGACCGTTGCATACATCAACCGGCAAGGTGGTCTGTGCTCCAGTCGCATGTACCAACTCGTCTGCCACGTCCTCCTTTGGAGTCCGAAGTTTCTGAGGTAACTTTGTGCCATTCAAATTCTGGGCCTGCTTAACCGTACAGCCGACGAGCTGTCTCGAGCTGCACTCCCAGGAGAGTGGCGACAGTCCAGCTGATTTGGAGATGTTTCGTAGCCACTCAGGACATGCACTGAGTGCACCTGCGCCATGCACTATGCACTTTACACTTTGCGTTTAGGTCGTTAAAAAAAGGGCCCAATGTAACTGTGTGTGCCATCATATGGAAGCGTTAAACAAGATCATATATCAGTCTAATTCTAATATTTCCTACGCTTGCAGATGTTGCACCACAGAGCACTGCTTACACACTCACACACTGTTTGTAGCTATATATATCTTGATATAATTGAGCATATAATAGATCATCAGAGCTTTCCTACAGCCAGAGGCCTTTCTATTAAACTCCAATGATTCACACTTTTAAGTATCACTGCTTTGTTTGCACCCAGACATCATTTCATCCATTCCTCCACCTCTTTCTCTGCTTCTCTCAGTCTATCCTTTTTTTTTCCCGGGCCTCTCCGTAAACACTCACTTCTCTTTTCACAGGAGCACAGTCATTACGACGTTAATAATTTTTTCATTATACCACCAATTACCCACAGCACATGTTCCCTGCTCTAGATGTCATTAACCTCTCCCAAAACTCTATTCTCGCCCCGTTCCTCAGACTGTCTCTCCGCAAGGGGAAGGCTGAGTGTGCCGATCTGCTGGACTGATACGAAAGAGTCTCAGCGAAATCATCGGAGTGCTCCTCGGGTCTGCGGCTCCTAATTGCTGTGTGCCACAGGGTCCTTATGAAGCAATCAAGCAGGCAATCTCAGAAGACGCCTGTGCCGTAACACGTTAACAATCCTTCCCCCTCCTCTCTCGCACTCTTGTTCTCTCTCGTTCTCTCACCTCTTAGTGGAGCTGGGCTACCCCAGGTCCCAGCTGCAATTAATGACCTTGCTTGGGACCGAGCTAATGAAATACAGACATGTTTAATGACAGAAAGAGACAATGGAAAACACCAGAAATCAGTTGCCTTTATGGACAATCAAATAAACCAGCAAGTTAAACACACACACACACACACACTCTGGGGCAAGTTCATTAAACAAGCGTGCCATTTTTTTGTGAGGCATCTTAACAAAAATTGTATAGAGTGCATGTAGTAAATGGATTTTCGTTTTAAAAGACAACTGTGTATGTTTTATTTTGATCATGGCAGCAGTTATTTATCAAACAATGATTAAATCATGGAGAATAGTGCTATAACTGGATATATTTCCATACGTTTGTTGTATATGAGCACACTTTCTGCATTTTAAAAGGCCCATTTAGGTTGCGTGTTAACAGTTGTGAAGAGATTATGTGCAGTCCAAACCAGAGATTGACACTTCAGTCTGAGACTCATGTTGCACCCAAAGCGACAGTTCACCCAAAAATGACCTTTGGACTTTCATTGTATGAACTAAATTTCAGAAATTCATAAATAAATATGTTCTTATGCGTTCTGTAGGAGAAATGAAATATTGAAATATGTTTGGAATAAGTAAATGATGACTAATTTCATTTTGGGGTGAGCGATCCCTTACACAAATTTGACCCATAAGCAATCGACTTGAGACTTAAATTCAGACTAAATACTTATGATATAAACAATAAAACAAATATATAAATGATAAATATATGAAATAGTGATATGAGTTATATTTAAATTATATCATTATGTGAGAAGAAAGAGACCACAGAGTATTCAGGAACACTATATATGTGTGTGTGTCAGACGGCAAACATGAGCGCTAAATAACATTAAACTATCAATTATTACGGCCCAAATAAAACAAGAGTCTCTGAAAACAAATAGCTGAACACCTGCAATGACCCCGAATAATATACATATCTTCCTTGTCTTCTGTGTGAAATTGGCTCTGTCTGTGGGACAGGTAACTCAGAGTTCAGAGCTGTGTTAGGTGTCGGACAGCCACTCCCTCAGCCGCTAGACACACCTGGTGGGGCGTGAGAACAGACCAGATGCACTCCACACTGAACCGAATCAAACCCAAACCACCAGCCTAGAATTTCATCTGCCTCTTGTTTTGGACCATAAATTTGGCAGTGCCAACGTCTCTGTGAGGGAAAACCACTCTTTTGTTCGCTCCTATCGCTCACATTGTACTTTTCTCGTCTCATTGTCAGTTGAAAATGTAGACTAGAGAAGTTCTGTATCACTCACTGTTCCATTTATGAAGTCTGTATAAAACATTCCCTCACATGCAGCACAAAGGTGTGAAGACACGTCTTTTTACTGCCAACATGTTTTGATAGCGGCGTACGCATGAGCCAGAGTCAGACGACACCACTGGGAGTCCCCAAACTGAATTGATTTCCTTTCATTTCAGTTAATCCAAACTTGCACCTAGAGCGAGGATAGTTATAGAGAGTCTGTACAAACAATCACACGCATGATATTACACACTCATTCCTCATCACATATTTTCTACTGTGGAGTGGATTCATGAGATTAAATCAAACAAACTAAAATATCCTAATAAAAACAACTTGAATTTATAAGGATATATACTTACTCATGCAAGTTTTTCCTAAAACAGTACAAAACTTTTTCCTTAAAGGCACATGCGAATGTAGAGCAATTTAAGTATCCTACGAACATAAAAATTACTGTTTTTAACAAACTGAAAAATACAGTTTGTTTTGTATGAGCCTTGAACTTATTAGTTACTTCCTAAGTCTCCTTCGTTTAAGTCACCAAAGTACTGTGATATTGTACTCTGTATATAACGTCTAAAGCCTGACTTGGCATGTCAATTTTCTCAGCATTCGAACATATTCCAGGAAATCACTACCGGCTGTGAGAACAGCTAATAGATAAGTTGTACATGCAGGATGTGATATTATTTATCATAATCAGCATTATGGGGCAGGATAAAATCCTGAATAAAATAAAATAAAATAATCTTAGTCTTTACTAATATGTATTTAACTGCTCTAGCTCAAACTTGGCATTACTGTCGGCTTTTATAATAAAATGTTTACAATATTCCTCCTTAGTAAGTGATTTAGGATAACATCTGGGACACACATATATATATATATATATATATATATATATATATATATATATATATATATATATATATATATATATATATATATATATATATATATATATATATATATACACACACACACACACACACACATTTTAAATTAAAATATCTAAACATTCTAAATAAATGTGTGGTCTTTTAGATGCTAGGTGCTAGGTGCTTTAATGTACAAACTCACCATTTAAATGTGATTCATTCTGATATGTGAACCTTGATGGTGGCTGGGTGGAAATCAAAACTAAGAGGGGGGGGGGGGGGGGTATTTTCTAGAAAAGAAAACACTAGCAAGCTAAACTGATTATCATTATAATGATTCAGCTGAGTAGTCTCGTAAGGGTAAACTAACACTACTCACTATCACACCACACTGCTGCCCTAATGAGAACTTTCACCAATTAAGAATAAAGCTTGGGGTGCGGTGACTTTCAACAGGGCACAATAGAGGGCTAAATCGGCGGGACTACACCAAGTTAGGCTGGCTGAAGTTTGGATAGGACATGCTAGTTTGGAAGAAGACTGTGGGATTTCATAGAAAGACCCACAACATCACCCCCGCACCCCCTCAGGACCTCCAGAGCCCAGTGTCCCACGCTGACCGAGGGGTCTCTTCTGACAGAGAAGCAGACCGTGGTTTCCCAGGATGTGCATGCACTTGTCATGTAAATGAAGAAGTCACAACCAATTAAAATAATTGCACCGCATCGCCTTGTCTTCACTCTGTGAGTCCAAGAGAGAGGGAGGGATGCGCCGATGGGACCTCCACTTTCGCCTCTCTGTCTCAGTCTACTCATTTCCTTATGAAGAAGATTGAAATCCTGTACATAAGAGTTCAGAGAGGTGATGTTCTTGAATATTAAAGAAAAAAGCAAGAGAAAAAAAAGGGAGAGAAACCATATGGATAACTCTGAGACCACTTAAAAAATAAAAAGAGTGATTGTGTGTGTTTGGGGGGGCCGTGGCACAGCAGGTGGTGGGACTAATGGAAGCCCCTGGCAGTGTGTGTGTGTTTAGCATGGAGAGGGGGGTAATGGGTGGATCCTCTATGGGCTGGAACCGCTGATGTATCCTTATTGACAGAGCCGCTTCTCGTGTGAACAAGGGACTCTGCGGCTCATGGCCACTGCCATTGACAAATGCACAAGAGAGGGAGAGAGGGAGAGAGGGAGAGAGCGACAGAAGAAACGATGGAGACTAAGGAAAGCCAAGAGGCAGATCTTTAACACACCATGTCCTGCAATGGCTCTCATCTAATAGATTTCCCTCCCCCTCTGTACCCCCTACCTAGAGCACACTGGTTGTTACACACTGCTGCAGGGGATCCATTCACCTTCCATAGACAAACACACAAACATAGACACACGGGCACGCACTGAACAAATTGTTGGGGCAGAGGGGTCCAGCATCAGACCTTTTATCCTTCCAGTTACCCAAGAAAAACTGAAAGTCCTTTCATTGACATTAGCCTTGTGCACATTCATCATACACACACACACTCACTCACTCACTCACAAAACACTGCAATGTCAAACATGCACAAATCTATGTAAATCTATATAAAAGAGATGGTGGACCCAAACATGACTTCACTTCAGTCATAATTTATTCATCAAACCTTGTATCCTCACCAAACAGTTTCAGAACTGTCATGGTATTTTGCTCCATTCCAACATTATTCAAAGTAGCTTCTTTTGTGTTTCACGCAAGAGGTTTGGAATGACATGAGGGTGAGTAAATTGTGACAGAATGTTTATTTTGTGTGTGTGTGTGCGATTCCTTTAAGATAAGCGGACCATTAACCTACTGACTACAGCTTTCTCTTCGTTCCCCTTTTTCCTGACTCTAGACATGAACCTGAGCAAAATAATTTTATGTGCTTATGTGCTCTAATATCTCATCTGCATTTTTGCATGAAAAACGTGCTTAAAAAGACACTGCAGGCTAACAGAGACCTTTCCCTGGTCACCACGTCAACAAATGTCTTACTCTCCTCAACTCCCAGAGGCTGTATTTTTAATATGCATTAGTACATAACAATCTTTATTTACCAAAAAATGGTTTCTTCTAGGATGAAATATATACATTATATCATACTATTGACTTAAAAAAAAAAAAGAATCCAAGTACTCCTAATGAACTCTTTTTTGAATGGTTTCATTAAAATGTATTATATATATATATATATATATATATATATATATATATATATATATATATATATATATATATATATATATATATATATATGTATATATATATCAATATTTACCCTACATTGGCAAATAATAAGAGAATGTCAATAAAAAAATCTTAAAGATTTTAGAATGAAATTGGCCTCGGAGTCGTCATATAATATGCAATTCTAAGCACACCTGAAACTGCAATACCACTGAGAACTGTGAATGTTGAACTGTCTTATGAACAACGATTTCACTGATTTAAGTTTCACAGGTAGCTGTAAGCTAAACTAAATGTGTTTGATTCACTAAAAATAACCTTATTATTAGAATAGTTTGTTCAAGAGTTAGACTGAACCGGTCGCACTGTTTGTTTTGGATTCATCACAAGATCCAGCTCCTCAGGATGCTTTGTTGGTTTGATTGTTTGGTCCGAACCAGAGTTCAACTGCATTCATATCAGCAGATTTCAAACAAACTAATGCACTTACATTTGTTTTTTTATTTCATGTTTTTTGGACAAACAGAAAGAACCATCCGAAACCATGCTGTTGGTGGACACTGGCCTTTTTTATATAGTTACAAATGTCATCAATACACTGTAAATCTACGGAACAGATTTGTCATCCTGCTTAGCTTGTTAATGAATGTATAAGGTATTCTGAGAAGAGTTTTTAATGGCTGAGGGAGTTATACAGAACTGCATGAAAAAACATGTGTAAATCAATAATTCACACAACCAAGTGCTTCTGCAATAGATAAGTCTTACATAGCTTATTTGGAAAGACTGGAAGACAGAAGCTTCCAGCCCTGATAAAAAAATAAAAAATGTATGATAAAAAACATGCATGTATTTTAATGGCAGGCTCTTTATTTCTGCTTTTTTACTGAATGAAAGAGAAAACTTATGCAACTGATGTGTTTGGACAGCATGTATAGTTATGAGAAGCTATTTTCGTGAAATCATATATATGAGCATGTGGATGGTGCTGTGTCAAAACAGAAAGATGTATCATATTCGAGTAAGCAAAGAACTCCGATACAGTTTAATTGGAATAATCAGTAACGCACAGATTTATTAAAGAATGAAAGAACGTCCACATTAAAACACAATCCATATGCAGTTCTTTAGTATCCTTCAGAAACATACACTTTTGATAATTATATAAATAAATCAAATAAATCCTGATGGATGACAGAACAAAACAAAAACAGAAAGGTCATGAATATGGAATGCATCATTTTCCTTTTGAAATAAATATTCATCACACAGCGATTAGGATGTCATGACTCTGTTATTGGTTTCAACATGATTCTGGATTTTTAAAAAAATAGAAAAGAGGAAGAAAAAGACTCTCAAGCTTGATTAATCTCATCAGGACATCATCAATAATGGATGTCTCCAATCAAGAGAGTGGGAACTTACTCTCCTGCTGCGTCAAGGACTCACCACTCAGATAGGGTCTCTACCTTATAGATCTGCACCCCACAATATTCACCGGCCCCTCACGCTGGGCAGATAGACCCCGCTTCAGTCATGGACTACAGTAAGGGATGATCTCACAGGGTGCCTCATTTTGTTCAGATTGATTTACTCTTTCTGTGTTTGCCCAGAAAGGCCCTCTGGTACAATAGTCATGGAATAAACCATTAAGTCTTAAGCCGTTCAAAAAACATGTATTTTTTTATTAAGCAAAACAGTCACTGGCCATGTTTTGTTTTGTTTTTTTTTACATAGGGATTTAAAACTACAACTGAAAAAAAAATCATTAAAAGATATATATATATATATATATATATATATATATATATATATATATATATAAATTAGGAAAAAGACAACAGCTGTGAACTTAATGTCTTCTATGAGGCAATGAACAACAAACCTATAAAATATAATCAAATAAAAAAAGTTATGAAAGAGAAAAAAGAAAGAAAGAAGTCAAAAAAAAAATCTTACTGCCCCGAAATGTCTTGATGGTGGTTGAATCATTATTATTTCCAGCTATTCAATCATTTTTGTAGTGGGTGCAAACATGAATCTACAAATCTTAATTATAAGACTGCAAAAACAACAAACATTATAATTATACTTGAGTCCAGATGAATGAATAAAGAGCTCTAAGGCCATTCAAAGGTCAAGAGGTCAACTGTAAGAGAAACTTCAGAAAGAATAACTGACAACCCCGCAGTATAGTCTCTGCGGTTTGAGTAAAACTCTGCAGATCTGATGCTGAATTAGTCTCAATCCCTAAGCCACAAGACTAGAGATGCTCGGCCCGGTTCAGCCCACCCCCACCCAGCATGCACAGAGTTTGCCCGCAGGCCTCGGCTGACAGACAGATAATGTGAAAGGAAAGGACTGAGCTGAAAGAGCCAGAATGGGGTTTCACTGCTGGCTTGTTGGAGTGTGCAGCGCATCACTCTCCTGAGCATCTAGACATTCTTCCACATAAAGCTCACGCTGTTCAACTTAAAAGCTTTCCACACTTGTTTCTCTTTATATCTTCTGCTTGGTTGTTTTGCCCTGCAGGTCCAACATGTTCCCATAAGCCACATTGTATATGAACCTCTATTCTAACCTCATTCTTCTACTCTTAAGTATGTGCATGTGACACTCTGTCAAAGTATACAGACCAGTACTGTTTGTATACATGTTTCAGCACTAAAAGGCACCAGCTTTTTTATACAGGGTATGTATTTTTAACAATCATTTGCACTTTAATTTATGACTTTCAAGAGTCTTTTTCTACCAGTAGTACATACAGTACATAAAAATGAGTCAGGAACTGAAAAATGTATTCAATTACTATATATTTACCTAAAAGCTGGCTAATCACAGTATTCTTCTAGACACAGGAAAAAATGGTTGCCTGAGAGAGATGCAGTTAGAAGAAACAGCTCAGTATTACAACATCATCGCAATACTGCTCAATCCTAGAAGGTAATTTACCAAATTATTGACTTCGCAACAAACTAACGGGTTAAAAAACAACTTTGAGAATGATCCAGAGTGATTTAGACCTGTTAGTTGGTCAGTTTAAGTGATTTTAAATTTAGGTTAATTTTGCAACCAGATGCAAACGATAATGCAAACGATACCACTACGTTGGCTTGGTTAATAAACTGAAAAATTGATTGCTTGCGATCCAAGAATTTATGTTGCAAAGAGAATATTTCAGCCTAAACTGGACAGAAGAGAAATCTAAAAAAAACAATAATGAATATTTCCTGGCAGCACTTGGTGTTTCCTGATGGCTTGAATGTTGAATAGTCTCACATAGGCAGCTGTTCCCTTGTGGTGGGATTGTTCAGTCCAGTAATAGACAACTTTTGGACAATAATTCTGTTTTACTCCATTCCATTCCATTTCATGCTCAATTTGTTTAGCCTCTTACAGAAATTAAGATAAGAGACAAATAAACACACTGAACATATAACATTGCTTAGTACGGTCTATTTGTTTTACCACTGTCTCATCTCTCTTTGCCTAAAGCAGAGCATAAATCAAAATTACCACATCTTACCCCACTAAATAAGAGGACTTAGCAAAGAACAATAAGCATGTGTTGTAAAATCCCTTCTGAATAGATCTGATAGCCTATATTTGTACCCTAACATGACAGGTCTCAGATCTTGTTTGGTTACTGGCGCATTTGGGCTTTATGTTTTACTTTGTATAAACCGTGATGCTGTGATGGCAGCATTGAAATAGTGACATGTGTCTGTTCTGTTTATTTTATTTTTACATTTTATTGCATGGTTTAAATTTCACATGACAGATTCAGACGCTAACAAGATCAAGAAAAAAACATCACACCTTCCTCAGCACTTAGAGGCCTACAAAAGTGTTGTCTGTGGTCTGATATCTATTTAAATATGAACAAAGACAGCAAAACCCTCTGCTGTAAGTGTATGCAGTGTTAAAACGGCAAATGCCATCACTCTCTCTTCACTGGGGCATGTTTAGCATTTCTGTGTCTCAGACCAGGAGCACTAACATTTATGTTCAGTAAAGGACACGCTGAGACACTTTCTTACAGGCCCCCAGGACCTGCCAAAGGGAAGCTTTAATTCCCCGCCATTACGGTTCATTTGCTTATGAGACTTCAACTGAAATTTCTATAATGGGCTTTCATGTGTGGTCACTCTCAGAAGTCAAAAGTGGGAGAAAGTCTATCTATCTATCTATCTATCTATCTATCTATCTATCTATCTATCTATCTATCTATCTATCTATCTATCTATCTATCTATCTATCTATCTATCTATCTATCTATCTATCTATCTATCTATCTATCTATCTATCTATCTATCTATCTATCTATCTATCAGCTAAGTGTGTGAGTCCCATGTTACATTTAGCAGGTTGCAAAGTAATGAAGCTGTGAGGTGATGTCGATATCAGATTTGCTGGGCAGGTATTGAGCAGTAATTAGGTTGGAGTGACACAACAAGACTATATAGGTTACCTTATTATTCTTCTACAGTATCTTCCTGCTCTATACTGTCCCAGGGTGAGAGGGGACCCACCCTTGCTCTTCAGGATAATTGTCTCAGGTTTGCAACCCAGTAACATTTCTGTGTGTCCTGCTGAGCCAACCATCAAGGGCTTATCCGAGCTCACACCTGCGTTCCATCATCTGTAAATATATTTCAAGAAACCACATGAGGAAAATTAACAGAGCTGGAGTCAGATATGTATAAAAGCAAATGTACTATTATTACCAGACACACTTCTAATGACCGTCCATCACTAATTACACCCAAATCTAACAAAGATCATTACATCACGCTCCAGCAACAGACAAAACACCAGCGAGGGGGAGGTCGGAGATTAAAATTCAGCCAATACTATTGGTATACTTGCACACGCTAGACAGACTGGGCTGTCCAGATTAAAAATGGGCATCTTAACTTGCCATAGATAAAGCACCAGGAGAGGCCAGATTACCAGTCAACTCATCACTAATTACAAGCAGCCTACAGGCAGAGAGCACAGTAGATTAACCAGCCCTTCTGGCACCGGGTACAAACTCTCCCCTCAGACAGAATTTAATTACTGTACACACCAACACCAGCCGTACAGATTATTTACTGTACGGTCTACCTTACTTTCACACTGTAGTATCAAAAGAAAGTACTGATGCACACACTTCTACACAATTTAGCTGTCATTCCAGTATATACTGTATCATATATTAGTCATATTGTATTGATTTTGACAGCATCATAAATTGCTTGTTCTCTGGGAAGCAATTAAATATTTATTTAATGGCATCCCACATATTTCCTCAAAAGTAGAGACAGAAATCTAAAGAACCAAAATAGAATCTAAGTAGTAAACAGAATTTTTTTTTCTTCTCTCTGTATAATCTGTCCAATAATTTCCAGTATCGCACAGATAAATGGAATTACATTTGGTTCAATAATAATGAACGAAACTTGCGCGCAACTGAGTGACATCTGTACTTCCCGGTCAGAGAGCACCTGTCCATCGAAAGCTCACTATCCAATCAGAGTAGATCACTGTTTGGCCCGCCCCCATGAGAGGTTTGTGTCAAAACACCAAATGAAAAACTGCGAAGCATAAGCGAAATCTGTGGCAACGAATTCAGAATCCAAGATTAGCAAAAAAGAATATTTGAAAAACATTAACAAAGAATGAAGCATATTTGAAGAGACTGTTCAATTTGTGCGAGTGAGTTAATTTTTTTTCATTTTCATTGTGTTTTTCTTCTTTTGTAATGGCATATTTTTCATAATTTCTGAAATAGTTACGTTTAGTTTTATAAAGTTTCATTTATTACTATTGAACCAAATATAATTCAACACGGATACAAAGACTCATGAGCATTTTAGACAGCATGACAAAGAAACTTTATTTCAAATCATTATTTCATATGATTTGATCCACTTAAAGATGAATATATAAAGGCCCCATGGTGAACACAACACAACATGCTTTGTTTTAAATGCATTTAATCATTAAAGTTTTTGTTTGTTTGTTTGTTTTGCAATTTGACGCTGCTTGAATTATGAGTGTTTTAGATATTTAAAAATACATTATTACTTTTATGTAGTAAGGATGTATTAAATCTTTTAAAAGTGACAGTAAAGAGATTTATAATGTTACAAAAGATGGCAAATTGTTGCTGTTCTTTTCATCAAGCAATCCTGAAAAAATTACTATGGTTTCCACGAAACAATTAAGCAACAATACAATTTTCAGCATTGAAAACAATAAAAAATGTTTTCTGAGCACAGAATATATCAGAATATTTTCAGAAAGATCATGTAAGACCTTTATTTTAAATTGTACACTATTTAACCATATTTCTGTTTTACTGTAAATGCAACCTTGGTGAGCCTTCTTTCAAAAAAATACAAATATCTTACTGAAGAATATACCAGTAAAGTTAACACACTGGACACACACATACAGTCACACGTTTACACAGTACCAAAATAACTTCCATCCTAATTTTCACTAAGTGAACAGAATTAGTCCAAACAGGAACAAACTAAATCAAATCTTTCAATGATGCTGCCTTCATGAGCAGAAGACCAGTCACTTAGAGAAAATACTTCATTAAAAACACAAACAATAAATCCACACCCTCCTGATCTGATGAAAGAAGATGTTTGTGATCGTGTATAGAACCAGCAGTGGTGATTTAGCAAGCAAGCCAGGGGCTGATTAATTAAGCATGTGTACAATATGGACTCTTTTTGAAATTAGTACCTTTAATGATGGCTACATGCTTCCAATCAGGCAGCTTTAAGGCAGATCATCTGCCTGGACTTGGCACTTGGATGAGATCCCCACCCCCCACTCACTCTGTTAAAAATGATCTAATGTGATTCTGACATTATGAAGACTTATAGGAAGAGTCGAACACATAATATATAACTGAACAAGCACAACTATAATCTTAAACAATGAAAGACACAGAGGACTGATGATCTATAATCTCTAAAAACTCTCATGTGCTGTCTAGCACTTAATGTTGACATAATCACATGAGGGCGCACGTTTGGGAATGAATAGGGGGTGGTGTGATCATTGGAAAGAATCCATGCACATGTAACATGTTAATGAAAAGGAAATATTCATATTAAGGGAAAACAAACTATTGAGAAAGTGCTCATTAGACCTCATTAATAAATGCAAGTGCTGGTAATTAGCGAAAGGACCTTGAAGCCTATTATTTTCTTTCTACTGCTTCTTTTTGTTTGTTTATTTGTGCTTTTTTCTTGTTGTTGTTGTTTTTTTTAAGTTAATTCCGTGCCGTTCCCCGCTTTCAGTGCTGACCTGATCTCTCCGCCCCTCCACTTCCTCTATGGACGCAGCCCCATCCTTTCATCAACATGCTGCCGACCCACTCTTCCCTAATCCCAGTGGCCTGAGGAGGGCCGCTGGTCCAGTCGCTCTCCCTCTGCAGAGAATCCTGGCTCTGGCTCTCTTGCTATCCTTCTACCAATGATTCTCTCCGTCCACCCTTCTCAACCAAAGGCCCAGAGGCTTAGACCCACTTCCTCCTAATCTTACGCCCTCAGTTTGTAGCTGACTGACATGCTCCTTATGCGCTGAAACTTCTGCAGGCTTACAAAGTTTCATAAACAATTCATGTTTAGCAAGATTATTACATTTTTTTTTGCTTTGTAAACAAATTGCGATTTTGCATATTTTGTGATAATTGAATATTTCCTCAATGAAATATCTCTTATTGAAATTGGATAATATAATTTTGAGGATTTGGTGAAGTGGTGTCATTGTAATAAAAAACATTTTTGAAAATTATATTGTTTTGTAGAGGTAACATTTTTGTAAAGGGTCCAGTTCTCACTATTAACTAGTTGCTTAGCATGCATATTAGTAGCATATTGGCTGTTTATTAGTACTTATAAAGCACATATTCTGCACGACCATATTCTACATCCACAATCCTACCAAATACCTTAAAAACTACCAATTACTAACTATTTATAAGCAGTAATCCTGAGTTTACTGAGGCAGAAGTCGTAGTTAATAGTTAATTAATAGTGAGAATTACACCTTAAAATAGAGTATAATACTATTAATATTACTACTACTACAGCTAAATATTAAAAAAAGGAATAACGCAAAATGAAAAGGCGAAAAGTAATAATAATAATAACAAACGATAAAAATAATAATAAAATTGATGATAATAATAATAATACAATTTAAAACCTATTTTATAATTTGCTGATTAACTTACGTTATTATATAGTTGTATATTTTATAGAATTATACTATAATTATGACTTCTGAATGCACGCTGATTTCAGAAAGATGATCACAAATCTGACTAGTGTACTCCTTACTGTATAATCCAAAAAAATATTTTTTTTTCCTTGGCTCTTTTGTTGGGCTCTTTTAAAGCATCACCTTGTGCATCTTTTTAATGTTATATTCACTTTGTATTCAGGTGGTATTAAAATAAGGTTACAAGTGATAAACGATCAACGTAAACACTGAAGCAAATATTAATCCAACCCAGAATATGCCTATGATTCTTTCAAAGCTGCAAAATAGCCTCTGGTTGACCAATTAAGATACTGTAAATGACAAATATAATAAATTCAAAATGAACCTTGGTTTATATCCACAAACAGGAATTTACTGGCACAAACTTCAGTTGTATTTCTTCCTGACATCTCTGGCCATTTAATTATTCACTACATGCCCGAATAAATGAACATGAAAAACAGATGACTCTCAGATGACTTTAAAAAAGTAATAGATACTGTGATTGCTACTTAAAGAAAGTTTTTTCTTCTCTTTCTACTTTTTTTTTTGCATTGTACCATCTGACATGTTCTTCTTTCATGTCACTTCATTACATTTAATTTATTAATGTCCAATACTTAATGTGCCAAAAATGTCAGATTCAAAGCTGTGAAAATGGGGCACTTTTTTTTCTGCTGATAAGGAAAGGCTCAAGCTGTTTGGAGCCTGTTGTTTTGGCTCATGGGGCTCAGAAAGAGAGGAGAGGGGAACAGACACACACACACACACACAAACAGGCAGAAAGTGAACCCCATCATGCCAAAGGACACAATTTCAGACCAACTCACTTAAAAACACGACACATCTCTGGCTCCAGATACTAGTTTGAAAGTTTGCAGGTTTCGGAGTGGCCAGACTGAGACCTCGTCAGTCATTTTCAACTGAGAATAGTACGATAAAAGATCTGAAACATAAATAAAACTGAAACAATCATCTAAGTGTATTGTGAAGAAGCGTTTGGGTACATTTCCACTAACACACATTAAGGGTGACAGCAGTCATTATGCAATAAATCAACACTAACAAACACCCTCCATGGAACCCAGCTGAAACTCCCCTCATTAATCGACTGGCTCTCAGGGTTTGTCCTTGACATCTGTCCATCTCTCATCGCCACTAATTGATCTCCCATCGATTATCTTTTGTTACTAACACGTCACAAAATGAGAGTTTCTCCACTACAGCTGAGATAATAACATGCTACGGCTCTTTTCAGGTATTATAAAAATATCCTGTTTTTTTTTTTTTTTTTTTTTTTTGCTGCTGTTGCTTGGTTGACTCATGGAGTAGTTAATTAAAAGCTTACTTAACATCCTTTTGATGTTGTCCTCTAAAACCCATTTATGCTCATCTCCAGCCATGAGAAGAACTTCTCTGTACAAATGAACATTATCTAATTCATTTAACGTGCACAGATACACGGAGCACATAAAACCCTCAAAAACGAACTTGTGATGTTTTTGTTTTCTTGTACAGTTCAGTCCTTTTCTTTAGGTGTGCTTTGAGCTTGATATTATGTCATTAATATTAATTAAACTACAAATTAAAATCGTAATTTTGCAAGCAATAGGAAGGGAAAAGGCTATAATCATTGTTAATCACAGGGCAAAGTGCTCCCTCAGGGACACTGAGAACACAATGTCAAGCCCTCAGCACCAGATTTTAAGCATTTCAGGTAATAAAGAGTTTTTAATAAGACATTAGCATAGGCTACATACCATTAAAATTGAAGCATATTCAAGTGTGAACTCTTTAGATGTTACTTTTGTATCCGTTAAATTAGTTACTTCTGTAGAGGGCCATTTAACCAAACTACTTGTATATTGCAATTTTAATTTAAACACTTCGAAATTTGCTTCAAAATCATAATATATTGTGCCTCGATTACAATTATCAATGTATTAATAAAATCCACTGAAAAAGCTTCAAGTTTAACCTCAAGTGAACAAAATCGTCTGTCAGCTTGATATCCAAGTTGTCAAAATTGCTTTTTATTAATATTAGGAACATTAGTATATGCTGGAAACTGAAAATCAATCAATAATGTTTTGCTTTCCAGCAAAGGTATATATGAATTAGAAATGATGGCTCCATAATTTCCAGATAAACAAAGTAAACAACATTTGGTAAAGTACATTTATCAATTACATGTAAACAAAAATATTCCAGCAAATATAAAATACATTGTTACTAATAAAAACTGATTGTTCTTTTGTTGCAGGACATGTCAAATTGTAAATACTTAGCCCAACACGACAACTTGAAAATGTAATTTTTGGTCATCTTCTATTATTATCCATAGTATATACATAACATTTTTAGTAAATTTGCTGAGAGTATGACCTATAAAATTCTGAACTAATAAGCTAGACAATAGCTGGGCCCAGAATTCATGCCAGCGGAATAAATCAAAACGAAGATAAATTGCTAAAGTTTTTCTGTTTTCATATTTTCTGTCATTCCCCTGAGTTATCCACAGACTACAATTGTCTGTCTCTGTAAAGACAAATACTTATAAAAACACAGTCACTCAGCTGGCTCTAACATCTCACGCACACACACACACGCACACACACACACACACAAAATATCTTAACTATAACATCAGTGCTTCACTGAATGTTCAAGAGACAATTTTTCGTATTGTTTGCCCATTTCATTAATTATATCTTTGTGCTGGAAAGTACAGGACAGCCCCCCAAACACACACATGCACACTCTCCTATCCCCTCAACACCCCCACCCCACTCCTCCTACCAAATCCTGAGCTATGGATGTAAGGCTGTCCTGTCATGGACAAACAGTAGCATTGTTTGGGGCAGCCAGTCCCAGCCTCCCCCCTCCCTTCAGCAGGGTCCCAGGGCGCTGGCGGACAGAGAAACAAAATGAGCGTCTTCTCTAATGAGCTGCTGCCTGTCAGCTACAGTTAGGCACTCAGCACAGAGAGAGAGAGAGAGAGAGACAGAGAGAGAAAGACAGAGACAGAGGCGGGTAAGGCCTCTTCGTGGGGGACATTACACTGGCCCACGTGTTGATACGTAGGCATGCTTTCTTATGAATTTTGCATCAGCCTACTGAAGACACTTAAGAAATACTCAGGGTTCAAAATGAACTTTTTGTTATGCCTTTGAATGGTAAAAATGAATTGAGGAAATGCACTAGCCATGAAGCTGTCTATGTAATGCACAGACTTTTATAATGATAGATACAGTCACACTGCAAGAGAACTTGAATGACTTTGGCATCAACTAACTTAACTTGTGCAAGATAAGAAACCACAAATGTCAGATTATTAAGTTAATTTTAGATCATGGATGTGGTTTGTGGAGGCATGACTAAAAAAAAAAACCCCACTAGAAATCATTCAATTTGGCAACTGTTTAGCAGAAAAAATCAAAAACTGGGCACGGCATCACATTTTACCAGATTTTCTAGTTGCTCAGAGCACAACTTATTAGCTCGGAAACAGGTTAACGTGTAAGGAGATGCATGACAAATTATAATAAAAAAAAATATTCCAAAATGGGTACAAAACATCAAAACAATATATGACTGATATATAGTCTAGCTTTGAAGGCAAAAAAAAATCATTCGGTGCCCCTCACACTATACACAACTTTCTCTGACTTGCAGCAATTAGTATTGTCTCGGGCATGCTGGAAATTGGGGCAAAAGTTATGTAAACTTAAAACGTCCACAGTCCTTTTTGTCATTCACAGTTTCGTGAGTTACAAATACAAGATCTTTCATCTTCAAGCTGATTAATTCAATATTGGGAAAAAGCTGGGCACTTTTAAATCGCAGCTTGTTCAAAGTTACAATAGCCTTGAATCTGCAATATTTTTATAAGTTGATTTAGAGTTCCATGAACCATTTGAAATAAACAGGTTCATTGTAATGAATCACATTTACAACACTTCATAGGCAAGAGACTAAAAAGCAGGTGGTTTAGAAAAGCATGTACATTTTTTTGAGAAGTAGTTTTGAAAGCAAATGAACTACTGTACAGTCATGAAAAATGTATTAAAGAAACAGTGTCACTATATTTGTCTTTTACTCCCCAACAATGTTAATACTTTTAAACATTGTATTGTTGGACCACAAATATGTGAAACATGGAAATATTGCAAAATTGTTGTATCAGAAAACTGTTGCATGACTGCAGTTTACGTGCTTTCAGTAGCGAAACTATAAAAGATATCAGATAATGACATACAACCTACTCCTACATTTACATGTGAGTAGACGTTGTAATCCTAGGGGAGCATTTAACTGATGCACTAAAGGCTTTATAAATATCTTATGAAGGAAACTTTAATGCCATCAAGAACAATAGCTCAAGGTACTGTAGGAGAAAATCAGTTTCAGTATCACAGTCTGAAGAACTAACGAATACAAATGTGCCTGAAATAAAAGCTGCTGCTTTCATCATCAGTGTCTGCAAATGTTTAAGATCTACAGCATATCAGAAACTGAGATGTGCAGATCAAGGTCATGTCAGTCTTCACGTATTCAATCAGGAAAGACATATGTTCTATGCAAAGACTAAACATTTTATATGTATGTGTGTGTGTGTGTGTGTGCGTTGGCTGGGGGTTCAGATGTATGGACATTATTTACAGTGGCTGGTTCCTGCTGGGCAGTACATATGTTTAGTATGTTTCATTCCCGCCATTATGAGAATGTGCAAAACGGTGCTCACACAATGACAGCCATCTGTCTGTCTTTGCTCTCAGATGACAAGAGATGGTCAGTCAATGAAACAGTGCATCTCTAAACAGATCAATAATCCAATGTCATGACAAATAAAGCATGCTTTGACCAATCAACTCTCCAACTGACAACTTTCACATGTATTGCTCAACCATACACAATAATCTTAAATATTGGTTGCGGCTGAAAAGCCCTGATCGGGCCACCTTGAGGGTGTTAAAGGCTGACCAGCAATTTTTCAGTAATTGTGTTAAAAAATTCTGAGGGCAGATGATAAAAGAGCTTTCAATCAGCAGGAATATGAGCACAGATGTTTCATTAAAAAAGGCTCCCAGTAATACCGTATCCCTCATATACTCTTCATCTGCAACACACACCCAGAATTACATCTAAACCTTCTGTTTCCATACTAGAGGGAGACTAGAGAGTCAATAAACACTGAAACATCTTATTGACTTTTAAATAAAGGACATCATTCAAACAAAAAGTATCAGCCTCTGTCTGGTTGACATATTTTTGGTTCATTGATGGAACATTTGTGCGACAGTAAACTCTGGACGGACACATCTTAATCCTGACCTTTAATATTTCACGACCCCTTCATCAATATTATACAGCTCAGTAAAGAAGAAGTGCAGCTTGCTCTGGTTTGCAAACACTTCAGTCACGATCTAAACTAGAGTAGAAGAACTCAGTCTTAATTATCTTGAGTTACCGGATGTAAAAAGCTCATCTACTGTGAATAAGGTGAAAGCTGTCTGTATGAAAAGCTCTATCAAAATAGACAGAGGCAGATGATGGACAGAGATATAGTCTCTAATGGCTTCTGGATCACTGTAAAGTACAGATAGTCAGACCGTATAGTGAAACTTGAGAGTGACAGACAGGTTGCCAAAGAAAGACCAGATGATGCTGTCTCATCGTCCTCTCAGATTTGCTGGATATGCAGTATTAGTTGTGCCACACTGACAGACTGAAAAAGACAAAGGGTAAAGTTCAGAGTAATTAAAAGAGCATGCTGTTGTTATTATGACTAATATATTTCCCAGTTTATGTTTTGAGGCATCATGGGTAATCAACAGAATGTTTGTGGCTCCAAATATATATATAACAACAAGACAGAAATAACAAACTGAAAATTGCTACATAATTGGACATTTTGAATCATAAACAAGTTTTTATGGAGGTGTTTGCATGTGTTTAGAAAACATGCTAGCAAACAAAGGTTTATTAACATTCATTTGCATTTTGTCTAGACGCGACATCACATTTATCCTTTTGTTTTACATAACAATGTATTGACCCAGTATCAGCGGGGCTAACATCCCCAACTACAGTGCTAGAACATGAAACATTCTTTTGTCTTGGGGAAAACGCCACACGTGGGAATTCTAAAATAAAACGTTTCTTGTATTTTTCACATTTACAACCACAGAATACGTAGACATTGCATGTTGGCTGAAAGATGTTGTCCACCATGACTGTTGCATTGACCAGAGAAACCAGCAAGCTGATGAAGTCAGTGCAGTGTGGAGTGGTCGGACAGCATGCCAAATAATTTCATTCTGACGTTGTTAATTAATGACGATAGCACTGTTAGTGACATTACATAATAAAACTGAATAAAAAAATCACAAATCTTACAAATTTTGGTATCAATACTTTTACATTACTTATTTGTCTTAGTGAAGGTAAATGTATTCATGTTTTCTTTATTTTTGAATATCATGATCAGATTATTTTAATAATATAAATATAATATAAAAACATTTAAATGGACCAGGTTACCAGTCCAAGCGTTGCCACACACTTATTGTTTACTTGGCATCCCTTCAGCCAACAGTCCACACTACAGTTAGTGCTCTTTAAACTCAACACTTTATACAAATACAGAGCAATTAGGGCCCTAATGAGAGTGGGTACATGGGGGAGGGGCATGAGAGGGGACAGAGGTGAGGGGAGGACAGAGAGACAGAAGTATCTCTCATTACCAGACAAAAAGGCTGTCTTATTCAGCACCAATAGCTCATTGAATCATAATGATGCTCGCATGATGAGTCACTGATAATCTTAAATACTTCATGGTGTGCAAATGCGATTAATTTTTTCTCACCAGTTACCTGGAGTCTAGTGAAAGATCATTCTCATGACCAGGTCAACCAATGTTCAATGGTTAGGCGGAATCAGTGTTCAATAGAAACAGAGCTGAATTCAGGGAAAATCTGTGGAATGGAGTTAAAATGGTAAAATGAGATAAACAGAACAGACATTATTAGTAGCTAAAGTATTTAATAATGAAACACGTGCAGGGCAGGGCATGTGTAAAACACGGGACTGTAAATGAAAGAAGGTCCATATGACCCTTCATTAAGACCAGTCTTAAACTGTTAAACAGTCTTAAACTGTTTTTTTTTTCTTCTTTTGGTCTTTTCTAATCAGTACTGTGAGTCTTTGGATATGTTATAAGATTGATGTGTTTTGTAAAATGTTTTTTTTTTTTTTTAAATAAATGAACTTTTTTCAGCAAGGACACAGTAAATGTATCAAATGTGTCAGTAAAGACATTTATAAATGTTGCAAAATATTTTTATTTTAAAAAAAATACTGTTCTTTGAACTTTTTAATCAAAGAATCCTGAAAAAAAAAAATCATGGTTTCGACAAAAATATTAAGCAGCACAATACTGGGTAACAATAACAAATTTCTTAAAATTCTGAAAATTCAGCTTTGCCATTGTAAAAATAAATTACATTTTGAAATATGTTAAAATAGTAACCAGTATTTTAAATGGTAAAATGTATATATTTATATATATTTCACATTAAAACGTTGTGATAATACTTTCTACTTTATTTTTCATCAAATGAATGCATCCTAGATAAACATAAAAGTCTTCTTTTAAAAAGAGTAAACAAAATAAATAAAATCCAAACCCCAAATTTTTGAATGGTACTGCAATTAGGTGCTTGGTCACAGTTCATTCCAGCCCATGTGAGCACATCTTCATAGCACTTTTTACCACTTTATCAGCACATTATACTGAAAATCACAGAAAACGTTAGGGCAATGTGTTGGGATGTTCTGTAAAGCACATCCAAGTTAGCAACCATAATCATGGATGACGGAGCTAAGCAAAGGGTCAGTTCTGTGGAAATCTGCAGGCAACGATTCCATGTGGGCCTGCTGACTACCCATAACACCACCCAAACCTGTTACACTTTCTCAGATGACCAAAGACACAATCTAATGTCTGAATTTCACGGCTAGCCTTTTCTCTTGGGTTTCTGTTGGGTCCAGTGATGCAGTTGAGTGATTCTCGTTTACAGTTTTGACAGGCTATTCACTGGCATTAAGAGCAGAAAGACCCTCTCTTAATGAGCGAGTCACTGAAAGCCCTCTGATTAGCCCAATTAAGGTTCCTTCCCATCACTGAGAAGTGCCACTGTCCAAATTATTTAAGCACAACATTTCTTCAATACCAGCCCCTTTTACAGCTGTATCACATTCAGTGTGGTAATTTTATTAATAATATGGTGAAATTGTTTTGTTTTATTTGGTGTTGTTCAGTTCAGTAGTCATTCAGTAGAAGAACTAGCAAACAAAACAAACAGCAAACACATTTCAGAAATGTATTAGATGCATATAGAGTGACAAGTGCTTCTCTCCTCCTCTTGGTGAATGGACATGGTCTGTCGTTTCACACAGACCTCCACTCCTCACACTTCCAGTCACAACAAGACAGTTCTCTGTGTTCTTGCTGCCTGACTGTATCAGTGAGACAGCTCACTGCCAGAGAGCTGAGCTGCTTCATATTTTAAACCATGTTTGGCCCAATCATTTTTCAACGTAAGGAAGCGAAGCCTTGTGTAAGCCTGATGTTAACCTGTATTGGATGATTTTAAATAATAACAATAATAAATAAATAAATAAATCATGGATGCATCATAAAAGTGGTCTGTACAACTTCAAGTCCTTTGAAGTCATACGACATGGAATAAAATTAAAGTCATTATTCTTACTAAAATATCTCATTGGCATTTTCACAAGAGGTGGTGAGAGAAGTATAAATGTTGGAGGATACAATGTACAAATTATTTTTCGAAGTTGCAAATAAAATGTAAAAAAGTTTAATTGATTTCAGTCTTTATACGTCAAAATTTTGCTTTTGATTTAATGTCGCTTGCTGTTAATTTGTAATTATTTGTGACATTTAGCAAGTCAAAATTGTTTAAACTGTGTATAAGACTTGGAATTTAGTTAATGAGCATCTTCATGACTGTTTGTACAGTATATTTTATGCTGATTGTGCACACTTTTTTTTTACACTTGAAAGCACTCCATTAATTGTAATTGCATGAAATAAAAAAGAGAGGATTTACATTACTCAAAATTTGTCCTTTTGTGCACCACAGAAAACAGAAAATCATATGGGTCTGGAACAACACAAAGATGAGTAAATGATTGTCATTTAAGGGTGAACTGTCCCTTTAAGGGACATTAATCATCAAGGTCTCCCTTGACCCTCAAATATTTATTTTCATACTTAGTACGGAGATGACAAGATACAGCACAAACAATCTTCATGAATATACAATCATACATTTTTAAGCACGGAACAAATTAGAATTCATAAATCCGGCACTGAAGGATAAGTCATGGTGCAACGTTTTGATTTATCATCGCCTTTTGACTTTGAAAGGAATTATGCCAAAGAAATAAAACCAGCGACTTTGGCAAGGCCGCCCCATAATCACTGAGACACAGCTCATGATTCCTCCATCTCATCATCCTAACACGTCTGTGGATCAGTATCCAATTATATCCCAGGATGCACTGACATCTCTACATTCATTGGTATGTCCTCGGGGTCATCACTTTAGAAAGTCAAGCACTGCACTCCTTTCATATACCCACAATCTGGCTGGTAAAGAAACAGACAGTGAGGTTCATTTATGTCTTCAGAAAAGGGCAGTGTAGCAGGACAAAATGTATTGTGATGTTAGAAAGATCAATTGATGCAGAAATAGTGACAAAATTCAGGCCATTCTCTGATTCAGTATGCAATGATAAGTTTAAATGACACATTATAGTGACTAATTGGGCTGTATTGTGAAACATGTAATCCCTAGCATTTTCTACAGGTGTTATTGTAAGATTAGAAGAAATTTGAGCAGCTTTAGCTCACTAGCAGAGCAATCGCTACAGCCCAACAGAAAATCAGATTCACTCAGTGTTAGAAGACTGAATATGAACGCAGATTACGGTTAAGGGATAGTTTAACCAATAATGAAAATCTATCATTCATTATTTACTGTACTCACAATTATGTTGTTCAATCCCATATGTAACTATATTCCTAATACTTTAAATGCATGGAACAAAACAAAATAAAATAATACAATTAAATTAAACATTAAAACTGAAAAAGAAATTTTTTTTTTATCACTGAATGTAACAATAATGTAATCTAAAAACAATCAGTGAAATGTCACATCTAGTTTGCAGCAGATACATTTAATGAACACGGCATTGAAAAGCACCCTTTTCCCATGCAGGCCTCGCCACAATGGCCGGCCCGACGAAGCGAACAGAAATAGTATTTTGAATCATGCTGCCGTGGTCTGATGAACATCCCCGCTCCATACTCTGAGCAAAGAATTCGCAGTGATGTCACCGCGAGGCAGGGGTAAGTGAGAAACGCTGAGATTTAAGGACAAGACATGATGGAGGGAGGGAGGGAGGGGATGAACAGTGGGAGCAGTGAGGGGGAAAGAGAGGGGGATGAGAGAGGTCTGCGGGCTTCTGCTGCCACCGTCGTAATGGCCCAAACGAGGTGGAGAGGAGAGCAGTGGAGTGAAGCCAGGGGTGAGGCTGTGGTGACTCTGCTTCAGCGCCATATGAGCTGGCAACTTGTCACAACTCAACCCATCACACAAACGCAGACACAGACACAGACACATTCCCATTATCCTACACATCAGATCAGCTCGAACACGTTACCAGCACAAGGGTGATAAACACATCAGAATCAACCAGCATTCCTTGTCCACACCAAGCACCATCATCAGGCCAATGATAATCAGTTACACGCTCTCTAAAATGCTTGTCACAGCAATATGCATTATAATATTCATCTTTTCTCTTAGAAACAAACAGAACCGTCTATTCCTCATTCTATCTCTCTATCCATTGATAAATCTATCGATTCGTCTATCCATCCATCCATCCATTTCTGTCTCACACAATCTGTCCATCTGTCTATTCATCACTTTATCTGGCTTATAAACCTCTGAGTCAAGATTCATAGTTTGCCTGGTCCAAGGATGTGCTTTTCTATTTAAAATTATGGTTTAATACTTTTCTCTTTTTCAATTCAGTTTCTTTTTTTTTTTTTTTTTTTACATATATATATATATCTTTTAAAATAATGAATTGAGCTGAACAAAAAAAAAAAAAATCCCAGTTTGGTTTTGAATGGAGCACAATGGTGCCTTGGTTGACAGACTGAGTCTCTATTCATGTTTTTCTCTTGTCTTTCCTATGAATATTTATGCAGATTAAAGACAGGTTGGTAAAAATAGCTGAATATGATTATTTTGTGGGCACATGGTTAAAGAGGGAACAAAGAAATCTCTCCTTTTGCCAGGGAAATAAGATGAGCCTGAAGTGATTATTTCATCTCTTTAAGAAAACATATTTAAACCACATTCGAAGGATAATTAGAAATATTGGATATATACAAATTACAAGAAATTTAAAGAAAACAACAGTATAAAATAGTGAAATGATTGTAACCAGTGTACAAAACCAATCTGTTTAAGTCACTGAAGCTTTTTCTTGTAAAATGAGCATGCTATAGAAAAAAGATTGGATAGTTTTTCCCTTCATTCTCAGGCTTTTGGACCTGTTCATTCCTGTATTATTCTGTGAAGAAACATTTTGGGAATTCAGTACAGCTGATCTCAGTACTGCTATTGTTCAACATACTGACTGTCTCATGTACACCAACAACATGACCTTTAGGTCATCTGAAGATTACCCATCTCTCTTGATCACAAACAAGTAACAACACTTTTTCTACAGTGTTGGCACACAAATGCAAGTGTTCTACCTCCTAAATAATAGACTGCATTATGTAAATGATATCTAAACAGTACTGAGAGGGTTATCAAATTCAGTCAGAAATATTCCAGAACATGCACACAGACTTTTGACAGCATGTGAAGGGTTTGCAATGGCAGAGGATAAAGAGGAGGAGAAGGATGAATAAAAAACAATACAAAGAGAGGGGCAACATGTGGAAAGCAGATCTGATCTGGCGACATGTATATATTTCGCATTCGGCAAACAAACAAAAGGCTGGTAAATAGCAGGAGAGGAAATGTGTGGTTATCCGATGCCGCCGCTCTGCGCTCAGCCCGCACCTCCCGGCTAGGGTTTCCCTGGCAGACAAAGAGCCACCAGCGCATTCTGCCGGCCTGCCCAGAAAAAGCCAACACCTCTTCCCTTCAGGGGCTCCACAAAACTCTTTTGTTAGTCGATATTAAAACATGTTGCAATATCAGCCCTTGTCTCAGAAGGGAAACTTTATCACACGCACAATGAGGTTGCTAGTTGGCTGGTTTTTAATATACGGGCTGAGCACATCATCGAGGATGAGAGTTGGTAAATTTGTGACTGTATGGTTAGTTAGAGTTAACTTAGAAGAAGCTAAGCTGTAATGGGACTAATAAAAGAACCATTCACCCAAAACTAAAATTCTGTCATTATTTGCTCACCTTCATGGCGTTCCAAAACTGTGCAATTTCTTCTGTGGAACATATGAAGTATTTTAAAGTTCACTTGCGTTCAAATAACACTCGAACCCACTGACTTTCATAGTAAGGACAAAAATCAATCAATCATATCTCTATGAAATGTACAATATGTTAAGGATCCAGAACGGTCATGTTTCAAGTTAAAAAATATTGTGCAAGGTTTGGACGAGACATGCAAAGACCGGCTGAAACAGAAAGCCGCAGAATGGGCTTTGGTGACTGTACAGTCTCTGGCCTCACTCCCTCGGCTGGACAACTCCTCCCGATTTCCCTGACCCAGTCGGGGGGTCTGTCTCCAATCGACACCACGAGACAAACTGTCCCTTTACTTCTCACTCTACACTGTGTCCTTTCTTTTCTTCTCAGCTTATTTCCCAAAGACCTGAGGCTCTAATGCTTCTTTCTGCTCCCAGAAAATGGAAACTTAACGCCTGGGAAAAGTGCAAGAAACAACTTGAGGTCTGTTTCATGTCGGACCAATTGTTTGTTGCTATTAGGTAAGACAAGTCAATTTACTACAGCTTTGCTACCTTAAAAACAGCTGATGGTCAAATTCAGCTGTCTGTAGATGGGAATCCTGGCCACATTTCTTGCTCAAAGCTAATTGTAGGTTAACTTGCTATGTGACTGTGAGAAGAAAACAGCAAAAAAAAAAAAAAAAACCTGTATGCAGATAACAGCTGAAGAAACTGTAGGCAGTATTAGTAATATAACACAAAGAATAGTGCTCTAAATGTACATTACTTTAAAAAAACACATAGATACATACATACATACATACATATATGCAGGTAAAAAATGTATCCATCGCATGTACTTCAAAACAGACAGCTGCCTGTACTAAAGAAACTACATCCTATCGAAATGAATACTTTAATCTACACCTCTGAATATACTTTTGACCACTCTGAAAAAACCCTCTCTAGCTCGATTATAACTGTGAATGTACACAATACACACTCTCCATTTGACCAGTTCTTGTTCTCTTGTGGTTTTGTGAAAGTGTGAAGAAGACATTCCCTTCCTTTCTTTCCTGTTTTCTGTCTGGCTAAACCAACCAGGAAATAATGTCACAGTGAAAGGGTGAAATGCAGGTCTATTCATGAATTACGTAAGGACTCCTAATCCCTCTGACAGACCGGGAAGAATCATCTTTCTGTCAAGGTGAGGAAGAGTATAATGTCATGGTAAAAGCTAGCATTATGGTTCAGTCTCATCAACAGCATGCAATTCTACAGCTTTTATGGCATCTTATGGGGAAAAGTCTCCATCTGGGGAAATACTTAAGAGTTGAAAGTGTTTTACAGCTAGAGAGCTGTGTGCAAAACACAAATGTACACAGGACAATATTGGATTTTCTAAAGACTAAGTGTAAGTGATGTGACTTTTAATTCTTGTCTGATATGTTCATAAAAGCACAGACACACTCTGGGTTCATTAATAGCTTTTATTTCTCCTTCTCTCTTTGAGTCTCCTGTAGTCCAAGCTCAAATTCCAAAAATGGTTCTCGTTTAGAGCTTTGCTATTATTATTATTAATAATAATAATTAATAAATCATTTGGCCATAACTTTTCCATTCATGAGTTTTTAACCATTTTTAAAATGTTGTATTTAATTGGGATTGTCTGTTGCCATTTCTCCAAGAAAACAAATGCAATTTAAAAAACAAAACAGAAAATACAATAATAATAATAAAAAATTATGAAACCAAAAGCAAAATTACACTATACAGTGCATGAAGTACTTTTTTTCTGCTTTCAACTGGAATAAAAAACATATGCTGTGCTATATAGTTGCAGTTTCATTTGATGAATTTTTTTTTTTTTTGTAGCAATTTAATTCCAATCCAAAACTGACATTTTTATAAATAATTATAGTTTCATGGCATCCTAAACACATTAGTTATGGCAAATCCCACATGTGTCCCTACATAGTCTTGAACTACATCGCCAAGTTTTGGCTCTGCAGTAAGTTATATAAAATAAAATAAACGTAAGGCTATTTAAACAAAGCTTTATTTTTATATATATGAGAAGCAAAGTTGCATGTAATAACCATGAATACATTTATGTTATTGCATAGGAAATGCAGACAACTCATTATACAAAAAACAAACATTTCAAACAAATACATGTATTGGCTCAAAAAATGAGCTGCATGAGTTGAACTGTTACAATGTACAGTATCTAACAGACATTAAAGGGGTCATATCATACTTTTCAAATATTTTTTCCCTGAGGTCCACCTACAACGTCAGTCAAGTTTTCGGTGTCAAATAGTTTGTCATGACCACTTTGTACTCTTTTTATGACTCTTTCTGAAAAAGACGTGCAAATGTAAACACCATGTTGATGTGAAATGAGAAGTAGTTGGCTCATGTTTGTGGCTGGGCCACTCTTTCCTTACATTTCCTAATAATTCTAGGAAGGATGAGGATTTTCATTTGCTCCACAAACAGGAACAGCATACGGTTCTTAACTCATTTCACTCTTTTCATTAATTCATTTGGAGTTAAGTTAATATTTTTTGGTTGCTGAACACCAAATAGGAGTCTGGGTTGGAAGGACAATACTGTCAAAAGGTACAAAGCTTTTTCTTAATACACTTAACTTATATGTAACTCTATATAAATATTCATTTTCCAATGATATGACCCCTTTAATACAAGTATTGCATTGAGAATAGAAAAATGGACATAGTACCACAATTCAGTGTTCATACTGCTCCCAAATATACATGGTTCCAAAGTCAAGTCCTTAAAATGTAGCATGTTACTGATTGGTCAAAAAGCTGATGGAATTTGCTGCAAATATATCTAAGGTGTCAAAAGGCATCAGATTAAAAACTAAAGGCATTTCTAAGGTGAATACATGCTGTATATAAAGATATGTTTAAATGAGCAGGGGTGTGTGTAACTAAACCACACTAGACTAGACCCTTAAAAAACGATTAATTTTTATAATCAGTAAAATTGTGTTGAATAATACAGTTGTCAATGTCCATTATATCAAACATAATAGATTATCCATATTTTGTTATTGATTCTTTTTTAAATGACTGACTGCTGTCCTTCAAGCAGACTAGATGACATATTCAGTGTTGCCATAGCTCAGTCTGCTTGCCATTGAGGATGGCTTGTTGAATAGAAAGTATCTTTAAAGCTAGTTTACTGTAGCTGTTAAGAGTTTGCAGTGTTTCTCAGAGAGGTACTGGCTTTCAGTGAGAGTGCTTGTGTGGCTCTTGTAACATCAATGCTGGTTGAGTTATAAATAAAAACTAATAAAAACAACAGTAATTTCACTGGCTATTTGGTCACCAATATCTTATGCAAAGCATAAGATTCAATTTCCCTCTCTTTCACTTAGCCATACACACACACTGTCTCTCAAAGCTAACTCTGGTCACTGTGGCTGCTCTTTGAGCTGCTCCTTCAGGATGCCAGTCTCTGTGGCCCTCCACACGTGCAGGGCACTGCTGGAGGTGAGGAAGAGGAAAAGGATGAAGGCTATGGGAAAGCCCACAGTGTCCACCATACCTCCAGCCAGGGCACTAAAACTCAGTTTCCCCAGGACCTCCAGAGTGGCCAGAAAACTGTAGTGGGTGGCCTGAACAGAGACAGAGACAGAGAGACACAGAGAGAGAGAGAGAGATGGAAATACAGAAAGAGGTTTAGCATCAACTAAACGATTTGTGTGATTCTCTCAAGAAACAATGAAAAATGGACAATGAATTATATAGGAAGAGAGGGAAATGTGTTTTGCTGTAAGGCTAGATTCAGGTGTTACCCTTGTGTGAAACATGCCATTCATTCACAGATCTCTACATTATAAAATGTTTTTAAATCAGCAAAGGTCCTGCAGTTAATTATGCAAATGATCTTTACATTAGGATACACCAATTTTATAAATTTTTTTCATAGTATGGCTTATAAAGAACTCGTATTACAATACTATAGTATTTTGTCATTTACAAGTGAATTTAGACATCACAACATAATAATGCAACATTTTTTTTTACTGAAACTAAAACTATAGTAAAAAACTAGTATTTTAAAAACAAATCTGAAATAAAATAAAATCTAAATATTAGAAATGATGCCTTAGCAATTAAATGACATGAAATTAAAAATGAAAATAGAATTATTTAGAAACATAATATATTTAAATGCAAAACAGAAATAGATCAACTTGGATGATAAAAATGAACTAAATGTAAGAATAGGGAAAATGAGCAGGCATAATAAAATATGCATAACTAATATCATCTGATCACCAGTATACAGTACATTGTGCTTCCCTAATTTAAATGGCCCTTTTTGTCTTTATAGGACATGACAATAGTGACAATAGTATGTGAACAACTGTAATGTCTGCTTTTGACCTTTTTCACATGTGTTACTTTTCAATGTAACTGATGACTTTTTTACCTTGATTCTTATTTATCAATTTTTAACTTTGCCTCACATCAAAACAATTCTGACAGGAGGACCAAAGTGCATCTGAATCCCTCTCTCCTGTCTGGATGTCACAGACATGCTCCATACTCTTCTCCTTCAACATAGCACACATTGGGAAAGCAAAGCCAAGTCCATTCCTTCACATGACCCCTCCACTAAAGTTAAGTGAAGTACCTTTATTCCTACAAACTTGTTTAAGAAGTTCTGTTTCTTCCTCCAGGTCCTTTCCACAAACATTCACAGTATCCATTTTCAGTCAGCTAAATACCCCTTAAAACACACACACACAAGCTGCTCTTGCTACGGTATGAATGTCATAGGAACATTTCAAATTAACCTATAGTTTACAATCCTCCTCCTGGTTATTTTAATGTGAATGCGAATCTGGAGTTTTTCATTGCTTAGGGACTGAGGGAAAACATACACTTTTCTTATTGTTTAATGAGTTTTGTTAGTGCCATTAATTCGGCTCTATTGAGCTGATGGAGTGACAAATTGCCGAGCGAGCAGTGAAAGATCACATGCAAGCAGTGCAGGCCCATTTAAACAGGACAATACAATCATGTCAAAGATGAACGAGGGGATGAAACAAGAGAACATGGGAGGGGAGAGATATCTGTGAACAGTGAGAACTACAGTTTATCATCTAGGGGACACATAAATAAACAGAGAGAATGAACAAATGAACTAAAAAGGACAGAAATTAGGCAACACAAGATTAGCGGGACAAAATAGGAAGCTGATTGTTGTGAAGAATAGAGCTGGTTTGGATGCACGTTTTATTGCTAGACATAAGCTGTCTTTAAACTCTACAGGTAACACAGAAGCACCAGCTGATGTAAAATAAAGTGACAGTATATAGTTTGCTAAACACACCGAAAGTGCCTTGCATTAGGTGCGCTTTGCAAACTACAGTTGTGGTTAATTTTTGAATATAAATGCTATAAATGGTCGAACACACACACACACACACACACACAAGACCAAAGCAGCTCATAAACTGAAGGCCAAAATAAATACTCGATAACTTGCAATGAATATTCCTATAATAAATCAGCTTCATTCATTCACAGGCACACTACACATTCAAAGTTTTGGGGACACTGGAGACTGATGTAATGACTGCTGAAAATGCATAAAATGTATAATATATATATATATATATATATATATATATATATATATATATATATATATTTAAATCTTACTGATCCCAAACATTCAATGCTAGTGTACATACACATTACTGAAACAACATTTATGCCCCACATGAGCACCACAGTTCAATGTGTCAGAGCTTTTGAACTACTGTAACCACTTGTTATACTGCAACAACCAAAGATATAATCTTGACCAATTATGATAAAATAAATAAATAAATCAAATGTCAAATCTATGAATGTGAATAGACTTTCTGATGCATATGCTTTGTAGGTGACTGATAAACTGAAATGGGTTGACGTGCAGAGCTAAAGAGAGTGTGAAAACTGCTCAGATCTCTGATGGAGCTATTGACTGACAGATAAATGAGCTTTTGACTGCTGTGATATGCTCACGTATGTGGCAGACAGGAAACACTCTCAGGCTTTCTGCAGTATAAGGCCTGTTGTGAGACTCTAGCTTTCATCAACTATCAAAAACTGTAAGATGCATGCTCTGCTGTCTTCAGACTTGACTGCTGAAACTAAAGAAAAAACACAATAGATCCGTCACGCTGTTGACCTTAGGTGAACACGTGTGATGCTGTTAAGCAGTATGCTCTGATGTGTCAGGGAGCATGAAGAGCTGTGGTCAGTTGAAGAGGGTGGCATGAGATACCTGTATGCTCTCCTCAGCTCTCTGTGTGCAGTTCATCATTGTGGTGAAAGTCAGAGTGGTGATGAGACCAGCTATGAAATGCTGCAAACTCAGACTCAACACTGCCATACCTGAGGGAGAAAGAAGACGGGATCCACATTAATACAACATATTTCCCTACATACTACTCATGCTTTAGGTCTGCGTTAAAAAGCCTGAGATCATAAGCAACTCACAGCATGTTCCTGTTGCGGACAGTCCTCAAGTTTGAATTTGTGACTTTGAATTTACATGCTGCCAGTAAAAATGCATCGTCTTAAATATTGCACTGAAGATCTGACGGTGTCAGCTGTTCATAAGAGAGATGGCCTAAGTAGCTGCTCTTGTGGTTGGTTTTCTGGTGTTCAGTGCTCTGAAGTGACCAATTGAATCATCATAGAGGGTCCAAAATTAATTTTACTACGCTTTTCTGAAATCTAGAGGTGTAAACTACTGGGCTGGTGTACCTATAACACATCCAAATGTATCTTTCTTTTGTCCAGTTTGGTAGCCGATCCAAAGCAGACAATTACTGAAATGCATATGAAGTATCTCACTGGAAGACATGCTGTAATAAACAGTATGATAAATGTAAACAGTTTTGAAATCTGTAGACTGGTCAGCTGGTTTGCAAGCTGCACTGACTGGTGAGACAGCAGAAGTTACCAACAGCCAACTAAATTGTGGAAGACAGCAAAAGTACAAGAAGAGGACAAAACAGTGGGAAGCAGGATGCCATAAAAATCTAAGAAAATATTTTTTTATTTTCTTTGGAACCCAAAAAATTCCTTCTCCACATCACGTTCAACAGCTTCCAGAGTCTCCTTCTCAGCTGCTCACATTGTTTGTACACTTTGTATGGAATCCCATTGGGTCCCGGTGCTGAGCCAGCCCTTGCCCTTCTGAGGAAGTCACTGACCTCCTTCCATGTGGGTTCTTGATCAGCTAACTTGATAGTTGGTTCTCCAAATTTCATAAAGGTCTCTCCAATCTCAAGTTCGACGCCCCTTCCTGGATCACTATGTGTGCTTGAGAGGTACTTCTCTACCTCTTCCCTTGATGCCTGAAGTTGTCCCGATCTTTTGTCCCTCAGGAGGTTAGTCAAGTAGGCGAATGGGTTCTTGGTGAACCGTTCCCTCTGCTTTGCCCGCCGTCTTTGATCTCTCCTGTAGTACTCTGCTCGGCGCAAGGTTTTTAACGCTCTCTCAGGTTACAGAAACTGTAAGAATTTTTAAATGTACACTATATGCAGAGTGAAAATCTTTTATTTTATAATGTGTATTTGGGCTTTTACTCAACACTGTCATATCCGTGTTAGAGGGAACAGGACTTTACATGCTAGTTATTACACTGTGCTCTCCCAGACTATTATTTATGCAGACAGAACCATGTCAAACTACTAGCAGTTTAACTTAACATACACTCAAATCTGACTCTATATGATGCCCCAGTTGACGCTTAGAAATCAGTGTCTTTTTGAAGTGGATTATTTAATTCACAGTAACATCCACCTAGAGCATGAGACAGACAGTCTATCATTAATGCCTCAAATCAATTATTATCAGAAGCCCATATGCCAAAAAAAAAAAAAAGAAAAAAAAAGAAATCATGAAGCTTTCACATCCAGCTCCATCTGAATTATTCACTGGAAGTGTTTAGTTCTGCCTAACAAGACTTCTCCATTACTTATCCAGGAACCACAGGAAGGAAAATCAGCACTTCTGAGGCATCCAGTCTCATACAATATTGAAAAATATTTTCTGCCAAACTTTATAATTCTTTTTTTTTTTTTTTTTTTTTTTTTAGGGGGGTTAGACGGGGTGCAGAGTTGCTTTGTTCCATTTTGTTTGGGAGAGAAGCAGAAAGAGAGACGGTGAAAGAGAGAATAAGGAAGACAGAGAGACGAGGGAGTTGTCAAACAGAAGCTCGCTGACAAAAACATCTTGACTAAAAAGCCACGACATCCTGGGGATGAAGTAATACAGTGGCAAAAAATACTGAGTAAAACAGCTAAAACGCAAGAGTTTCCCCATTTTCTTTTTTTTCATTTTCATTAAATAAACATTCAAAGCATCTGTGAGAGAAAAAAACGCGAGAAACAGGCAGAGGGTTTGAATATGGGTTTATTCATTTATCAAAGTGAGCCGTGAGAATACTCAAGGTAAAATAGCATTGGCCTCCACAGACAGAAACACACACGCAAATCCACTTATGCAAGTTGAACTGGGAAGAGAGTATGTTTGACATAACTTCTGTATGATCACTCCTACAGAGCTCATAGATAGAATTTGGCTTGAATTGTGCTGAATCCAGGCACTAGGAGTATAAAGACAGTCATCAGATCAGATCTACAGGAGTCTTACAGAAGATTCATGGAATACAATTTCAAGATAATTTTCAAGAAAAGAGAACACACTGATCCGAGGTTGGAACAGTACTGAAAGTTTGACTTTGGTAAGATATCAGCCTCTGGTGCTTGGTTTTATTTTAAAACAGACACCTAAGGCAACAAATAAACATCCTGAGCAACTGATGAAATGAAACCAAGTCTGTAAAGAGTGTGACTAATCTGAGCCCCCCCCCCCCCCCCCCCCCTCTAGAAAAAAAACAATTGTTGAGTTCAGCAATTTCATTTGCATAATATTTGCTTATACATAAAAAAATATATAAATAAATATATATAAAATGTTAAAATATAAAAATAAAACAAAACTCTCCAATTGTCACGTATCAAAGAAGTTTTTGTCATCGCGATTAGATTAAAAAAAAAGCTTTGATAATAATTAGTTTAAATTAATTCTGTCCAAATATCTTATCCTACCTAGCTGTATTTTATTTATAGTTAAATTACAAAATTATACAATAATCTTAAACATCAACTTTTGATTTTCACTTGTCTATTCTGATTTCACCACACAGCAAGATGAACTCTAAGCTGGTCTGAATGACATTCATGTAAAAACTCTCCCTTTTTATCACATGCTGTTTTTTAATGCAGCATTTAGAGTTTTATTCAGACAAACCCTGCCTTAACACCTGTTTACTTTGTGCAAGGTGCTGAAATAGACACTTCATCCTGTCAATGGAAATCGCTGGAAAGCAGAGATGGTCTCATGGATGCTTAAATGCAAGGGAACAGTAGAAAGCTCATAAAGCTCTTATAAGCACATTCTGTTTGCTTAGTTTTTTCCTTCCTTTTATTTACAAAGCAGTGGACCAATGAAGTGCAATTACTGCATAATGAGCAGCACCATATTCAAAATAAAATAAAATAAGTCTGCACTAATTCCAATGCTGGAACATCACCATGTTTGTAAACTTTAGTGTGTACAGGGACGTGCATTTCTCACCTTTCATCAAGACCGAGGGCTCCAGCACTATGAGAAGTGAGCTCTGGAAGACCATACTGACAGTCCGCATCATAAACACACGTCTCATCAGCAAGCCAATACTGCAGACATAAAGAGAGATAGTTCAGTTATATTATCTCAGACTCCAAATATATGCAATATAATCTAATGTAATGTCATGTAATCTAGACCAATGTTCAATTTTTTTAAAAGAAATTAATACTACTATTTGTTGGGGACACATTCAATTAATCGGAAGTGAGAGGGAAGGACATTTATAAGACATATGCATATGTATAAGACATTTGCAAGAATATTTCTTGAGCAGGAAATCAGCATATCTGAATGATCATGTGACACTGAAGACTGGAGTACTGTAATAAGGGTCAACCACATAGGACTGCCACACTGAGACACTCCTGTACTCATGCTTACATGCAGTGTGTGTTTGCTTACACACTCGAATCGATTCTTTAATAACAGTTAAGAATCCTCCAAGAGAACTTCTTTCATGAAATAATCAATAACACAACAAGATCCACAGCCCCGGGCTGATCAACCCCTGCTAATTAGTGACCACCACACCCCTCAATTTCTCCCAGCTCTAATCAGAACACCCAGAGGGCCCTGTCAATCAAACACAGGTTCTGGAGTCATGGCTTCAACAGCTTTTCTTCTCACATCTAATATTTGTAATCAGTAATGCATAACCATTAACATCATTTTCCATCATGTTCTCTGAAAAGACTGGCCTACATGTATTAAAGCTTAAAGTGGTCAGACAGCATGATTAAGAACCAGGCTCGAGTTAAGCACTGGTGACAGGATCTGTTGCATGAAAATTAGTTTCACTTGTCCCTAAGGTTGTAAAAAAAGTGTGTCTGTACATAAGCATCCTTTCCATGTGAATAGACCCGTGAGGCCTCTGATAGAGAAAGTGAGTGGGAAAAGAGAGAAGGAGATGCGGGTAAAGGTCAACTGGACTTTAAGAGAAGAGTAACAAATCGTCTGTCATCTTAAACCAGCCTTAGATCTAGATGAATCCAGTCAACAACAGCAGCCGGTCAGACAGAAAGCCAATCTGCCATCATTCTCATGTAAACACCCTCCCTGCATCCACTCAATAACACTCTTACATATTTCACTCAGATGAGATGAGAGAGCGAGAGCTGTAAGAAAGACAGACAGTCTTAAAGAAGAAAACCAGTAAGTTAGAGAGAGAGAGAGAAGGGTGCGAGAGATCAAAAACGGTCTAAAACAGGCCTATCACACGAGCAGTTAGGCCCGATAAGATTCATACTCTCAGATTGCTGATGGCGATCAGTGTATGGGGGTCAGTCTTTGGCCACTCAAGTGTTTCAGATGGGGCCGGGATAAGTGTCCAAATTAGCTTTTAGTGGCCCTGAACAGACAACGGCAGAAACCCAATCTGTGGGAAGCAAGGCCTGAATGCACGACTGTGTCGAATGAACAAGCTCCCTGCATGTGAAACTTTACATTACTCCCCATTCACTAACACTGGATTTAGCATAGAGAGAGAGAGAGAGAGTAAAAGAAAGAAAACAAATAAGGGAGAGAAAAGAAGAGGTAAGATTTGAGCAGATATTTAACTGTGATTTTATCATATGTTTTAGTATCTGTCCCATTCACCTGGTATTTGGAAGGCTTGTTCATTTATGCACAAAATGTATGCTCTGCTCAAACAGTGCATGATGTGATTGTTCGGATATTTGCTCAGAAGGAAAGTTAAGAGACTGGACTTCTTGCAACATTGATTAAATACTAGGCTAGCTACCTTTGTAAGGTTTGGGGTCAGTAAAAAAAATGTCAACTTTATTTTATGCTCATCAAGAGCATATAAATGTGAAATACTATCAACATTTAAAATAGCATTTCAACTTTGTTATCATTTAAATAGAACACTCAACTCATCAGTGTCACATGATCTTTTAGTGGTCATTCTAATAAATGCTCAATAAATATTTATTGTTATTATCAACGTTGAAAACAGCTGTGCTGCTAATATTTTTAAAAGAACAGCATTTTTTTGTACAGAACTCTTTTTTTCAAAGAGACAGTAGACAAAGGGTGATGTTACTCTGTCTTTTAGTAGACCAACATTACATCATTTTAACTAAAGTTTACACCAACGTAACCGTCAAGTGTAGAAGCTCATGTAATGCATTCCAATGGTTTATAAAAACGCATTAAAACATGTTCTTTCATGATGCCATAAGGTAAAGCAAACCGGCCTGGAGAAGATAGCACATGTGCGAAGAGTATCATTTCAAATGTAAAATCTGATACATGACTGGATGTCTGCCCTCAAGAAATAAAGACAGAACCACTGCATATGTCTTTCTCCAAAATTCTCTTCCCCTTTGCCTTTCTCAGAACACACTAACAGGTGTGTGGGTCTAAAGTCAATACCGATCGAGGAAGATAAGCGACTTTGAACGATTTAGGCAACCAAACTCTTATCTTAACTATTACAAGACCTAACTGGTAAAAACCGGTCTCATGTCAGTAGACAAGAGCAACGTATCAGCAACAAGTATACCTCTATTCAAGCAGTCCAACTTTATGCATCCTGGAGGCCTTTCAGCTCACACCTGAGCCTGTTTTACTCTCAGCTCCCACAAAAGGCTGTGTTTACTTCCATTACTTCAATCTCTCTTTCTATCTCTCACACACACTCTCTCGATCTCTTTCTCTCTCCTTCTTTCACGCCAGGGGCTGAGATGGGTGGAGAGATATAGTGAGAAAACACTGAGAAAAAGAAAAGGGCCACGTTTCTTTGACAGAGAGATGGTGGGCCACAGAAACTGATAAAGCAAGTGGAGGCATTGAAAAAGGTGTAAGGAGAATACAAGGAACAAAGTCTTTCAATGCCATTCCTGTAACATTAAAAGCAAAGCGTGACATAGCTAGAAAGGGTGTTGCAGCTAGAACTGATTCAGTTTCAACATCGTTTTATAAAAAAAAAAAAAAACACACACACATACACACACTCCCTACCTGTACTGAGAGAGCAAGAAGCCCCCGATTGATGAGCCACAGATGGAAAACGCCATGGCAACCACCCCGTTCCACAGCCCGAGCTCTCTGGCTGTCATGTGGTGGTCCAGCAGGAAGAGAGGAAACATGGTGACGGCCCCCTGTTCACCTGTAAAATATAGGATTACATCAGCACATACAAACAAAGTTCAACAAGTGTAAATGCACTTTTCTCTGAGCTTCAGATAGAGATAAAAAAGACCAATACAATTGACCGGATTATTGAAAATGTGCTGGATTCTTATCACATTGCATCAGAATTTTCTCAAAACAGGTTTTAAACTCCTGAGAACATACAAACTTAGTCAAAACAAAACACTTGTTATCTGAGAATGGGACAATAATTCTAACCTGAGAAGAGGCCATGTTTTCGCACTTTAGTCCTTAAAGGATCAGTGCCTGAATTGCCTTCCAGTCTTTTTTTATTTTTTTCTCTGAGAGTCTGTCACTTAAACTCAGACAAATGTGACAAAAACAAAAGCTGGCAGTGAAAATGCTGCCGTTACATTGTGGCGAGTCCTGCGTCGCTGTATGATAGCGTGTGCACAGAGGCCTTGGTAACCCACCGCCGTGTTTTATTTAACGGCATTGTCATTATTTATGGAGTCTGCCTTCAGTTCGACAGCGAGACAGCCCGCTGAATGACAGCTCTGAGACTGCCGTCAAAAAGAAACTGCGCTTCCGGGGTCCCCGGGATGAAACCGGTGAGAAACAAAAACAGAAAAATCAGTCGTTTCTCTCGGAGTTCTTTTACGGTCGCTGACAGCACCACGTGAACGCTTTGACATTGCTTTCTTTGTGAGGAACGGAGTCTGACAGTAGAACTAAATCTGTAAAAGATGTTGTAAAGTCTGTAATGTGATGGCAACAATGAACAATGGGAATAATTTTTCACATTCAGCACATCTTTTCTTCATATAATGCAGCTATAATGTATGCCACCCAGGTCCAATGCGTTAAAGGAATAAGGATGCAGTTTTACATAAGGTTGAACGCATAAAAGCCAGTCACATTCACTTTGTAGTTTGCACACAAAGCATTAAAAACTACTTGTTACTTTGCATATTATGTTTTGACTAAAGCCAAAATAAACAGTTCCAGCCTTATCCTTGAGAAAATCTGGCAAAGTTCCAGCATAGCCAAAATTAATTTGAAGACTACAGTAACCTGACCACAGGTAGAACCACAGAGGCCTCTCATTACCATAGTAAAATCAAAAAGGCTTCTAAGCCACACTTAAAGATGTCACATGATGCAATTTAAATTTTTCATTTCTCTTTGGAGTGTTACAAGTTCTTGGTGCATAAAGAAGATCTGTAAAGCTGCAAAGACTAAAGTCTCAAATCCAAAGAGATAGTCTTTATAAAAGTTAAGAGTCAACTATGCCTACCTAACAGGCCTTGTTCTAACACGCCCCCACATGTCTACATCACGATGTGGGAAGATTTATATAAGGCCACGCAGATGTTCACGCAATGAAAGAAGACGTAACTTTTATTGTCGCTGTTGCTATCGCCACCGATTCAAGAATTTGAGTGAACTTCACAAGGAATGGACTGAGGCTGCGGTCAAGGCATACAGACGTGTCATGGGATTTGGCTTCATGGAATTACTGAAATGAACTTTTCCACAAAATTCTAATTTATTGAGATGTATGTATTAATAATAGTATCAGTTTAATATTTTTTTTATACATAATATTTTATATAGGGCCGGGACTCAATTAAAAAAATTAATCTAATTAATTAGAGGCTTTGTAATTAATTAATCGAAATTAATCGCATTTTAATCGCATATAAATATTTGACCTGAGAACAGTGAGAAGTAATTTTTTTTCACATGGATTTATAGTATACCATTGAATAATGACTGAATACATAAGCTTAAGCAACAAAATATTGTTTATTTTTGTTCACCCAAGTTCAGCAGACAAGTGCAATTTTTGCCATGAAGTGTAGCAATAGCATATTTAGAAACAATTTAGAAATAGTACATTTCACAAATTCAGGAAGCTTATAGGTGCTGGAACCTTCTGTAAAGTGTTTTTTAAGTAAAACACAATACTGTCAAGTACATTCAGAACATTGGAAACACTGACTATTAGAAAACATTTCTCTGTTGCTTCAGAGGCCATAACATACTAAGTTCAACACTCAAAAACCTTTGCCAAAACAATAAAGAGTTCAACATAAACTGTTGCACCAACAAAATAATACATAGTTCAACATAAAGTGTAAAGTCCACGCTAGCTGCTATATGTTTTGCATTTAGGTGATACTTGAGGTTCGATCATGTCCTGCGGTGATATGCGAACGCTAGTTGGTGCTCCAGTATTATCGGTCCCGCCGAAACTCATCCAGTGAGAAACGTTCCGCAGTGCAAAAATAAGTTATTAAAAATGCGGGAAATTTTTTTCTGTAATTAATTAATCTTAATTAACGCGTTATTTTTTGTGTAATTAATTAATCTTAATTAAAGCGTTAAAGTCCCGTCCCTAATTTTATATAATTAAAAAACAAAAGATTTTGATGAATCTGCATTTCTACTAAAAGAAAAAATAAAAATAGTAAAAAAAAAAAATATTTAAAAGGAATACTGCAGAACAAACAGTGTTCATTGTGTCAACATGGTATTTTAAATGCACACGAAATACCAAATATTATCAATAAACAGTCAATATTCTGCAAATCTTCTCATATGTGCAGTCAACGTTCTGCCTCAGTATTTTTTTTTCTCCTACGCTGCTTCAAACTAATTATTTTTTTAAGCAGGGACTGAAAACAAACAACAAGGCTGCTTATTTATTTCTATAAATAATCTCAGAGCAACAATTGTCCATTTCACATGGGATTTCATTAGACATCCACAAAAACACAGGAGGAAAGCAGAAGAGGGGAAGCACTGGGAGGAGAAAGAGGGAGAGAGAGAGAGAGAGAGACAGACAGAGAGAGAGTGGGGAGAGATGCTGTATCAGTTCGGTTAACAACGAGAGATAATGGGGAACAGATGAAGACAAAAATGGAAAACAGTTTCAGGATGAGACGGAACGATTATTCAAGTCTCAAAAAGCAAACAAACGCACCATAAAGTATATGTTATTTTTGTATTTGCTGGAGTTCTTCCCTTCCATTAAGTTGTTAACTGTCAGTGAGTTAAATTTGAGAAACAATTTGGTCTAATTAATGGACAAATCATTAAGATGGGTTTTATAAATTACATCAATCGCTTCACTGTAAATATCAAACTCAAAATTTCACTCAAAATTGATCAGATATCTCCTTTCTCACAAACCCCCAAACAACAAGACAGTCAAGAACTTTAGTGAATAATGATTTACTTTTCAGTCTTTTCGTCACACTATTATAGAAGGTTTGCAGTGGATCATTAGGACTTAATTTTTCTTTTAGAATTTTTTTTTTTTTTGCATTAAAAAAAGAAAGTCCAGGATATTCTCCAAATATTCTTTTTTTTTTGTGCGCCACAGAACATAGAAAGCCATACAGCTTTGGAGCAACATGCAATGAAAACAACACTTTTACTAATCTTCAAAAGAGTGTGAGAACTAACGAGTGTGAGATGCTGACTAAAAGCAGCAGTATGATACATCTCAAAGTCCCCAGTGTCTTCAGCATGGGAACAGCCTGAGGATCCTGGGACCTCCCAGTTATTGTAGATTACCGTGCTGTGTGTATCTGCATCTATGTGTACTTGAGCAGGTCACACAAATCCATTGTAAATGCTCCTCAACCAACGACAAGCCCCATACCAAGTCTCTACGGACCTCTGAGGTTATAATCTGCAAAGGTATAGGTTATTCCCTTTACATTCTGGGACACAATGACATAATTGTTTGGATGAAACAAAAGCATCGAGGAATATCACTTGCACCGTTAACTATGTGAATGCGAGCAAAGATACAGTGGTATGGATAGGGAACAGAGACGCAGCCTATTCAAAGTGTGATGTACTGTAAGCTCACATATCTAAACAGAATGCTTTTTAATGTTCACACCCGAGTTACACAATGCTCCAGACAATGGGAAAACAATGTAGGTCAACTAAAAGACATCACATACTTTTACTCATCTTCTTTCTTCGGAATTTCTGTGTTCTCCATCACTCTCTACTCACGCGCTTTCTCATCATACCCAATGCCCCCTGTACCCAACCATCTCTCTCGCTCTCTTTGACTCTCTCTCATAGTTGACCATGTGGTGGGTGTTCATTAATTCATCCCCCCTGCAGTCCTCTGCGTTCCCTCTGGAAAATATTTGCCTCCTGTTCGCATCACCCCTCCACCCCTCCACGCGCTACTACGTTCCCTTGCCCCTGCTGTACGGGACAGAGGGAGGGCAGCATCAGGCGATATTCATGCATCTATGTGTGCATGAGTGTGTGTTATGTATATATACAGCTGGAGAAAGACAGCGAGACACAGAGAAAAACTGGCATTCTACTTCTATAGAGAATCAAACTTTAAACCCCCAGAAGTACACTCCCACCTCCAGCTGGACTCTTCCCAGGGAAGCTCCACGTCTGGCCCAATCCCAGCCCCCTCCATCCCACCAATGTCCACCCCCACACCAATCACCCTTTATTAACGCCTGGGCTCAAATAACTTCTATATGACACATTTTGGTAATAATCTGTAATGCAATACAAGCACTAGATGTCATGAAACAACATTAAGTGTAGTGCAATTGATTTGTCTTCTTAGTGAGACACTTACTTTATTACTTACTACAGTCCAATAAACACTGTATTAAAAAAAAGTTAATAAGGAACTATATTTTGTGAACTCCTATGTAATATTTATGTTCATATAAAGCTAAATGAGAAGCATGCAATAAACAAAAAAAAAGGCAAACGTCCATTTAAAGGAATGTTGCATTCCAAGCACAAGACTTATGACTATAACTTCACCATAAACGTGCATTATAAAATAATTGTATAGCTTTTGATTGAAATTTATTGATAAACAAATTAAACATAATTTTCTTAAATAAATACTTGTATTGTTTTTTTTTCAGAAAAAAAAATTACACACTCCTATAAAAATAAAATAAAAAAAACTTACATTTACTTTAATAAATATAATTAATAAAATATTAAAGACGTATTTTTAGGGAATAAATCCTGAATTTTTCTTGAAAGTGTAATTTCTTATCCCACTGGCGAATTGGTATTTTTTATTGTATTTTATTTTTTCATTAAGCATAAACTGCAAAAAGGACTGTTCGATTTATGCTAAAAATGTTAACGAGAATAAAAAATGGAAAAGGAAAAAAAATATATATTATTGTACGCAAATTAGATGCAAGTACATGTTTCTTACTTTAAATATGTTTATATTTTCTGAAAACTAAGACACAAATACTACAAATAGTAAGTATAGTAAGTATTTTTAAGCAAATTGTGTTTTGCTTGCACACAGATGTTAGTGCATTAGTAAACTAGTTTGTGTTCTGTTTAATAGTGATTATGATGATGATCGGAGGAGAAACCTTATAAAACAGATTAAGAGGGGGGCTGCCACATGTCCTGTCTGCTTTCGTCTGCTGAAGCTCATCCGATTACAATGCCAACTCTCTCTCTCTCTTTGCCAGAAACACATACACATGATACACAAAACTTGGTTTTCTGATTAAATTGTTCTGAAAAAACATACAACACTTAAACGAAGTGACACAAACAAAATACATTAACATAAACAGTGCAGCACATATTTATGTATTCAGTTTTCAATAAGAAATATCACAGAGACACAAAGAGACTCTAAGCCAGACATAATCCCCTTCTGGTGCTAAACACCACATTCAGCTCACTGAAAGTGATTCATTAGCTTCTATTTACACTATGTCTATATTCATAGATTCAGATCATGCACAGAAGTTGGGCTTGTGGTTAAACGCTGGTGCAAAACTAAATGAAAGACTTCAATATCAGTTCCAGTGTACAGACATTCAGAAATGAACTGGGTGACCAAACCGTGTATGGTTCCTGATGTTTAGTTGCTTCAAAATCTTTGAGAATAATGTGACCGTGAGCATGGAAAAGGGCGAGACTGCCATCTTGTGGAAAAACAACACATTACCATGACTTAGTTTCAAGTTCATGGTCAACTTATTCAACCATTTATAAGGAAACATAGATGTACTTTGATATATCCAAATAATTTAAATCAACCCATCTGATGTCGAATTGTGCAAATATCTTACCTAGTTTGTAAGTGAGAACGTAGAACATTGTCCATGGCGTTCCTGGCACAGACAAGAGCTTCCTCCACACCTTCCATGGCTGCATCACATCCTTTGACCCTCTACGTCCTTCTCCCTGTCCCCGCTGAGACTCTCCATCCAACACCGGGGCACCCCACACGAACAGAGCAACACCACCGTACACGCACGCAAGCAGGGTGAACATCCACCCCCAGCCTGCAACATCAATCACAGCCAGGAGCCCCCCTCCAGCAAAGACAGACCCAGCTTTATACCCCACCACCTGCACAGTGTTTCCTAGACCCAGCTCCCCCTGACCCCTGAGTAGCCGCACGGCCGCCCCGTCCGCCGCAATGTCCTGCACTGATGCCAGCAGGTTCATAGCGAGCAGGGAGCCCGCTACGCCAATGTACTGAACATCAGGTGAGATGGTAGCGCTTACCAAACAGGTGAGGGCCAGACCAGCCACTGTGCCCACTAACCAGCAGCGCTTGGTGCCAGTTCGATCCACCAGAGGGGCCCAGAACACCTTGAGCACCCAGGGGAAATAGAGGATTTTGGTGAGGCTGATGTTGGTGAGGGAGTGGCCAGCACCACGCAGGTACACTGGGAGCAAAGAAGACTGCAGGCCATACGGAATGCCCTGGATGAAATAAAGGAGACCCAGGAACACCAGTTTGTCGTTCATCATTGAGAAAGTCGGGTTTGGGGAGCCTCAGCTCATTGTTGTACTCTGTAATCAACACAAGCAGAGTGTTTGGCATGGACTTGTCAACATAAGTTAGCATAATGGTTTCAATTTAAGACATTTCTAATCAAGACAAGACAGCACAAAATTTGAACTAACAGATAACGTCATACTTTCCCAGTTGATTGATTACAGTACAGTAAAATGAATTAAATACACACACATTTGCATACATTTCAAGAACAGAAATATGAAGACTGGATAAAATCAAGTTTTCACAATAATTTTGTTGATATACAGTATTAAGAGTTAAGGGCTTTTACAGAGGGGATTTGGGGTATATTTTTTCTCACTCAGTGAATCAGGGAATACAGTCAACATCCAAAAAAAACAAACAAACAAAAAAAAAACACTTAACACACAAGTGTTAAAAAAAAAACTGGAAAGTCTGGCGTATGGTAGTGCTACTGAAGGGAATATTTCGGATAGTTTGTTTCTCATGGTTTCTACAATGAAATTTCTTCTCATTTTGAGGAAATGCCTTTTAAAGATACGTATTGTATTTGAAATCAGAAGCAAAAAGATAAAATGTACCAAGGTAAACACACATGTATCATGGATGTGTACTTTACACTAGTTTGAAAGAAGACATGTTAAGAGAGCAAAATAGACCCAAACCATACTTGCATGGTATGTTATTGCCAGTAGTACGTTACCTTTCCTTAAAAACACAAACCAGCATTGCAAAGAGTGCTGAGTGGTTCATTCATTTACTGCACGTCATTCATTAATGACATAAAATAATATCACATCTGGATATAACTGATAAAAGTAAAGCGTCATTAGATAACTTTTATATAACGTTACATTCTGAAAGCTAACGTTACTACGTTAAACATTAAAATATAAATAATCGAGAATTAAATATTCAATGACGATTTCATTTATAGTCATAAACAGTCCATTACTGTCACAATATATGCTCGAGGCACTTGAGGGAGGCTAACAATTAGGTTTAAGAACCACGCAAACTATGTATATAAAAATGTGAAAATAAGTATAGCAAATATCTTACTGTATTTACAGGTAAACGTCTCTGTCACCAGCTGTGATCGATGCAGCATAACCCTCGGTACTTCCGCGGGAGCGACTGACGTATCGCACTCTTTCAACCAATCAGCATAGCTCTCCTGAGCAACTAAATCAACGGCGCCACCCGTCATTACAGCGGTACTGCAGCGTATGACTCTAGGAATGTAAGAAATCGCACCCTCCCGTCTCAAACTTCATCTTTTCTCCTACAACTCCCATTGTTCCACTCGAACACGTTTCTGACACCCAGTCTTCGTCGTAATTTGTCTTTTGTCATCCTCAATTCTTGGTGATAATGGTTTCTATATACACCGCAGATTTTAGGGTTTATAAACCCTCATTGCATGTATGGTAATTATTTTAGCCATCAAGTTATTTCATTGATAAACATAAAAGACATCTTTATTCAAAAGTAATACAGCTTTTACTTGAATCAAGTGGTAATTGTGATGCTATTTACTTTTACAAATAATATTATTTTTAAACATTGATCACTTAAAAACACATGTTCACATCTATGTTTTTATGACAAAGACATGAAATGATAAACAGATTTTTGAGGACCAGTTGGGCTTCTACGGATTGCCACACTTTGCAGAACTTTTTGGATCAACCTTAAAAACTTGAGTTGGTTTATAAATTAGAGCCCAGTGAACAATGCAAGCCAACATGACTACCCCTCCCCCCCCATACGACACCACTGTAGAAGCTTTGCATGAATTTAAATAGGCACATAAATTTAGTCAAGTTTTTATTTATCAAAAATGCTTTTCATTATACTACAGTTGTTTATATGGGTTGTATGATTCATACAGCTGGTGGGTCTTCGTTTGTATACATTCATTGAATCCAATTAATTCCCACACAAGGCTAGCAGGATCGTCTCATAGTCTCCTTTGGTGTCATCCTAAAACAAACAAAACACAATCTTCAACAACAGAATCTATACAGTACAACACATTAATTTGTTTATGTTTTGAAGAGTATAATGATGATGAGATTTAAAATTTGCTAACTGAGATTTACCTGGATGTCCTGGTAGAGGCTCTTGCCAAATTTATTCTGGTACTCTTGCTTGATTTTGGCCAAGTCAATCTCAGAGCGGCCCACCATTATTCTGGTCAAGATCTTGCCTTTATAACCAGAGCCCTGTGAAAACACAATGTCACACTTAGTGGTTCTTTTAGTTTTTAATTCATATTTAAAACATAGATATATTTAAAACGGTTGTCATGTTGTTTTAAATTTAAAATGGAGCAATTAGATTGCCAGTTACACTTGCCTTCATTGCCTGATTTAGTTTTTCAGCAAAGAAAGCAGACTTGTTTCCAGCACATTTCACTGTTGAAAAGATAAGTCACAGTGATAAGAAAAGATGAAAATATTTATTTTGGAAATGTCATGCAAAAGCCATCTTCTGTTTCAGAGCTTAAAATAACATTGTCATATTGCATACAGTAAAAAGAAACATTACAGTATGACAAGAATGCTATTTTAAGAAAGTAATTTAAATCTTAAAAAGGCATGGTACATCTAAGAGGATCTGCAGCAAGTTTTCAGTGAAATACCTGCATGCGATTCCATTTTAAAATGCAGCATGTAATGCTCGGAACAGATATGAAGGTTTAAGCGTCTCACCAACAGCAATCAAGCACTGCTCAATATCACCCTTCAACTCCAGATCAATGGCTTTTGCGACATCCACTTTACTGTACTTGGAGTACAGCTGAAACACTAAATATAAAATAAAAAATGTCATTATCATTATCATCATAATCATCATCATAACAAAAGGTGGAATTTAAAAAAAGGAAGGTGGAGGAAGTCAACCATACCTCTCCTCAGGTGACAAGCATTCCGTGAAGTGAGGATGTCAATGAACACGCCACAGTCTGTGCCTTTTCTTTTCTCTCCTGCTTCGTACAAGGCCTACAGGCAGAATCAGAAGTCAAACGAAAAGTAGATACAATGACCAACCACTTATACACAATACAAGTTTAATTACCCTGGCATCTTTGTCAGCCAACTCCTCTTGCACAGACCGGTCTTCACTTCTGGAAGCCTGTGAATACAAATAAAAAGTTTAACAACAAGCAAAGGCACTTTGTGCCAATTCAAGTCATAAATCACTATCCTAGTAAGTAGCAGAATCAGATGTGTTAGACATCCAAACCATGCAGTAATGGGACAGACAGAATCAAGAAAAACTATAGGAGCAAAGCCAACCTTGCAGAGAGCAAGCAGGGCATTCCTGAAGTCTCCACTTGTCTCAGACTTGATTTCCGCCTCTAGATCCTTCTTATATTCTATAAATAGAAGTCACAAACAATTTTCAAACAGTATATACTGAATTCACATACCATAAATCACAAGTGTCTCTTGAAGGGCCACTGTCCTGTGGAGTTCAGATCCACACCTAAATATACACACCTAAACCAGCCAAGCAAGATCTTCAGGATTACTAGAAACTTTCAGGCAGGTGTGTTGGGGCTAAACTTTGCAGACAATTGGCCCAACAGGAGCAGGATTAACACTCATGCCATAAGCATATTTTAAAGGATAACTGGATGAAAACTAGCAGTAATGTTACCTTGTTTGTAAACCTGTTTGATCTCTCGGATCTCTTGATTAGTCCTAGAGGCCAAAATCTCGATGAGGGTTTCTTCATCTGTGCCCAAACCCTGAAGAGAAATGGACTCTTTAAATTATACAGCCCATGTCAAATCTTGTGTTTAAGAAGACATGCAGGCCTAGTGGTTGTCCATTAAAATCTCCACCAGATGTGGAGTAAAAACATGAAGTTTCTCTATCCACAGTCTGAAAATAATGTTACCTTCATGGCACCTTTGAGAAGAAAGGCATCATACTGAGCTGGGGTCATCAACAGGGCCAGAACCACTTCTTCCAGCTCACCTTTAAGAGCAGCTTTCAAGTTTACATCCAGAGGCTGCGCAGAGTAAAATAAGTGGTTTAGGTGAGGGAGGATCCAAACAGCATAAATGTGTTGATTTCAGGTCCAGTGAATGTGATACCTTGCCAATTGCTTGCTGGTAAGCGGCCTTGATTTGCTGGCGCTGGGCATTGCTCCTGCGGACCAGCGTTTCAATGATTGTGAGCTCATCCACACCTGAGAATAAAAACTTTTGTCAACAGAGCAAACAGATGCAGAATGCAAAGATGAGAAAGTATTTTATTAATTCATCCAAGATTCATGTACCAACCTTTGGTCTTAATAGCCTTGTCCAAGACAGTTGCATCCGCAGCTGCATTAAACTGAGCAAAGGGCTTCACTGTGCCCTGTCCCCCCTAAAGGCATGAGAGACACTTATTCAAATCCTTTAAAAATAGCCGACATAAAATTACAAACTGATTTACAGCAGACCAGTCGAAGTAGGTTAATAATAATAATAGTTCAAGATGCGCATTTTAGGAAAGAAACACAGAAATATCAATGATCTTGCCCTTAAACAAAAGGAAAATGGCTAGAATGGGGAGTGGAGTACATTCCTATCGCTGACTCAGTCTAGTGGGTTCAGATTCTCCAGAAAGTTGAAGAAACTTACGCTGATTTCTTGTGCGGTGTTGTCTTGAATGCCTTGATAGGAAAGCTGCTCCAGAAAAGCATTAATGAAGGACATTTTGGCACCTGGAAGTCAACAGCTAAACCTACAATACATGTCGGAATGTTAAAATAACATACAGTTTATCAAAAAGCAGAATCCTGTATAAAAAATTAATGATCTACGTTTCCTAGCAGTTTTAATGAATTTTACAGGACGCACATGATTCAGCAACAGAACAGATCATTAAAGTCTGTCATGCGTCAATCACAAATACTGAAAACAACAGAATTCACAAAACCAGGATGTGGAATTCAGCTCGAAGTGTGAAAAGTAAGCGACACTATTGCACAACTTTGTTGCAAAACTTTCATTAGCAACTTTTTTCCCCTCATTTTTTATTCTCATTTGCATTTTATGGTTATGGTAAACCAAAACAACGCTATCATAAATATGTATAGCTTATATAAAATAAAATAAAAATCCTGAAAGCACTATCGGAAGTTACACAACGTGTAAGAAGTAAAGAAAATCCCAGTTTCCCCACTTACCAACACCGAATGCACAGCAAACGAGCAAGAGGAAAGTCTTCAGCTCTATTTATGCTCAGAGAACCCCACCTAGCAACATCAGCATAACTGTTGCGTTAGAGCTGGGCGTCAACTCGACCAGCCTGCTTTCTTCTTTCCGTATATGGCACCCGCTTCGATGGTTAAAAAAATAATAATAATTAATGGGCTGCATATATATGTCTGGTTAAAAATAAATAAATAAATAATATCCTGCATATCTATCTCTATCGCTAGCTCGCTCGATCCTTCTCTCTCTTAAAGTTGCATCCAGTAATTTATTTTAAAAATGGGTTTTAAATCAAGAACACTGACGTCTGTTGCGTAATAAAAACTGATTTATTTCGCCTCATGGGAGGAGACATATTCAAGTGAGATCACATGACCATGCTTTAAGGCGATAAATTAATCGTGGCTCATTAGAATAATTGCAAAAATATTACATCATTAAGTTATACTGTACAGAATTCACAACCTGTACGCACTATGGGTAGCTGAAATATGAAACAAGTATTGTTATTTAGGTAGTGTATTATCACATAGTCCAACTCATTTGAAATGTATCATAATTCAGGGAACTCAGGAGGCGTGGGCCTAGATTGACATGGCAGCCATGCATGAATAGTAAACCACAGACAGCCATTGTCTTACCCAGAGACAGTTGTCTTGCCTCATGCAACACTTAAACCTGACATTGGGTGCAGAGTTTCCACAAATTCATTATAGAGCAGGCTGGATAAAAATAGTGCAAAAAAAAACATTAGTGTAAATTGTGTCATTTAACTTCACTAATTTAATTGTGTAAAACCAGAATTACAATTTTCTGTGGGGCATGCATGCATCTAAAGTCATCTGGTGATTAAAAAAAATAATAATCACAGACAGCTTTATCCCAAAGCAATGCGAAACAATACAAAATAGAGTTAAAAAGAATATAATTAAAGTGAAAAATTAAGTTTAGAAATTAATACAGGAACAATATTTTTTAATGAAAGTTTAATGGATTTGGTTTTTCAAGTTATTTATTTATTTATTTTACTACTATTATTATACATCTACTTAGTTATTAATTTACATTTTAATTTCTGGTTTGGGCCTCCACGTTACACAGCCTTCAGCCATGAATGTATTTGTTCTCAGGAGGAGAAAAAGTAGAAATGCTGTTGCCAAAAGTATGCAATGTGAATTATCTGCCTACACACAATCAAGCATGCAAGATGTAGGCAGTTTACGCAACTTTTACAAGTAATTTATGTGAAGCTTTTTATGGCATTCATTTACCAGCATTGTTGAGCAATTTTTTTTCACCATGGTTCAGTAAATATGATAGCACATCATGATCATGTACTGTATCAGACTGAAGAACTCGTTAGAGAAGGTCCTTGAAGAACAAACAGAGACAAGCACTGCTTCCGAAGTTCCAGTTCTACGTCATTCTTCTATACACACCAACCAAAAGATGGCAACGAAGAGAAAACATACCTATCAATTCACATTCCTTAAACAAAAGATTGACTGTTTCAGAAAGATACAGCCAGTCATTGCTGTTTTTTGAATGCAGACCTGTTGAGACATGCATTTAGGAACAAGACTGACCTGACACTGCCCAAACAGATCTTGTCATGTTCTCTGCCCTTTACTTTTTTTCCAGTATTTCCTAACACCAATTCTTGATCATGTAAACCTAGTCTAAACTACCCTTCTTCTTTATTTGACTTGTACATGCATCTAATAAATGGAATTTCTTACTTTCAGACATTTCTGCCTAAAATTCGTTAGTGGAACTGAGTATTATTGATTTACTAGTTGCTCAATGTGATCTCCATATGTATTAAAGTATGATTTTAAAGATTTGCACCAGTCAGCGAGATCACCTAGGTTTATTTCAACAGGTGTAACACATTTGACAGCTTTCATTTCTATTACATCTGCATTGTTTACTTTCATAGACTGTATAATTGTATTTTTTTTTTTTTTAACAATGCAGGTGCATGAAGACAGATACCAGGCAGGTCATGAGAAGATGATGTCTGATCAAATGGTTCTCAATTCATGAAAAAAAGTAATACATTATTAAGGAAAGACAGTAATTCACAAACCTGACGGATGACCACAATGTAGGTTTTCCATCAGCACTGTACTAAAGAGATAGACCTGTCTAGATCTAGTTACAATCTCTATCTCACACATTGGAAACCTGATGACAGTCTGCAGCTTGTGTCGGCCTTTCAAGCAAACTAATGCCACCTGAAACCTCATCCACTGAGGTTAATATTTAACAAGCGTTGAGAGTTTGGTTCCTCACAAAAACAAGCATCTTTCCAGTTTTTCTCCACTGTGTTTGGCGTCAAGGTCTTCCTACAAATAACCACAGTCAAGTGTCATTTTGAATCCAGGTAACCCCTCTGATTTACTAATTCCATATTTCTCTAATCTGATTTGTAAGTGATTAGTGATGATTTCACTGATTATCCTAATGTTTAAATGTCTGATTCAACAAGATTTACTCAATGTAAGTTCTTCTGTCTGTTATAGGCAGAGGTAGCTTTTGTTTACATAGAAAAAGTGTTCACACCCTTACTGCTTAATCCTGGTTAACAAGTGGTAGCAAAATGCTTTTACACAATAGGTTTACACTTTTTAATATCAAATACACTGGGGGATGAGTTTGCTTTTCTAATCAATAATTTCTGGGAACATTGAGACAATTCCTAAAATTTGTTGTGGAAAAGCTATCATTTAAGTTGCATATACCTTATTGAACAGCATTGCTCAGTTTGCATGTTTGAGAGTGTGAAGGAATCCTGCAGGTGTCCTGTACAGCCACGTCTGAGTGTAACCTGCAAACAGTGTTTCAATGTATCATTGTGACATGTGTACTTTGTACAATTTCCATTCAAAACAGAGATACGAACACTCTGGCATCATGTATGCCAATTCTGGAGCAGAAAATGTGTCCATGTCTTTGAACTTTATGGGCAGGAAGTTGCGTAACCATACTGTTGCCCCAGCAACAAAACAACGTAAGTATATATCACAATCACACATGTGCCTACTCCTTCCGTTCATCTTGAGTTTTGTGTCATCAGACTCTAGTGTGTGTATATATATATATATATATATATATATATATATATATATATATATATATATACGTGTGTGTGTGTGTGTGTGTTTGTGTACACACATGCATATTTCCCAAGTTCTCAGTAGTGTTTATCAATGTTCTGTTGACCCTGTTAATGGGGTGAATGTAAAATGTTATTAAATTTATTTTCATGAGAGGATTAATTTCCAAAACCACACTGACTAAGAGCATCTAATTTTCTTATATCAGGCTAACACAGTGTTTTCTTTCAATATCTCTAGGTGCCTGGGAGAGCACTGACCTCTCTCAATATCAGGATGATCCAGTGGTCTCCACCCGAGCTGTACTTTCCCATCCCATTGTGTCATCAGAGGAACTGCCAGGCAGTATTCCTGATCTAAGAGAACAGGTTCAGTGGCGTAGACCATGTAACATCCATAATACTCGCCTAGACCAGGATAGAGATAGAGGTGGGTTGAATGTTCCTGTCACCTCCCAGAATCTATAGCCTTGACTCTCAGTATTGTCTAATATTGGTTTAGCATTTAAACTAACACCTAATTAATCTAAATGACTCATGAATCTTAAAGGGGGGGTGAAATGCTCGTTTTCACTCAATATCCTGTTAATCTTGAGTACCTATAGAGTAGTACTGCATCCTTCATAACTCCAAAAAGTCTTTATTTTTATTATATTTATAAGAGAAAGATAGTCTGTACCGATTTTTCCCGGAAAACACGAACGGCTAGAGGCGTGACGTGTGGGCGGAGCTAAAGAATCACGAGCGCCAGTAGGCTTTTGAGTTGAGAGCATGTGGAAGCTGTGACACAGATCCAGAGGCTGAAATTTAACAAGAGCAGCATCAGCAAAGGCGGTATGCTATGTGGTATGTACTGAAACTGTATATATTTGCTTAGCGGTTTTGGAAAATGACTAAGTTCCACTTTATTTATTTATTTTTTAAAGCTGTACATGTGGAAAGTGCAGTTTGATGGCAACATCGCATGTTGTTTACTTGATGTGCTTACCCGCTGATAGCTAAGTTAACAACACAGAGATATTTGAAGCAGTTTTACTCACCGCATGTGGTTCCAACACACAATCGTGACCCTTTTCCGTTGGGACTGCATTATCCTTAAGAAATAAACGATGTGCAATCCGAAATGCAGGGAACAAACAAAAACACTTGCACAACTCCGTTGATGCTCTGTAAAAATAAACTCCATCCACTGGTCCCTTAATGCTGTTTCTCTTTTGGTAATCTGTGCAGGGTTGTCTTGCCCTGGCAACCAAAAACACACTTCTTTTGTGACTTTTCGCGACGCTCTCGCTCTGATCAGGCTGTGCTCAGCCTCTCTCTGCTCTGCTATATGGGAGCCATATAAGGAAATTCCGCTCCATCTAACGTCACACAGAGCCATACTCGAAAAAAACTTTCCGAAACTTGTGACAAACCGGAAGAGGTTTTTTTGGAACAAAAATACTCCTTCAAACGTACAACTTAATTTTTGAAACTTTGTCCATGTTTAGCATGGGAATCCAACTCTTTAATAGTGTAAAAAACTCAGTATGCATGAAATAGCATTTCACCCCCCCCCCCCTTTAATATTATGTAGCTACAGTAACTTGATCTAATTAAACTTTTTACCAAATTCTGTAAACTTAATTTAAAGAAATTAAAAAGGCAGATAAACCATCTTGACATAAACCAAAAGAAAAAATAAAATATTTAAATGTTTCTTTTTTTTTTTCTTTTAAGCAAGCACATCTGGAACAAGCGTTTCAACATGATGTTTATGCCACTGAAAATGTTACAAGAAGAAACTTCATTAAAAAAGTGAAAATAATCTATGTTTAAGTACTTAAAGTCAAAGAAAATTCTGTCATCATTTACTCCAAATCTTCGATGCAGCTTAATGCTTGGTTACCAATATTCTTTAAAAAATTCCCTTTTTGCTCCACAGACAAGTAAAAAAAAAATTTTTTTTTTACATGTTTGGAATAACATGACAGAATTTTAATTTTTGGGTGGACAAACTGAAGGTATAAATACAGATGTGTTTTGGCATGTACAGACATGTTTAAATAATTTAAAAGGTTTATTCAGTGCTATTGTGGAAATATTATGATGTTCATTTAATAAAGTGCATACAGTAATTACTTTGTGTTCAGCCCCTCACTTAATTGCTTATTTATTTAAACACATTAAACTGTTAATTTAGTTTTAAATAAATACAATAATTATTAAATAATTTATTATAATTAAAAACTAAAATGTTGTGTGTGTGTGTGTGTGTGTGTGTGTGTGTGTGTATCTATATATAATGTATATGTAAACTGTAAAATTGAAATAATAATAATAATAATAATAATAAAATGTAAAATTAATGATAAAAATGTATAAACAAAAGATTTTACAAATTTTAAGATTTGAATGGTATTGTTTTACTGGATATGTGTTTGTTTATCTTACTATATAACATAAATGACTCAATTACCAGTCTAGCTAATTAACCCTGTTACTGTACATTTACTGCACTCTGTTGTCTGGAATATACTAGACAAAAGGCTGTCACTGATCTATCCCCCATGTAGAGGAAGTGCTTTGTAAAATAAGTTCCAGACTCCTCATCAGAGCCTGAAGAGTGAAGTGTCACTGTAACTGCATGTTAATATTCGAAGGTGCAGCCAAATGTGAGGTCTCATGGCTGAGGAAAGGTAGACTCAAATGGAATACGTTCAAACGCTGGATCGGCACAGACTGTCACCGTGGTCCAAAACCCAGTGGCCAAGGTAGGTCCCGCCAGTGAAGATTCGACATACTTAAATTCCGATCAAAATTCATTTATTTCCATCCAATTTTAATCACAGCACCCAATATGTCTTCTATGAGTGCAAGTGTAAGACATCCTGAAGATAAGGCTCCAGGGGATGTCAAGATGTTTATCCCATACGACTCTGCTAAGCTATGCATAACACAAGTATGTAGATGTCATTCCTTCCTGGGCTAATCTGGTATTTTGTGTATAGTTTTTTTGTAATGTTTATGAATAGATATATCCATCCGATTTAACCTAAGCCTGTGTGTTTTGCTCAAGAACATATTATCCAAGAGTTTTGGTTTGCTTCTTGCACTAGTCACATGTTCATCACTCCCTCTGTTGTCCTGGGGCCATCTGATGTCATGTGATGTTGGTTCTTCAAGGCCCATTGATGACCACACATTACTGAAACAACTCAAAACCTAGAATTCATACTAGTTCTTAAAAAGACATATCTCAGCAGGTTCCAGTACACACCTTGTGTCATTTTTGTTTAGTTTGCCCAATGCAGAGCAGTTGGCATTAAAGAATGTACCCATTCAAGAAATTTAGTATGCAGGCAACTACAACAATGTTTCCCAAATTTTGATTTTGATATATCTTCATTAGTAAGGCTCAAGTACTTCTTCATCAACACAAAACCATAAATGTACTTTAAAATTATACTAGACATTATTCGATATTACAATTAAATGTATTAAAGTGGCCACAATGATTAACTTCTTCACAAAAACTATTTTTAAAGAAGCTTAAAAAGCCACTCTAAAGTGGCTTTAAAATTATATCGTGGCTTAAAGGGACTCGCTAAGTATTTTTTCTCTTCAATAAATGCTTTAATGGTTAACTATTTTAATAAGAAGTTTTAACAGTTCTCGGGGATGATCATGTAAAAACCTGAAAAATAAAATGGCCACTATGTATTTTAGTGGTCTATATGACTGTCACCTTACCAACAGATAGCAGATGATATGATAGCAATGAAGAGCAGACATCAGGAGAGGATTCAAGAACTGGAGGAGAACTTTCTTGTTGCATCACGGGATAATCAGGTGATAAGCTTGTTTACTGATCATTCAGTCAGACAAATAATAAAGTGATTTTGATGATTTTATGGTTAATTTATGTGTGTGTAGGAGAAAACGGCTCACAAAATGAGAACGTATTACCAAAACAAGCTTAACACCCTGAAGCGAATTCTAGATATTTACCAGGAAAAAGTGACCAGAAAAAATGCATACTGGGAGGAGAAGTTCAGGGTGAGTCACAAGCATCATTATTTTGGTTTTACTTCCTGCATTTTCCAAATTCTCATTGGCTTGAACATAGTAGATGTAATTATTAATTCAGGAATAAACTGAAACACATGATGTAACGTGTACAGTATAGCAGTTTTATTATTCTGTCATATTGCTGTCATCTGGCTATTTTTACTGGGTAATATTTTATTGTCCTGGATCAGACACTAGAAGATCTAAATGAAAAACTTAAGGGGGAACACAAAATACTTAAGGAGAGGAACCAAAAAGACTTGGCCTCCTGGGATCAAGAAAAGGTATCAGATTGTGGTAACACACATAAACGTGTATATATATATATATATATATATATATATATATATATATATATATATATATATATATATATATATATATATATATATATATATATATATATATATATATATATATATATATATATATATATATATATATATATATATATATATATATATATATATATACTGAGTTTGTGTGTGTGTTTGTGTGTGTTGTTTATATTCATATATATAAATAAATATATATATATATATAGAGAGAGAGAGAGAGAGAGAGAGAGAGAGAGAGAGAGAGAGAGAGAGAGAGAGAGAGAGAGACTAAGAGACTAGCATCATTGCAAACATTTACAGAACAAGATGATGGAATTGTTCTCCTCCCGACTGGACCTCCTTCACAACCACCAGGCATCAAGTAAGAGCTGTATAATATTGTGCGCTGTTTACAGGATTAAAATGACAGATGTCAATGAAAGGTCAATATAAGTGATGAAAGCCTCTGTCTATTTAACAGCACTGCAGGAGCTGTATTTGGCCAGGGCAGAGATGGGGAAGGTCCAGGAGATGCTCGAGGCCTTTCAGGAGAAGAAAGAACCAGAAAACACATCTGAAGAAAAGGTAGGAAAATCAGTAAAAACATCACTTCCAGCTTGAACTTGAACTTCATTCCGAAAGATTCCCTGCAAAGAGTTAGAAATCAAGACATGTTGTAGTATTTACCAGGCACTGATTTTTGCTGTGAGGCAATGTGTGATTTCTGTGAGACTGAACTCTGCTCTGTAAACAGGACAGTTGTGACTCAGATGTACCACTAGATGGAGCACAAGCTCGTCTGGAGATATTGAAGGATAACCTCTTGAAGAGGGAGAGAGAGATCTCAAAGCTCATGGAAGGACAAGAGCATGTAACAGATCCTGTTGAACAGTCAGCATATGCTCGCCTCCTCAGTGCTGTTATTCAACAGGTTTGTAAAATATACTGAGATTTGTTCCACAACATTAATTGCACACAGTGATACCTCAAAAATAAAACGTTGCTCTTTAAAATTAGAAATGCTACTTTTATCTTTAAAGTCTTGCCTGCAATTTAATCATGACTGAAAAAACAGCTTTCTTGCATTGTTTACTCCAGGCTCATTATGTTTGTGCTGAGCTGACAGAGGCTAGACAACGGTTTGACCAAATGGCAGAGGACAACCAAAAAATTCTGGCAAAGATTAAAGAAAGTCTTGACCAAACAGTGGAAGAGTCCTGCCAGAAGAGCCACGAGGAACAAGAGGATGCACAGCAGAAAATGTGGGATCATGGCATGGTTTCTTAAAAGTCAGAATATAACTAAAGTTAAAACTATCAAACTTTGAATGTAAGCATCTGCTAACTGAATCATACATGATAATTCAGGGCAGAGCCACAGGTGGGGGACGAATCACAGGCCAGGTTACTCCATCATGAGGTCATACAGGTGGCTTTAGAGTGCATCAGAGCAGGGGCTAAACCAACTGTCATTGGTAAATATGATCAATTGATAACTGTGCAAATAAATAGTATTCTCTTTTTGGATAAGCAGTGTAGAAAAGAATCACCACCCTTTAAAATAATCACATTTTGTTGCTTTAAAGGCTGAAGAACACAGTTTTTGTTCTATTCGACTGTATTTACATCCAAGATATAACACCAACATGTAAAAAAAAAAAAAAAACATAATCTCTTAGTTGGAAACAGGATCACCCCCTCCTAAAAAGGACTTGTATAATTAATCTGGTGTAGCTAATCAACTTCTCAATGGCACACAAAGCCATTTAATATTCCACTTTCATTTGCTTAAAAGAGGTAAACTTTTTCTAACTGAGTGATTTTGTTTTTGCTTTTTTCTGACTTGATGTTATATCTTTCATTTGGAATAAATACAGCTGGATATAACAAAAACAGTTCTTCTTCATTTCAGACTGCAAAGCAACAAAATGTGATTCTTTTAAAGGGGGGTGATTCTTTTCTATACCCACTGTATATAGCAAATTCTTTCTGTGTTATTCCTAGAGACTGACACGACTGAGGCATGGACGGCAGAGCTGGATGAAAGAGTCAGAGTATGGCACACACACTTTTATTCTGCACTCATTCTAACTCCATACTGACGTTTACTCTCTTTTTAGAAATTTGAAGAGGATTTCCGAAAGAATGGATTCTTAAATTCTGAAACTGATAAAAGTGTGGGACAGCAGTTGTTGTTACTGCAAGCTGAGGTGACGGCAGCTAAGAAAAAAATATCTTTCAGTGTATAACCCAAACTAATATTAGACTCTCAAAAAATGTCTTAGCAATTGAAACTGCATGGAACGAGTTTTTCTTTTTTGCCATTTATGGCCTCATCTTAATTGTCTCCCTTCTGTAGTTGAAGCACATAAAAGATGAAAACAAGAAGATTATTGAAAACTACACAGCTGAAAGAACCTTGAGGAAGAAGTACTACAACATGGTGGAGGACATGAAAGGCACAGTATAAAAACATAAAAATGTCTTTATACATAGGAATTATTGCCAGATAAAACATGAACTGGAATGCCCCTTTTCTGGGTATTTACTATTTATTCTGTGGCTTTGGGCCATAACATAAGACCATTGACCGCTATCCCAGACAATCTTTTTTGTTATTTTAAAGTTGTGTTCAAATCCAACAGTAATACAGTTGAATGCCAAAAGACTGAAAAGCAACTACAGACTTTTTTTTTGTCCATGTAAGGTTTTTAATAATTTGCTAGGCTTAAATGTTTAAGATTCTTGATATCAATTTTGTTATTATCAATTTAATGTTTTACAAAGAATTATCTTATTCTCACCAAGGCTCCCTTTTCTTGATCCGATATACAGAGAAAATTGTGATAAAATAAAATATTATTATTATTACAATAACTGTTTCTATTTTAAAATGTAATTTGTACCCGTGTTGACGAAGCTGAATTTTAAGCAGTCATTACTTTAGCAGTCTTCAGTGTCACATTTTGATGCTGTTATTATCAATGTTGAAATGAGTGCACTTGATATTTTGTGGAAATTATAATACATATTTTTCTAGATTCTTTGATTAGTAGAAAGTTCAAAAGAGCAACACTTATTTGAAAGAAAATAATTTGTAACATAAATGTCTTTCTTCTCACTTTTGATCAATGCAATGCATCTTTGCTGAATAAAATCAGTAATTTCTATAAAAAAAATGACTAATTCCAAATTTTAAAAGAATGAGGAAAATCTGGGTTTATGACTACACCTGGAAAAGTTTGGCGTAGAATAAATCAATAAATGTAAGATTCTGCATTACCTCTAAGTCAGTAACCAAATAGGCTGTCTCTAAAATTATGTTTGGTCTTGTACAGGTAAAATCAGGGTATTCTGTCGAATAAGGCCATTGACCCGTGCAGAGCAGGCAAAAAGATATCACATCATTGTCGCTTCTCTCGATGACTACTCTGTTATCCTGGAGACCCCTCGAGGACCTCGTGAGTTTCAGTTTGACAAGATCTTCAACCCAGAGTGCACGCAGGAGGAGGTTTTCACGGAGTCCAGTGGGTAAGTGTGACATACTTTACAGTCACTTTGATGAAAAAGGATTTGAACTAAACTAAGATATTAAAAGAAGTTAAATTCTGTCATAATTTTCTCACTCTCATGTTGCTCCAAACCTGTATGATATGTACGATAGTAGAGCTGACGTCACCGACTTTGTAAAAAAAAAAAAAAAAAACACGTCTTGAGAGTCTAAAAGCTTTCTCTGCACAATGAAGCCTGTTAGAATGTAATTAATAAGGCTAATTAGGTTTCAGAGGTCTAATTATTGTTTTTAAAAAGAGCGAAGATCTACATTATTCAGAATTTTTCCTTCAGTATTCCACATTCCATTTGGAATGACATGAGAGTGTGTAAATGATAACAAATTTGTATTTATTTTTATTTTTTTGTTTTGTTACAGTGAGACATTCTTTTAAAACAAACCAAATGTGAGATTTGTGCAGATTCCCCAAAGATGAAGATGCTAAGACACTCATTTTTCTTAGGCTGATCCAGTGTGCGATTGATGGATTTAACGTTTGCATTTTTGCATATGGCCATACGGGTTCAGGAAAAACCTTCACAATGGTTGGAGACAGAGATCGGAGGAACCCGGGAATCATTCCCAGAACGTTCACCAAGATCTTTGAGATCATCCAGGATAATGAGTCTAAATTTGAGTTTAAGGTACACTTAGTATGTGTTTCTTGAGCTGTGCTGATGTACAATGGTCCATAAACTCTTCTCTCTCTTGTGTCCGTCCTCAGGTTTCAGCCTACATGCTGGAGCTGTACAACGAGCGCCTACAGGATCTCTTTGTGACCCCCACTGAAGCTTTCAGCAAGCGAATCGAAATCAAGAGGGACAGAAAGGGGCTTGTGTTCATCCAGGGAGCAGAGACAAAAGAGGCAGCCAGCGCTGGCGAACTCTTTGCATTATTTGAGCAGGGCTGTGCGAACCGCCACATTGCAGCCACAAGTATGTGCTTAATGAAACTTTAAATGACTTCAGTTAAATGGTCTGCATTAATTGCTTTATTTACACTCTGTATGAATGCATGGTGAGAACATGATGACCCAGCACTGATGCCAACTTCAGTTTAACATTATAGCTATCCATTGTAATTACGACTGTGGATTCTATTCACTTAACTGTAGGGGCTCCAAAGTCACAAAAATACATGCAGTTGCTTTAATACAGTCTCTGTGCATCATCAATGCACATTAACTAAGCAATTTTTACTGTGAAATGAATTTTGAGATATTTTCATTTTCATCATTTTGTAGAGATGAACGTAGAGAGTTCCCGCTCTCACCTGGTCATTGGCATCATGATTGAGAGCCGGAATCTGACCAATGGGAGCGTGAGTTTCGGGAAGCTCAGTCTGGTGGACCTGGCAGGAAGTGAACGAGCAGCAAAAACTGGGGCCAAAGATGACCAGCTGAAGGTTGTTTGGAACAAATAAAATATAAGAGCTGATTTAACATGGCCCCAAAAAGTTTTGAACAATATTGAACAAAAAGTCATTTTTTCTGCTGTACAGTGAACATGTAAAGAGGAATGCACTTGCATATACAGAAAGAGTTTGACCATCAGAAACTGTGCAAATACTACTTGTCGTCTTGACTGTTGTTTAATATTTTTTACTTTGAAAAGTGTTTGTTTTTTTTACTTTGTAACATCATTAATATTTTTGTTAAGGAAAATACATTTTTAAGAGTAGCTCCAAGTACATATTCTCCCCAGTTTTAATCCAGAATATTTTCATCCCCAACTTTTTGTCAATATTTTTCAAACACCTCTAACAAACTAACAGTTTGTCCCACATTTTCTGTATGTTTTTTTCCCCAGGAGGCAAACTCTATTAACAAATCTCTGAGTGCCCTTGGAGATGTCATTTCAGCTTTGTCGGTGGAGCAGCCTCATGTGCCCTACCGTAACAACAAGCTGACCCAGCTCATGCAGGACTCACTGGGCGGCAATGCCAAGACCCTCATGTTCCTCAACATCTCTCCCTCTGACTGCAACCTGGACGAAACTCTCACCTCACTCATGTGAGAGCCAAGTACCTTGACGCTGCTCCATGCCACTGTCACTTTTGGCATTTAAAAGACTATTAATATTCAGTAATATAATCAAGTTAACTGCACTGATATCAGATGAGAACAAAATCTGAGGGAAACACTTTGCAACATTGACACTGTTGATGAATTAATCTGAGCTTTATTATGACACTATTGCTTTCTCTAGAGCTGAATTGAACTTTTTTATATATAATTGATGAACTCAATTATCAATTGTTAATTGATAACAGTTGTTATACAATGTAGAGAATATACAGTAATACACACTTTAAAATAAGTTTGTTTTACAGCTATGCGACTCGGGTGAAAGCCATCACCAACAATGCTCAGAGGAACATAGACAGCAAGGAAATCGCTCAGCTGAAAGAAGTGTGTACATTTTTCATCAGAATTACACCCTTTTTATTGGTCAACATGTTCTTATTTTATTTACACTCTCTTTTTACTTCACAGGTGATTTTAAAATTGAAATCAGGTCAGCCTGTGGAAGAAGACCCGTAAACTTCCATCATAGAACCATAGGATATGGCTGTTTTAAATTAAGACCGTTCCTATGTACATGTATGCATGTTACATAATTTTTTGACCATCTCTCATAACATTTGAGCAAAACATTTAATTTATAAATAAAAACCTTAATCATGACAGTTATCTTTTATTTCAGTACGTTTCAGTAATTGCAGCTGCAGTTATGATCCCTTTTGTGTATTATATATATATATTGCACTATATATATTATATATATATATATATATATATATATTTCCTTCTCATCCCTTACAAAAGTGTACGTCTTAAACTAATGCAGATGACAAAAGTGGACCAGGCCATCGTATGCAACCCAGTAAAACAAATCCAGTTCTAGGATCCAGTGCTCATTACCAGTTCTGGGGAAATGTAACGGAATTACATAATTTAATTACAAAATAAATGTTTTTACAGCATTAGATGCCAGTTTTTCCTGTCATGGTATGCAAAGATTTGATTTAAAACAAAAAGTATCATAGCTATCAAACTTTATCTTATGATTTGAAGTCTCTATTTAACCTCAGAACAATCTCAAAGTAAAAACAGCTGTTAAAATCTTATTTTGAGGTGGCTGTGATGAAATGTTTATCATCTTAATTCAAGTGATGAAGGATTTTGAGAAGTCTGACAGTAATCAGTGTTAAATACTACTGTAAGGTTAACCCTTAACCCTAAAAAACGAAAACCATTCTCAGGCTAAAAGAATGAAAATGTGCAGTTTGAGCTCCTCATGGGAGTTAGTTAAACACTGTTTAATAACCTAGAACTACCAATATGCATAAAATGAAACAGGAATGAATAGAATGAGTCAAGAGCAAATGTAAAGCATACATTTAAAGCAAATTCTCATGAGAACTCAAGGTCTGATTTCAGTAGATAGTCTGAAGTGCCCCCCTTGTTACAACAACACAGAGCCAGAAAAACATCTGGTTCTTGATGTAAATGCATGTTTTTAACAAGCAAGCTATTAGCGCAATACCTTCTCATGGAGAACTGCAGCCCTGGAAGGCATGTGATTATGTCTGACAGTGTCTCAAAGATGCCATGAAACATGTCAACACAGTTTATGTATTATTACCTAATGTAACAATATGCCTTGATGTTTCCAGATCCCTTCACACATGCTTACAGTAGGCTTACACTGTAATCAACCCTACACTACAGTGGCTATTACAAACAGACTTGATCGGTTGAACATTTGCAGATAATTATTTGACAGTCTGTGATAATGAAATATTGCTGGCAGCTGTGCATGGCTGTTTGTATGTTGACTAGGAGGGTTTTAAAATCAGATTATAAATTAGATCTTTAATTCTGATGTTTGTTTTTCATTTACGCTGTAAAATATAATTGGCAGACAACAAGAACAACAACAACAACAAGAAAAATCACACAAATCTTTAACCTTAAAAAAAAAAAAACGTAATCTATTTCTCAGTACAGTGGGCCAACAGTAATTTTACCCTTGTGGAAGTACATTTGTCGTAGACGAAACTGTAATTTAAGTGTCCTTCTTAATTATTTAACATGTGGTATAAGGGAAAAGGAAAATGACTGAACCCTGGGTCAGCTTTGCTTATCACTGAAGGTATAACTTAAGTAAGAATGAAAAAGAAATGCAATAAGCTTAAGCAAACAATCCTAATTTGAGATTTTTAATGTATTTTACATTTAAAAAAGTTATAATTAAAGGTTTTTGGATGATCTATACATTTTGACAACTATCAAAGTTTCCAGGCGCTAAAAGGGGGATGATAACTAGGGAAAGAGAAAAACTTGTTTTTATTTCATCCTAGAATCTTGATCTGTTTGCAATAATAATTGAATTAATTTGATGAATAAACCACCACAGAAACCTCCTCACAGTGTAATCGTATTAAAATTGTATTTGGTTCCAAATTTAGTATCTAGTACAAAAAGAAACTCTCTGCTTGAAACTATCTTCGTGGTGGTGGTCCACCTCTTCCTCTTACCATCCCTTGACTTGGTGGAGGTCTATGGGCATTACCTGGCAGGGGCCCGTGTGGCCTGGGACCTGGCAGACGACTCACTGGAGCCCGAGGACTTGCAGCAGCCAAAGACACATCCTTCTGAACATGAACCACTCTGTCAGTGCCTGCAGCACCTGGTTTTCCTGTCACCTTCGGTGATTTGCTTAGCTGTTCAGCTGGTTTCTCTGTAATAAAAATGTTTGTCACAGAAACTTCATTGTGAATGAAAACATTTACTCACTCAAGTTTGAATATTACAAGTGTGTCATCTACAATGTTTGTCCCACTGGTGGAAACACTAGTTGAACATGTTGTTTAGCCCACTGACCAGTCTCTTCAGCAGATAGAGAGGGAATCAGGGACTTGTTGGGCAGAAGATCCTGACACTGACACTGCTGATGTCACACAACTTTAACACAACTTTAAATCAATATTAGAGTTCTGATATGCTTGGACACAGCATTCAGATAATAAATAGCCAATCTGTCGGAGACAACCAAGAAAGATAGTTTAAAGCAAGTAAATAATATTACATTTACCTTTATACTTTAGGTGATTAGGTGAACATTTTCTAAGTTTTGATTTCTAGTGTCAAAATGATTAATTTTTGTCTCATAATTTTGACTTTTCATGTAAATCTTCATAATTATGATTTACCAAAGGTTGATATTTTATAATAGGCTTTCATACTTAATAGTTGAATGAGGATAATAAATCTGTTCCTCTCAATTCAATAATATGTAAGGCATTCCATATTTTCCCCCTTTTTTGGCCTTTATGACTACAGTGTGTTTTTTCGAGGATTAGCAACATAAATCTTGTCAAGGTTCAATACCTACAGACAAAGGATGGTGGCAGGGTCATAATGGAGTAGATCACAGGCATGAGACATATGCCCACCAGTCCAGGGGAGTACAATGTACCATTCCTAAAAAAAGATGAGCCCAAGTACATTAATACTGATGTCAAATACACCAAAAGACGGCTGCAGAAACACAATCACACACTGATATGCATAAATATTTGTGTAGACAACAACACATTAATTAATGTCACAGTAAAAGATACCTCTCTCTCTCTCTCTCTCTCTCTCTCTCTCTCTCTCTCTCTCTCTCTTTCTCTCTCTTTAATTAAGTGCGTTGTATGGTGTAGTGTGTCTCTCTGTGACTTTGGTTGTATAGCAGCCCTATCACCTATCCTGCACACTTCTCATGGTGTTCAGTTATGTAGTGAGTGAGTAGTATGTTACCTATATCGAGTGACAGGAAAATGAGGGCAACAGGGCAAATTCATTTTTGAGCATGAGACAACAATTGCAGTCAGTCAGGTTGCTACCATCTTCACTGTATCGCTAAAATACCAAGCTCAAAAGCTACAAAAGTGCATCTGACAGAGGTCATCCTGTTTTATGGACTGAGGCTTGTTTACACAATGTTATAATGTGAGTAACTAGAATAACAGCAGGGTGTAAAGATGAACGTACAAAGCCAGCTTCCAGATCCCAACACCAGCGATAGTTGAATCTCACAATCACGGCTCGTAAGAAGTCCCCTATCAAAATTGTCAGATATGTCACCTGGATATCAGATACGGTGAGCTTCACAAATACCTGTAAGGGGGGAAATGTAAACAAACTGTAATTGACAATGCTGGTGCTGATGACAATGCTGGTGCTGATGGTCCCAAAATGCCAACTTCTGTCTACCAGCAAGGACCCTTGATGACATCAGCTGGGGAGATGTTTGGAGGGGGAATGTTTTCTGTGACATTATGGTGTAAGGTAAAGTTGTCATAGTATTCTTTAAGGGCCCAGATGGTTTCATTTTTTGTCTCTATCTCATTATCAAGCTGTGAACAAACAATACCAGAGAAATTATTCACATAAAATGTTACATGATTAGTAAGTAACCATTTTGGCTCATTCCCAAACTATTAAGTAGAGTAATATCCTCTTTTTATGTTTATGACTAGAAAGTCTATGGTCATACCTTTGCATTGATTTCATCCAACAGTGCAAATATAAAAGTGTACAGGTTGTCCAGAAAGATTTTCCTGGCCATCTCCCATTTTAGGGCAATTCGAGTTTTACAGTTTCAACATTAGACTCATGTTCTGAAAACCATCATAATAGCCAACACCAACCAAAAGATATTAAACCGCATTACATTAGAAGGGTAACCGGAACTTCAGGAGTGGTTATTGTAATAACCATAAAACATAATGGAGTACTTGCAATAACTCTGTAAAAATGCTAAAAGTTTAATCCAAATAAGACAATAGCAAATTTACAACCTACTTTACTCAGAATCCAATAGTAAAACAAAAATCTTACTCCAAACTCAAACAGGACAGAGAAGTCCATGGCACTGTCCTGCTCCTCTTTGGGAACTGTTTTTCTGGCAATGGAGCCAGGCATGCCCATCAGTAACTGCATAGAGAAAAACACAGATACAGCTCTTAAAGCTGCTGTAGGGAACTTTTGACGCTCTAGCGGTTAATAAACAGAACTGCTTGCGTCTTGCGGAAGAACATTGTAGCCGGAACTACATCTCTCTGTTTATGTCTATGAAGAAATTCGGGCCTTAAATGTTTGGCCCGACAGGACCCGAGCCCGACAGGTTTCGGCCCGAGCCCGACAAGTACATTTTGATTGACAGCTTTTTAAAAGCCCGAACCCGTTTACAGCCCGACATTATTCAAATGTGCGCACGCACACAGCTCTTTTGCCTTTTGTCAACAATGAGTAATTTATTCATGTTTTAACATAATTTACTCATAACTAACGTAGACTAGACCACTTCGAAGTTGGAATAAAGAAATAAAATAAGTCCTCTGTGACATCGTAACATCTCAGCATTCTAGACATAGGCTCATTTAACCTATAAATAGACCAACGCACCAATAAAAACGAGTCATTTAACAAAATCTAAATTAAGATACATTTTAAATTAAGATGGGTATTTGGCAATAACGAAATTAAGATAAAGGCTCCGCCGGATTTGCTTTATTTAATAAAAGAATAATGCCAACATTAGCGTAAATACTCTGTCAACATTATGCATTTAAGACTCAGTGAATATATAGTTATCATTTGAAAAACCTTTACTCAGAGATTAGGCTAGGTCTACATGTTTTTGTGATGGAAAATGATTGAATCCACTGTAGATGTCTTCAGCGCGCTCCTGCGCTCACTGATGGTGCGTCATTATTCACTCATTATTCTCATTATAAACATGCTCAAAACTTTTCCACACCTCAGAGTTTGCTTTAGTTGCTGGTGCAACCAAAATGTAATCACCAGAGGCAAGCCTCCGTTACACCTGCTCAGCATTCTTTTTCGGATCTTTCTCGCGCTAATCGAAACACATCACATGACCGCTCCTTTACCTCGCAAAACAGAGCTCCTTTACCTCGCAAAGATCTTCAGCTCTATGAAGAATCACAAAGGTACTGGGTTACTCCGCCGCGGTATCACCGAAGCAATCTGAAATAGTCCGAATATAAACACTTATTATAGGTGCACCCTACTGATTCAGGACAAGCCAAAAGCACTGTTTGGAAAATGGATTCATGGTGTACTCGCTTGTTATATACATTTTTCTACATATTGAACACAAACAAAGTTACGGACCGCAGCTCTGATTGGTTATTTTTTACCGGGAGCGATGGAGTTTCTGCAAATGGCAATAGGAGCACTGGGAGGAGCCAGAGGAGCTTGATTTTTTTCACAGATTATCTGTCTCATATTCTACTGTCAGGACATAATGACAGGTTTAATAAATATGTAAAAAAATTTTTTTTTACAAAAGTTCCCTACAGCACCTTAAGAGTAGCTCTTATTTCCACAGAAAAACATCTTCAACATCAAACTATATGTGACATTAAAGACATTCATAATGTTATAAAAGATTTAGTACTTCATATTAAACGCTGTTTAATTTTTTTTCCCATATTTGAGTCACATCACGTATAGACATGTAGACGGGCCGGTCAACTGAGTTAATGGCTGGTTCTGCTTGTATTACACAGCATGACCATTCATCACTGTACAGAGACAACACCAGGAAAAATATAATCTTTCCCCCACAAACTTCACATTCGACTTTACAACCAGTTAATTAACTAATCAATGCATAATGAATGGGAATAGTGCAGACTGGTTGGACACAAGATGAATTAATTCAATAACTAGAAATAAGTGAGAGTTGTTGCAGGCCAAATGGATATTATTGAAAAGGATAGTTCACCCAATCATCATTTACTCACCCTCATGTTATTAAAACCTTCTTCTTCTTTTGTTGCATGCAACAAACATTACATTTTGTCTGCATATTTATTTATTTTTTTATATGAAAGTCAATGGGGCTCAGTAGTAAATATGTGTCCTTTTGTGTTCCACATAAGAAAGAAACAGGGTTATTATAGCTAACTAAAACTATCATTAAAAAAGTATGTTACTGAAAATAAAATGGTTACTGAAAATAAATGCTAACTGAAATGAAATCAAATATCCAAAAAAGGAAACCTTGCTTTATATCAGCTAGTTGCCAAGGAAACATTTCTCATTTTCAGTTTAACTTGATGTACAAATATATATATATATATATATATATATATATATATATATATATATATATATATATATATATATATAGATAGATAGATAGATATATATAGATAGATATATATATATATATATATAACAAATGAAAAGTGAAAATATAAAAATAATACAATTCAAAATATTAATGAAAACTACAATAATATCTCAATGATACTGAAATAACAATGCTGTACAGAGAAATAAAATTAAAGCAATTAAACTTCTGTGTAATATCTTAAACTGTCCAAAGCACCACATTATGGTCTGTGGATATCAGTATCTGCTTAGTGTTTGGGTATGACCTTATGGCACATTGTACAAGGGATCTCTGAAGAGAGTTAGACCCAAACATGCATGCAAAGACTGCCCTCAAGAAACACCAGCATGCATAAAACAGAGTCAGGCTCATGAAAGTGTAACATACCTCTCAAATAGCACAAGTAACTAATAGCTTTGCCAAGTGAATTTCCCCTTTGTGGCACAGTTTCTTTCCCTGCAGCTCCCATGGCCCATGTTACTGATGCTTTCTTGGGCAGTGTGTCAGTCTCTTCTAACTTTTGAGGCCACTTGTCCAAACTCTCACTTTTTACCCACACTGGTCAATTCCACTGGGCAGTCTGAGGTGAAGGTTCAGACAAAGGCCACTAGGTAATGAATTCACTGGCGTAAACTCTGTGTCGAGTGCTTTACCAAAGCTATCTGTAGCCTTTAAAAAGCACCATGTCATACTGATCATTATTCAAACAACTTTACAACTTTCATGCTTCCTTAAACATTTTTTTTCAATGCTAGCAAGAATATAAAGCCAATAAGAGCATTAAGAGCCATGATGATGCAAGACAACAGGAGCACTGCAACTTGTAAGCTTTAATGAAGCACATATACAAACATGAAACTCATGCTGAATAAATGAACTTCAGTTGAGGTAGTGGTGATGGACACAAAAGCGAATACAAGCAATGAGAAGGAAATCCATTTTACTTCAGGCACTTGAGTCTCCTCTTCATGCACCAGGGTTTGTTCCGAAGTGTCACTATCAGCTTTTTCTTCACCTTGACTTCCTCTTTTAGTCTGGCCATGTCTCCCTCAGACATAGACTCATCTTCTGAATTGTCATCTGATGATGAACTGCTGTAGAACAAAACCGAGACCCGAGAGTCAGTCCTTAAAGTCCAGTTTAACAGTATATTCCTCAGAGATGTTGTTATGTTTTTGACGATAAAATGGGTTCTAGTCAAGACAAGTCAAGAGTTCTAGTGGCAGGATGGCCATGAAAAGCACTTCCATATCATCAGTTGGAAGGCAAAAGATAAAAAAGAGTGAAAATGTCTAGCTGAAACCAAAAACAGGTGATGACAACCATACTGCATTACATTGGTTACTGAAAGGTAGAAATGTCCAACTTTATAATACACTTTTTAAAAATATTGAATTATATCTGACAAATTTACTGAAAAATTTAATATTCCAATAAATCAAAAAAAAATTATATCACAACAATCACAAAATTAGGATAACAACACTTTTTCGGATATTTAGAGGTCTTAGTTCAATGGCTGCATCCTGCTGCTTCATAATCACATATTACGTAATATGAATAGCTGAAAACATTCAGAAGATCTTTTATGGCATTATGGCTGTGCTTAAATTCAGACTGGAGGTAATGTGAAGTGTTGAGTATGAACAGCACCACGTGCCTGTGTGTGTGTGTGTGTGTGTGTGTGTGTGTGGCATGAGATGGAGGCTAGAGAATACTGCACCTGCTGTTTTTGCCTTTGTTCTCTTTCTTATCTTTATCATCCTGTTTATCTTTCTCTCCTTTTCCTCCTGATATGCCATTCCCCTTTTTCTCCTTGTTATTGTCCTCCTCTGTCTCCTTCTTACTTGCTCCTTTTTTTCCTTCTTTTCTGTTATTCTCCTCTTCGGAGTCATCTTTCTTGACAGCCCTCTTCTTTGAACCTGCTCCTTTCTTTGTTCTTCCTTTCTGCTCTTCCTCACTCTCCTCCTCGCTTTCTTCCTTCTTCTTTCGGCCTTTTCTCTTACGCGGAGCCTCTTCCTCCTCTTCCTCACTCTCCTCTACACTATCTGCCTTGGCTTTCTTCCCTCGAGCTGCAGGCTTCAGCTTATTCTTGCCTTTTGCTCTTCTTTTTGAATCCACTGAAAAGATAGGGCAAATGTGTACATGATGACAAAATATCATTAAGAATCATTTAAAAATAAAACAATAATTCATATTATAATATTTAAATATAATTAATACATTTTAACATAATTCAATTATATTTTCAAGTATTATAAAAAGCCATATTATGATTAATAATATAATGATAAATAATAATAATAGTTTTGTTAACAAAATAAAATCTCTTAAACTCACCATCACTTCCACTATCATATTCTGCATCAATTTCCATCCCAACTGTAACACACACACACACACACATACACAGAATTAATAAACAGGTCTTGTAAAATTATTTCATTTTAAATACTTTCACAATAAATCTAAAACAACTGTTTAACATCGTGTCATATGTGATACATTATGTTTATCTTTAAAACAATTTGCATAGGTTATTTAAACCTGCTAAATAAGGGGCATCATTCAAGTACTGGCTAGACAGGACAACATGCTTATCAGTATTAAAAACCATCAACAAGATATAAATACTATATCAGAACAATGAATAACAGTTGCAGTTAGTTACCCACATTATAAATACAGAGACTGATGCATCTGAAACTGGTTTAAACAGTCCACTAGTACACACTGAATCAAAATGATGCCAGAATGATTCTCTTTCGGTATTCAAATCTACTTACAATCATCCATAGTTATTGCAATATCATTTTTTCTGCGGGGCATCTTGCCGGTATGAGTTTAAGTCCTTTTATTCAGACTTGCAAGGCATCCAAGAGCTGATGACACACCTGACTGTCAACAGGCACTCACTCCTAAAGAAGGAATCAGATGACTCCTTGACTATAGTAAATGGAGGTTCAGATCTATAGCCACGCTGTCAGGAGTCAGGAAACAAAACAGCAGTATACGGGCCAGATCAAAGATTAAAATAAGCAAGAAACGTAACCACAAACAGGTTGCCTAAATAAAGTGCTGTGCATATACAAGTTATGCAAGTACCAGACTCAGAAATAATATGAAGCGCTGATTAAATTTTTTCTCTTTTAGCAAAAGTCACAATTCTTCATTAATCGTTCTGTAACTCATTATGGATCTTAGTAAAAGAGGTAAACAGTTTATTTGTTTTATATTTTCTACACACTCCTGGTTCTGTATCAGTACAAGAAGTTCATACACTGAACTGTGGCTTAACCATGTTAAATTTGTGTTTTATTCTTCAGTTTGTGTAAATAAGGGATTGTGTAGACAGAAAATTCTGACACCTCTATGGAAACTAACCTTCTTTTTGGAGGTTGATTATTACTGTTAATTGTTTTGAGTTAATTATTTACCAGTGGTCTATTACTATAATGTCCAGTTACAGAACTACAGTCACACAGATCAGATGTCCAGCATATAAAAGAAGGTCAGCTACTACATGATATTGTGAAGACCTCATCAAGGATCACGTGAAGGTTCACAAAACAAAAGTTGTTATTAGTTGTTATGAGCCCAATGCCCAACTCTTGATATCCTCAGGGAGAGCTGTATCTTCAAATAAACACTGGCTGCCTAAATGCACAAATAAAAAAAAAATCTCAAATGACTCCTGTTAATACTTAATGAAGTCTGTCCTTGAATTATGGATGAGCATTTAGAATGTTAATGAAACTTAATGTGCCAATTCTCTAATAAGTAATAGTCAACATTTGAAACAGGGATATCATAAGGTTCTTAGCATTGTAAGATCTTTTCAAACTATTTACAAAGAATGTGCTAAAATGATATTCTCTAGTGGGTTGGGAGCAAATGCCCTACTCATTAGTCGAAAAATATGAAAGTGAAAAAGTGAAAGTGAAGTGACATTCAGCCAAGTATGGTGACCCATACTCAGAATTTGTGCTCTGCATTTAACCCATCCGAAATGCACACACACAGAGCAGTAACACACACACACACACACACACACACACACACACACACACACACACACACACACACACACACACACACACACACACACACACACACACACACACACACACACAGCAGTGGGCAGCCATTTATGCTGCGGCGCCCGGGGAGCAGTTGGGGGTTCGATGCCTTGCTCAAGGGCACCTAAGTCGTGGTATTGAAGGTGGAGAGAGAGCTGTTTGTGCACTATCCCCACCCACAATTCCGTCCGGACCGAGACTAGAACTCACAACCCTTCGATTGGGAGTCCATCCCTCTAACCATTAGGCCACGACTTCCCTTGCTTACATCAGTGGCTGTAATTTAATAACTAGGTTAATTGGCATTTAAACAATGTAACAATTATGCAAATGTTTCTAAAAAATAATGAAATAAAGAGATAGTTTGAGCCTAGTTTGGCCTGTGTGTAACTAGAGCAATAATTTCTGTTTCAGGTTTGGTACTGTAGTTGTCTGGGTCAGAGTTTTGAGAATGCTGACTCTGTGAAGGCTGAATAAAATGACCATTCTGTCCAGCTTGTCTGCGATGCTTTGCTTCATCTGTGCTGCTCTCTTCATTCACTCATGAGAAAGAGGCAGAAAGACACTTCAACTGCTGTCTCACAGCAACACTGATATATAGAAACAAGGGCATGTTGTTAAGACTGTGGCCCCCTGCTGACCAAACACAGCACATTAGCTCTTCAACATCAATGGAAAGTTTTTCTGCATCTGTTCCAATTTGCTGTCTTGTGCACTGACTGATGGGAGCTGTGACCCGTTCTGGGTGCTCTCACCCATCAGAGGCACTGCTGCATTGTTCTCCTGCTTTCCTTGCCTGCTCCAGTTCATTAGCAGCTTTTAAGGCTGCAAGTTTGTTATTTTTTTTGTTTTTCTCATTTTACTGTAATAACCAAATTTGAGAATTTAGTGACATGACTATAAATGACCTAAAGATTTTGTAACAGTATTAGGCAGATCTATGACCACTGATAAAATTAAATTGAATTAATAAATAATTTAGTATCTATGTTATGATACTACTACTACTATTTATTAATGCATAATTTTCAAATTAAATTTTTTTTTAGCTCAGTGTTAGTGCTTCCATCTAGTGGAGTTTACATGATGTCCTCTGCCCATATAACCCTGTTTAAAATGAAACATTTACTGTAAGTGACATTTGAACAGACATTTTGACTTGCTGTTTGAAGTTTCATGCAGTTCCATGTTTGCCCTTTTGTCTGCTTTAGAAGTGGACTGCAGATAATATATCGCAAAGACAAAAATGACAGAAATAAATAAAATAAAAACTTTTAGACCTATCATTACAATCATCATCCTCACAGAAGTAGAGGAAACACATATTGATGTATTTATTCAGACATTCCCACTTCCACCTTACAAGAAAAGGCAGCACCAGTCCAGGGTCTCCTGAATAACGTTAAACATGTGGTTTATCCAAATATATAAAAAAATATAAGAATACTATAGGACACTTTTCTAATACAGGTGTTGGTAGGCAAATAAATCATAAGACAGCTGTAAAACGTATTAATTTGTAAACATTTAAATGCTTTTATTTTATATGTTTATTTCTAGCTTTATTTATTTATTGTTTATCCTAATGTAAATCTTTAAAACAGACAAAACTAAAAGAACAAATCTATAAATGAAGTTTCTTCGAATAACGGTTACTCCATTTTGTGCTGATTTTAAGAAGGAAAAAGATGTGAGAAAATTGTAAACTTGCACTCCGCTGCATTCTAGTGCTAAAGATCTGCCATTGCGAGACTTGGCTCGTAACTATCCCCACTTATTCAGTGCTAAGTTATACATATAATTATAAATACATACATAGGAGCCTGCTATTTTTAGTCTAATTATTTGCATTTATACTTTATTCAAAATATTAAAAGCTGTCACGGCACTGAACAATTTCAGAAACATCACATTCTTATGCTAAACAGACCAGCTCCACACCACAGCTCAACACCTTTTTTAATTCATACATAAATTTCCGAACCTTAAGGGTCTACATTCAAAAGAGGGAGGAATGGTTTCAATGGTGTACTGTATATAGCTGGTAGTGAAGAGAGGAAGAGAATGGCTATGTATAAGTTATTGAAGCCTGAAGCTTTGAAGACCCATTTCTGAGGCATGTTACAACACATCATTTCAGTTTAAGCTTTTTAAATATTTTTGTTCAAATGTAATTTATCTATATGATGGCAAAGCTGACTTTAGCAGCAATTGCTTTAGTTTTTTGCTTTTTATTGTAAATTTTTTATTTAACTCAATTGAACCACTCTTCCCCAGTCCCTGTCCAACCATTGTCTCCCAGCAAGGCACTGTGGGAACATCAGCAGGGTGCACCGTGATCGGAGGAGCATTGATTTGTCTGGCACAGTCCCAGGTTAGACTGCCAGATTGTCATATTCTTCTTTGCCATCTCCTCCTCTGCCCTCTTCAAAATATGTGACAGTTAGGAGGATAGATGACCTTCATAAGAATGATTCATTTAACACAGAGAGCTAGATTTATGGAAATTATTACTTTTTTGAACGCCAGAAAGACTGAAGATTGGATTGTGAGCACTTTAATCTTTGTTACATGAAGCTGTACCTTTAGTGGGATGGCATCCATGAAAGCAATGATGAAGATGTAGAGGTTCCCCAGGAAAAGGTCAAATGTTCGTCCCAGCTGCCATTTGAGGGCGACGCTTGGATGATAGTTCTCTAAAGCGCTGATCACATCAAACAGCATCGGACACAACATTCCCAACAGAGACATCACCATGTTCACCTGAGGGTATGTGAAACCATGCAAAATTCATTTTTTTTGATTGACAAGAATGTTTCTATTGCACACTGTTCCATGAGTCTGACCTCATTCCTCTCCCGCCAGTCCCTCCAGAGCAAACTTCTGAGACCTGCGTACTATAAAGTAGATCAAGAACCCATTCCCTGCCAGACAGCAGAGCACCAGGAAGTTGGCCAGCACACTAAGGAATCATGTCAGGTGGATGTTGTCATCTTTTCTGCTCTCTTGCTCCTCCACAATGGCCTCCTGTTAATTAGCTGAATTTATCATGAAGCTGGGAGAGGCCAGAAAGGGGTCACATTTTTTTTTATTCATTAACAATTTCCACCCTTATTGTGGCTCTTAATATAAAACAGGTAAGGTATAGTGACAGTATAGGTTTCTGAACAGATGTAAATGTGCATATTTATTTTTCAATATGTTTGTTTATCTGATGTGTCTGTCTTTCTCATTTCTGCCACATAAGAAAAAAAATCAATTATGTAAGTCATTGTATTTATAATATGTCACATTAATATGACATAAAGAGTTCCTTTTGTCATAATTATTACTTCTTATTTCAGACTTTTTTTATGTGGTGGAATTAAACATTTTCTAGCTCCCTGACAGTATGTGATCTTTTTTTACTCTGTAGGATGTTATCAGCTCGGAAACATTGAATGTTTTTATAGTTCTTTTTTCTGAGAACTTTATTTCACATTATAAGACTCCTTTATAATCTACAAAATGGATGTGTACCTTAAAACTAGAGTAATGGAAGCAGACTTCTTGTCTGTTGTCTCAGGATTTCCAATGTGGTAATCCGAACTAGTAAATGTCTTCCAACTAAGGCTAAAAAAAAGATAAAAAAATAGAAGATAAAAATAGAGTTTGTTTAGAGAAAAAAAAAACAGCAGGAGAGAGAAGGAAGCTCAAACTGAGAAGTGTCACAATTTGTAGGCGTAGAGTTTCCAGCCTTTCCTGCCTTCATATTTCGGTGACTCCCTGAGACAGAACACAAATCGCTAGTATAATGAAAATTGGTGTACACGTGCAAAAAAAGCAGTGACAGGACGCACCTAAGGACAACTAGTTTTTTCTTCATAAGCTTTTTCCTTTCGTCCACTGCTTCTTTTAATTTGTCCAGCTCCTCTGGGACCAGAGATCCCAAAACTCCCGTTGCCTGATTGTCCTTTGATTTGGAGTCAGTGTCTGATTCAGATTCTGTGCTGGGAGGGAGGGAGTAATAAATGTTGAGTGGGACTCTTGCTTCTGTTTGGTATTTTCCCAATTTAATATAACATTTCCATTACAAATTATATTAATAGCAAACAATTCATGAGAAAAGCTGAAATGAAAAATGTACTCTATATTGATTTAATGCAAAATGTTTTAATAATAAAAGAAGATTAAAACATGAATATGAAATAATGGTCCTTATTTAACATAATTTCTAAAAAATAAAAATAAAACCAATAATCTAAACATATTCAGATATACTTATTTAAACACACTTTCCAGGTTTTGTGTTTAAAAAAAAAACATGTATGTGATTTTATACTTTTAGATTCTATCTGCTCCATAATATGGTTATAGTTTGATACATTTATTGATTTATTGTAATGAATGTAAAAGAATACAAACTTACGTAGTCTCTGGCTTCTTTCTTCCCATTTTTTTCCTTCTCATCATCCAGTTTTAGTGTCTTGGTACTTTCATTTTTAACGTTCCTTTTCTGTTTACTGGATTCCTCCTCAGTCTCCTCTTCATCTGCATTCTTTCTTCTTTTTCTTTGTCCATTTTTCTCGCCCTTTTTCCTTGCTGTTTTGTGGCATTTCTCCTGTTTTTTTTTTCTCTGCTCTTTTATTGTCCACCTCAGTCGTTCTCTTCTCTGAAGCTCTTCTCCTGCTAACTTCATCATTTCTCTCTTCTCCGTTTGCCATCTCGCAGCGTCTGCTTCTCCTTACCTCCCTCAGATTTTTCCTCCCTGTCCACATAGTAAAGACTGAATTCATTATCATTTCCTACAAAAAATATTTTTACATAGATTAACTTACAGTTCAAGACAAAACACATAAAAAATGCATGCAGAATGAGAGCCTTCCTACCTACACCCACCTCAATTCTCACTGTAAAAGGAAAACGAAACAGTAAATAAGTCAAAAAAAAGGACATTCTGGACATTGTCAAGAAGACATTGTTAAGACCAGAAAGGTCAGACATGCAAGGTTCCAGCAGCTGTTTAGCATCTCTTGTAATTTTTGTGACCACAGTGTAACCAGACCAGTAAGTGCTGACCGGGTCACTACATGCTTATAGTCGTGTTAGACAAAAGACACAATGGTGCTTTTCATCGTCCGTGTCAGTTTCCTCTCACAGGGTCAAAGGTCAATAAAAAAGAAAGTAATGTTCATAAGTTCACATACACACATTTTAGCTGCATGACCTCCCTGGCATTCACAGCTGAAACATGAATAAATCAATAGGTTTCAAAATGAAATTACCTAGAAAATTATAATTCACATTAAGGAATAAACTATAAATTGCCTTTCAAGTGAATAAACTATCCAAACAATTTTATCAGAATCAAAAATGATGAATGATAAAAGAAAATCGATTGTCAGTCATGTAAATAAAGTATGACAAACACATCATCAAAGTATGAATGTATAAAATACACATAGAAAGTAATATTCCCATAGAGTCCATGCATACATGAGTGTGTGTGCGATGATGTTGTAGCAGTGGACCATGCCCTGACTGAACAGAACCTGGCTGGTGATGAGTACCGTTAGGCGAAACTCTCGATTTAACCCCTTTGAATTATTTAACAGAATTATGACTCTTTTTTTTCTTTTTTTTTTCAAAAAGAAAGGGGATCACACAGTACCAAGCCAAAATAGAGGATGATGGTCTAATGACCGACTATAGAAAGTGTAAAGAGGGAGATAATAGATGATGAGTGCTGCAGGGTAACCAGGGTCACTGTGAGCTGTGCTTTCAATAACAGTGCAAAAGTTACTCTAAAAACTCTAAAAAGCTTGATTTTGCAGGAAATGTTACAATAATTATAAACTCACAGCATGACATGCTAAACTACAGAGCAATGCAGTGGGACTACATTAACAGTGTAGAGTATCTGGCACATTAGAGCCAAAGCTGCTATACAATAATGACTTAAAGCAGAAAGTCTGGAAGTGTCTCCGGAGAAATTAATAGGAAGATCAATTTTAGTTTTATGCCTGAGGTGCCCTGTGAGATTGTGCTCCACAGAACGGAAGAAGCATAGAAATAGAGATATTATTAGATGAATGGGAAAGGAGACATTAGGTTCTAAAAATAGATCTTGAAATGGTTGGCATATTTATAGATAAAATAATCTTATCGAACTTGTCTATATTTGTCATTATGGTTCTAAATGATCCCAACAACATTTAATATTAGTAATAAGATAACATATAGCATTGCGCTAGTAACACAAGGGTCATGGTTTTGATTCCTAAGGAATGCATGAACTGATAAAAAAAAGAAAACTAGAATGTAGTGTTTTAAATTATTTTAGATAAAAATATCTGCCAAATATTTAAATTCAACATAAACGTAACTGAGACCAGAAGGTAGTGGTGACCTTGTGGTTAAGGCTTTGGGACACTAATTCTAGTAAATTGGAGAGTAACTGATCGAACCTTGTCATTATTAGTTCACCCTTAAAACAGGCATTTAGCCTCTGCTTGCTCCAGGGATTTCTCCTATTTCTTTTTGCAGTTAATGTAAGGAAGCTCAATGCATACGATAGCTAACAAAAAAGTGAGGTTAAAGTATCTCCAAGGCACTGAATCCATCAAAAGTATTTGTGGATACCTTCATTGCTGTTACACATCCTGACCACCTGATGTCACTAAAGGTAAACATTTGAGGCTGTTCTGTTGAAATGAATGAGAAATGTAGGGGAATTCAGATGATGTCAGGCTACTTTGGATTTTCAATGTCTGACCCATTTCTTGAGCACATTACCCTCCCAATTAGCAGGTATTTTATCCATACAGTGTATTCCTGCATATTATGTCAATGTCTCTCTCTCTCTCTCTCTCTCTCTCTCTCTCTCTCTCTCTCTCTCTCTCTCTCTCTCTCTGTCTGTGTCTGTGTGTGTGTGTGTGTGTGCGCGTGTGCGTGTGCGTGTGTGTGTGTGTGTGTCATTGAGTCTAGGCTTGAGTGTCTATCTCTGTACTTGTGTTCTCGGCCTGCAGAGGGCTAGATTGTTTTCCTCGGCTAAGTTTAGCAGCGCCGTTTGGGGATTTCATCTTCGGAGAACTGACACAGGCCTTAACTGTATTCTGAGCATGTCTTTTTCTCTCTTTCTCATTCTCTCAGCCCCTGGTACACCTTTGATCAACGCCAAATGTTCCGTCGTGAATGCTATTTTTTCCACTCATGTCCTAAAGAAAAAGGTCTTTCTGATATGTTAACAGTATCAGAACAGGAAAATCAAACATGTTTGACCATTACAATCAAATCTACAGTATGTGTAAAGTACAAATATTGTTAATGAGGACATAAACAGCTATTTACTGTCAATACACAAAACTAAAATGATGAGCTGGCAGCTTTCATTTGTACAAAAATCTGTTGTGAGTCACAATCTAACAGCGCCTCATCTTTTAATGTTGTCATCATGAGACAAAACCACCATCAGGTAATCATGTGAGTCAGTGATGAGCTGCATTCCATTACTCTGAAGAATCCTATAGTCAGGATATTTAATACACTCTGGGTGGATGAAGGTTTATATTTATAGAAGGGCTGGTGCCCTGTTACTCTCACGTTTACATGCAGCTCATCTTCTTGGGAAGCATGATTCATTTCTATTTTGCACTCTTTTATATCCATTTGATCACAGCGGGAACAAAACACTTGTGACAGGGCCATTTTAGTACTGAGCCTGTGATTAAATCTGGATTAACTAGTGTTGCCTGGTTCGCTTGTTTACATCTCATTGGTGATATTGGACTAAATATTTTCACACTCACGCCTGCTGACTGGATTATACTGCGCTCAGCCAATTTTCCTCTGGATGTTTGTTCATTCAACAAATTTGTTTGGTTATTGAACTTGGTTATAAATTATGATAAAGACGCAATCAAGACATGAATGAAGCTGCATAATTATAACACGATTGAGTAGCCTTTGACAAAAGACGGATCAATAAAAATCATTTTGCTTAAGCGGAAAATGTCAAATGCGTAGATGTAATTGCTGAAGCCATATTTTTAAATGTCAACAGCTACAAGGTTTCTTATGCAAAAGCAGAATGAAAACACTGATACTATGAAAAACTGTCAGAATACTGGGTACTTTTGAGCAAATGAACAAAATTTCCCTTAAGGAAGAACAGAGTAGAGAGGTTGAGGCAGAGAGTGGGGTGCTGACATAAAGTCAAAGTATACTTGAAACAACTACAAGGGAAGGAAGACGCTGTCAAAATAAAGTGGGACAACTGATGGAAACCAAGAAGGTTTCAACAGCGCATCTTATCGATTTATATACATTCCGTCACTCTAGAATACTAGCTATGTGATACTGGTATTAAGGAAAAATACTAATGGTATTACATGAAAAATACATGGATACTCGTATTACCTCACTGCAGTCTTAGTTTTAATTAGCACTGATATTAATATCAATATTTATGTGGAATTGGTTATTTTTATATATTTACATTTTAATTCATTAAATATTACATTTATATTCATTAACATGCCATGTTTTTGTGTGTGTGTGTGTGTGTGTGTGTGTGTGTGTTTTAGTTAACTGTCAAAACCTTGCCTGTAGCATTCTGTCATTCCATGATAAAGTATTTTGATTAACAAATTATTCTATTGCCTATAGTCTAACAGGTTTCATTATAACAGGTTTTCACCTCATGAAGAATAAGCAGAGTATTTGTGTATGGGTGTTTCTGTGGAGATAATGAAATATAAGCTCATTAGATCATCATTGCCTCAAGGTAAAGACACTGAGTGTTAGTGTTCATGTTTCTGATGCTGTTATGGGTCAACACACTTCAGACAATGGCACCAGCAGCTAATAGTCTATGACTCTGCAACTGTATGACATAATTGGCAATCTAACAAACACTTTATGGCACAGGAGCATACTTAAAACTACAAAATACACTAAAACAATAAAAATAAATGGATAGATAAAATAATCATGATTGTGATTTTTGTTTCAACTCCATATTCGGTACATTGGGAGCTTATCACTTGTAAGCGTATAAATGCAAGAAAGGAAATCCACCTTACTATACACCACAGTTCTTTAAATGTATAATTTCTATTTGTCCACCATTTTCATGAAATATGAGAAAATGTACATCTAAATGATACATTTCCAAGAAGCAAGAATGGTGTCCAAATCACGTTCAAAACTACTTCTTGACTTAACTTATCCATAAAGAGCAGTTACATGTATATAAGGAAAACATATTACATATACCAGTGGTCTTAATCTCAATTCCTGGAGGGCCACAGCTCTACACAGTTTTGCTCCAACCCTAATCAAACACATCGGATCCAGCTAATCAAGGTCTTCAGGATAACTAAACATCCAAGCAAGTGTGAGTTGTACGCTATAGATTAAGCCATTCCCTTGTACAACATGTTTACACACGCAACACATGCAGATGTAGATACAAACTAAGTTCAAACTAGTTCAGCTAGGTTTATTTTCCCTAAACTTGCAGTTTTTAAACTCGTCCCCATCCTCCACTTCAAACTCTTCTTCTTAAATAAAAACAACTAGGCAGCTTCTACCTTTACTCATGTGCAAAGCCACCCTCAGGATACACTGAGTTTGGGTTACACAACTGAAAGGAATCGCTCTCACTCCAACTCAAAGGCATGTGGGTTTGTACATGTAAGAGTTTGCTGACTGACACTATAAGGTGTCAACATTTCCAAGCACAGAGGTGATACAATGAAGGTACTTCTTGGAAATATCTGGACATATGAAACAAGACGTCTTTTTATGCAGGCTGCTTTGAGTAGGCCTCAAACTTTGTCGTTGTATATATTCATATATTTCTAAGTCATATTTTCATTAAGTCTTCTCCTATCTACAACCTCATCTTCATATTATTTCTGTAATTGAAATTACGTAAATGTGTTTCTGACACCTCTGTGCAACATTACAGTCTGTGTGAAAGCACCACAAAAGCAGTTCCTGTGCTTCCTTTGCAGTGTAAAGATGGCATTAAAGTGTCAACACATGCCAAAAGTTGTAGTGCCAATAACAAAAACAGCTGTGATACAACTGAGTGGGACAGAAAGCATAAATTGGTGACTTGTAAATGTTGAAAGTACCTAATAAACATTAAAATACCACAGGTATAACAGAATAAATAGCTACTAAATGTTCGAGACTCCATTTCATGAGCCTTGGTGTCTTCAGGCTCGGGAGACTTTCATCAGGAAGGTATGGCTTCGTCATCAGAGTAGGTGGCAAACCTTAAAAAGTGGATTGTGCCTCTCTTAGAAGACAACGCCCCGCCCACGAGAGTCGAATGACCAATGAACTCCTGGTTGTCCTGGCGATGACGCTTTCAGTCACTCCCCTTTACTAAAGAAGGAAACAAACAGAGTGAAAGAAGAGAGAGCTCGGGAGTCGGGAGAGGACGGGAGAGGAATTTACTTATTTACATCACCGACAAAGCCTCGGGAGGAAGACAAACTCCTTTTCGAAGAGTTCCCGTTCCTTATCCCGACCGACTAGATTTAAAAAACATTCAAGGTAAGCGCTACAACCATTGTTAGAATTGTATTTAGGCGATAATCGCGAAAGGCTTGTCGATGTGGTCACGGAAAGACTGGTTGACCCCGAGAAAGGGAGCGATTAACGTTACCGATTCATGGCTAGTATCACGCAGGGTTAAACCGCTAGCTCGGATCTATAAACGCCAGGGTTATTCGAAGAATCGAGCGTTTTTTGTTCGACGGGTGGGTCCCTAAAAAAACAAAGTGTCCCAAGTTGTCAGCAGCAGCACCTTCACGAACATCACAAGCCCCAGAACGTGACTCGCCAATCGACAACTTTTCTTCGCCTTCTTATGATTATGAAAATTATAAAAATTATTCTTAATTCCTTTTATAAATGTTGTTTTTCAGCAATGGCTTTGAAACACATAAGAGACATAACCCAACGGATTATCTTCATAGTGTTGTGGGTTGTTTATTGTTCGACCGTGTCTGTCTGCCTGTAAAAATTCAAGGAAATCTCGTTTAGTTGTTTGCGTTTTCGTGCTGTATGCTAAGTTAACCAGTTACTCAGACGAACACCTGGCTAAGGCTGTTAGCTTTTTGTTTCGAGCTCGTTCAAAGGACAGATTGTCTGTCTAGGGAGGAAATCCTAAAGCAAACGGACAAAGGAGGAAGATTAAACAAAGCCAGTGCTGTTCTGTAGTCGCGATGTTTGCGTTCGGATGTGTCATGATGATATTTTATGTCTTGGTATTTTTGGCTTTTACTCGCCGTTCTGGTTCATTCTGTTCTCTCAAATCCACAGTTTATCTGTCTGTGAGATTCGACAGAAGTAAGCTGACTAACGTTAACGTTACCTAGATAGCCAAGCGCTTATGATGCCCCAAAATGACACTGTCTAGATAGTAAACTCGCTAGGTTTTGAGACGCATCCACTTCATCTTCATGTAAGTTCGACGGTTAGATGACCTGTTTTATCGGTTATCGGTTGAGTGGTGGTTTACAGTTATGTTTACCACCATCGGTAAACATTTTTTATATTTTATAGACTAGCACTAGTGTCCGTGAGCTGTTATTGATTGGTGGTGTCTGTCAGCTGGTGTCGGTGCCTTGACTTGCATGGTTGAACACGTTAACAGCTTTTGTGCTTCTTTTGCTTAAAATGACAGGTTAGAAATGTAACATTAGGCTTAATGTCTCACCTTTATTGCCTCCTGAAATATCAATATTCAATATCACGCTTGACACCCACTCGTTTGGTTAGTCATGGTTGGGTGGGAGAGCCTGTGTCGTGCTGTTTAATGTGTAGACTTTCTTTTAGAGATACAGACAGACGGATTAGACGCGAGTTCAGCTCTGGTTAGATGTGGTTTAGAATAGATACAGCAGAACTCTGTATTAGTCCGGTCAGTCGGTTGACTTGAGTGTAATTACTCTGTCCTGATGAGGGTGGCTGTGGAGCTTGTGTCTTATTTTTGGCTGAGATTAAACAAGGTTTTTTAATTATAGGGGTTTCGGTGTATCCACGCTTAGAGACTTAGAGAAGTTTAAACCCTTGAGCTTTAAAGGTGTACAAGGAAACTGTTTGCTAACTGAAAATTCCACTCATGAAGAAATGAATCATAGTTTTGTGAAATGTCATTACAGTGATGCACATTTGCACAAGATAAATACAGGTTTCTAGAAAAGGCTCTTTTATTGAGTGGGTGCCGCAATATTGACTTTATGACTAAACAGAGTTATTACTAATAATAGTATGTACTTTGCTTTTAAGAAACAGCAAGAATTATTTATTTCATTACAGAGTATGTTAATTTGGTATGTTAGTATTGTTTTTAAGTTTGCTTGTTGTCAACTGTCTGTTTCAATCTAATAAAACGTTCAATTGGTTCCTATATTTTATATGTACCATTAGCTGGTACTTTACCAAAAAAAAAAAAAAAAAAACTTAAAGTAACACAAACCTAGGAGCTCAATACCACTTTTGACAGCACTTTTGACTTCTGTTGACAGCAGTCCCAATCTGATATAAATATCTTAAAACTCATTAAATTGTTTGCTACAAGTTGCTACATTTATGAGCTTAGCAAAAAATTAAAAACAATGATCTCTTCTACTCATTGCATGTGCTTGCAAGCCAAACACAATGCTGTCATTGTTAACAAGACCACTCTTGTCTCCATTTTCTTTTGTGATATATTAGCAATGGCCCAAGAGACAAACCAGAGTCCTGTGCCTATACTGTGTACCACAGGCTGTGGTTTCTATGGCAACCCCAGGACCAATGGCATGTGTTCGGTGTGCTATAAGGAGCACTTAAACAGACATCAAAGCAGTGATCGCAGTCCCATGAGTCCCCTGGGTAAGTCACACTGAAACATTAACCTGTTTGTCTAACCTCCCAGATAGAGCTCTCTGTGGTTACAGACCACACAAACAACATGGTTAATCTATGATATAAGGATTCTCATTCATTGCATCTCTTGGAGACGGTGGTATTATAGTTGTTACAGCAATAACAGTCCATGGTTACTGCTCGCAAAGCATTTCAGAGCCACCAGCTCCCAGTGACAGCATGTTATTCTGAGCTGGTTTAGAGCTTAATCCTTTTCTTGGTCTCTAGCACAATGTTGGGTCCTCCCTGAGAAACTGTAATGATAAGCTGCACATGTTTTGTAGGCAGCGCTGTTTTGGGTCACATGTCTTCTGTATAGTGTAGCACAGCTGCACCTGTGCACTGTTTGTGATTCGTGTCTTTGTGTTCTGTTGGACCAGCTGGCAGCCCCTCAGCAGAAGCCTCTGCTAAACAGAGACTAGAAGCCAGCATAAACAAAGCAGAGCCTTCACCTGCACCCAGCACAGATACCATGAGAGAGTGAGTACTTCACATATGTGTTTGTTGTTAAACCTCAAAAGCCAGTGCATAAACCCCCACCTGTTTGTTTTTACAGAAGTATTCCTTCCAGCTCCTTACCAGTCACACAACAGATGACAGAAATGAGCATTTCCAGAGAGGGAAAGTCCCTGTCTCCTAAAGCTGAGGCTTCTGATCCAGGTAATTGCAATGAAATATGATCAAATACAGCCCCTTGTTTAGTCTTTAGTGTTTCAAACTTTTTCATGTCAAGGACTATCAAACATGACCATCCTTTTTACGACGGACTCACGTTCTATATAAATTCATTATATATGTGTGCGTGTATGTGAAGAAGGGAACCTGATCTGGTGGTGAAATAGCACTGGCACACACGTTAACATCCACTTTTCACATTCCTTTTCCCGCTGCTTTGCTTTCGCTATAGATAGACAGGTGCACATGGCATTCTATATGCACGGACATTACATTAATTTGTTCACTATTTCCCGGCCATAATAAATACTCTGAGATTCATACATCTTGTAAGTTTATGGTAAACGTTAAGTTGCATTATTGGATTGTCTTCTATTGTATGCCATACCTGTTACATGTTGAGTGTTGCTAGATTATGGATCAGAGGAGGTCTACCAAACTATTTAATCCTCAGGGGGAGACCGATATTGTTTGTACATGTTTAGAGTGATCCTGTGAATGTTTTATATTCTTCTCTTTCTGATTTGAATGTTGTTGTAACCTATGGTAATATATTTGTGGTATATGTTTATTCATATGTGAATACATATACCATACTACCCTGTTATTGGTAAGCTCTTATAGGGGAAGAGCCTGGTCTTAAAAAAAAAACAAAAACAAAATGCTGAGACTTGGTCTCTCGATAGGCTGAATGAGCTACTGAGTGAGCTACTATTGTGCCATGAACAAATCAACACCTGTATAGTGTAATTATATTGTGGATAAGTGTATATATTTTTGGAGTATGTTTTTGTGTTGGTAGGAATTACTTTTTTGTTACTTTATTTATTTGTTTTTCCCTTCAGCACTTGTTAATACTTTGCACTTTGTGGTTGTTTCACGCTACTTCACTGTAAATAAACACCACCATTGCATTCTCTCTCTCTATTAATGTATAAACAATTATATAGTGTAATTGTGTAAAAAGTGTAATAAATGAAAATATTAATAGATATATTTAGTAACATTTTTCAAAAAATTAAATGCAGTTTCTTAGGGTTTAAAATGAATGCGGTCAAAAGAAAAAAGTAATCGCAATTGATTTCATGATTTCTCATCAGTCTTTATTAAAATTGGTGAATGTAAATAATCATTGTTACACATAATATATCATCTTAAGTGTGAGTTAAAATAAGTTCAAAACAAGCAAATAAACAACAGTGCACCATCCTGATGCTTTATTGTGGGGGGGATTTTTAATGTCAGTAATAGGATTTTTTTTTTTTTTTAAATGCCCTGTTGATTGACAAACTACTTAATATTCAAATTTTTGCAGCTACAGCAGGAAGTAAGATGACTTCTCCTTCGTCTGTTTAATTACTTATTATCACCATTAAAGTATGTAAAGGAGTGTTTATTTATAAGACTATATGTCTAGAATGTGAGTGTCAAAGGAAGCACTATCAAGTTTGTGGTGGTTGGGCCATTTTTTCAGTTCTTCTTTGCACTAAAATGGACTTTAGTGCAAACAAAGCTCTCTTTGGGGCTGCTCCAGTTTTAGTGTGAGCTGTTTACTGATGACGGTCCTAAGTCCATGCAGTGTTAAGAACTTAGAAATTAGGACTTTGGGGGTTTGTGGCAGAGCCTGTTATAGGGAAAAGCCCTATAAATCTGTCAGAATCCACCCATGCCACAGTGCAACAGTTTCATTTAAATCAATTTTCTCTCCATTCTTTCCACAGTCATAACACAGCCCACCTCCTCCTACTCCCCAATCCCTGTGGCTCAGGGCAGTGATGAGGGCAAGAGTCCAGATTCCTCCAAACCGAAGAAAAATAGATGCTTTACCTGCCGTAAAAGAGTTGGCCTTACAGGTGAGGCTAAATGATCGATCATTCTGATATTCGTGTGATGTATATGTGTGTCTATGAACCGAGGTCTTATGTTTTCTTTTGTTTTACAGGTTTTGACTGTCGATGTGGCAATCTGTTCTGTGGGATTCACCGGTACTCAGACAAGCACAACTGCACGTACGATTACAAGGCTGAAGCCGCTGCGAAGATCCGGAAGGAGAATCCCGTAGTGGTGGCTGATAAGATCCAGAGAATATAAGCTTTACCCTCTTTCTCCAAGAACATTGGTGGATAAAATGGACGTCTTGAAAAACGGACTTGTGTTTTTCTATCACCTTAAAAAGAAACCGAGAGAACTGTACTGTCTGAGGCTCATGCATAAATGATCTTGACAGATTTTGGTTTTCTAATAGGTATTAATTTCTTCTTCTTTTTTTTTTTGTCCTCTCTGTGGTGTTTTATGCTAGTTATTCTTGCATATTCTTTTGTTTACTAAAGCATAGGACACCTTTCAGGAAATTTTAGCTATTATTATTAGTATCATTTGTATTTTTTTTGCCTGTTCCCGCCCTCATCCAATGAGAGTGGCAGATACTCTGTGCCAAAAAGTGGCCGTGAAGTTTCTGAGTAAGTAGGTTTCAGCCTTGGACTTATGAATGACGCTGAATTTTTAAGAGGTGTGTCAAAGCTCTACCCGGTGATGTGTGCAGCATGTATTGGTCTGTTAAACTTCAGTTTGTCATTACCGTCTGTTCTAGCAAAATCAGTTGGAATGTGAGGCCGCCCGGTTAATACCGTTTATTTAAAATTAATTTAGAATGTGAACTTGCTACTGTGACATCATCCCTTTTCTTTGTTTTTGAATGAATGGTTGAGATTCATCTGAAGTCTTTTTTTTATTATTATTATTCGTCTATTGTAACTCTTTTCCCACATTCTAGAACCAATAACATGCATTCTGCGTTTTAGAGTTTCAGATGCCTGGGGGTTTTATTTGTGTTAATTATGTGAGACTTTTTGATAAGACTGTGAGGTGGTACAGTCTTTTTCCGTGTGAGCGTACTTGTGTGCATGGGGGAAATTTGCTCGCAAGTCCTTCTTTCCTGTTGTCAAAGCGAGATGAGCTAACCCTCCATTGAAAGTGCATTCATAACACCGCAATAGTATAGGCATAAAGTCAGACCTGATTCTGTGAAACATTGTTCTTTTTGTTTGTTTTAAAATGCACCCACAATGCACCTGTCATTTTTGTGTGTCTGCACAGGTTAATGTAAGTGAGTCCGAGTGCATGTGTTGTGTATATAAATGTCTTTTCTTCTGTAGGGAGTGAGGTTTCCTAAAAAAAAAAAGAAAAAAAGAAAAAAGATGTATCTGTTGAGAGTATGTATCTGTTTGAGGTTTAATTTCAGCCTTTAGTTATATGCAAATTTGTATGAGAAAACCTTACTATGTTCATATTTATGTATTGCATTTAATCCTTTTACCTGGCATTAAAGAAAAAAGTATTGTAAATAAAAATATACAGAGAGAAATTATACAGTCATGTTGTTCTGTTGCCATTTTTAGTGGAAATTCCATGATGTCATGCAGTTAATTTGTTTTTAAATGAGTAATTTGTAGCTGTTCTTCTACTGAAAAACACACAGCAGAATGCCCAACTTGTAGATTTCCTGACAGCCAAATGATTTTTCAGATGTTGTTTGCTCCTCACACCTGTCCCGGCTGCTGACGCTAAGACATCCTGTTTTCACGGCAGCTGTCCTGACCACCTTTAGCACTTCTTTACACGCAACCAAAGCAGATTTGACAATCCTGCCAGACCTAGCAACAGCTGGAGATGCTGTGTCACCCTCTAAGGAATGACAACAGCTGGTGTGAACCCTCAGTGTCACCCTCAGTCAAGCACGCAGGATATCCAGATATACTTTTCCTGTATTGTCTCCAAAATACATCTCTGTCCCTTAAAGAAAAATCTATTTTGTATCACCATCCAGTCATTTGGTGTTATTGTCATACTCTTGAGTAATCAGTGTCTGCAGCTTGTTCTGTATTTGTACAGAGGGGGTTGGGCGTTAAGCCGGTCTGGGTGGATGACATCACAGTGACGGGTAGTGACAGATGTTAAGGGCAGATGCCTACACCACAGAATGTTGACAGGCGTCAGAGGGAGGAGCCACCAAAGATACAAAAAGGTATATTGAGGCATAGTTGAATAGGAAGGTGAGCTGATCGGAAAAACAGTGTGGCTTAGAACTCTGTATCACGAGTAACAGTAATGAACTGTAGCTGCATTAAAGGCAGGACGTAGAAGTTGTTTAGCAGGGGAGCAGATGGGTTCTCAAACAGAGTACAGCGTGTTCTTCCTACATTAAACCTTGTGTGAGTTAGGGGCTGTAAATTGGCTTCTCAGTCACGAGTTTAGCTGAGGAGAAGAGGGTTAGGCTCATAACAGAGACAGAGGACCTCAAAGAAAGAGTTTTGTATTAAAGGAATGAAGTGTGAAGGGCACTATAGTCGTAAGAAGGAAAATGCAGGTTTTGGGAAAATTTTTAAAAGTAGTTTTAAAATCATTTACATCAGTTTACTAGACTGAGGTTTGTTTGAAAGCTTTAAACTGACTAATAATTAATTCAATCCAAAAATGTAATAATTAAAAAATATATATTTGTTTACTTGTATGTCATTAAGTGACATCAATGAACCGTGAACATGTGAATGAGAGGTTCAATTATTGAAATAATAATTATTAAATTATTAAAATCTCAGCATGTACGTCAAGAAAATATTTGGACCTGTCACAAAGCCTAACCAGACTGTGACAGATGCAGTGAACTAGGGCAGTGAGTTCCAACTGTGATCTCACACATCTCTCTTTACCTAACAATACCATGCACAAATAAACACTTAAACTTAAATGTTTTCCCTTTATCAGCTTTACTGGAACGTTCCCATGCTGTTCCCTGCTGTTTCGTGTATACCAAGCTTTTGTTCCTTGAGGCGAAGCCAGGAAGATGGTACAGAGTAAAATCACCCTTTAACTTGTGTGTCTGGGTGTGGCCCACAAAGCTGCTTGTGTACCTCAGGGTAGAAGTTCAGTCAGTCTGTCAGATTACATGAAGAGAGGGGATTATGACAGGTATGGGAACCTCTTTGACTTATTGAATTTTAATCATCATCATCATCATCATCCGTCAATCATCTTCCTACACCATATTAAACTATATTATGGCCAAAATGATTGGTCAGATTGACTGTGTTGTTAAGTGCTTATGTACGCCTGTCACAAATATTTTATGTACCTTGTGTGGTCTAGCCAGGAAACTCCCAGCCAGCCAGATCCAGCTCTGTCTGATTCAGCACTTCTGTAAGAGAAAGAGAGGCGGCAGGAAGGGGCTGGGTTTAGACGGGTATTATGACGTCACTGCATATGACTCAGCCTCACCTCATTCTCCATTCACATGCTTCCACCGCGTCTGTGTGCGAGGCTCCGCCCACTCACATGTGCTTTACTCATGCCTCTGTCTCATTTCATGAGCGTTCGTCTCTCTCCAAACTGTGTGCCTCTTTGTCTTTCACTCCCATGTTTGTTCGCTCTCCCTCACTTCTGCTTCTCTCTCGCTCTGAGACACTTATGCTTTTTGCTAGATGTCTGTGGTTCAAGCCATTGTGCTAGAGCGCAAAAGCAACCCGTTTTGAGGTTCATTTCATTTGCTGTTATTTTTATAGCCCATCCAAAAATGTACATTTGATGAAACTGTTCTCATCCTCAGGATAATGTGATGTGTTACTCATTTCTTTGTCAGAATAGATTTGGAAATACCATGCATTAAATCACTTGCTCACCCAATAGATCCGTCATAATCTGTCAGGGTTCAAACAGAGTATAAACAGCTGATAAAAACATCACAAAAATCCACAAGTCATCTGCATGACTTCAGTCCATCAATTAACATCTTGTGAAGTGAAAAGCTTAATAGTAAGAAACAAAACCATCAAGCCATTTCGTCCAGCTAAAATAACATTGCATGATGCATAATATTGCTTTCTCCAGTGAAAAGTCATCACGTCTGATTTAGGAGAGAAATATGCACAGGTAAAGCTTTCAAGCACAAACAAGTCCAAAACATTTCTGTATCAAATATGTCAGTGGACTTTGATTTTCTGACACTACCCATTCACTGCAGAGCATCCATTGTAAAGTAAGTGATGTATTTATAAATCTGTCCCAATGAAGAAACACATTTTGGGTGAACCATTCCTTTAAAGGGAACATTCTGGCTTTAATTACTCACCCTCATAATTAATATATAATACATGGGGTTATTATTCAATAATACTTCTTAAAGGGATAGTTCACCCTGGTCCCCATTGACTTCCAGTGTTTGTTTTTTTTTTTTTTTCATACTATGTAAGTCAATAGGGACCAGCAACTGAATATGAACTGTACCTTTAAGTGTGGCATCTTCCCAGTTCTTATCAGCAAGAATATATAGCAAAGAATGTGTCCCTTACATTTTCTTCTGTGAATGCAGTTGTTTTGGTTTGTAAATATTTCTGTAAAAGACACCTAATTAAATATATGTTGAAGGATCATGACTTCTGTCTCCTGATTAGTCATTAGATAAAAGCAAGATTTGCTTGCTGAGCAGTGTGTTCAGATTATTTACCAAACACACAAGACAGACCTGACTGACAGAGAGTTCAGAACTGGAATGTTGGCATTGTGGTGCAACAAACTTCAGCTGAAAAAGACATAAGCTTACATGGAATAAAATAATAGCGCATAAAAATGTTTCAGATCATTTTAGAAATAAAGTATAATTTACAATACCAACAAAATCATACATATATATTATATAAATCATGTTTACTGATCATATAATTCTAATATAATTTAGTATAAAATATAGTACGTTATTTTTGTATTATATTGTGAAAATATGAGTCAAATACGACTCACACTCACTGAAGCACATCATAATTTATGTTCTCTTTCTTTGCTAATATGAGTGTGATTTCCTGATTGAAACGTCATTGGGCTGCAGTGTAAAGTACAGTCTCTTATCGCCACCATGTGGTTATAAATTATTTTGCCTATTAATTGGCAGCTAACAAATACATGAACAAACTTTCAAGATTGCTTTAAAATATTTAAGGGAACGTGCATAATTTTTGTTTAAATTTTATTACAATTCATTTAAATAGTCTTGTAGTGTGACAAATCACTATTTTTGAGCAAAACAATTCCACAAAGTCTTTTAACTCCTGTATAAAAATTATACTTCGAAAATATGCCGTTTTTAAATTATTTTTTATGTATAGCATGTCATACTGCAGGACACTGCTGTCACCACTTGAAATCCTGGTCACTCAATTTCAGTTCAAAAACATTATGAACTAGTCCAGAAGCATGAATAAATGACTAGCTGCTACTAAACTAGAACTCTTGTTTGTTGTATGTAGTGGCCATGAAGCAAATGTAATTGAGAGCTGTGTTCATACTTGAGAACTCTCATGAGGGAGAGAGAGAGAGACAAATACCTGTATGTATTATCATGAAAAAAAAACAGATAAAAAAATAAATAAATATACCTAAATAACTTAAACTAAAATCAGGATGACAGTAACATCATAAAGCATTTTTATTGTCAATTTGTTGCAGATTACATACTATAAAATAGTTGATCAACACAACTGGTAAAAAGAAGACAATATATATAAGTATAAATCTATAGCATCCTTTATAAAATCTAAACTATGTTCTTATATATGCTTGTCCTGAGTACATTATATTTGTGTGTTTGATTATATAGTGTATTATATTTCTGGACAAAAACAATTAGATAGTAACTATGCATCTGTAAATGGAACCACTCGCCTTCCAGCCACGTAGACTTCAGTAATATTTCGATCGTCACCTTTTCAAAACAAATTTATGTAAGAACTTAGAAAGACAGGAATCTCTGAATTAATGGAATATATATAAAAAAAAATTAAAATGTAAAATGTTTCCGTAGCAACTTACCTAAATTTAAAAACTTCTCCAAAATGACCTGTTAAAAAAAAAACGCATCAAATGAGCCATTCTTTATAATTTATGTATGCAAAAGATATTCATTGTTATTTTGTGTTTGCGTTAATCACACACTAAAAGCAAATTATATTGTTTTCTCAGTATGAGGGCGGGAAAGAACCTTGGGGCCTTCACCAGGAAACAAATCGATCGGTCCGTCAGGAACACAAACATTCACTCGCAGGGCATCAAAGTCCTTTCCTACCACAAAGTTTCCGATCTGATCATCCAGTGAGAGGGCTGTAGGGTGTGGGGAGAACAACCAGGCAAGTTTATATAGTGTACTGTGCTAGGATTAAATAACATGTTTGTCAATGAGAGCTGGAATCTTACCTTCACTGCCTCCAAGGGTAGCCAATCTGAAAACCTCCTCAAAGCTCAGAGTCTTAAGTTGAGGGTCCTGGATGGTCAGGGCTTTGGATGTATCAAGAGTTCTTCGCATAGCATCTAGCATGGATGGGGAGTAGCCTCCTGCTACATCTACATAAGACACAGACAAAACCATGTAATGCAAAGTCAATACAGAATATTCCAGGGATAATGAGCAACTAACTGTACATATCCTGCTAAATACATGGGTACTCACCAATTAAATAGACATGGACATGAAATGATTTGAGTTTACATGTATAACCTATTATCTTAAAACTTTGTACAAATTGGCAACAATTGAGATTCAGTAATAGAAACACAAAAAAGTTCACCTGTCCCCAAACCCAATTTCACTTTGTGGTTCAAAACATTGCGCACATTTAGCATCCCACTACAAATCCTGGGATGGAAAAAGAGACAATAAATGAATAATTAAAAAACAAACAAAAAACAAATTATATATATATATATATATATATATATATATATATATAATGTGTGTGTGTGTATTATAATACATTATCTGAAAATTATAAATACGAATAAAATGCTTAAGGTGCTTACGAAATGTTACTGTTTGGACAGTGAGAGATTGCAGATCCTGTTTCATGGAAGATCTCCAGTTCTTCATCAGTCAGGTGACAACCATGGGCCATTACAGTCTGCAATAGTCAGTTTACAACCTTTAAATTCCAAACCAATTTCAAGTCTTAAATCTAACCCTTTATATTACTAAGATTCTGCAAAGATTCAACATAACAGAAATAAATGTAACATTGCTTTTTTTCAAACTAACTTGTAAAGTGTATTTAGAATAATAATCAATTTCATTGAAAAGAACCAAATCTATCTAAATAATCCAAATTAAAATAAGTTAAAATCATCAAATGTGAATAGAGTTAAATAAATAAATACCTTTTTTTGTGTACTATTCTTTAAATTATAGGTCTCATAAGTCATAAATATATATATATATATATATATATATATATATATTTTTTTTTTTTTTTTTTTTTTTACAGAGCAGGGAATTTGTGTGCTCAAACAAATGTCAATGCACTCCACTGTTCTAAACTCTTGATAACAAAATTATTTTACAAAGCATGACTTCAAACTTTTACACCTGGACTCTGTATATGTGTGTTAAAGCTATATATTCATGTTGCAACACAAATTTAAACATAAAATCCAAAGATTTCCACAATGAATCAGAAACAAAGTCTACAATCTATGTAGAAAAACATATATATTTATGCATTTAGCAGACACGTTTATCCAAAGCAACTTACAGTGCATTCAGCCTATCAATTTTTACCTGGGAATCTAACTCACAACCTAGCACTGCTAACGCAATGCTCTACCACTTGAGCCACAGGAAAATATAAAGTAATATATTAGACAGAATACAAAAATATATGCCATCATATGTGTTCCTGTAGCTCAAGTGGTAGAGCACTGAACTATCAAGCGCAAGGTTGGGGGTTCGATTCCCCAGGAACACATGATAGGTAAAAATCGATAGGCTGAATGCACTGTAAGTTGCTTTGGATAAACGTGTCTGCTAAATGCATACATTTTAACGTCATTTTTTATTTAATTTTTTTATTTAATGTCATCAGGTCTTTGATGTATAATGACCATCTCTGAATACCACTCACCCTATCTGTAAGCAGCTTGTACTTGAGGTAAACATCAGTGTAGGATTTGCAGTCTGGAAACAATGTTCGCACAAGCTCCACTTCCCCTTTGTTCTCACTGATGTGACTCTACAGATTTAATGATGGCAGAAAAACATGTGATAAACATTTTACTTGGGGCCTGTACCATGATGGTAGCCGAACATATTCAGAGTTCAGGATTAGTTTTGAGTTGACAAAACCAAACCTCTCCAGTCCGGCTTTGTTGGTACCATGATGCTGATCATCAACTTTCTTTGTCAACTCAGGCTTTGATCCTGAGTTTGTGGAGCACGTGCACATGAATATGTGACATCACAGGTGAACAGCCAATCATGGCCTTGCAACACAAAGCAAGTTTGATTTACTTCTCGCAAGAGACCCAGCGAGATTCAAAACTGAAGGTTAAAGGTTTTGCTAAAGGTTAAGAGATTGATGAATATGACAAATTTAAACGTCATATGAAATATGAAGGAGGACAAATAAAATAAATGATCTTGCTTTATCAGTGAAGTGACAAGTGAAACTCGTTAACTTAGTTTACACATTTGAAAATATATAGTGATAGAGACTTGAACATGTAAGGTCAGATTTTGTATTTTTTAAATAGTGCAATCTTTTGATCTGTATCTTATCTGTATACATTGCTATTTAAAATAAACGATTTATAATAACTGTTAAAGCAAAATTGCTTGTGTGTAAAAGATAAATAATAATATGAATCACAATAATTATATAAATCATAAAAAGACTCAGTACTTATCTTTTTTTTTTTTTTTTAGCATTAGTGACCTTTAATTTGGAGCAAGATAAACTGGAGTGACTGTGTCAGACATGTGTCACTTCTCTCACATCTGATTGGTCCAGCTTCAGTTTGAGATCTCTAACCCAGAACATAACCTGCCCCGGAGCAGGTTATCTGTGGAGTGTAAGTTACTATGCCAATAAACGCAGCTAAAAGCCAAGCCACTTACATGGTACCTAAAACCCAGGATTGATGCAAACTAAACTGAAACTTACCTGGCTAGCCAAATAATCCGGCTTCATGGTACAGGCCCTTGGTGTCTATTAGTGTTTTTTCTTATGATTTATAGCATCTTAACTGTTAATTATACACAACAACTGAGTTTAGAATATCAGTTTATGATATTTACAGCATTCATTTATAATTGTCTCAACTATGCTACTGTGAGGAACAGGGAACGAGGAGACACAGGAGAATTCACAGTAAACAGCCTTCAATCCTTCCAACATGGGCTACACAGGGCAGACAGGAACACACGTAGCACAAGACATTCACATTCAATACCAGACGAAGACAGACTGCACAGACTGGAACTTAAATGCATGGGTAATTGACAAGACACACCTGGGAGAAATGAACAATCAAACACACTGGAAAACTAGGTCATGCACATGGGGAGCACATGGGGAGGGAATACACTTTTTTTTCTTCAGTTGTCCAATCAAATGAATGGAGAGCCAGGCCTTCCATTGTGATGACGGATGCACTGTAAGCCTTGATAAGACTGAAACAACATTGTATATGATAGTTGCCTAGCAACATTTGAAAAAAAAACCACAGATCACTGCTCTTTTAAATTAAAAACAGTCAATGCAAAAAATCTGAAAAACATGTTCTGTCTGACCGGGGCCTAATAAGTCATCATATACCTTTTTAAATTTCTCCCATGTGAACAATGCAAAGGACAAACCTGAATTCGAAGCTTGTTGCTGTTGGCAATTTCACCCAATTCACTGAGCAGTGAGGAAGAACAGGACGGAGCGAATCGAGGAGTAACCACAGGCTTAACTTTCGGGTACTAAAACAGTCAGATAATATATTTTTATATTCATATTTACATAGCTTAAAATAATTTAGGCACAACAACAAAATTCCAACTCTGATCAGCATAACAACTAGAGTTTTATAATAGACAGATTAACTGAGCAAAAATGAACCTGTCATTTACCTCCTTTTTGAGAAGCTCTTTGATGAAACTACAAAAAAAGAAAAAAAAAGAAACAAGAGTTCTTTGATCAGACTGGGGTTTGGGTTTATAACAATTGTACATGAGCTTACTAACACTATTGTGTCAGTACAGTCACACAGTCCTTCTAAACTCACCGGTCTGTCTCCTCTTTACATTCACTTGAACTTTCTTTGTACTGCGGAACTCCAGAATTGCAGTCCATGCAAACTTTACCCACTAAAGCTCTTTGTCCGAACTTATCTAGTGGAAAAGGGACAAAAATACTGTATATCACCATCTAAAAATCAAGGATTGTTTTATTATCCTTATTATAATATTAAAGTTTACACAGAGTTATTACAATTTTTATTCACAGACTGATAGGCCACAGTGCACCTCTTATCACATAACATGTAAAAAGCAAACATAAATGCAGTTATACTTAGACGGAACAAGAGCTAAGACAAGATAATGCAAAGCAAGACAAACTCCAAAGGTTAAAGAAAGGGTGAGCTTGTGTTAGCCCTTAGCCAACACAGACAGTCACAAGGGAAATTATTATACTCTGTGTGTGTCCTTGGTTGCATGGGTTTTACCTGCCAGCTCTCCAAGCAGAAGAGAGGCATCAGTGTGTATTGTGGCAAAATAACAAGCAGTAGTGGTGCCGTTCTTTAAGGTTCTTCTCTACAGTGCCAAACAGTCAACAAAAAGGGAAAAAAATTATATTTTCAACATGCATTATATTTCCATATCATTTCCATCAATGATTTACCTTAGAGTTCAATTTATTTAGATGTTATGTAGTCCATTTAAATGAGCTTACCACAACTTTAGTGTAGACATTATTGGCAAACTCCAAGTCGTTATACTTGGCTTCCACAGGGAAAGTGTAAGTTTTGAGCCACTCCAGTAGAGGCAGGTCTAATGCGGTGCCAGTATAGCTATACTGAGATGCATGGATGTGTGTATCAACCATTCCAGGCATAAGAAACTCACTGTAGAGCAACATTGAATGCTAACTGAGTAAAATTAAGCAATGGCACTGCAACAAGGTGTTATGGATATCGAAAGGTTTCAAGCTTGTACATGCTTATTATTTCACAAATATTGACATGTTCATCAAAAAGATGGATTACAAAATGTTTTTTTGCTCTTTTGTTATCTGCTGAATGGTTGAACTGAATGCAAAAGTGTCTGTGTGCACTCTGGACCGACTTATGTATATTAGATTATAGAAAATACAGTATAAAATTCATATTGATAGATGTACTGTACTCACTATTGTCCGAGCTGTTTTAAGTCTGAAGTTTCAAACCCCCACAATTTTGTAAGATTGTCCACATCTTGATCTTTTTCAACAAATGCAATCTGTTCAGAAAGAAAAAAAAAATCACCATTATAAAAAAAAGAAAGAAATTTGAGGTGCATTAAAAATCATTGATAAATGAATTTATTATATATATATATATATATATATATATATATATATATATATATATATATATATATATATATATATATATATATAAATTCATCTATTATATTAATAATTAATATAATAGACTACATTATGAAAGAAAATCAAAAGTAGATACGATGCAAATGTGAAACTATCTGGAAAAACCCGTCAGGGAAGTTTTCTGGAAATTCTAAAAATAGTTCGTATATGTAAATTTTTCAAAGGGGTTCGTTCAGTTACAATTCTATAACACCTTGTCTGTCATGTCTGAAAATATCTTGGCAACATTCACTTTTTTAGTGCAGAAAAATAGCAATTTATTGTAAGCAGAAAATTTTCTCTCATGTTGCGAGGTGCTTTCTCTTAACACCACAAAAACAGGTAAACTATATATATAAAAAACACGTAACATATCTAATAAAAGTGTATCAATGCACATGTCCCGTCAGTCCTGTATAAGCTACTGCACGCAAAGGTTTTTATTTTATTCTTTTTCTTTTTTTATATCGTGAGATGATGGAGCGCAAGAAAACAACGCAGTCTGAAGCTGCTCACTAGACGGTCTTGCTCGTCTCAGTCTGCTCAATCGTGGATATGTCAGTGCCCTAAAAGATGTTATAATGGACTAATTCACATCCAGAGATGAAGGATCGGATGATGATGCTACTAAAGAGAAGGGGTCCGATGACAGTTGCGCTGTGCTCGCTTTTCTAACTACAAGGTAGGCTTACAGTATTCCTGCTATCCAAACATACAAGGGGTGATCAAAAGTTCAGAGACATCATGATAAACAAAGGAAAACTTTCCTCAGGGTAATTTAGTCTGTTTGTGTAATGATGCCAGCGCTCCTGACAGACTGTGATAGTTAAGTATATAGCCTATAAGTGAAAGTGAAACCCATCTCACTTTAAACCTGTTTTTTGTTTGTTTGTTTTTCAAAATTCCATTCCGGAAAAAAAAATCATAGCTATCAGCCAACTATAGCCGTAACCTTTGTTACGTTTAAGCTATGGACATAATGTCACCATGTGTTGGGTTTTTCTAGATCGCATCACAAATTGTAATTGAGTAGGCTATTAAACACACCTTGCCCTGATCGTCGACTCCTAAGACACAGTCCTGCAGCATCTCAACTGCAGCTCTCGATGTGGAGTGCACAAATGTTCCCCTGAAGACGTGCGCAATGCGCGCGGTCGTGTCGTTCCGATTCATTATCGACACAGATTTTGTCAAATGTGACTTCTCTGAACATTTATATGTGACACCCTGCATTGCAGAATTCCTGGGACGTGAATGTCATAAACCAGTAATTTTACAGCAGCTCTAAGCGCGTCATAGCCTCCATCCAATCGGTACGATTTGTAATCCCAGATGAAAAAAAAGTGCACTAAAATACATTTTATTTAAGTGCACTTAGTACACTTCCATAATACACTTTCATAATGTACTTAAAGTGCTCTATTTTCGAAACCCTTATTTGGCACTTAATATACTAAAAGCTTATCTTTAGTACGGCTTAATATAAACTTAAAATCATCTTAGTATACTCAATTGTGCTTTTTTGAGACACACTGAAGATGAATTTTAGTGTATTTTAATATACTATTTCATATTAAAAAAAATGTATTTTGTTACCACTTTAAGTATAATGGAAATCATCTTTAAATAAAATAATAAACTATTTAAATTATAATAATAATATTAAATTATATACAAATTATACTTAGAATGTATTCCTAGATTAAAAAAGTGCACTAAAATACATTTTATTACACTTCCATAATGTACTTAAAGTACTCTATTTTCGACACACTTATTTTGCACTTACTAAAAGCTTACCTTTAGTGCTGCTTAATATAAACTTAAGATCATCTTACTCAGCTGTGCTTTTTTGAGACACACTGAAGATAAACTAAAGTGTATTTTTAATATACTATTTCATATTTTCAACAAATGTATTTCGTTACCAGTTTTAGTATAATTGAAACCACCTTTAAATACAATAATAAACTATTTAAATTATAATATGTAATTATATACAAATTATACTTATAATGTATTCCTAGATTAAAAAAGTACACTAAAATACATTTTATTTAAGTGCACTTAATACACTTCCATAATGTATTTAAAGTGCTCTATTTCCACGCACTTATTTTGTACTTAATATACTAAAAATGTTCTTTAGTACTTCTTAATATAAACTTAAGATCATCTTAGTGTACTCAACTGTGCTATTTTGAGACACACTGAAGATGAACTTAAATATGCTTTTAACATACAATTTCAGCTTTAATTTTATCTTTAGATTAAATCTTTAATACATTTTTAAATACACTTATAAATTATTTAAAATATAAGAATATATCAACTTTGCTATTTTTAAACAAACTTAAGATGAACTTAAAACATGGTTTTAAAATATTATTTCAGCTTTAATTTTTTCCCCCATTAGAGCAATAGAACCCATCTTTAAAACATTTTTAAATACACCTTTAAATTCCTTAAAATATAAGAATATACAATCATATTATATTTATGGAAACTAATTTATTGTAAAAATTTATTTTAACTATGTCAAAAGTACTTTTATAAAACATTTAAATGTTAATGTTTTTTTTTTGTTGTCAAGTACACAACAAACTTGTCAAGTTCTGCCTCATTTATGCTGAAGTTATACTGTTAAAATGTAAATGTTAAAATTGTCCACCATTGATGAAGGCGTTTAATACAATAATCATTTTAAAGTTAGATGTAATGCATTTGATAAAAATAACCGGTAAATGTAATTCATGTAAATGAAAACACCTATAGTTTAAAAGGTTACAGGAGGAATGGTATGTTTACAAACAAAAAGCATCTCTTTCTTAAAAAACACTTTATTTTTTTTTTAAACATTATTAAAGTCCAAACAGACTGTTGGGAAACAAAATAACACAAGTGGCAAGCTTAAACTAAAAGCATCAAAGGAGTTCACCCAAAAATCAAAATGATCTCAGTTTTTACTCACCTGCGTGTTGTTCTAACCCCGTATGGCTTCCATTTATAATTGCATTACAAAATATTATATTTATGATGTAATCTGAGCGCTGGATAAGTCTTCCATTGACTTCCAAGGGGCTTAAACTTGCTCGATCAGAAAACATATAGACATTGTTTAAAATAGTCCAAGTGACTTCAGTGGCTCAACCATCGAGAATACTTTTTCTGCGCCAAAAACAAACAAAAATAACAAATTTATTCCAATATCCATTTACTAGTGTTGTGCTTCAAAGTTGTTTACGTAGTCTATCTGCGCAGCGCTTCTGGGTTCTACGTCACCACACAGGCTCACTATTGGCCAACGCAGGTCATGTGTGTGACGCCTGGTGACGTAGAACCCAGAAGCTTGCGCAGATACACTATGTAAACAACTTTCAAGCACAACACGAGTAAATGGATATTGGAATAATTTTGTTATTTTTGTTTGTTTTTGGCACAAAAAAACTATTCTCGTGGCTTGATAAATGGATGGTTGAGCCACTGGAGTCACTTAGACAATTTCAAACAATGTCTTAATACGATTTCTGATCGAGCAAGTTTAAGCCCCTTGGAAGTCAATGGAAGACTTATCCAGCGCTCAGATTCCATCATAAATTTAATATTTTGTGATGCTATGGTTAATGGCAGTCTTAAGGGTTTAGAACAACACGCGGGTGACTAAATACAAATAACTTTTCGATTTTTGGGTGAACTAACCCTTTAATACAATGATTAAACTACAGATTACTGTACGTATCTTATATGAACAAAACACAAATTTCTTCTTTACTTTCACATTCCTTTCCCAACAACAACAAAAAATTACCTTTACAGTGTTTTTTTTTTTAAACAAAACTTTCGTTATTGCACTTTCTCCGTATTACGGCTCTAACCTCGGACTGTGATGTGCCCGGAAACTCGGATATGACAGTGTCTGCCGAAAAAACAAAAACAAAAAAACATTAGTACATTAGTGCTTTATGAATAGCCACAAAATTATTCATAATATCCACCTTATGCTTATAGGATATAAAGCTTGCTAGAATATAGACACACAATGATTTTCTAGGCGGTGAACTTCCTCCTCACTATGTAACGGATTGGTTCTGCATGGATCAGTGTGGAGTGGTTTCCTCAGTTGAGTGAGGACCCTCTCCTTTCCAACCTTTTTTTGTCTCTGAAACGAATTCAAAAAGAAATAAAAACTCAATAAAATACAACATATAAAACAGCAAAGGGACAACTGGACATCTGTATATAAAGTCTATAAACAACTGACGTTTAAACAATACCATAGATCTTATAATTTGTAGTATCTGCTTATTACTAATAAAAAAACATTAGGTTGCTATTACGCAGTCTAAAAGTTTATGTTCCTTTCTTAGGGTTCGAAACGACATACTATTGGTTGAGAAATCTCTGGGTAATCAAACAAATCCACATTTGTGTCCACGGTTTCAGATTCAACTTCCTCCTCACTATGTAATGGATTGGTTCTGCGTGGATCAGAGTGGAGTGGTTTCCTCAGTGTATCCTTCAGCTGAGTGAGGATCCTCTCCTTTCCAACCTTTTTTTGTTTCTGAACCGAAGTCAACAAGAAATAAAAACTCAGTTATATACAACATAAAAAACAGCGACAACTGAACATCTGTATATAGTCTGTAAACAAATAACATTTAAACAATACCATTGATCTTATAATTTGTATTATCTGCCTAAACATTACTTTAAAAAATACATTAGGTTGACTACGCAGTCCAAAAGTTTGTGTTCATTGCTTAGGGTTTGAAACGACATACGGTTGATTGAGAATTCCCTGGGTAATTGAACAAATCTACGTTTGTGTCCACCGTTTTCGGATTCAACTTCCTCCTCACTATGTAATGAATTGGTTCTGCATGGAGTGGAGTGGAGTGGTTTCCTCAGTGTATCCTTCAACTGAGTGAGGATCCTCTCTTTTGCAACTTTTTTTTGTCTCTGGACCAAATAAAAACTCAGTTATATACAACATACAAAACAACTATCATTAGTACAAAACAACGGACATAATTTATATGCATTCTACATTATTTTTATTTAAAAAAAAATCAGATGTACTATATGACTCTGCCTTTCGTTTCATTACAGATGTAGGCAGCTAGGACTCACCACTGCACTCTGTATGAAACTGTACAATGGCCTTGCCTCTTTCTCTTTAAAGAAAATTCCATCTGTTCATTTTTACTTTTAAAGCACTAATGGGTAAATCACCCCTTTACATTTCAAATTTACTTATTTAAAGGGGGGGTGAAATGCTATTTCATGCATACTGAGTTTTTTACACTGTTAAAGAGTTGGATTCCCATGCTACACATGGACAAAGTTTCAAAAATTAAGTTGTACGTTTGAAGGAGTATTTTTGTTCCAAAAAAACCTCTTCCAGTTTGTCACAAGTTTCGGAAAGTTTTTTTCGAGTATGACTCTGTGTGACGTTAGATGGAGCGGAATTTCCTTATATGGCTCCTAAGGACACTTCTGCCGGAAGAGCGCGCGCTCCCGTATAGCGAGGCTGAGCAGCACAGACATTTCACTGATCAGAGCGAATCACTGATCAGAGCGAGAGAGTCGCGAAATATCACAAAAGAAGTGTGTTTTTGGTTGCCAGGGCAAGACAACCCTGCACAGATTACCAAAAGAGAAACAGCATTAAGGGACCAGTGGATGGAGTTTATTTTTACAGAGCATCAACGGAGTTGTGCAAGTGTTTTTGTTTGTTCCCTGCATTTTGAAGATTCTTGTTTTACAAACAAGGTCCAGTTTGACGCCGGATTTGCACATCGTTTATTTCTTAAGGATAATGCAGTCCCAACGAAAAAGGGTCACGATCGTGTGTTGGAACCACATGCGGTGAGTAAAACTGCTTCAAATATCTGTGTTGTTAACTTAGCTATCGGCGTGTAAGCACATCAAGTAAACAACATGCGATGTTGTCATCAAACTGCACTTTCCACATGTACAGCTTAAAAAAAAAAAAAAAAAAAAAAAGACGACATAAAGTGGAACTTAGTCATTTTCCAAAACCGCTAAGCAAATATATACAGTTTCAGTACATACCACATAGAGACGCCTTTGCTGATGCTGCTCTTGTTAAATTTCAGCCTCTGGATCTGTGTCACAGCTTCCAAACGCTCTCAACGCAAAAGCCTACTGGTGCTCGTGATTCTTTAGCTCCACCCACACGTCACGCCTCTAGGCGCTCGTTTTTTTCTGGGAAAAATCGGTACAGACTATTTTTCTCTTATAAATATAATAAAAATAAAGACTTTTTGGAGTTATGAAGGATGCAGTACTACTCTATAGGTACTCAAGATTAACAGGATATTGAGTGAAAACGAGCATTTCACCCCCCCTTTATCAAAATAGTGTTTATAGGACAAGGTCGTGAAAAAAACTGTTATTAGTTATTCCATTAACAAAAAAAGAACTTGGAAAAAAGCTTTTTCATTATATGCACCAAGTGTCTGGAATGAACTTCAAAACACCTTAAATTTAGAATCACTTCAATCTATTAGTACTTTTAAAACCTCTTAAAGACATCTCTGAGTGAACGGTGTACTTCTTTAAACTAGGTACTATTTAAATTATATGTTTGTTTTTAAGTTAAATGTGTATTGTATACATAGAGCTTTGCTGTGTATTGTAGTTTTTGTCCCGTCTTTTTTTGTTTTTAATTTGCAACTTTTTTGGCCGCCTGTCTTGGCCAGGACTCCCTGTGAGAAGAGTTATTTTAACTCAATTGGACTTTTCTTGTTAAATAAAAGTAAAAAAAAACGAAGGGCCAACAGGACATCTGTATACAAACCACTGATATTTAAACAATACCATACATCTTTCATTTTTTAATATCTCTTTAATAATCATTAAGAGGACATTTTATCCTAGGACTGCAAAATCATAAACATTAGGGCAATTATATATTAGTTAAAAAATATATTTTTTTGAGCAATACTACAGTAAATACTTACTTCTGCTTTTTCATATTGTCGCTTCATCTCAATGTCTGTTTCGTCATCAGAACTTTCTAAAGTGTTTTTTTCTAGAACAAAGACACAAACACATTGCACAGCATTCTTAATACATTTTCACTTGCAAACAAAAACTTGAGTTTGCATTTTAGAAACAAAACCGTGATTGTATTTTAAAAAATCAAATGTAAAAAGCATTCCTTGTCGATTAGCCTACGTTACGACCCCTCCCTTTTGGCAAAGAGGGGCCAGCTTTCTGAAACGTTTCTGTCATAGCAAGACAGACAAGGGGATTTTAACGTTAAATATATATATATATATATATATATATATATATATATATATATATATAAATAATAATGTCATGTTGTAATAAAGTTATCTGGCTTCAGCATCTTTAAGTCAGGCAGCACACTCATTTTGACTGTCATTTTAACATGTGAACCAAAATTACTGAAGATGAATTAAGTATTTATCCAACTTACTTAACAAACGTCAGTACTAAACTGCATTTAATCATTAATAGTTCGTGCATGTTATCAAATTCAACAACTTATACTTACTCTTGGTGGAGCGCTAACGTTAGCTCCTGCTGCCTTGACGTTCGCCATCTTCTCATTCATTTCGCGCCAGTGTAACGGACTGTGGACCAATTGTGATTGGCCGAAATTGTTATGGACGTCTGATTGGCTACGACTTATTAAAAAAATAAAATAAAACGTTTGATTTGAGGATAAAGCCCGCTCAGAGTGTCACAAACTATTCAATGGTGATGTGTGTCAGTTTTAAAAAAAAGCATAAAATATATTTGAGAATAGTAATCAACCAGATATGCAATGATGGTGCACAAAAGAAGATATAAAGAACATGTACTTGATGATTTGATACAACCATCAAAGGCCACGAAATATCGACGGATAACAGAATCTGAGGTTAAAAAAAAATAATAATTCCTGCTAGGTTTAACGACAACGTATTATTATTTTTTTTAAAGCTAACAGTGCATTGTTTATTACAGAATTATTTTAAGTGCCGAGACCGAGGGAGTTACAAGAACTATCTCAATTGCCCATCCTCCCATAAAGAAAAGAGACAAGTCTTAACGGAGGTAACGTATGCAACATTATGTCATTTGACAAAAACAGTTATGGATACGTTTATCAGTGATTCATATTAGAATAACTTATAGGGAGCGCGGTAATGTGTGTGCTAAACTGTGACGTTAGCCTAGACTGCACCAGTTTTGTGATTAAGTTCGTTCCGATGACAAATCATCCCTTGAGGTTTTACCATATTTGTCTTGGTGACTGTATATTCATCTATAATCCAGCCAGAATCACTAAATCATAATTTAAATCTTTGTTTGTTCTTCAGATATTTTCATAGTGTAGCCTAAGCCAAATAAAATTTCATTCTAGAAGTGAGAGCTGTCATGAGGCTCAAACTCTGAGCTCCCTGCAGTTTCCTTACAACTGGTGATAAAATAGCTTTTAACAGCAGCCGGAGTTTTAGTTCTTTCTTACATATTCAAATAGTTATTCATACAGAATTGTGTTTGCCATCATTACACTAACTATATTGGCATACTTTAGCTGTCCCAGAATGCTCCTCATGAAGGACCTCTGACAGAAAGTGCAAGCAGTCAGACAGCAGGACTACAGCATGAGCAGGACACACAAAACAACAAATCCTCAGAGGTAAAATGTATACAGATTGAATTTTTTACATTTTAACATTTTTAAACTTAATGCTTATTTGTTCCATTGTTATCATTGTTCTACAATGTAAGTAAATCAGGGATAAGCTTATATTTCCCTGTTGTCCTGTATGTGTATATGATAAAGATACATGAAAAATTGCTTGTAATAAACACAACCATGTCTCCTAATGCTGTTGTATGACTCATTACAGCCTGACAGTGAGGCAGCCTGGAGACAGTCCCACTTAGTCCAAGTGATGGAATTACCCTCCACGTCAGACCAAGACAGACCTTGGACTCACATAAGTGGGGACCAACCTGATATAAAAATGCTAACAGAATTACAGGTAATAATTAATGTAAACATTGACCAATTTGTATTAATAAAACTTCTAATAAAGAAGTTACTGTGTCAACACCAGCTTATACATAAGTCAATGAATTTAATACTTTGAAATAAACACTCAATGCATTATCCATTCATGATAGGTTTATGCAAATTGAAATTCATTATTAATTTATAAATTTACAAGGTGAATAACTACCAGATGTTCAGCAGTTAATGGCTATAACACATTATTTGATATTTTTTATGCAAAACTTTTGTAACTTTTTTTGATGTAATTTGATGGATCTTCAATGCAATACAGATACAGTTTAACAAACATTTTATAGTTAATTGGCATATATTTCTGACCTCATCCAAATTAATACGCCAGCATGGACACTGGGGTCAGAGGGCCAGCTCCAGCTTGTGGTCCCCAAGTCGAGCCTTAAGACTCGGGGGGACAGGGCCTTTTCTGTGGTTGGATCTAAACTCTGAAACGGCCTGCCCCTCCATGTCCGAACTGCCCCTACAGTTGAGTGTTTTAAGGCTCGTCTAAAGACACAATTTCATTATTTTGCTTTTAATTCTGCCTAAGTTATGTCGTCCACTGTGGTTTTTATCCTTTTTTTTTGTATTTTATATATTTTTAAACTTGATGTTCTTATATTGTTTAATTAATTTTATATGAATTGTTTTCTATTATGAGTCTTTGCAGCACTTTGGAAACTTTGTGTTTGTAATATGTGATATAGAAATAAAAGTGGATTGGATTGGATTTGTGTATGTTTCATCAGTGGACAAAGACATCTATCCCATTATTCATTGCAAAACTACTCTAATTCTGTCTGGTTGCATATTGTAAGTTAACTATCTTAAACTATTTTAAAAAACACATGTTTATAACTAATGTTTTTTTATGTATGGCAGGACATATCCTGGACACAGCCAGAAGAGAACAAGTCTGTTCCAACTGCTGATCAGCATGAGCCAAACAAAAAGGTTAATAGCTTTTATTATTGTATTTTTTCTCTTTACACTATTTGTCTTTTACTACAAGTTCTCTTTTTACAATAATAATTATTATTAAGATTATGTATTGTATCAATCGTAAACCATTGTCACAGGCCGGCTCAAATGATGGGACACAAACAACTAGTATAGGCCAAAAAGATTATATTTATTGTTAACCAAAACTATTTACTTTAAACATATAAAGGAATGATGTGGGAGAATGTCATAATGTAATGTGTAAAGTGTATAGATGAGTGAATCTGTCTGTCTGTGTGTGTCTCTGTGTGTGTGTGTGTCTGTGTGTGTGTGTGTGTGTATGTTTCTGTGAGCATAACTGAATTTAAAAAATAAGTAAAACTATAAAGGAACAATTGAAATAGGATGGAAGAGCAGAGAGAGAGAGAGAGAGAGAGAACGTGGTTAGTAGCAGCTTCAATACCCTGAACCCAGGTGGCTCCAATCACTATCGACCCTCCTCTGCCTGCAGGAGGAACCGCACCTGCAATGCAGAGGAGTGGCCGTGACACCAAAAAAACCCCACCAAAGTAAAATCAGTTATCTATGTTATTTTTTAGGTATGGCAGGACATATCCTGGACACAACCAGAAGAGAACATGTCTTTTCCAACTCCTGACCAGCAAGAGCCAAACGAAAGGTTAGTAGCTTGTATTTTTGTATGTTTTCTATACACCATGTTTCTTTTGCTATAGGTTACTTTTTACAATAATTACTATTATGATTATGTCATCAGGCAGGCCCATTAACAGATGGCGATGATCCTGTGTATCCCGGCGCACCTCTGACAAAAGGACAAAGTTTACTGTTGCTTATGTCCTTTATACTAAGGCACAATCTTACAGCTGTTTCACTGGACCATCTACTGAAAATTTTCAATGAGCATTTTCCAGGCATGGTACCAGTGACCACATATCTTTTCCGAAAAGCTTATGGTCAGTATGGAAATTATGAACCCCATTTCTACTGTCCAACATGTGAAAACTACTTAGGGAAAAATACTGGTGAGCTACAATCACACAGTAACTGATTCAGACAGCTCTCTTAAAAGTGGATATGCTTTTTCCTGGTTCTTAGTTTGGCCTCACAGATCAAAACATTGCTTGAGGAAAAACAAACAAAAATTCAAAAAGATTGGCTGAATTCAGATACAATTTCAGACATCCAATGTGGAGATGAGTATCAAAAACTTAAGGAATCTGTTGCAATGGGTGAAGATGACATATCTTTAATTTGGAACTGTGATGGAATCCCACTGTTCAGGAGCTCCAAGTACCAGATCTGGCCCATACAGTGCCAAGTAATAGAGCTTGAGCCTAGAGAACGAAAGGCAAATATCTGCATTCCATGTCTTTGGTTTGGGGAAAAAAAGCCCTATATGCTCACATTTTTGAAGCCATTCGTAGATGAACTGTCAATTCTACAGAAAGATGGAATTAACTGGAAAGATTGAGCAAACATAGAGCACACTTCCAAGGTTTTTGCTCTCATATGTAGTTCTGATTCAGTCGCCCGCCCACTTCTAAGGAACACTAAACAGTTCAATGGTTTTTATGGGTGTGACTTTTGCTTTGGAGGAGGTCCCTACACAAATAAAGACCCTGTACCAAAACTTGGAACTGAAGTAGAGCACTTTGATCACGCATTGGCCGCCAAACTTGAGAAAACTGTAATGGGAGTAAAAGGACCTTCACCTTTAATGAGACTTGAAAACTTTCAAATGATAAATGGATTTGTTCCAGAGTTTCAACACTCTGTCTGCCTTGGGGTTACAAGGCAACTAGCTAATCTGTGGTTTGACTCCAGAAATCATGAACAAGAGTGGTACATAGGAACAAAATCAGACCTTCTAGACAAAGAGCTAGTTACAATCAAACCACCTGTTGAGATAATCAGAGTACCACGGTCTGTGGCAGACAGAAAGTACGGGAAGGCATCAGAGTGGAGGTCATTCCTCTTATTCTATGCTCTGCCTCTTCTGAATGGGGTTTTACTGAGGAAATTCTGGAACCACCTTTTTCTGTTTGTGTTTGCTATGCACATTCTGTTGGGAGAAAAAGTGAAATGCTGTGATATTGATGTAGCAGAAAGAGCTCTCCGAAAGTTCACTTTGCAGTTTGAGAACACTGTAAAAAGTGATTCTGAGTTTTAGTCAGGTGGACAGGTAAAATCATGTCCTGTCAACTTGCAGTGTCTCACTACATAATAGGATGAGTTATAACAACCTCAACTTGAAGGGAAATGGAAAACTTAAAATAACGTGTTCATATAACAACAAAACATAGGTTCTTTCAACTTTCAATTTTCTGCGCATGTGCCAGAAACTCTACGTCACGATGACGTACTATTTTAACGAATTTGAGCCAGACGCGCCATCGCCATTTTCTACACGAGAAGACGAGATCACGACGACACTAGTTGCTGATGCGAGGAAAAAGACGAAGGAGCTCGTATTTGAATGTCTACAGATGGATTTTTATAGTAAGTATACCCTGATTTGTTCTTTCTTTCATGTAAAAATTAGGCTTGTTTCGTTTGCGCTCACCGACCGCGTATTGATTTCATGCTATCACATTTGACAAACTAAGACAACTTGATTAGTAACGTTAATCAGGAGCTAACGTTACACGCACTGGCACGCACATTTTTGCTAGATATACAGTGTGTTAGACACTGAGCTGCTGTCGAGACGTGAGCAGAAAGAGAAGTCGTCTTTGACTAGTATAAGTTAATGTTGGTAAATAGATAAAAAAGTGTAACGTTACATATAAATTACTTTTTAGCGTGTTCTTGATCGGATCTCATTATCGTTAGAAATACAGAATGACCAGCAACGTTAATATCTGAAGCTCCGCCGCCAGTCCATATTTGTGTTTACCATTACGAATAAAAATGCTTGATTTAACGTTACTTCTTGTTTAATGCCCAGTATAGTCTAGAAAAGGAAAGAGCAAATGGCTGTGGAGATGATGACTCCAGACATTACATTTGTTGATGCTGCTATGAGCAGCACGTATTCTTTGAGAAGGCAAGAAGTCGTTGATGAGGAGCCACCAGTGTCACAAATGAAAATCCGATGGCCAGCAATTTTCACTGAGAGACAGGTAAATTGTGTTTATTTGTTTCTGTGTGCTTTGAATTAATCAGAAAATCTTGGGCTGTGAATGTTGTGCTGTTATTAGAAAGATATGGGCAAACTTAATATCCTAAGATTATGTTGAGTTATTATTTTATTTTTTTTACTTGTTAATGTTTTAAGACTGTCCCTGAGATCTTTGTTCAATTTGTAAATGTATTTATGTTTTTATAGATCAGCAAAGAATTCACCAGGCTTGTGTCAAAGGATCTGAGCAAGTCCTTTTTGGAAGGTCTTAGATGGTCATCTCTCGAAGCTGATACAGTTATTCCTAACAAAGCGTTATGAGGACATTCCAGAAATGACTTCAATACTGGAGAGCCTTGATAAGAATGTGAGTCAATTTATTTTAAAGCAGTCTTTCTCTCCACAAAATGACAATTCTGTGATCATTTACTCACTACTCACATCATAAACCTATTGATAGTGACATCTTTTCATACAATGACTTAAGAGTAAGCATCTAAAAAGTAATATATTCAATTTCCATGTCATATTCAAAGTCTTCTGAAATCATACAATGTCTTTGTATGATGAAAACATAAAAATGTCAGTCTTTGTTTACAATGATGTTTTATTGTATTAGCTACTACATAATTATCAAGCCTCATTTGTTCTTGCCAGTCTTTTGATCAAATGGCATGACAAGAACTAATGAGGTTTGATTTTGTTGTAGTATGCTGTAGTAACATCAAAAATGATATGATCAGTTCCTTACACAAACTTTTAAAACTTTTAAAAAGGCAACATGAGTTGTCCTTTATAGATCTTAACAGCCTAGCCATTGTTCATTTTCATTGTTATGAATATGTTTGCATGTGTTTGGACTGGCATGTTGGTGAGTAAATTACTTTAATCATCTTTGGTAACCTAACCTTTAAAATAATTTAAAGTGTTGTTACAAACCCAATGGGTCTAATTCATGAAACATTCGTAAATATACGAGTAAATATCTGAGTGATTTGTGCGTAAATAGAACTTCCCGAAAACTCTTCTCCTGATTCACAAAAACTTCGTAAACGTCAGATGTGATAGTGAAATGTGTGTGTGTGTTAATGAATTCCAATCAGTCGTAAATGGGACGCGCGTGCACGCTCACTCTCAATTACCATAAATCCCGCCTATTAAATCCGACTGACAACTATATATGAGCATCATATTATGACACCAAACGAAGGATTTCAACATGTCTTCTCAAAAGCGACTGAAAAAGAAACATTTCTCAGCTGCAGAAATTTAAGTTTTATTATCAGAAGTTCATTCAAAACGCCACATTTTATTTTCAAGCGTAGCCTATTAGTGGCGTATCAGGTCCTAAAAAAGGAAGTTTGGCAGCATATTACAGATCCTATTACTGGCTCTCATAATAAAAGTTAAAAGGAAAAACCGTATGTAATTAATATATATAATATTTTTTTCAAAATGCTGTGTAAATATGTACCCGATTAAGGTGAATTAAAATGCAGCCGTATTAATGAGCAAAACGTTCAGACGTTAAACGCACTATTTACGCGTGGCTGGGAGCAGGTGTAGATTTCTTTCGTACCAACTAACATTTGGAAAATACGAACGTTTTAATGAATCCGAAAATGTACGCCAAAACCACTTTACACGCGATTTACACAAAAATTTGTTCTGCTCGTGTTTCATGAATGAGACCCAATGAATTTAAGGCAGGGGTGTCCAATCCTGCTCCTGGGGAGTTAACATCCTGCAGATTTAGCTTCAACCCAAATTAAACACACCTGAACCAGCTAAAAGCTGGTTCACACGGGAAGATTTTAAAATTGTCGGCCGATTTTCCAAACCTGAGAGACCCCACACACGGCAATAAAAAATCACGGGTCTACAGGTTCGGTCGTCAGTGTGTGGTGTGCAGCCACACGGCAATATCAACACATCACACACGAACCGATTTGACTCCCGAGCATTCCCAGGTCAGACGGGAAATCTCGCAAAATCCCTCGAGATCAAACGTGACTTTAGAGTAAACAATCATGGCGGACGAAGAGGATGCAGTGGCCATAGTTTGTGCTTTGTTTTTAACGGAAAAAAAAACATAAGAAAAACAAGAAAAGGCGATGGTCAAAGAGGTGGAGACAACGCGAGCATGGACTATACTTGCTATATCATAATATGGAGATAAGTTGTTGTTTTATCTCATAGAAATGTTGTTACGTACTACACAGATTAATAACCGTTGAAATAAACGTTCATATATTCGTTTCCATGTACTCTGGTGGACTGCAGTTGTGGATGTATGCCCATCGACTTTATTTGTATTTGTTATATTTGTTATATTATATACGCCGGCTGTTTTGATTTTGTTTCCCGGTACTCCCTCACTTGCCTCGTCACCTCGCTTTCTGATTGGCTACACGCCACAGTCCACAGGCTGCGTGATTGTTTGTCCTCGGGGGACACCACACACGAGAAGAAATCGGGCCAAATAAATCCAACATGTTGGATATCCCCGATTTGAGATCGGAGCGGTCCCGACGTTCTTGCGAGCAGAGGAGAGCAGTCTTAACACACCACACACGGCAGGAATATTTTATCAGATTATTTTACGATAATCGGAGCATCCTAAGATTGTCGGAAGGGGTGAATCGGGGCTAAAATCGGCCTAATTATCCTGCCGTGTGAACCAGCCTTAATCAAGTTGTTCAGGATCACTACAAACCTCCAGGCAGGTGTGTTGAAACAGGTTGGAGTTAAACCAACCATCTAACCCTCCAGGAGCGGAATTAGGCTGCTTTCACACTGGGCTTGTTTGCTGCGGTCCTAGCCCGAGCGCGATTGTTTCCGGCGACCCCCGCAGCTTATTACGTCATCACAAACGTGCATGACGCATGATAGAAAACAGAACGTGGGTCAATATATATATATATATTTTTTAATATGATATTACTATCATCCCTTACATGTATTATATGTAACTAAATGCATCATAATAAGCTTTAAACGCATGCGCAGGTCACATTACTTCCTGAACAAGTGCGCACCCGAGTCCGTGTTGCCTTCACATTCACCCGAACCGCGGCTCGGTTCGAGTGCAACCGAACAAAGACCACTTCCTCCAGGTAGCCATGACTACCTGGAGGAAAGCAACATGGACTCGGGTGTGCACTTGTTCAGGAAGTAATGTGACCTGCGCATGCGTTTAAAGCTTATTATGATGTATTTAGTTACATATAATACATGTAAGGGATGATAGTGTTGATGATTTACCTTGGATACGAGCGAGAGTTAGACTTCAGTGTGTTCGTGCATAGCGTGTGGAATCAGGACAACAAATTTGGAAATCCACTATCTCCTCAAAAGAGTTTGTTTGCAAGCAGCGGAAAACCACCTTATGCATCACACACACAGTAAACCTGTGTTGTTCACTCAGCTGCGCATAATAGCACTGAATTAATAAAAAAAATATATATATTGATCCACGTTCTGTTTTCTATCATGCGTCATGCACGTTTGTGATGACGTAATAACGCACCAGGGTTTGATAGAATCCAGTTCGCCGGAAACAATCGGGCTCGGAGTCCATAAGACCGCAACAAACGATCCCAGTGTGAAAGCAGCCTTAGACACTCTTGGTTAAGTGACATGAGCTGGTTACATCCACTATTAAATATTATTTTGGTGCTGAACAAAAAGGTAACAAACAACAGTTGTTGTTCCACATCACTGGTGATTTATTTACAACAAAAGTATACAAGTGTACATATTTGAAATTCATGTTTTTATTTTTCAAGACAGGGAGGGGGTGAATGGATAAATGAAAAGAAAAACAAAGGATTGAACCAATAAAGCAGGTACTTTAACCATTCTATATTTTACAGACAACAAACCAAAGAATGAGGACTGCAGCATTGCTTGGCTTGCCGTGGTATATGCGAGAGACTCCTTCTAAATTCATGAAGATATGTGAGGTAAGCTGAAACCTTTAAGGCTAAACAAGGGAAAATTTAGATCTCTTAATTTTCAGGGGTGTGGGGACTTTAAATTGTTTGTGAAATTGGTTTTAAGTAATAGTACCTTAATTTTGTTTTCATTCTGCAAAGCCCAGTGACCGTGAAGAGGATGTGATCAAGGGTGTGGTGATCGGAATCCTAGTGGTTGTGGAAAATGTGATGGAGCCTCTCCCAGAATTCTACAATGACGTTGCCCTGGTGATTGAGGAAGTGGTGATGCGTCACCTGAGTGACATACCTAATGCTTTTCTGAACCTGATGGGCCTGGTGTATGCATTAAACCTCGATAACCTAAGGAATTAAAATTCACTTTTGAAGTGATACAGCGCCTGTTCATTGGAGTTGGATCAGACTCATGCACCGCAAGAGTTCACTCTTTGAAGAGCAAGTTGCTGAGATAAGAAACTATTTTCTCCTTCTTGCTACTATTAGCACTTAAACCGTTACACTGTTTTAAATATTAAGACCATTGTTATTTTAGATTTCATTGTTTTAAGTGTAACATTGGTATTCTTGAATTGCTTTTGAAACAGACTGTTTTCTTGTTTCCTTGTCCTGCTTGACGTTTGATTGGGAATTGAAGAATTTTATTTGAAGTTGTTAAACAGCTTATAGTGAATTCTTCATGTACTCCTGTTCCTGCAATGAAAATATCTGATAGTGACAAGGAGAGTTATTTGTACTATTCTCTAAGAATGGGTCTGTGCATGAAGAAGTTTGCACATGCTTGTGTGAGCTGAATATATGTGAGGGTTTTTCTTGTGATGTTTTCATATCTTTGCAAGCTAATAGTTTTTGGGTGCAGTGCATCTGTTTAAAAAAATAAATGCTGAGAGATTCAATTTTGCAGCTGTGTTGATTTCATTTAAAAATCTGGTTCCATGTAGATATCTAGAACTTCTTGTCAAAGCAAGCAATGAAGTCTAGTAAACTCAAAATGTTAAGTTGTGATGTTGATGAAAAATTACTATTTTATGTCAATTAGACTTGGTTAATGGTTGTGAAAACATGAAAAATTAAGTTCAAACAATACGTTTTTAAGTTGACTTAACAAAAAAATCTAAATGCTTATTAATTGATACAGTACGTTGGCCCAATTTACTGCAAGTTATTTCAACAAATACATATAAGTTGAGTGAACTTAACTCCTAATGTTGGCTAAACTTAACTGAGTCAATGCAATAAGATGACTTGACCAAGTCAAGTTGTGTCAACAAATCATTTTTTACAGTGAAGTTATATGGAGCAGCAAATATGACTTTCAATGTTCATCTACTGACACACATTACAACAAGTGTAAGGAACTGGGGGCCTCTGTGGGCCACATCAACCTTTTCTTCTGAATCATTTAATGGCACTCTGTTAAAGTACTTCCATGGAACCACCCATGTTCCTGAACAAATTGTTAGAAGGTTTCTTTGCTGGAGGAGTCTAACGCAGAAAGCTGAAAAGGTGATGACAGATGCAAATGATGGTGTTAAAAAGATTTTTGCTGGTTTACAAAGCAGCCATTTACATTCTTGTAATTCAGCCAGCCTCAATGAAAATGTCAGGGTTTTTGGCAAACCCTGTCATGGTACACTATCACCATCCCACCATCATCTGCTGTCAAAAATTTGCTGGGTGTTACAGTCAGTCAATGTGTATTTTATCATCGTTTCATCGTAAAAGGAATACTGTACCATTCAAGCAGTTACACAAACCTTAAAAAAAGGATAAACTCAACAGTAGAATTAATGGATGGATTCTTTGCATGTTAGTATTCAGATTACACCATGTATCAATGCACTGTGTATTGGTTAGGGAGCTCAAGAATACCGGTAAACTGCTCTGCAGGGACAGTGAGCTAAACATTACTTCATATTTTGTTTCTGAGGTGTTGCGGTCCAACAATGTATGTGCAGTTCCCACTGATCTGTTTTACAGAAAATGTGTTTTGATAGAAGCAAATGCCAAAAACTATGTTATTCCACTCCCAAATAATATAGAGAGAGATTAAATATGAACTGACACATGAATGAGAGATATGCATATTGCTCACTGAGCCTGTTCGTGCCCTTATCTGGATGTTGTTCCTTGTTTTTCTTTTATTTTGTATGGTGCAATGGTATGGCTCTGTGGAAGCACCCTAAATTTTGTTGTACCAATGACAATAACGTCTATTCTATTCGCTTATCCTCCAAGCTTGCAAGTTGTTTGTTTTTTTTTCATAAAATGTTATGCAATACAAAGAAAACCGTCAGAAAAATACAGTTGTCATGCCTGTTCTAAATATTAACTCACAGACAGTGTTAAGTGAATTATTTTTGGTTACTGTGAAATTATGAAACTATTTAAATATCTGTTTTCTTTTTATTGACAATAAATGTGGAAAACAATCATATTGCAATTTTGTATAGCAAAAGTACACTTTTAAGTTACATATTTAATGTGATAGTAGTGCATTTATAGTATAGCATAAGCACCTACAAGTTATACTGTATTTATGAAAATCCATCTGTTAATCGCTGTGATCGCTGCATGCTTTTTCAATGCAAAACACTTCTGAATATGTGTACTATATCAATTTAATATTTAGTGTATTTAAATATACTTAAGTAGCACAATTAATTTAACCTATTGCTAATATATTGTAAACTTAATTAATTTAGGTTAACTATCTAATTACACTTAAAATAAATTTCAGTGTTAGTGTTATTTTGTATATTTATATAGTGTACTTAAATAGCACATTTGTGAATACATTTCTAACATATTTCTGTCGAAATAATTTAATTTAAACTATCTAAAAGTACACTAACAATGAACTATTATTAATGCGTTAAAAATGTACTTGTAAGAAATACAGTAATAAAACTATTCTGTGTAATTTTTCAATAGTATATCTTATTTATATGCACTAAAAATACATTTAAAATATCAATGGTATTTATTATACTTTCTTAATTACACTTAAGTACTACTTTAGTATTTTCACTAGGTGAAAATAAAGTGTACTTGAGTGCACTAAAAAACACTTAATTACAAGAAAGTAATTTGTAGTACATTCGTATTTTTTGTGCTAAAAACAACTGTAAAAACAATACATTATAAATACACTAATTAAAAGTATGTTTTAATTTAAATAGTAATTAAGTGTAATTAATAAAGTAAACTAAAAGCCTTATTTTTTTTAAATTTATTTTTAGTGCATTAAAAAATATATACTTTTGAAAAAATAGACAATAATTTTTTAGTGTATTTCTTACAAGTACATTTTAACACATTAAAAATAGTTCAATCCTAGTGTGCTTTGACAGCTATGTAAAAGTACACTGTGTTGATGATCGGTATGAAGACGTCATCGCTAGAGCGTCATCTTCATATAATATTCATATATTTTCCGTCAGAAAAATTAAATATATATTCATATCATAATATCTCGCTGAGATGCATGTCTGATATGAGATGTGTTTTTAAATAAAAACATCTGGCCCTGAAAGTGGCTTGAGTGTAGGTTTTGCACTTTGTGTGTGTGTGTGGTACTTTTCTAACTTTGGGATTAGATACTAGCTCCTTCCTGGCACTTCGGTGACATAGTAGACACGCTGAAAAAAAGTAGCAATATTTTAGGTTTTACGGATTTTACACTTATAACCATCAAAAACAGTTGGTGATTCGAAAGACACAATAAACCACAGCTCACAAGCAGATTTTCCATAGGCTGAGATACTGTAAATATAAACCTAACCTATAAACCTAACAGAGCACTCAGATCACTAGGATCAAGTCAGTTAGAAATACCAAGGGTTCACACAAAACAAGGGGAGTCCGCCTTTAGTTACTATGCTGCCCGCAGTTGGAATCGGCTTCCAGAAGGGATCAGATGTGCTAAAACACTAGTCACATTTAAATCTAGACTCAAAACGAATCTTTTTAGCTGTGCATTTATTGAATGAGCACTGTGCAATGTCTGAACTGATTGCACTATATTTTCACTGTTTACCCTCACTTATTTTATTTATATATATATATATATATATATATTTTTTTATGTAAAATCATTTTCTAACTGTTTTTAAAATGTTTTAATCATTTTAAAAGTTTTAAAATTGCTTGTTTTATTTTTTTGTTATTTTTCTTCATGATTATTTTACTTTCTTTTATGTAAAGCACTTTGAATTACCATTGTGTACGAAATGTGCTATATAAATAAACTTGCCTAAATAGTTTTCCCGATTCCAAAAATTGTATTTTACTGTAAAATTACATATCAATCAATCAATCAATCACCTTTATTTATATAGTGCTTTAAACAAAATACATTGCGCCAAAGCACTGAACAACATTCATTTGGAAAACAGTGTCTCAATAATGCAAAATGATAGTTAAAGGCAGTTTATCATTGAATTCATTGATGTCATCTCTGTTCAGTTGAAATAGTGTCTGTTTTAATTTGCAATCAAGTCAACGATATCGCTGTAGATGAAGTGACCCCAACTAAGCAAGCCAGAGGCGACAGCGGCAAGGAACCGAAACTCCATCGGTGACAGAATGGAGAAAAAAACCTTGGGAGAAACCAGGCTCAGTTGGGGGGCCAGTTCTCCTCTGACCAGACGAAACCAGTAGTTCAATTCCAGGCTGCAGCAAAGTCAGATTGTGCAGAAGAATCATCTGTTTCCTGTGGTCTTGTCCTGGTGCTCCTCTGAGACAAGGTCTTTACAGGGGATCTGTATCTGGGGCTCTAGTTGTCCTGGTCTCCGCTGTCTTTCAGGGCAGTAGAGGTCCTTTCTAGGTGCTGATCCACCATCTGGTCTGGATAAGTACTGGATCCGGGTGACTGCAGTGACCCTCTGATCTGGACACAGACTGGATCTGGTGGCCACGGTGACCTCGGAACAAGAGAGAAACAGACAAATATTAGCGTAGATGCCATTCTTCTAATGATGTAGAAAGTACGGTGTTATGTGACATATAATGTCCATTAGTTTTTTCCTGTCATCAAATTAATAGGTTTTCAATGCAGCATTTTTACAGACCTTTACTGTTAAAATCATGATAATTTTTTACATTTATTCATTTTAAAGAGGACAGCCATTAAACATATTTTCACTTTACATTTTACTTTATAAAAATAAATATATAAATCTATGGATAAAATGATTTTGATGTGTGTGGTTAAGGAGATGGTTGATTCATAATTAGCTGCATGTCAAAAATCCAGGATTAAAGGTTACAGTTCCTCAAATCTTACACAGAACAGTTTGTGTTTGGTTTTTGTGTTAGCAATCATGTTAAAAACTTCTCCAGGACTTTGCATCACAGGTGGTTCAGATGTTGCACAAAGGGTGAAAGAGATGATTATTTCCTTAATCATTACAAGAGATCTCCCTAAAAAAATAGATTGGCTATTACCATATATCATTTCTTCTGCGATCAAATGGTGATTTAACGTGTTACTATACCTTTTGTTTCAGAAAATATATTCTGCAAAAATATATTCTATGTTGCTTCCACTTTATATTAGCTGTACTTACATTAGAGAAGATTACTTGTTAGATGCAAATCTGCTTGTTGTATTGCAAACTATATTAGCAGTATATTTACATACAGTTTACTTTTTGTAAAACACTTTTCTGCTGATGTGGGATATGGTTAAGGTTAGGGATAAGTTTAGGGGTATGTGTAGATTTAAGGGTGGGTTAAAATGTGTAATTATAGCACAAAATTACATCAGTAATCACGTATTTAAAAAAAAAAAGTACACCTTAATTACATCTGTTCAATTATATCAGTTCATAATGCCGTGCAAGAGCATATTTCTAACAAAACCTGTAAAAGATTTAATCAAAATCACAGACAGCAAGACAGAAAATTGGACAAGGAAGGTGTAGAATTAACACTGAATGTAATTGAGTATTTTCTAAACAGACAGCTGTCTAAGCAATACAAAATCTGCATGTAGGTCTTTTAATAAATTGACCTGTTTCATAAGTACTTCCCATTTCAGCCCCCTGACCAAATGTGCTTCATATGATAATAAAACACGTTTAATCCACACAGCTTCTCAATAACATGAATGTTATCAAAATGGTTGTGTTGATAAAAAAAAAAAAAATCAAGACTGGGGGTTTCGGCATATGACCGTTTCAGTTCCTGCAAGATAACAGTTAGGGGTCTAGATGAAAACAAACAATAACTACAGCCAGTTGGAAAACACCTCCCGGGAGTCTTTCCCCAATTAACAGCAGGTGAACAGGTGAGTACATGTCCAATACCCAGCCTCAGGTTTCCCTAGATATGTTGTTCTTCGGTTTAGTTGTTTGCTGGTAATGCATAAAGAAAACTACATATGTCAATTTCCTTCCGCCTCTAAATCACTATCACAGTCATCGTTGCTAATGCCCACGTCATCAAAATCTTCATCCTCTTCTTCCTCCTCATCTCTTTTTTTCTGTCTTTTCTCTTTATTTGACTCGCTCGCGTTCTCTACCTCTTCTTCCTTCTTGTCAAGTCTAAAAACAAAAACCAGACAGATACACTAAAACACCTGTGAATTATAAGAACTTAATTGTTTGGTCACAGTTACAAGTTTAACACACTTCAACACATACATGACGACGTAATTTTAATTAAAGAAGTGTCTCTAATTATGCAAAGCTGATTTAATAACAGAGCAATGAAAGTGGCCAGAAATAAATTAATAAAGGTAAATTTTGCTGTAAACTTACCATTAATGCATATGTCCACAAGATGGCACACGTGCTCTTCTATTTACACATATCTGTACATGGTCAGTCTAAAGAGGCCTGAGTCTAGTCTACTTACGGAATGACAATGTCTTCCTTCTTCCCACATTTCAAACAAAGCTCCAGCTTTAGTGCACATGGCTTGCATATGATGTGATAGGCATCCTTCACTGTTTTCTGAAGACACTTCACACTAGAAAAGGCACAGAAACGACATTTAAGAAAGGGGTTTAATGTGGAGGAGTTTCTTTGCCTTTTATCAGCTGCTTTGCAGTAAATCCACCCCCATCTCACCATTTTCGTGGCTGTGTAAGGAGCTTATATTTGTTGTACTTGACTTTCCACTCTAGCACATCTTTGCAGCGCTGGCACAGACCTTCATGAACCATAGCTTTGGCTTTCTGGTAACACCATAAGGGACGATTACACACAAAAACACATGCAACAATAAGCTAAACAACGAAACAGCTATATAAACTTTAAGAAAACAAAACTGATACTATATAAAATGGAAATTAGATTCTACTCTGTTTATTTTATAAAGCGCTTACCTTAACTTGTGCGCTTGCACCATACTTGTCATTTTTGAAGGCTGTCACATTCTGGTGTTTTGGGCCTCGCGATCGGGAAACATTTCCTTTTTGAGAACTCATGTTAACACTAAAATATATGTAGTAAATAAACAGTGAGTTTTAAAACACCCGAATAAGAAACCGCGTGGCTTCACACGCTGAAGTGGCGTTTGACGCAATGCGAAAACAGCGGAAGTATATAGCAATTGGCTGCTTTTCAACTTCAAACGAAAGATTACTAACTTCACTCAACACAGCAAACGTTAAAAATGTTGAGTTGTGATATTTAATTCTTGGAAGCTCAACAAATCTATCATTATGTAGATTTACAGATCAACAGCGGTAAGATCATTAATCAATGTTATTGTGTTTTCGACAAGCGTCCGGGTGCAGCGAGGACGCGTGTGATTGGTCGGGCGTATCTATCCCTTAATCTGATTGGTCATTAGAACGTTCATTGTTGACGTTGATATCCGGCGTTCCGCAAGAAAATCAGAAGACAGCTTTTGGGCACGCACTGGTGTGAGATGAGATCACCCTTACCGAACGGATTTGATTAGAATTTTTTTGTAAATTTAATAACGTCGAGCCTGCATCAACAACTTCAGTCTTTGATCTCGTTTGATCACGAAACACTGACCACATGTTGACAAGATCGCACGGACCAGAGGCAGCTTTTGAGGGACTCTTGATCTGGCTAAGTCGACAGAGTGATCATTTAAAGGGAATCTCCTGTTCGACTCATCTGATACTGTTGACTTCACCAGATCTCGGGACCTTCTAGTAAAGGTAAGAGTATGGTTTAAATTAGCTAATTAGCTGCCTATGCTAATCAAATAGTTCACTTAAGCCTTTTTAATTAAGCTGTTACAACGACTAGACTATAGGAATTAACATGTTAACTAAGCTTAATTCAGTAATCAAACACTTCTGATTCACTTGAGGCTTGTGTCGTTCTCTGATACCTTAAAATCATGTCGTAATAACTATGTAGATCATGCTATCATATACTTAAATGTTTTATAGATGCATATGTTATTATAAACTGGTATCTAATGTTTATTTGAATATATATGTATTTGTGTACAAAGTGATTGTTTAAAACTTTTAGGGGAGAAAGAAAAAATAAAATAATAAATAAATATATATATGAAGGTGAATAAAAGAACCAGTTCTTGTACTTCCCCCATTCTTATGTTTAAATAGAAAAAAATATTATTGGAAGCCAAACATGTGAGAGACATTGTCTCCTGCTTAATGGATCTGAGGGTGGGGGTTTGATTATTATAGGTCAGATCTGGTTCTGATTCACATTGTTTTTATCACTATGGCCCACCAGATGGTTGAGAAAACTGTTAAGAGGTTAATGGTTATTTTGGTACTAAATTGGTGTGATGTCACTTACTTGGAGTCCAAAGTGAAGTGATTTCTAGACACATTTTTGGGATATTAGGAAGCGGTGATTTTTGATTTCTGATATGCTTTCCAGATTGGTAAAACACTGGATATTCCAAAGAATTCTTGACAAATTTTCTTTTAAGAATTTCTTTTTTCAGCTGCCATGACTCATAGATAAATGGATCTGATAGCACACACGTCAAAGCTATCTTAAGGGTGAAGTCTGAGAGTCATTATTAATGACATCTGGTTAGCACTAAGACAGAAACTGCCTGGTCTGCAGAACTGGGATGAATATTGAAACATTTTTGTTAATGAAATCTGTTTAGTTTCACGCCAGATACCATTTCGATTGCATTTTGTATACCATAACAGTGCACATTTAAAACTGAATTACTTGAAACTGCAGGACATAATTCAAGGACATAATTCCACTATTGTATTGGCTCTGACTAGTTCTGTTAAAAATGAGGTATTTTCAATAATGTTTTAGCTGTTAGTCCAAACAATGAAAATTGGCGGGGTTCAAAACAACACTGGACACCACTGACTTCAGTTGTATGGACAAAAAACACTGACATTTTTCAAAATATCTTTTGTGTTCCTTAGAATGTCATATAGGTTTAAAATGACATCAGGGTGAGTAAATGACAGACTTGATCCCTTTAAAACACATCTGACTTGTTTGTTTGTATTGTACTTTGTTTGCACCCCACTCATTTGCCAATCTGCTGTGTTCTTCTTCTCAAGTGAAGGATGAATCACTTGTCTTTGAGTGAGCTATGTGGCCTTTTCTGCTGTCCGCCGTGCCCGAGCAGAATAGCTTCCAAGCTGGCCTTCCTTCCACCGGAGCCCACCTACACAATGATGTGTGATGAGAGCGGCACCCGCTGGACCCTCCATCTTTCTGAGCGTGCGGATTGGCAGTACTCTGTCCGGGAGAAGGACGCCATTGAGTGCTTCATGGCCCGGACATCTAGAGGGAACCGAATCGCTTGTATGTTTGTGAGATGCTCTCCCAACGCTCGCTACACCTTATTGTTTTCCCATGGTAATGCTGTTGACTTGGGTCAGATGAGCAGCTTCTACATCGGCCTGGGCTCCCGCATCAACTGTAACGTGTTCTCCTACGACTACTCTGGCTACGGGGCAAGCTCAGGGAAGCCTTCGGAGAAGAATTTGTATGCTGATGTGGACGCTGCCTGGCATGCACTACGAACAAGGTGAGCAGTTTCTGCTTTCTGTTGGGTTTTTTATGTCTGTCCAGTCAGACTGTTTTTACTATTGTTGTTATCAGTAGTTTTTATCAGTTATGCCACAGTTTGTGTCTCTTACAACACATTTCTGAAGTCACACAGGCCTCTTACCACACTTCCAAGAGTGACTCAATATTTAGATGATTTTTTTTCTTTTTTAAATGTGTATTTACAAAGTTCTGAACATTATGTATATTACCCCGGAATGAGTAATGGCAGTTCCATAAGATAACTAGTTTAGTAATATTGACTTGGTGACTTGTATATGAAAAAAGTTTACAGACAATTTTAACAGACAATTTTAAATTTTAATATTTATTTAAAAATATATGATTTCTTTCCCTGTGAGGGCAAAGTTGAATTTTTAGCAGCTATTACTACAGTCTTCAGTGTCACGTGAAAAACATTTCTTAATATTATCTAGCTTTTTTGTTTTGCTGAGTAATATCTGTGGAAACTGATTTTTTTTTTTCAGGATTCCTTGAACTATAGAAAGTTATAAAGAACAGCATTTATATGATTTTTTTTTTGTAACATTAGAAAAAAAATACTTTTGATCAGATTAATGTATCCTTGCTTTATAGAAGAACTTTTAAATTGTAGTATATGTGTGATATATTTTCAGTGAAGTGCTTTATTTGCTGCTAGACAGCTGTGCTATAAAAATGGTGACAGTTTCTTTCCATTTAAAGCCACGGCTTGCATTGTTGTTGTTGTTTTTTTTTTGAGTGTGTAGTTTTTAAGATGCAGTGTAAAGATAATTGTAGCCCCACTTTTAAAAACTTTGAGACACTACATTTTTTTCCATTGCATACCACCTAGATGTTTTTGAACTCAAGAATCTGCTCCTTTATGGTTGGTTCTCACAGAATGTGCTTTCATATTCCACTGTACGTTTTTATTTATTTTTCTTTGTAAACAACATGCAAATCATGGACACCTTTGAGTGCTGTGCCACATCTCGCTGGTTTTTCAGCATTCATGTCTTGTCAACTTAAAAGATGTTCGATTCCTAAAAAATGCTTCTGGAGACCCTGTGCTCTTTTCCATTTTCAATCCTGTATCTTTTTAATAACAAGAAAGTGTTTTATGTGAATAGTGCTTAGTGTGAATCAGAGTGAATTATATGGCCAACCACCAAAAACATGTCGTTTTCCACATATACAACCCACCCAATTTTTTTATGGATCTGTAAAATAGATTACTCTTCTTCTGGTCTAGTCAGTGTTGATGTTTGTTCTTCGGGCCAGGCTTCAAATGTTTTACATTTGTATGGTCTCTTTGGTATCTGTTGTGCCTTTTGTCTTTGTGGATCCCTTGCGGTATATATTTAAAATTGCCTCCTACCTCTTAGACCCCATCCAAATGTCCTGTGCATCTTTTAAATGCTTACAGGATGAAAATTGTGCCTCTCACAATGTCAGTGTTTTAGTTTTAGCACGTGTATTAGCACTTGGTCTACTTCAGACTGCGGTTGTGTTTAGATTTTGTGAAGTGGCGTTTTAATTTCCATGTAGTTAAGGGAAGCACACACACTCCAACTGAAATGCTTTTTTTCCCTTCTTCAGTGGCAGCTGGGTATGTGACACTGTGGACCTAGAGAAACTCTCAAGGCCATGCAAGCTTTATCATGTGCCCCAGATTCTTATGTCTTTCTGTGTCCTCTGTGGTTGTTGGTCATGTGAATTTAGTTCTGTATATTGTGTATACTTCAATGCTGCAAGATGTTGCAGCATTGTCGTTCATGTAAGAGAGAAAACACATACAAAAAGGCTTTGTGCCTGGAACCACATGAATGTTTTGGGAATGTCTGTAAAACAGCCATGTGCCTGTGTTGCTGCTGCGCCCATGTTTGTGTGCATGCATGCATGAGGAACAGCTGATGCTCTTGAACCCAGTCCACACTGTTTGACATGTCATATCCCCGAGGGTCAGGTTGTACCTCATGAAGCAGACCCACGCTGTTCTTCTGGTCACTTTCAATGTTCCCACACTTTGACACATCAGGCCCGATCATCCCACTCAAGCACACGATTCAGAGGAAAGTGTTGATAAACCCATCCATCTGCCACTCTGAAGAATTTAACTTTTGCTGTTTTCAACTCTAATCATTTGTATGTTTGTGTAAGGTGTTTTGAAAAAGGAGTAGGATTAAGTAAGCCGGCCCATTCAAATCTTCTCTTATTCCTGTAAAACAGTGGCTCCTGCTGGGATTTTTGTTTTCTTTATTCATAGAAACATTTTTGTCCTTTTCAAGAAAATGCTTGATCGTCCGCCATTGTGTGCAGTGCTTTTCCCACCATTGCTGGAGGATAATCAGGATTTTAATCTCATTCTGTCTGAGCTGGTCTGCACTGCCTGCTTTTTTTTATTAAATCATCCTCAAAAAGAGGATTGAAGAATCTTGAGAATCCTGTTTAGAGGAAGAAAAATTATCCTATGAAATCTAGCCTATGAAATATCCTAACAGTCAAATATGATACCATGTCTTCTAATCTCTTAATTAATGTTCAGCAGTGGCGTGAGAGTCTTTTTAAAAACAAATGGATAAGAAGGAAAATTGTGAAATGAATGCTTTGAAATTGAAATGTTTTGCTACAATATAGCATTTTCACAGGCACACTTTTCTGTGTGATTTGTGTGAGCTGTTTGGGTTTTCATCTGCTTTTCAGGTTTTGATGGGTTAAACTTCACTCAGAAATATAATCCTCCGAACAGCTAGCATGTAGAGCACCTGCCTTTAGGTGTCTGGAAATTCTCCATCTGATCTCAATAGGCGAGAGTGCTTATCAGACCATGCTGATTGACTCGGCGAGGCGTGCAACAAAGCTTTTTTTCTCTTCCCTTTGTTGAGTGGCCAGTGAAGTATGATTTGCAATCACAAAAAGCAGCTGTTACATCAGGTAGAAAGATCCCAGTTTCGATTGTGTCCTTTGTGTTTACTTTTACTTTAGACCTGTTCACTCTGTCTGGGTTTATTTTGTGATTTTATGTAAGATTAACTGTACATTTATTCTAAAATTACACATAGTTGTTTTGGACCAGGGCTGGAACTGGACTCTTTAGGTAGGTAGATCCATCCCTACTGTACAGTATAGAAAATTAGTTGTCACAATGATTAGTTGCAACTTGCAGTTCACTTGGTGATTATTATTCTCATTTATTAGTTTTCAGAGGGGACTTGGTTCTAAATATGGGTTGTTGAATGGATTTTGAGATGTGGGCGTTGCATGCAAGCAATTGTGGGGGAACTAAATGATTGGAGAAGTCCAGCATATGTAATTTTACTGGACGATAAGGTTATGACATTTTGATTTAAAGATAAAGAACTACATTTACAAAATTGATAGGATAAATATTTATCTCATTCCAACTTCACAGAGATGGTTTTAGATGATGATCAGACTCAAGTGAAAACAATTAAATATTCAATACCAATAAATATTAGGGTACAAATATTTTATAAACCCATGGATATTTACCAATCAAGCTTCGTTTTTGTCAGTCCACAGTCAGCGCAGTCCCTGTTAAAGGCAAAATGCCTTGTTAAACTACACTAATCGAGAATCAGGATGGTTTGTATCTTATGTTATCTTAGTGTAGGGCAGCCACACCTTTGTCTGCTCAGCCAGGTGAGTCAGTGTTGAAAAATCAGGTGGGGCTGACACACACACACGCACGCAAAGATCTGTTAAGCATTTACAAGAAAAGTGGATGGCACGGTGAACTCCAGTGCAATGCTATGGCATAGCCTGAAGGACTTGACTTGGGCCAGGTTCATATTGGAGGGGTTGGTCTGGATACGACCATCTGTTATCACAGCTAGTCAAAATTATACCAAACAGAACCATCTGGTTTTGTCTTCAAAACAGCAAAATGGTGGTGATATGTATTGTCTTCCACATTCAAAAGTCTGAGACCGTTCCAGTAGAAGGAAGAAGCCAGGGAAAGGCCTTTGTTTTCCTCCTCCAAAAATGATGAGTGTGATGTCATAAAGGAAAGGCCATGACAGCCAGCAGTAGCAGCTGTACTGAAAGAGATCCTGTGCCCCACTTCCTCATGAAGTCACATAATGACAATTGTGCTCATGAGTATTTTTGGGCTGAGAGCTAAAAGCATCTCAATCAAGAAGCTTGTGGGAATTCGGTGTCAGTTTTTCATGGAGCGCAGCTCCCTCTGAGAGGTGAGGGGGGCGGAGCCAGCAGCCAGTTCTCCAAGTCAAATATTGATTGGTTGCCTAGCAACTGATTCCCAGTGAGCCCTGGAAGGACAGGCCTGACTGCAGTCATAGCAACATCGTTTACCCAGGAAGTGACATGGCCAGTTTTTTCATCACACTAGAGTTGTTCTCAGCCAGCTGCTTTGTTAACTTATTAAAGGTAATCTGGTACATGTTTTTTTTTTAAACCCCATGTTGGCATGGGGAAAAAGTGTTGTTTTGATTTTCTTACCTTTATAGCCTTCATACTGAAATGGCAGCTTGAAATGAATGAAAATAAGATGTGATTGGTGGGGTGGCTCTTCAATATGTGTTTATTAGCACAATCATTAGGTCTTTGGTGAGGCCCTACCATCCCTTTCTGAATCTGACTGGATAAAGTAATTCCACAAACCATCAACGTTCTCCTGGATCTGAAAGCACCAGGTCCTTTTGGAATCCTGAAGATGTACTTTAAAAAAAAAACATGTTGGAGGTTAACCACCACTGTCAAATTAATGAGTACATAAATCACTCAAGATATGTATATCATTTTTAAAATGTCTCAAAAAAGGTCTTAAAGACCAGTTTTTAAAATTTTTGGGTTTAAAGTTTTTTTTTTTTGCAATTTGGCGATGACGTCACATTGTGGAGAAGTGAAGGAAAGGTAGCCTCAGTCTAGTATTAGGACTATGGCGACTGACTGGGATCAGGAAGAGGTGGCAAGAGCCAACATGTATGATGGCCCACAGCCGTATAATTTTGAACCTGCCAGACTTAAGAGGGCAAATGAGGAATTACCAAGAACTAATGGCCGTCAAAGCCAATTAAATGCATGGGTGGAAGAGAATGAGTGGAGAGTTGGTGAAGTGAGCACTGAGCACTGGAGCTAGTCTACGTCAGCAGTGCACAATAACGACACGTGTGTGTATATATATATATATATATATATATATATATATATGTCACGGGAGGAGCACAAGACAGACACAGTGGCGGGGTAGGGGATGGACGGCCCGGCATCCTGGCCCGTCGGCCGTGTAAACGGGTGCGGTTCTCCTCCGGATCGTGGGTCCGGCAGCTGACGTCTCTTGTGGCGCGGGAGTCCCTCAACGCACCCTTTCTGGACCCACGAGGACACCAGCGTGCATGCACGGGGGAAGAGACCGGTCTCCTGAGGAGAGGTGCGTTGGGCTTTTAAACAGCGGCGGTGATGAGGCTCCATTTCCTTCAGGTGTGCCCCATCACACGCCACCAGCCCTGACTCATCCAGCGCCCCTCCTCTCACACACCCACTCCAGTCGGGAGCCCGGTGAAGGGCGGCGATCAGGAGGAGGCAGTTGACTCACTATATATATATATATATATATATATATATATATATATATAACTATTTTACTGTCATTGAATAGCACAGAGTGAAAAATCTACGTTTTCTTTATATCTAGTGGCAGTGATCATGACATTAATTCAGATAAGTACCGGTAACATTTGTCATAGTGTCGTAGTACTGGTAAACTTTGTCATCTAGAAATAGAAGGCATCATGCTAACTATGTGGGCGTTTCTAAGCGTTTATCTCTTCCTCCAGTGAAAATGTTGTTGCACACGTAGCCGCGTGTGTGTCGCTGTGTTTGGCAGGTGTTTGTGTGGGCGGTGCTGTCCCATGGAAACTGCGTTGGAAAGCTTGTGCTGTAGGGAATTGAGTGCGTTTTGGTCGCTATTGGTTGATATCTATCAATCTTCCTGTCTGTCTATCTATCTAGTCTATCTATCTATGTATTTATCTATAATCTGCGCTATCTGAATACTCTCGTCTACTACTCGTCTCTCTAGTCCAGGGGTAGGCAAGTTCGGTCCTAGAGAGCCGCAGACCTGCAGAGTTCAGCTTCAACCCTAATCAAACACACCTGAACAAGCTCATCAATCCATTCAGGATTACTAAGGTACAGGCAGGTGAGTTGTTGTGTTTTTTTTTTTTTCAGGGTTGGAGCTGAACTGTGCAGGACTGCAGCTCTCTAGGACCGATCTTGCCTACCCCTGCTCTAGTCACTCTCAATGCTCTCAAGGCGGGCTTTGGTAAATTCTCTCCCCAAGGTGACGTAATACAATGCATTGTGGGGGAAAGGAGAATCGTTGCAAACCGCTGTAAGATAGTACCTACTTTTTCGTATTATATTCCGTTTTGTGATACCCAACAACATAAAATACAATGGATAACAGTTTAAATGTTTATTACCAACAAACAAATGGTACAAGTTCGTTGAAAATTGAACCCTGCTACACGGCCTTTAAGGGATAGGTTTGTCTTTTAAAATGTGGTCATTATTGACTGACAAGCTCTGAAAAAAGACATATACTATAATATAAGTATCTCTTCAAGTCAATAAGTTTGTGTGAAGAACAGTCTTAATGTGTTAACACACAGTTAATGTACCAAATGTACTGGACTGAAAAAGTAAATGATACATTTAGTTCTGGACTCGTTTCCGTCTCTTGTACAGAACTGAACATAGCTCCTGAGATGGGAAGAACCAGGTACAAGTTTCATAGGGCAGTGTTGACTATTATTCAAATGAACCGCACTAACAGAGCAGTCGCACTAGAGTTAATTTTAATTGAACCAAATCTCCCAAGTGTGATGTCATCCTGAGACATTGTGCACTTATAGTGGGTCAAATTTGGGTCTTTCCCTCACACAATCTGTTTTACGACTTTTGGAGACTTAAAAATAGTGCTATAGAACTTTCTTTTATTTCTTTTTATGTATTTTATTTAAACGTGTCAGGCTGCCAATGCCAAGAGCTGCGTAACCATTCTTAAACTTTTACTTGTTCATTAGAAAATAACAGAATGTCAGAGTTGGTCACTTCTCTTTTCTTTCATTTTTGAACATCCTTTCTGCCATTCTCCAAAACACATTCCACCTTCTCTCACATGACCACACAGAGTAATGTAGAAGCATGTGATGTTGTTTTTTTTATTTTATTTTGTGTATTGGTCTCAGTGGCTCATTGTGAGTGGCATGATTGTACAGGCAACTGAATGGATGAAGTGGACTTCATAATGCTACATGTGAGGTCCTCTTGTGATCAGATGTAAATAATTATATCTATTTTGGTCACACTGCTCCAGTTTTCATTCAACTTCAAACCAGTTCAGTGACCTTCTGTTTGCCACCAGTACAGCAGTCAAGTGTGCACTAGACTATTGGATCATGTGCTTTAAAAAGGCATGGAATGTTCACACAGCGCTCACTATAGGAAAACTAACCTAAATGTTTCCAGAGCTCTATTAGATATAGTCACATTGCCATTTGATAATTTAATTACAAATGTTCCTGCTAGCATCACTGAACATGAGAACTGAAACTTAGTTTCTTCTCACTGGATTCCTTGAAACCGTCTGTGCTTTACAGCTTGTTACTACAGACAGTAAGAATGTTATTTATTTATTTTTTCGTAGTCATGTCAAGTCAAGTCAAGTCAAGTCAAGTCAATTTATTTATAGAGCACAACATTAACTCAACCACTTTTTATCCAAGGTGCTTTGCAATAAAAGGTTACCTAAAAAGCAACAGAGATCAAATATTAAAGGGGAAAGAGATAAAACATAAAATAAAATATAAATATGTATCTAAAAAAAAAACATCAAAAGTTTTGTACATAGCATCACTCAAAAGCAAGGGTGTAAAAATGAGTCTTTAAGTTTTAGTTTATAAACACAAACTTAGCATATTTGGTTTTGAGTTTATTTTTAAATTAATTATTAGATATGTATGTAAAAATAACTATCTACAGAAAATCTGCAATATTTTTTATTGTTATTTAATTATTCTGTATTTTATTTTTATATCTAAAAATAAATGAGTATAGGAGTTTTTTCCCCCCTTTTCTTTTAGGTGAGCTTCCCCTTTAAGCAATCACTTGATGAAATGTAATAAAACAGACTTTAGATCTCAAGCAGCTGGACTTGCAGGGAAGGTTTGATTAATGACTCTGTTCTAGTATCTGCTCTTAAATTTTGGCTCACACCCATGCTTTTTTGTAAAAGCAATAATACTTGGAGTAAGGCATGTCATACAGTTGAGGTTATGTAATATATATGAACAGAGTTTCAAAAGATTTAGTCATTCATGTTAACCCACGAAACACCACTTCCCAGTTTGTCTGGTTCTGAAAGCATGTTAAACAAAACAACCGGTACCTTTGATATATGATAATTGTGTTCTGGTTGCAGCATCATCTGAGAGTGTGTAGGTGTGTATGAACTCATCATTTGAATGTGGTGTTCTAGGTATGGAATCAGGCCAGAGAATGTGATCATTTATGGCCAGAGCATCGGTACGGTCCCTTCAGTGGATCTGGCCTCTCGGTATGAGAGCGCTGCTGTCATCCTTCACTCCCCTCTGACCTCAGGCATGCGGGTGGCTTTTCCTGATACCAAGAAGACGTACTGCTTCGATGCATTCCCCAAGTGAGTATCTCTTTTACCTTAAACATTACTTATTTTCCTGTTTTCTCATGTTTACCACAGTCACATTCTTTGCCCTAATTCTCTTAGTAACTCATACCAATATTGTTCATTTACACGTTTTGCTCTGAGCAGCCATATTGCAGAGAAGGCACCTGGCTCGTTCATCCGTTTTCTGCCCATTAGGCATTGTTGTTATTGTGTGCCCTCTAGTGACAAATCTTTTCTAACAAGTATTTCAGTGTTTATTTTATCTATGCACTACAATTTAAAGTTTTTAAAATAAATGAATACTTCAACAGGATTATTCAACAGGATGCATTCAGTTGGAAAAATCAAAAGTAACAAACTTTTATATTATTATAAAAAAAAAATCTCTTTTTAACATTGATATTAATAAGAATTTTCTCTTGACGGTTGTTGAAAATTTGACTGTGCCATCATAGGAATAAATTACATTTTAAAATGTATGAAAATTGCAAACAATTATTTTAATAATAGTTTTACAATATTATTATTTTACTGTATTTTTTTTTTAATTTTAAATTTTTTTATTAAGCCTTGGTGAGCATAAAGGTCTTCTTTCAAAAACAATTAAAGAATCTTAACAACAAACTTTTGAATGGTAGTGTATGCATTATTACTATTATTATTATTATTATAACATTTTGCAAACTGAAAAGCAGATAAATGCAATATCCAAATTATAATGAACCAAAAAGGTACAAGTTTCATACAGATACTAAGGTAAAAATCTTATGAAATCATTCAGAAACACAAAGAATGTGTACTTTAGTTGCCCCCCCTCCTTGTCTTTAATGGAAAAAAAGTGATCTATCTGGAGAAAAATACTCGACATTCAAAAAAGCCCTTGCATATCTAAGGTTTTTTTTTATTATTACTTGGTCTCATGTAGAAATTCATTTACAGATTACATTAAGTTAAACAACATTGTACTAAAGAACACTCTACTCATGTGTTTTTATATATATTTTTTCCCCTTCAGCATTGATAAAATCTCTAAAGTCACCTCTCCGGTGCTGGTGATCCATGGTACGGAGGATGAGGTGATTGATTTCTCTCATGGGCTGGCCCTGTACGAACGTTGCCAGCGGCCGGTGGAGCCGCTGTGGGTGGAGGGTGCGGGACACAATGACGTAGAGCTGTATGGACAGTACCTGGAGCGCTTGAAACAGTTTGTGGCTCACGAACTTGTAAACTTTTAGATGGACCTCAAGATCAGGATTCCCCTTACTTGATGAACATACCCCTGGTGCCCAGCAGGCGACTGTGAACTTGACAGCGGTTTTCTTTTTTTAAAATTATTATTCTAATTAAGTTGCACTTTTCCATGCTATAGAGAAAATAGGAGATGTGTCTTTACTGCCTTTCTTAGGGGTGTGTTTGTGTAACTGTACTTCTACAGGCTCAGATGTTTTGGTGACCCCACCTCTGTATCTTGATGCTATGTCCTAAAGAATCAACCCATTCCACTGAAGTCCAGTTTTTGTTTTGCTGTATGCTTGTGATCATATACACAATGGGGTACTGTACAAATGCAACATTCTGGCACAAATAATTGCCATACAGGAGATGCCATTATAATATATTAAACTTTGATATATTACTTTGTACATGTTTCTAAAACATGCCTGCTTAAGCACAATGTGTGCAATCTGTATGAGATCTTGGTATGTTTATTTTTATTCATGTCAAATACTCTGTTTTTCTCTTAAGTGTATTCTTTAAAACAATGCTGGACAATATGACAGTTTTAACTTTCAAATGAACCAATAAATAGACTTTTCAAAATAAAGAAACACTATACTTGTGGCTTACAATAGCTCAAAGTAAACACACACCTGCTCAAATAGAGTAATGGTGATATTAGTAACAGTCCATTTGTTATCTGCTTGTTGCACATTTTGAATGGAAATCCATCAGACCTCTTGGCTATACATTACTGAACTTAACTCTTGTTTCTGTTTGGAGTCATTTCTTTGCCATTTTGTCAAAAATTATTTATACCATCTTGTGTATCATATGAAATGTACATAACTTTTTGTTGTTGTCTTGGGCCATGATAAGGCTGTTTCTTTGGACTGCTGCTTAATTTAGGCAGCGACATTTAGTTTCTCTTTAGAGATCCACTGGACACAGTGATAAGAGTTAATGTGATTGAATGTCTGTATATGGAAAATGAATGATGCTCTAACGTAGATTATACAGTAATGCTTCTCAAATGTAAAAGAGAACTGTCACCCTGTTCCACACTTTGTAAATAACATTTATTTGAATGTTTCTCATTTTTTTCTCTGTACTATAAAACTGGTGATAATTTTGTTATTACCATTGTAAATTGATTTATTATTATATTATGTATGGCACAGAATAGATTTTAACTGGTCAGACTGAAGCACAAACTGATGTGCCTCAGCTTTTCCAGACATATTGTTTTTCTGTTTTTGTAAGCACCCATTGTAAAGGAAAATTGCTATAAAGTATGTAATTATGATCTTTAATAGTAAATAAATGTATTATTATAATGCTGTTGTAATTTAAAGCGACCTCTTGTGGTCATAAATCAGCAACATTTTCTTTCAGAATTATGTTTTTAATCAAAACACCCAAAGTTTACAGTCCCATTTGTTTAGGAATCATGGTGGTTTGTGTTAGGATCACGGTGTAATCTTTAAGTTTAATTTATATGATTGGAATTTGATAATCTTGGAAAATCTCAGTTTTTTTTCTCATCTTTCAGGGAGACATGCATTTGCATGAATTGCTGATCCTTACCTTTCATATGTATTCTCTTTTCAAGACCATTTTAGCTGTGCAGAGGTCAGCGGCACCTCCTGGGTTCAGTGACCATTAAAGCCTGGGGCTTTGAACATGAAGTCAGGAACACGTGATCCATTTTTTTTAGGATGAGGTAATGTTTAAAGACAAGGCACTTAAATGGATTGTAAAGATGAGAACCGAAAACAAGACAAGACAATAAAGATGTGTTTCCATATAGATACTTTTTTTTATAAAATGTCACCAAAACATTTAAGGTTATTGATGTTGTTAAATGGTTATGGATGTTATAGTGAGAATTAGGCTACATATTGTCATCATGTATTTTGAACCGTTCCCAGCTCCCTGCTACTGTCAATTCACGAACCAGTACAGAATCTAACAATATTAGATTTATTTTTATTTTATTTATTTTTTAACTGCCTCTGCAGCCTGCATGTCCTGCGCACACCCGCGGACCCTGTTGGACATCACTAATGCTCACTCATAACTTGTGTATAAGACTAGTAGTTGTCTTCCTCAAGGGGTCGCATGGTGTCTCAGAAAAGCGAGTCCTTCATTTAGTCGCATTTTAAAATCTCAAAGACGAGTTGAATCGTATTGGATACATTTGTACAATAAAAAGTGTAATGTATTAAATTCAAAGATTCATGCCTGCCATTCAGAAGAAAATCTGCCACATCAAGCTCTATTAACTAATAAAAAAAATATTTGGTCAGTAACCACAAACGACTGTGATTGGTCAATTCCGCCTGACTCATTTCCCCGATTCGATTCCTTAGAAAAGCCAGCTCACTTCAAAGAATCGAACTGTTCCGTGATTCCTTACGTCAGAACGTAATGACGTAATAACGTGATTTACACCTTAGCGAGGCATAGGTTATCACTTGCTCTAAAACAGTCAACAAACTAGGGCAGGCATATTTTGCCGTTTGTTATTTGAACCACAAAAAGCTTAACCAAAAAAATGCAATTCATAGTTTCAAAAGCAATTTAATTTAAAGTCCTCACCCTATCTCTTGAACGGAAAGCCCAGCCCATCCAAGAGCCCCTTGTCGCCATGCTAATGGCTCTTCCAGACAAGTTTATTCTGCTCCCTCATCCTCAATACACGCCCTAATTTCACTTCCTCCGCGAGCCGCGCCTGTTACTGGGCTGACTGACTGACTGATATCAGCACAGGAAAGAAAACACCATGTAAAAGAAGATTAAAACACATTTAGTGCGGTCTTCCTGTCATACAGCTGATCTCTACAGCTGATAGAAAAAAAGGAGAGGACGAGCAAGTGACAGTGAAAAGATATCGAAAGGTAAGAGATCTCAACCTCTGTCTGCATGAATAAGATCCCCTACTACTTTAGATCTCTACTGTGAAGTTTTTTCAACGGATTTTCGGCCGTGCTTTACGCGTTTACAGCATCTGTTGGAAGATTCATGACTGAATGGAGGAAAGAAGTCACGCGTGGAACTGAAGTGAAGTTGATGAAACTTTGTGGCATTTGTTTAAACTTTAGAGAGGGCGCGATGTAGCAATTCTGTTGAAACAATTTTGAGCATAGCTGAAATTACAAATGATGCATTTAAATATGAATAAATAATTAAAAGTGTGTCATTCTTATATCATTTGCCTGTGTGTGTGCGCGCGTGTATATATATATATATATATCACCCAGCCTATTTAGGTGTTGAGCACAGGATCGATTTGAAGGTTTGGAAGGCTTTGCAGACTGCGCAGTATATTTATGAAATATGAATTCAAATAAATGTACAATGTAATTCTACTATATATAAAATATAAAGTAGAATTACCCCCCCCCCCCCCCCCCCGGACCCCTTCCAGTTTGCATATCAGTCCAACCGCTTGACTGATGATGCCATCTCCACTACCCTCCACTCAGCACTCACACATCTGGACAAAAAGGACTCATATGTCAGAATGCTGTTTATTGACTTCAGTTCAGCATTCAACACAATCAACCCTCAACAGCTCATTTGCAAACTGATCCAACTGGGGCTCAACACTTCGCTGTGCAACTGGCTGTTGGACTTTCTGACCGGAAGACCTCAGGCAGTACGGGTCGGCAGCAACACATCCAGCACCATCACACTGAACACTGGGCCGCCCCCAAGGATGTGTGATGAAAAAAATGTTTGAAAATAAATAGCCTATTACGTCTAAATATTTAAGTATTTGGCTGTGATAAACACCATTGCAAATCCACAAATTTGAATGGCTGTTTAAATATGTTTTAGAAAGTAGTGCAGCTGCTTTATTTATGGGGTTCCTAGAGTAAAGGCTGCTTTTTTTCTGCAGTTTAGCGCTATCTTCTGTCAGAGAGTTAATGTGCTTTCATTCAGCGAGTCTCTCACATGTTCCTCCATGTGCTTCTCATGCGAGCTTGTTTACATCAGAGCACACACGTGTCTTTCAAGCACCATACAGCGGTGTTGTGCATTTTGACCAGCTGATGGGAATAGTATTCTTAAAATGCATTCCAAATTCTGAATTATTTGTAATGTATAATTATTCATGGTATTTAGAAGTGCCCATGATAACAATATCATACATATTAATTACCGTGATATATCGCATCACTGAATACAATGTTTAACACAAAACAGCGCGGCAGCCCCTCGTGGACGACTGAGGTGCACAAACAAAACCAAAACACAAAATAAAATCCAGGCTTGGTCCTATCTCATCCTTCACTGTAGTAACTCCTCTTTTATCCTTCCGGAGCTCCTCTGTGGGACTCGAGACCGTTAAATGGCGCAGGTTTCGCTCATTTCCAATTACTCCACTGGCCTCGACCCATTCCCACGGCTCTTGGCCCCGCCTCACTCGTCACAATATATATATATATATATATATAATGATAGATAGATAGATCTATCTATCTGCTCACTGGGAGATGGGCCTCTTGCCAAGTCAAATCATATTTATTTTTTGTAGTATTTATGATTTATGATGAACTTTCTATTTATATTTCTATAATATAAATAGAAAGTTATTTTAGATTTATATTAATGTTTCATAATACTACAGTGTATTGTATATTTGATCAAATAAATTTCAGCCTTGCATCTTTCAAAAAGTTCATCTCTCAAAAACATTTAAATATATAACAGGCCCCAAACGTTTGAATGATATTGGTCTATCTTTTATGGTTTTCTCTTCCCCTCCCCCAATCACCCCTAGGAGGTGGCATACAGTTATACCATGCAGGTGAATGATGGCCCCAGCAGTCAACCCATTTATGTGGCTCCTGTCAATGGAAACACTCAGCGGTCATCAGGATATGTTCCAGGCAGGATTGTTCCAGTTCGTTCTCCGCCTCCAGCCAAGGTTCCTCCACTGCCCCCACTGAAGCCCCAGGTCCCGCACCCAACACGACCTTTGGATTTTAATCTGTCAGAAGATGAGAGCAGAAAGGAGCGTGCCCAGAACCAACAGAGGAAGAACACTTATATTTGTGTTGGTGTGTTCTTCTGCGTTTTCCTGCTGATTCTCATACTCGTCCTCAGTCTTGCCTCTAAAGATGTGTTGGATGGTAAGAAACGGTCACCTTGAATATGTAAGAAATACACTATCGTTTAAAAGTTTAGGGTCAGGAAGACATTTTCGTGTTTTTAAAGAAATTGGTGTGAGAGAGTAATTAAGTAAAAGTTTTGCTACTTAAGGAATAATTTACTTGAGTTCAAGTAAAAGTACTGAAAAATAATATGACTCAAGTAAGAATAAAAAAGTAGTTTGTTGAAAAACTCAAGTTACTGCATTACAAAGTACTTTAGTATTTTCTATTTTTACCCAAAATGAGACAATGTAAGCTAGGGGTCGACCGATATTGGGTTTTTTATTCATATTTAAGAAATGTGAAATCATTTGTCAATGGATTGAAAAATAAATGTGTAAAATAAACATACTTTAGATGACAAAGTATTTTCCATAAATAAATAAATATTTAATAAAAATAAAAAGGAAGTAAACACTGTAACCAACAGGACACTCAGTATTCTGGGAAGTTTGTGTTCATTGGGAATCATATTTTTCAAATAAAGCCAGGGTAACACTTATTTTACATACAGTACACAGAGAAAATGACATGAATATGACAGTGGGCAAATGCATAAAGCGCAGCATAATTTTAAATGACCAGTTTAAACTTTAAAGCATTTAATTGACCATCACACAGAGAACATGCGGTCATGCAGGATAAACACACACACTTCACAAAATCTCACAGCTGGATTCGACTAAGTTTGCAAGGTTTGTAAAATAAAATATTCATTAGTCACTCAAAGATTTGTTTAAATGAAATAAATGTGCATTTCATGGCAAACAAGAAAGTATTTTCTGTATTTTCCTAATGACAATTTTATGATTGGTTTTATAAAAACACATAAGGCAGAATCATTTCTATACTGTATGAGTACATAGAAGAGGTTTTACAGAAATGTTTAAGAATTGTGTTTTATTAGAATGTGTTAAACTGTAAACCAGTCAGAAATTTGCATTGCAAGTCATAAATTTCCTGCTAAATGAATTTATTTGTAATTAAATTATAGTTCAGTGCAAGCTTTCTTTCTGTAAAGAAAAATACATTTTGTGAAAGAATAATTTGTATAAAACATTTAAAATGTATCATTACAAATAATTATGTCTACCAAAGCAAATATCGAAATACATAAATACAAATAAATGTTGCTCATTCTTTTGTGGTGGGAAAAGAAAAAAAATTGTCCTCTTTTTTTTCTTTTTCTTTTTTTTGATCATTTTGTAGAGAACTGCCCTCATCACAACCCTGTGCTGCACTCCTGGAACCCAGGCCATGACCTCAATAAAGTGGTGGTGGTACGCAGTGGTGAGCATTATCGCCTCGATTCATCTGCCACCCTGTACTCTGTCACAATCCAGGCTGGAGGTATGATCGTTTGTGTAAAAAAAATGCTTTGCAAAACACTCTGGCTTTTTCTATATTTCGGAGAATTCTAGAACTTAAATGGTTTTTAAGTCTCCTCTTTGTGCTTATTTCATTCATTTTATTATAGGTTCGGTTGTCTTTGCCGACGATAAAAAAGGCTCAAAAAACATTACATTACGAACGCGCCACATTTTGATAGAAGATGGCGGTGCTCTCCATATCGGGGCTCCAAAATGCCGCTATCTCTCCCTGGCTACCATAACCCTGGTCGGCCGATCGGATGAAACAGCCGTGACTGAGGTTCCCGGCATGGGCCGCAAGTTTTTGGGTGTGAATGCCGGAGGAACTCTGGAGCTCCACGGGTCAGAGAGGCTGTCCTGGAGCTTCCTCACTCGCACCGTACCCGCTTCAGGTTTGACCAGTGAGTATGGCTTCCAGAGGAACTTCAGCCGGGGAATTAACCTGCGGGTGGTTGATCAGGACACGGCGGAGGTGTTGACCAACGAGCGTTTTGACACACACGATTCCTTTAACGACAGTATGAGACTGAGTCAGCTGCTGCAGTCTCTACCTGCAGGACGCATTGTCGCACTGGCCACCGGTGATTCTGCGGTTAAGAATCTGAAGAAAGAGATCAGGACAACCATCAAGGATCTTCTAGGCAGCAATCATGTCATTAATCTCCAATACAGGTGAATAATGAAGGCAATTTGGAAGCGTCAGTACTGAAGAAATTATCTTAAACCAGCCACTGGGATGGCTGCAGCACACTTGAAGATAGGAATGTCTTTGCATTACATAACTAAAAAATTTCAAACAATGTGGAATGTTAGGCTTCATATTATAAAACAATACTGTTCAAAATGATGACCCTGTTTTTGGAAACTTTCTGGTCTTGAGACCAAAAATAGCTCAGAAAAGGCAGTCAGTTCAGAGACAATTCTGAGACTTGGTTTGATATTCAATGCTATTTTTGTATTGTATGTTATGTTGTCTAATGCAGTAGTCCGGCATTTTAAAGTGTGACTTGAGTGTCCATAACAGTCTAAATACTCTCTGGGTTCACTGTTAATCCAGCGCATTTATATAAACATGCAATTTAATGCAAATATAAAAGTTTTTATTTATTCAGTTGGCATTTTGACTTTTGCCAGTATAAGTATAAGCAGTCTAATATAAGCCAACTGTTAGAAGCTAATAGTCCGTAGCATTCTCGGGCTTAACTAACTGTTTGGTTGTTACACAGAAATGCATCAAAAGAAGCTTTGCATTGTATCAAATGGCAGTATTCTGCAGGAAAAGCCAATGAAAGGTTAAACAAGCATATTTCCAGGATTTGTCTGAAAAACACTGACGTGTGTTTTTCTAAAGCTCAAAGCCAGAAGAAACAGATGCTGAGTCTCTTCTATTTAGATTGCAGAGGCAAAGTATGGATATACCGTGCAACTGAAAATATTGTAAAGAGTTTGGTGATATAAAGCCTAGTTTTACAGTCCACTGCAAAAGCACTTGTTTATAGAAATATGAAAATATACATGCTTATTTTAATGTTCAAACTGCAGACTGTGTGTCTAGACACATTAGCTTGGTCAAAGATCTTGAGCATGAAAACTCTTGATTTCTGTGTTCTCTCAGTTACATATCTAGAACTGTAAGGCAAAGAGTAATATATCATACAAGTAAAAATGTTCTGTCTGCTGTGTACTGACTTGTACTGCCAGTGCAGTGATGTAGTTTTCAGTAAATCTGGTGAGGAGAAATGGGCAGGATATGGTTAGTAGTAGGTGTGACTCATTTTGAGACTTCAGTTTGACACATTGCTCTCACAGAAGCCTCTTATTTTACCCTCGCTTTCCACCCCTCACCAGTCAGACTCGCCACATATCTGATGAAAACATGCAAACTCGGAAGCTCCCTTTTGCAAAAAAGATCAGTCTGGCACAATCTAACCCAAAACTTGTGCAACAAACCAGCCTGTCCAATTCTAACCCCCCGCTCCTCATAGGTACTCCCAAGGGGGTGCTTTGGAGCTCACATGTTTTTGATAGAAATAAATCGATGTAGAAATAATGCCTGTTATTGGCTAGTGATAAATCTAGTGACATATGTGCTCTGCCAATGTCAGACTTACTAAGAGGCAAGAATTTGAGGAATGAAAGAATGTTGATTCTTGTGAAGTTTGTGTTGTTAAGAGAGCACTTAACTCCTGGTTGCTCAGGGAGGACTGTCCCTGTGGAAAGAGGTGTATGTTTGGATACAAAGCATGCGTTACGTGAGGGGCATGGGGACCTCCAGGGGTTGCAAGAGGGTCAAAATACAAACTTTAGATAATGGAAAATAAAGTTATACAATATATAGCCATACATGTATTCCAATAGTGGGTAGAAAAAGATCAAGATGACTTAGATGAGTAAATGAAAGATTTTCAAACCTTTGAACATTGTGAATATTCAGACTCTTTTCAGAAAGCAATGACTTTCCTCAAACAATTCCACATGTTGGTTTATATTATCATCATTTCGTCCATTGCTGGCTTTCTTAACCGCTCTTTCTCATCTCTGTTTCAGGCAGGCATGGGCCTTGGTCTCTGTTATTGGCGGAGGAAATGCTTCTTGCACAGAAGAGGTACGAGAACACGAGAACCATGACACAGGTGGCAAGGCGCTGGCTCGCCGAGACTTCATCACTGTGGATGGTGTTGGTTTCACTGTTACTGCTTACAGCGAGTGGAAAAACGGTACGTTTTGGACAGCTTAGGGTAAAATCTACAATATTGAACAAGAATGTATTAAAAGGAAACCCTTTTAAAACCTACACTGGTTTTTGTTCTACCGTAAAGGTTACCCTATAACAGGCTTCCAGGTGGACGCAGTGGATAAAGTGGTTCTGAACCTGATGGATGATGTTAGCAGCTGGAAACCGGGCGATCGGATTGTGATGGCCAGCACCGATTACTCCATGCATCAGGCAGAGGAATTCACCCTGCTCCCGTGTCCCCACTGTAACAGGAAGCAGGTTCGAATTCAAGGTGAGGTAGTGGTGTGTTTGTGCTTAAACTGCATGCTTTTCTTGTGGTGGTAATGTATTCATTGTGTTGCTTTTCTTCCTGGATCCATTACTCATTTATTTTGTAAAAAAAATCTTTTTTTTAAAGTTAATCCACTCATTCATTCCACTTGTTCCTAATTCGTATTATTAATTCTCCTTAATTCATCTAATTAAATGAAAAAATATTTAAACCGATAATTTTTTATTTTTTATTATTATTATTATTTTTTTAGCATGTTGAGTTCATTAGTGAAGGTAAATCTCTAACATCATATTTTCAAACTCTATCATTAGTCAGTGAATTTTATGGAGTGTGTTCATGTGTTGGAATTTCTCAGGAAAGCCTCAGTTCACCCATGTGGGAGAGATACTGGACGGTGTGGACATGCGTGCAGAGGTGGCTCTCCTCTCAAGGAATATCCTCATTCATGGAGAAATGGAAAAGTCCTGCTACGGAAAAAATTGGTGCCAATACTTCAGCTACGACACCTTCGGGGGACACATCAAGGTCTGTTTGAGGGTCTGTGTGTGTGTGAGTGTGGTTGTGTGTTTACAGTGTACAGTGTCCTGATTTCTTGCTTTTTTTGCATGTTTGTCACACTTTGTTTCAGATCATCAAGCAAATTTAAATATTAGTAAAAGATAACACAAGTGAACACAACATGCAGTTTTTAAATGAAGGTTTTTATTATCAAGGGGAAAACAAAATCAAAAACTACATGGCCCTGTTTGAAAAAGTGTTTGCCCCCGTAAGCCTAATAACTGGTTGGGATACCCTTAGCAGCAACAACTGCAATCAAGCGTTTGCGATAACTTGCAATGAGTCTGTTTGTAATGAGTCTAGCCATGTAGTTTTGGACTACCCTTTTCGTTTTCCCTTAATAATAAAAAACCTCCATATCAAAACTGCATGTTGCATGTACTTGTGTTATCTTTGACTAATATTAAAATTAGTTTGATGATCTGAAACATTAAAGTGACAAACGTGCAAAAAAAAAAAAAAAGACAAATCAGGAAGGGGGCCAACACTTTTTCACACCACTGTATGTAACACTAAGCTGTCTTGTGCTGTCATGTGGAGAAATCACAGACTGTTGAATGCTGCTGTTTGCACAAGATAATGGAGTAGCTATTTTTTTTTAAATAGCTATTTTTTGGATTGGAAGGATCTGAAAGCATAATCTTAAATTTGTATGTTATTTTTGGCAGCAGAATGAAGACACAACACACAGTAGCACTTATACAACTACTACTACAACTTTGTATTTGTATTTTTTTTATAGATAGATATTATTTATTGGCCAACACTTGGTCTTGTGTTTTTGATTTCCTGTTTTATGATCTTGTTCAGATTTTGGGGAACTTCTCGTCAGTCCACTTGTCTGAGGTGGAGCTGAAACACATGGGTCAGCAGCAGGAGAAGGGCAGATACCCTGTGAACTTTCATAGGTGTGGAGATGTGGACCAGCGCGGGGGATACAGTGACCCCACCTATCTGAACTCTCTCTCCATCCATCACTCCTTCTCCCGATGTGTTGGCATACATGCCACTAACGGCCTGCTGGTGAGAGAAATATACAGTATTGTTCAAAATAATAGCAGTACAATGTGACTAACCAGAATAATCAAGGTTTTTAGTATATTTTTTATTGCTACGTGGCAAACAAGTTACCAGTAGGTTCAGTAGATTCTCAGAAAACAAATGAGACCCAGCATTCATGATATGCACGCTCTTAAGGCTGTGCAATTGGGCAATTAGTTGAAAGGGGTGTGTTCAAAAAAATAGCAGTGTCTACCTTTGACTGTACAAACTCAAAACTATTTTATACAAACATTTTTTTTTTCTGGGATTTAGCAATCCTGTGAATCACTAAACTAATATTTAGTTGTATGACCACAGTTTTTTAAAACTGCTTGACATCTGTGTGGCATGGAGTCAACCAACTTGTGGCACCTCTCAGCTGTTATTCCACTCCATGATTCTTTAACAACATTCCACAATTCATTCACATTTCTTGGTTTTGCTTCAGAAACAGCATTTTTGATATCACCCCACAAGTTCTCAATTGGATTAAGGTCTGGAGATTGGGCTGGCCACTCCATAACATTAATTTTGTTGGTTTGGAACCAAGACTTTGCCCGTTTACTAGTGTGTTTTGGGTCATTGTCTTGTTGAAACAACCATTTCAAGGGCATGTCCTCTTCAGCATAGGGCAACATGACCTCTCCAAGTATTTTAACATATGCAAACTGATCCATGATCCCTGGTATGCGATAAATAGGCCCAACACCATAGTAGGAGAAACATGCCCATATCATGATGCTTGCACCTCCATGCTTCACTGTCTTCACTGTGTACTGTGGCTTGAATTCAGAGTTTGGGGGTCGTCTCACAAACTGCCTGTGGCCCTTGGACCCAAAAAGAACAATTTTACTCTCATCAGTCCACAAAATGTTCCTCCATTTCTCTTTAGGCCAGTTGATGTGTTCTTTGGCAAATTGTAACCTCTTCTGCACATGCCTTTTTTTTAACAGAGGGACTTTGCGGGGGATTCTTGAAAATAGATTAGCTTCACACAGACGTCTTCTAACTGTCACAGTACTTACAGGTAACTCCAGACTGTCTTTGATCATCCTGGAGGTGATCATTGGCTGAGCCTTTGCTATTCTGGTTATTCTTCTATCCATTTTGATGGTTGTCTTCCGTTTTCTTCCACGTCTCTCTGGTTTTGCTCTCCATTTTATGGCATTGGGAGATCATTTTAGCTGAACAGCCTATCATTTTTTGCACCTCTTTATAGGTTTTCCCCTCTCTAATCAACTTTTTAATCAAAGTACGCTGTTCTTCTGAACAATGTCTTGAACGACCCATTTTCCTCAGCTTTCAAATGCGTGTTCAACAAGTGTTGGCTTCATCCTTAAATAGGGGCCACCTGATTCACACCTGTTTCTTCACAAAATTGATGACCTCAGTGATTGAATGCCACACTGCTATTTTTTTGAACACACCCCTTTCAACTAATTCAACTAATTGCCCAATTGCACAGCCTTAAGAGTGTGCATATCATGAATGCTGGGTCTCATTTGTTTTCTGAGAATCTACTGAACCTACTGGTAACTTGTTTGCCACGTAGCAATAAAAAAATATACGAAAAACCTTGATTATTCTGGTTAGTCACATTGTACTGCTATTATTTTGAACAATACTGTATATGTCCTGACAATAATGTATTTGTTTTTCATTGATCTTCTTGTTTTGATTCATCATGATATCTTCCTTTTATTATAGGTTAGGGACACAGTTGGCTATGATACGCTGGGACATTGTTTTTTCCTGGAGGATGGGATTGAAGAAAGGAACGTATTTTTCCATAACCTAGGCTTGTTGACCAGACCAGGAACCATTCTACCTACCGACCGCAATGATAGCATGTGCACAGAAATTACAGACAGGGTACATAAAGGATATGTACCATCTCCTGCAAACGAGTGCAAGTAAGACACCATAAACTGACACATATTTATTGAATATTGCTGGATAGATCTGTAACTTACAATGAGGCCAATATTCACACTGCTTGAAGCCTCTCAACTTGAAATTGAGCTTGTTTGAATTTTATCTTCAAGTCTCTTGATGTACAGAGTGCTTTTTCTGCTCTGGGTAACTGACCTTGACAGTGTGACCTGCTGTATTGTTTGGTCAAATAACAGGAGAAAGAACAGAGCTTTCATTTCCTGAGACTCAGCTGTAGTATTTTACTCTTATCTGGGCAATAAAACACCCAATGTACCAGGCGGAGGATGGCTGAGAAGGTGCTGTTTTCAAAAGGATAAAAAAATGTTTTGGGAGCATGTGTGTGTGTTTGTGTATAGAGCTGTAGATGTTCAGGATGAAGGTGTATGTTGGAATTATTGGAGTTTTTTTATTTAGCTTATTTTTATTTATATTTATTATGATTACTTTATCAGGTTATTTATTATTTATGTATTTGGTCTATTAATTATTTATTATATATATATATATATATATATATATATGGTTTTACTGGATCTTTGTTTTATATATATTTATTTTTTTACCCAAATTATTTGAGTTTTAATTGTTATTGTAGTTTTAGTATTTTAGTGCTGCTAAAGTTTTTATAATAAACTATATAAAAAGCTAAGACTGAAATGTATTATTTTGTTTTGGTTAAATTACACATTTACAAGACCCTGTCCAATGTGTGTATTCTAGGGCAGTATCTACATTTTGGATCGCACACCCCAATAATCATTTGATCAGTAACTCAGCAGCTGGATCACAGGTAGGCACGATCCTTGACATTTTCACTGTGATCTGTAATGAAAAGTGAGTCAGTGTTCGTTTGCGACATTTTCACAGTATTTATTCATCATAGAACGACTATTCCGTGACTTTCTCTGATTGAATTTGTGCTCCTTGAAATGAAGCCCACAGCTCTGTGATACTGACGAGAACATCACAATGCGCTTGTGTAATCACAGATAGCATCTCCACATTCCAGGTCTTTAATTAAAAATGTATTTGCCAAAATAAATCTGTTCGGGCTGGTGGTATTGTTACGGTTTGTTTTGTTTGAGGGTTTTGTATATAAACCACCCTCCACCTTTTTTTGATTAAAAGAAAAGCTTCTTATGAAGTCAGGTTAAAAGAGTCTCAGTCATCTTCCCATGATAGAAATCAGGACTCGGGAGTAAATATTATTCACCCTCTCTTTCCACTAGTACAAAATAAGCCATTTGTAAGCAAATTGTCAGTAGAATGAGTTGTTTAACCTTATAAAAATGTTGAAAAATATATATGAAAATAGCTGGTATATTAAATTTCTCCCTTTTTTTTCTCTCTCTCAGGATGCAGGAATTTGGTATGTTTTCCACAATTCCTCTACAGGTGATTCTCATGGAATGATTCCAGAGACGAAAGCTGAGCTCACGCCTCTGGGCATCTTCTTTAACAACCGTGTTCATTCCAACTTTAAGGTAATCCCATGCCTGATCTATGATTCTAATGCCAAATTCACAAGGTGGTGGGGAAAAACAAACCTACAAATAATAACCATGATTCATTATAATTAGACTTTATGATTTGTAATATGCATTCTGAGTCTTTTTAGTAAGTTGCCTTCAGGTGATGTTCAATGAACACTATCAGTTTGAAACCTGGCTTGCTGTGAAGTTAGCATTTCTAGCCTTTGGCTTATAATAGTGCATGCAGTTCATAAATCATTTTATTAAATGTGGATCCAGGAAAGACAATGCAATCAATTATGAGTTCAAATATTTATTGCACGTACAGAAGGCATCTCCGTTCTTTCTCTGAAATGGCTCCTTGTTCAAAGGTCTGGCACGATGTGTTTGTGTGACAGGGTGCTCGCACTTCCATTTCCCTATACAATAGTTCTCTGTTATCCATTTGTTTATGTTGGCTAGCTTGAGCCGTGTGCTGTGTGTCGTGACTCGTGATTGTCCAGGTGCTGAGAAGCTGCAGGCTTCACTTTCACTGGCACTGTGTTACTTGCATGATACAGACACTGAACATACTATTTCAAAGTGAAGAGTGATTGCTTCTTTCATCCTGTGTCAGGCTGGCCTCTTTATTGATAGAAAAGTCAAGAGCACCAACACCACTGCAGCAGACCCTCGTGAATATCTCTGTCTGGACAACAGTGCTAGGTGAGTAAACCTGGTGAACGTTTCTTTATGTCCTGGGTCAGTTGATTCAGCTTATAAAGAAAACACATCTGGCCAGACAGAGTTTCTGCACTAGTCAGGGGATACGGGATGTCTGGAAAGAGTTCTGGTCTCTTCTTAAGCCACACACCACACTATAAATATACAGTGTGTCAGTGTGTGTTTTTCCAAAAATTCTGATTACCGTTATGTGTCTGGACATTTTCTTTACTTTTTATTTGTATTTACTTCTATAAAATAAAATTGTGTATTTACTTTTTATTTACATTATCATTTACTTTCATATTTAAACTATTATTATTTTTTATAATTTTCCTAATTGTAATCATAACTAAAATATAATCTTACTGAAAAAAAAGAATAATAAAAAAAAATATATATATATTGTTTCTACAATATTTAGTAGTAACTAGTAGTTTGTGCACATTTGACAGGATTTTAGAAAAAAATAATAATAATAATACAAGACGTAGTCAGCTAGACGATGAACTATCAATATTATTAATTAATAGTTATTATATGATGCAGTCACTCATGTAGCAATAATTGTTAGTTCTATATATATATATATATATATATATATATATATATATTAGTATTTAAAGTTGCAATGAAACGGAATGACAGATATTTTCTGGACTGTATTTTTACTGGATGATTTGGTACAATATGTTCAAAAATAATATTTTAAAGACATACATGGATGAGTAGTCTACAATAAGATCTATAAGATGCATTTACAAAATAGATTGTGAGTTTTCATTTAATGGTGATTTCATCAGCATACATTAAAACCAGTATAATAAGTTTTTATGTATAAATGCTTAAATTTAAATGATATATTTTTCATCATTTGACATTGCTTTCTCAGGTTCAGGCCTCATGAGAACTCTGATCCGAGCAGACCACGGGTGGCTGCACTCATTGACACTCTCCTCTCCTTTAAAAACAACGATCTGGGGGTCTGGATCCGTGGAGGTGACATCATCATACGGAACTCAGGGTAGGCGACAAAACCTCATTATTATAGACCCATTAAAAATCGAATTGCATAAATAAAATGTAGCAATCTTCTGATTTTTTTTTTTTTTTTTTATTAATAGATTTGCGGACAATGGTGTTGGACTGTCATTTGCTAGGTACTGTGTCATTTTTTTGTTTATCAGATCTGTCAGTCAACAACAAATTATGACCTAAATAATCGCATTTATGACCAGCATGATAAATTAACAACCTTACAGTTTATGTGAGTGCTTGTGTAAATGCAGGAATGTTCTTGCTGTTTGTGTCCCTTGCTGCAGGCATAGTCATTTAAAGGAACACTTGTTTTATGCTAAAACCCTCACAGTCTGATTGGCAAATGTGTGCAAGGGTGTGAACTTGTTTGCACTAGTGTTCTACATCAACCTCCTAAGGCATGCAGGCAGTTAATGAAACAACTAAAGTGTTTCCCCTCCTCTTCCTCCTCCTCCTCCTCCTCTTCCTCCTCACTGCAGTGATGGCAGCTACCCTAAAGACGAGGGCTCTAGTCAGGAGGTCTCCCAGTCTCTGTTTGTTGGTGAAAGCAGAAATCGTGGCACCAATGGAGGACAAAATAAATACTGGGGGATCGGTGGAATAGATGGAAAGATGAGGACTCTACCAAGAAACAAGTATGTGAGGGAAGATTAGTATTAACATAAACTTTTGTCAGGTTTAACTGGAATATTGTTTGCCTTTTGCTCCGTTCTTGTCAGGACATTTCCAATCCGAGGTTTTCAGATAAATGATGGTCCAGTGAGAATCTTAGACTGCACGTTTCGGGCCTTCAGTCCCACGACAGAGCGCTTTACCATGGCTGTGGGATTCAGCCTGAAAAACATCTGGCAGCTGACACCCAGAAATAACCTGTCGTCTCTCGCCTTCCAGCCTAGTGTGAGTGCACACACACATTTAGGTCTTGGAAACTGTTCAGCAGCTCACTGACACTAGTGTACTGTGACTAATAACCCACCTATACAGACATATAATGAGTTACTCAGTTTAAATGCTTCTGTGATCAAACATTCAGTGCTAAAGAATTAAAAACTCAACATTGTATATTGTATATATATATTATGAAAAGTGAACTAGTTTCAGTTTATTTATTGAATTATATTATTTAGATTTTAGTCGTTATTTTGGGGCTGCCCAAGTTAGTGTGATAACCAGGTTTATTACTGTTGAATAAAACTAAAAACACAAAAAAAACAAAACATATTTGAAATAACATAAACATTATTGGAATAAAATAAAGTAGTGAATTTCAACATTCAAAAGATTACAAAACACAACAAATTATGCAAACTTAACTGCAATAAAATGGAATATATAAAAATACAAACTGATTGAAAATATTAATAAAAAAATATATTGGTGGTACTAAAATAATACTGGTGTTAACTTTTAAAATATATTGTGTTTCAAAAAGAATATGTGGCCATTATTTATTTATTTTAGTCAAATTTTTAGCTTTTAGCTTTTTTATTATAAATAAGGGTAAGAAAGAGAATGAATATGTAACATACAGAATTGAAGTTTTCTAAAAAATAAAGATTTATGAAGAAAAAGAGTTTAATGACATTTTGTTTTGGTCCGAGTCAACTATAGATTAATTACAGGGACAGGCCCCTGGGGCGACCTAGGATTACTCAAGGTCACAGACACCTTTTCTTTAGAAACACATATATCCCAGATAACTCCACCCATTCTGTCTGGTCTGTAATAACGGTTGCTGTTTATCTTAAGTGTTACTAATGCTTGTACTTCTTGCTTGTTTCTCAGTGAGAGACGACACATCTTGTTGTTCTCTCTTGATTGGTCACCATCTGCTCTGGTGCTGTGGAATTAAAAAATAAGCCACTGTTCTGGCAGCTGCTATTTAGCATATGTTAAAAAAGCCCTTGGAAAGGTCTTTTAAATGTGGTCATATTTCACCTCACTTGTGTCTAAACAATACCACATTGATTCTTCATCTGTCCGGTTGTTTTCATTTACATTTCTCATGACCAGTGATCCTCTTTTAATCATCCAGGTAACTCTAAGAGCATTTTTTGGCCAACCAGGCGAGTGGTTTGAGCAGAATGATATGGACGGCGATAAAAATTCCATCTTTCATGACCTGGATGGTTCAGTCAGCAATTACACAGATACGTATGTGGCAAGAGCCGACAACTTCCTGATCCGCCACCCTCAGTGTGTGGAAGTTCCTCATTGGAATGGGGTTGTGTGCAGTGGCAAGTACTCTCAGGTAAAAATATATACGTCTCATTCACTTTTTTGCATTTTAATGTTATGTTGATATGAAAGTTCACCGTTCAAAAGCTGTGGTGGTATAATGTTTTATAATGCTTTAAAAAAAAAGTCTCATGATCACTAAGGTGCATTTTTTTAAAATAGAAAATATATTATAGTGAAATATTTTTACAGTTTAAAATAATAGTTTTCTGTTTGAATGTTTTATAATGTAATTTATAGGTAAAGCTGAATTTTCAGCAGTCGTTACAGTCTTCACTGTATTATTGTAATTAGCTGATTTGCTGCTCAAGAAATAATAATAATTATTATTACTGCTGAAAATTCATTTTTTCTACCAATGTAAGTCTTTACGACTGTGTTTATTAAAAAGAAAAAATACCATTTAATGCATCCTTGCTGAATTCATAATGAATTCATCCAAATCTTACTGACCTTAATGACTATTGAACAGTAATGTATATTCTCTTAGCTGTTTTTGCTTTTTCAAACAATGTTACTTATGTTCTACATAGGTGTATGTACAGACACAGGGTGCATCTAATCTGAGCCTGTCTATCAGTAGAGATGAATACCCTGATAAGCCCATGGTTCTCAGAGGTATCAGAAGCCAGACCGCTTCTTCTCAGCAGTACCAGCCTGTACTGATGATGGGCAAGAGCTACACAGTGCACTGGAATGGACCTGCACCCAGAGAAACCGTCCTTTCACTTATTAATTTTGACCAGTAAGTAAATAAAGAAGAACGTGATCACCCATGTCTGAAATAGGACATTAGTTGCTAAACTATACAAGCATGAAATTTTGCCTTTGTAGTTAACATACATGTTGCTCATGCCAGATACAATCTGTTGCTCTTGTAGGGGTGATTGGGCTTTACTTGGCTTCTGCTACCCCAATGAAACAGTCTTCCAGATCACATCAGACATCTACAACAGGCAGAGCAACGGCTTCGATGGCATAGAAGACTACGGCCCTGTGTCATCCATTTCGGATCTAGAGAAGCGACCGCAGGAAAGGAAGTACTTTTTCGACCAATCTGTTGGGTACGAAAAAAATGTCTTCGAAATGTTAACAAGCCTTTATCAACACAATGATTTCACAAAAAGCTGTAGGAATCAACTTAGGTCTTTGAAGTTATGCATTTTTAGGGATATTAACATAGTTAATAATATCCTACAATTCTATAGTATTAATTAGAGTTGGGGTACTCGAACTTGGACTCGGACTCGAGTCCGGACTCGAGTCCAATTTTGAATGAACTCGGACTTGTCACGCACTCGGGTGAATTTGTACTCGGACTTGACACGGACTTGAACATTTTGGACTCGGAAAATATTCCGAGTACAGTCGAGTCCGCGTCACGTGTAACAATAAAACCAGCATAAAATTGAAATGATAAATTAATGAATGTCTCCCCTTCTGTCATTTTACTGCACCACACCGGCAGGCAGAAGTCTCCTGCTTGCAGACGAAACACACGCACCACTCACTGGATATCAATGTGGATTAGTGATGGGAAGTTCGATTCTTTTCCGCGAACCGGTTCTTTCGGACGGTTTGATTCAATAAACCGGTTGAAAAAAAAAACAGTTCACCGGATACATAATCCATTGCGATTTATTTGTTATTAAATGAACTTACGTTTCGTCAGAGTGCCGTTCCTTCAAGCCCTTGGTTTACCCGCTCTCATAACATTAGCACAAAATCAGTTCAGAATCAATCACCAAAAGAATCAGTTCGGTTCAGACGCGCTGTGAGTCATTCGGCTTCATGCTGAATCACGAATGCGCAGTATCATCAGCTCCTCGGTTCTCGAATCGGACGCGTCCGAAAGAAACGGTTTTCGGTTCAGTTTACTGATGATCTGAAAACTGATACAACCGGTTCTTGACTCGAGAACGCGAATCGCTCAAAACCCGGGTAGGAAAATCTGACAGGGTAGGATAAAATGTCAGGACACCGGCACGTGCTGCAGTTCAGTATCATCAGCTGCTCTACTCATGTTCATGTTCTGTTTACTACAAACTCAGTTTGTGAATCTGTCATCATTAACTATAAATACAGTACAGATATTTCATAAATCATCCCTTATTCATATTAAACATGTCTTTAGAGTCTTAATTATTGTCTAACTTCCCTGAAAACCCCTTTGGCCCATACATAATCTACAATATACAGATTAGAAACATGTAGCCCCGATCTTAAAAAAAAAAAAAAACGTATATATATATATATATATATATATATATATATATTTTTTTTTTTTTCTTTCTTTTTTTTTTTATAGTTTTATCACACTTTCCGATGTTTAACAAAATACTTGAAAAATTACACGCATGCGCAGTATCATCAGTTCATCGGTTCTCAAATCGGACGCCTCCGAAAGAAACGGTTTTCGGTTCAGTGTACTGGTGATCCGAAAACCGATGCAACCGAGTACCAAAGACAGCAGCAGCAACCAACAGATGCTGCACAGCTCAGCATTGCAGGATTTGCAAGACCAGAACTGACCAAACAAGCAATGCAACTTTATGATGCAAGTTCTCCAAGACAACAAGAAATTCATAATGTCATCATTAAGGATCTCCTCATTGGCTGCACTTTACCTCTGTCAAATGTGGGGGAGAGGCATTAAATAACTGAAATGTCATCTTTAACTGGAGGACAATATAGTGTGATACAATAATAAAATAGGTTCATTTGTATTTTCATGCACTTGTAATACAATAAAACCTTTGAAAACTTTTTTGATAGGAAACTAGTTAGGTTGACATAAAATAAAAATGTTCAATGGCAATGACTAGATGTAACAGTGGTATTTTTTTTATTACATTTTTATATTGCCATTGGTTTAATGGGTTGAAAGGTTAAAATATTAATAGAATGTAAAAATGTACAATACCAATTTATACTCTTTTTTTAATTTAATTACTTTCTGGACTCGGGCGGACTCGACTCGGACTCGGCCTTTAAGAACTCGGACTTGAGTCCAACTCGGCCCCTTTTGGACTCGGACTCGGACTTGGACTCGATGTTTGTGGACTTGGTCTTGACTCGTACTCGACAAAGGTGGACTCGGACCCAACTCTAGTATTAATATTCCTTTAAACATATATATGTATGTGTGTATATATATATATATATATATATATATATATATATATATATATATATATATATATATATATATATATATATATATATATATATATATATATATATATTATATATCTGCTAAAAATTTAAGTGTTAATAATTAATCATTAGATGATGTAAAGGGTGATCTTACATAATCCTTCATTAATCATTCTAAAACGCTGATTTGGTGATCACGCCGTTGACTGAGAGGATGTTATTTTGTCTGGCTCATTCTGATGCCCATACAAACAGAGCTGTGTTTTTTTTCTTTTCAGTGGAATTGATCCATGAATGACTTAGTTATAGTTGTCTGTACAAATTAATTATCTTACGTATCATGTTTAATTTTGTTTGCACTAATCATTTTGTATGCACATTTTCTCACAATGCCTTTGGGTTTTACTTTTGTTGTTCTACCTCCCTTTCAATTATATTGTCAAATACAGATAAATTATTGTTGTTGAGACAGTAAGCCTGTATTTAACCTCCAGTTTGTTATGGCTGTACGCACGAGCTCGGCACAGTCGAGACGGCCATAGCTACTGCTCCACCGCAGGCTGCGAGAGAGTGAAGATCATCGCCACCATACGTGCCAACCAAAAGACTCAGACCTGCAACTGCACCGCCAATGCCTACCCCAAATACAGAAAGCCTGCCAGCAACATAGTGCCGATGCCAAAGCCGAACACCGAGCCCTGCAGAGGCTGTGGGGCCTCACAGGTAAGGACGCTCCAAGCTCCATATGAACGGACCAAATCATTTGTGTATCTCTGTTTGAGTGGACAGACTTTGAACAGTGTGCCAGATAGACAGACTGTCCATCTGCCATCATGTCCAGAGCACTTTCTTGGCAATTGTAACAGGGAGTCTGGCTTTTCTTTTGCTTCCTTTAGTTTGCCTTCTCCAGTGATCCATGGAACAGCTACCTCCAAACCCAGATCAAATCCCTCAGTATAAAAGAAGAACAGAGTAATGACACTCAAGCCTATATCACTGTAAGCGATTATTCAAAACATTCATTTAATCTTGGGAAAATCATGCTTTTGTTCACTGGTTTATTAAGTAAAATGTGAGAATACATGTTTAGCTTTATTTCGCTTTTCTAAGTTTAGTTTTTATTGTAGTTTTAGTATTTTAAAGTTGGTATGTTAAATAATATAATTTGATTTTAAATATATACTATCTTTTACTATACATGATGATATGGGGTTTATTTTGTGGTGTTGTGTAGAGGACAGGAAATTAGAATGTGTTTAGCTTCATTTAACTTGCATATTCTTTTGTGGTGCATGAAGAAATTATCTTTTTTTTTCTCTCTCTCTCTTTCCTGTCTTATAATGTAGGTGAATGCAGCGAGGTTTGACCTCAACCAGTCAGGGTTCCTCATAGTTACTGTGGATGCGTGCTCCGGAAAAGTCACAAAGAACTCATTGTTTACGATGCTGGACACTAAAATGGAACAGTATTTTAAAACTGGAATTATAAAGAGGTGAGGTTTGAAACTGAATGTCTGAAGGTTGTGAGAAGTAGGCACTGTAGTAGTTGTCTGGATGAAGAGGTTGAGAAGGGACATACAATGTGTATTGAGTGTGTATTTGTGATGAGTGTAAGGATGTGTGCAGTGCTGATTTGATGTACGGAAGATTTTTAGTATACACACTACTGTTCATGGCTCAGTAAGATTTATATTTTTAAGAAATGGATACTTTTTTTCAACATGGACTCATTCAATTGATCTAAAGTGACAGTAAAGACATTTTTACAAAAGATTAAAATTAATGCTATTCTTTTGCACAACACTGAAAATAATAGGATATATATAATTTATTTATTTTTTGTTTTTATCACCAAATCAGCATATTAGAATTGATTTCTGAAGTGTCGTGTGACACTGGAGACTGGAGTAATTACTGCTGAAAATTCAGCTTTGCCATAACAGGAATAAATTATATATATTTTTAAGTATATCAAAATAGAAAATCATTTAATTAAAAAACATTTTTTTTTAAGTGTAATAATATTTCACAATATTACTGTTTTTACTGTATTTTGAACAAACAAATGCAGCCCTGGTGAGCCCAAACTTTTAAACAGTTGTGTATTTTTCCTATTCTAATAGACCTTTTATTTTTAAGGGAAGCAATTTCCGTATTTCACTGTTCAGACTAAAACCGTTTGGTTCTGTGTAGGTCAATAGTTCTTCTTGCCACAAGAGGTCAGCCTGCTGGGATTGCTGGTGCTGCACAATATCTGGTCCCTTTGGGATCTGCTAAAATGCCAGATCTTCAGAACAAAGGTGACCGATTTCTGTAACACCAAAAATTACTGTAAAGATCTGTTTTTCCTTGTTGAGGTTCACTCTGCGTTTGCTGAACCTATGACTGTCTTTTTATAGATGCCATTGCTTTCTTTGGGTTCCTCGGCCAGGTAGGTTCTTCACCACAGCCATGGCCTGCTCTGTTGGCCAGCCAAGATACAGAAGTCCTGGGATTACAGGAAAAGTTCATTCCCTTGTCCCTAAAGGAATACTCTTGTCCACCACAAAAAGATAATCCCACACGGATGGATATTGAACTCCTGAGAAAATCTCTTAGCCAAAAGTGAGCCTTTAAAAGATGTGAACAAACAACAAAACCAGCGAATGAATGTGAACTTATGAACATTATTTATTTCAGCAAGGGAAAGCGCTAGTGGCCTTTGAACAAGTATTTTGTTAAGCGAGTGAATGTCTTTATTTGTTTGTGGTTTTGTCCTGCGTGGTTGCATTTTGTCAAATGTTACTGCACAAAGTGATGCACTTTTTAAATACAAACCAAACTGGATAAAAAGTGGACAGCACAAGCTAGAAGTACATCAGAGTTAGTTCGGCACCACCAGTTATGCATTTTTAGGGTCTCTTTTCCTCCTCCAACCATCTGCAGGTGTAAATGACACTCAGGCTTTCCTTTTCTGTTATTTATTCCTCTTGATTTAATGGGACATGCCATTTATTTAATTCATTCTGGGTTTCACTGCTGGTCGGCCATCAATGACTCTATAGTTTCGCCATTAAATATTTGACAGTATTCATGTTTCAACTCAAAAAATTATCTATAGATAAACTATTTTTCATTAAAAGTAACAAACAAAAAAACATTGTCTACTGTTACTGTATGTACGTGTATGTGGAAAAGGTGTTGAAACAGTTGTTAGCTACTGAAATTTTATTATCAGGTCTCACAGGAAATCACACCAACGATTTCAAAATTATAAATAAACGAGCAATGAAAGCGAATGGTGACTGAGGCTGTGATGTCATTCATTCTGTATTAAAAAGACATATCGGTTTGAAACAACAAGAGGGTAAATGACAGAACTGACATTTTTTTTGAACTGTCCATTATCTGCCTTTGTAATGCCATCACACTCCTTTGGTTTACCTTGTCCAAAAACCCACATTTGCGGTCTTTGCATTTGACAACTTATATTAAGTATTCCCTTTATTTGACCCAAGTGTTCAAGTGAGGATGAAGACCACAAGTGTGTGTAGAACTTTACATTACCTAATGTTACCTAATGTAAAAATGCAAGTGTTTACACAGCTTAATTTTAAATACTTTGCATTTTGAAAATCAACATCTAAATGTCTGTTTAGACCATTTTAATTTGTGGTGCTTCTAATTAAGTGATAAAAGCAGTTATAAAAATGTTACATAATAAATATACTTATATATGCCGCAATAAAACGTGTAGCACTTTGTAGCACTTTGTAGCACTACCAAATTATTTTTAATAACTAATTATTATTCATATTTAACTTACATTGAAAGGTTTACGTGGCCTCTCGCGATCTTGGCAAAAAGTTTCGATTTATTTCCACAACATGATGCATGATGGGATGAACTAAGCCTCGAATAAGGGCACTGCGCTTAGGCGTTTTTAAGATCTGGACTTGCGCGCTCTCATGTGGTCAAGGAGACCGTGTGGGTATTTGGACAAGGCAGTAACCTTCCATATGAAATGAAATTCATTATTGAGATTGAAATGGAAGCCTGAATTGCTTGTATGTGACGTTTTTTATTTGGGTTGAATAAGTTATGTTACTTCTAAACGAGATCTTTCTTAACCCGAGTTTCTTAAAGGTGCAAAAAATTGTTTTTTTTTTACTCAGTATAACGTTAGGTGTTGTTTCTTCTAGATTTTTTTGCATTTGTAAAATATTTTTCTTTACTAGTTATGATTTTGTGCTTGTGATGTTCTGAAATTCTGATAAAATATTACAAAGCTTATAGAACAAAAATGCGTAATTGTTTTGTGTTTTTGACAATGAATAAGGCGTAAAATACTTGTAGGTAATTATATGACCACTAGGGGGTAGGATTGCGTTAGAAGTATTCTGTAATTGTCGTGGACTACAGCTATTTCCACCACTGTCTTTCTTTCAGACCTGATCTAGGACATCAAGCATGTGTGCCATAACGAGAACGGGATTTCAGGTATTACTGTCATATCAGAGAGAGTGTGAAATATGAAGTGAAGCACAGACTCCTACATTAAGATGTGAGCGCTCATCAATCACATGAAGGTTTAAACCACACATACAACAACATCCAATTTATGTTTCTTATTAATTATTTCTAATTCATGTTAAATAAGTGCTAAATGACTTTTAAATGTATTGATATAGATATGTCTTTAATTTGTTACAACAAAATATTTTAGCTTTGCAAAGAGACAGATTTATCCCGATTACATGCATTGCACGTGCTGTATGAATGTTTTTCGCTAGGCTTACGAAAGCTCTTAATAAATGTTCTCGCCGAAAGATTCCTCACGCGCGCATATTATTATCACGATTACCTTCTGTCACGCTGCTAGCAGGATTCACACAGCAGGGCTCGTTTAGCAGTGGGCTGACAGGACGAGAACAATGAAAGCTGCTCACTCCTACTCAAATGCTACCTGTCAACCGTATTAAACATTCCGATAGTCGGTTTCATCGAATCAGATCTAGGCAGACTGTTAGGTGTGTTTCCTAAAGCTAACGTACTGAAGCTAAAATATCGTAAAAGTCAAAATTAATAGCATTCATTCATTAGAGTGGATATTGGCGGTATATTAATTAAACTGTTGGATTGTAGCAGTAGCCCTTTATTGTCACTAGTCACAAGTACCAGGGAAATTAGCCATCAACCTGTCCATACATACACACAATACAATACAATATGACAAGGGGGTAGACAGGACAGGAAGACAGTGAATTGAGGAAGAAATCTAGCACAACATTAGGGAAGCAAGGAGAATGAAAATAAAACAACACCCAGACTATGCTCCTTCTGGAGTACAGTGTGAGAACAGGAAAAACACTTCAGCAACAAAAGCACATAATCAATACAAACACATGACTTTGTTGTGTTGTGCTTCATCTGTTTCTACTGTTAGGCCTATCTCTTCCTCGCTTTCTGAGCTGTTCGAGATGAGATTACACACCTTGGTCGGTACAGCACATTTAACCTACTATGTTGTGAACCTCAGGTGTTTGTGTCTAGGATCCATGAAGGATGCAATATATGCAACCTTGCCAGCGCTGCTGACATCTGCAGGCGTAAGTCGCCGCTCCAGTGAAGTAGACACTTTTTGCTTGAACTGAGAGAATTTGGTAGACCCTCCTGGGATTTCTTTGAGGTGTTTTGACAGAAGAGTTGCTGTCAACAGGTAAACCACGGAAATGGATACTCTGGATTCTCCACATGAGGCAGTGGTGGCACATTTAAGTGAGTGAAGCACTGGTAAGAGTTCCTCCATATCTTCCCAGCTATCATCAGTCAGTTCGAGGGTTCGTGCATCTGGTGGTTTAGTGAAAGCTCTGTCTGATGAGACTGCAGATATTGCCCATCTTTCCTTGAGTAAGCACTCGAACATGTAATGAATAGAATTCCACCTAGTACTTTATAATGGGTCATTTAATTATAATGAATAATTTGCAGATCTGCAGTTGATTCTTTTGTTTCAGCTCTTGTGATGCAGTTGTGTTGTGATGGAAATGAGAAACAAGATGACTGGCAGATGCAACAACATAATTTATGTGTTGAAGCTTGAAACCGTTATTTGAGTGTGTGTGCAAAGCAAATCCCACTCTTAACAGTTTAGTGTTGGCAAGCACCATGTTGCTCGCATTGTCATGCATGCATGCAGTGATTTTTATGTTTGGTCCCCAGTGGTCTTGTAGCAGTGGAAAGCATATTTGCCAGATTTTCAGCAGTATGCTGCTCTGGCATGGCTTTAGTCTGCAGAACAGCACTGTGAATTTCCCAATCAACTATATAAAGACCGGTGAACCATGATGTACGAATCGGTTGTTCATGAATCTGTGGTCATTTTTTCAACACTCGCTAATTGTCTGCACAGCTTCCTTACATTCTCATCAAAAGTTTCTCCAGTCTACAAATTCCATAAGCTTTCGAAAATTCTCTCCTTCTACAAAGCTGATCGGAAGAATATCTTTAGTGATCATCTTAGTGATGAGGGCTGCAGTTTGCCAACTTGGTTTTTCTGACCACAAAACTAGCCACAGATTGCTGCTGACCTGTGGATGACCTTATGATAAGCATGCTTCGCACAGCAGAGTTTGCACTGCCCTTCATTTTCATTAATTTTATTATAAGAGCTCCACACAGAACTCTTATTTGACATTGTCCCAAGTGACCTAGCCGTTATATCCAACTCAAGTCTACAGTGTGCACATGAGAATATATGTTTTTCTTCTGTTGCCTTTGTTGGGTTATTGGCAGCCTCACCCTCTGGTTACATGAACACCAATGAATCAGCATCGAAATCATGGGGAATTATTATTATTTTGACTGTAATCGCACAACCTGTTTGATATTCTATTTAAATCAACTAATCCAATATTGGAAAAAAGTTGTCAACCATCCCTAGTCTATTTATTTATTTATTAGGGCTGTCTTATTGACCCTTTGCAGTGACCCCCCCCCCCCCACACCCCCCACCCCCAATTGTTACAGTTGCTATGTTGACAAATCATGGCTGTTTCTCAATTCAAAGAATGCAAAGAATGGACTTGTGTTCTCATGGGGACCGTCTTGCCAGGCTGCTTTGAAAGTATGTACTCGGAAGGACACAACAACACATTGCATCTTTGTGAAAACTGAGACATGAGGTCGATGTGGATGGATTGGCACATGTCCTGGCAGTATTGATTTAGTTCGGTTGTTTCTTAGATTGAGACAACCAAGAAATTTCGGATCAGCGGAATTTCGGAAAGCTGATCTAAAATTTACACTGGTCCTACTTCTTACCTGATTGTAAGCCTTGTTTTGTTGTGCAGATGTTTTCCTCTTTTGTTTTCTTATCCACCATCTCTGTCTTTGTGTCTTTGTTTGGTTCGGCTAATGTCCGTCCTGTGCACTGAGCGCTCTCTCCTCCACATCATGAGTAGACACGCCCCTTACTGCTGATTGGCTGGAAGTTTGTTTAGGTACTCCGCCCAACTCAGTTTTCTTAAGCAATTTTGAAAAATACATATCTCACCTTTAAGGGAATATAAAAACTTAAATTCAGAATTTACAAATTGAGGCCTTTCTTATATTCAGAACTCTACTGTTGTATAGTGTATATGTTTGCAACAGACTGTGTGTAATCACACATTGTGGTGCAACAGAGTAGGATATTCTTACACAGTTCCGGCATGGGGTTGTAAATAATTAAATGGCTCAGAAAGTGACATAGGGGTATGCTACTATGGCAACATCCTCCCCCCACAGAGGTGGCACTTAGTGGGGTAGTGTAAATGTCGACTCCATCTAATGTCAGTGGGGTTTGTCAAGTACACCAAACTGCCCATTTTTCCTGGCTCCTTCACTTTTGAAAGGTCAGTCTGCTGGTTTTTATTCAGTAGGCAGGAAATAGGTCAGGAAGACTTTTGAGTGTGAATTCAGTGATTCTGCTAAAGGCGGTTGAGATATCTTGACTCCTCTTCAGATATGTGGCCCACAGCCTATCGAACCACCAAAAAGATTGAGACAGTAAAGTGATTTCTCGTGGCACTCAGGACCTATTACTGCCATACAATGCATGTCAGGAGCTGTTATAATCTTATTATCCTTTCAAGGTTGGCATGTTTACACCATTTCCTGGGCTTAGGACTGGTATCTTGATGTATTATATGGTGGTTTCTTGAGTAAATGCCTTGTATTTTTACTGTATTTCAAACTGATTAAGACAATTGTGCAACATAATGGCTTGTTTATTGCTAAGTGAATAAAGTTATGAGAATATTTAAAATAATCATGTTGACAATTCTACAATATGTAGATTTACAGAGACAAGTCTTACAGCAACTTGGAATATTTTACAAATAAATTTAGTATTCATTGTGTGATTTTGGAAAGCAGTCAAGCTGTATTGGTCCTATCAACTGTGTGATCATGCGATGTAAGCATTGAATCTCTGTGTAACTAGGGTTGGGTACTGAAACCTGGTTCCATATTATGACAGGTATATACCAGATCGAATCAGAACACAGATTTCAGTGCCTCAGTTCAGTGCCACTTAATTGACTGAGCTGTTGATTGAAATACCCTCTGGTGCTCCAAAACGGACACGAGAAGCATCATCACCGCACATAATCACTTGTAAAATTATATTGAATTCATGTGGTTCAACGCAAGTCGGAAAGCTCTGATAATACAAATCCAAAACATCTTTGTAGTAAGGTTAGTGTCCATGTTGTTTTCACATTCAGCACAACTCTGAAAATATGACCATCTGAGGAGCATGTAAATGCAGCAGTTACTACATTAAACTTGCTTAAATTAAAATGCCTAAAGCTAAACTTCCCCTGTAAGGACTTGCAAAGAGAAGTGTTTCTAATCTAAAGCGGTTGTCTAACAAAAGAGAAAATTATATCATGTTTTTACTCCACAACATCAGTCAAATGCTTCCTTTTGTGATCTGATGTGACTTCATATCACAGAATGAGGCAGGAAATATATTCTATTCTGTGATAATATAATATTTTGTATTAAAGGCTATGTATAATATACTGAAATTAACGCTGTATCGATTTGCAGTGGATTATAAATATACTTAATTGTTATGAAAACACCAGAGATGGCTTGAAGAACAGATTGTGTTTATTGTCTTAATGTTTCATCATTCAAAACATTTCCAAATAAATTTTAAGTAGACATATGATAATCCATGGTTTTTCTCCAGGGTACAGGAGGTGTTTTTTTTTTTTCTTTTTTTGTTAATTTGTTTAAAATTTTATTTTAAATCACAAAAAAAAAAAAAAAAAACATTCTGATGTGTCAAGCCACCAGAACCAAGCTGAAGACCGTGGTATTGAACAGTGAGCTAACTGTATTGTTGCATCCCTACAAAGAATATTCATTACTGATTACACTTAATTATTGATGTAAATTTATTGTGTTTTGTATTTACTTATATTTATATATTTCTGTATACTTCAAAACTTAAATATTTTGTTCAATTTAACGAAAATTTTTATAATTTTTCACCATCAGTTTGTGCCATTTTTTTTTATTGGTTCAGGCACGATTTAGGCACTGGTACATTTTAAAAGTATAAATTTCCACCAAAAACCCTAATGATATCCAACCCTGTGAGTAACAGCCATGGAGCTTTTTAGGATTATTTGAATCGCTGAAGGTCCATTTAGACCTGATGGGTTCAAAAATATAGGGCCTCTTCTCTATATCCTTACATCCCTCAGATGCGCTAAAGATTTTAGATGGATATAAACAGCCACTCTCACATTGCTGAGTGGATTTTAGGTACTTAAATGAGGATATGAAACCATCCCATGGGGGACCAATAGAAACTCTGCTTCTATCTCTGTCACGCACTCTCTCTAGCACCATTGCTAATTGACACATCACATTTTGGTTATTAGAGAGCATTCCCATGGTTGGTTGCACCTTTTACTAATGATAACCCCTTAGAAATGACCCATCTTTTTGATGGACTGAATTTGAGAGAATAAAACCAGGGTTCAATTTGCGCCATTTTAAAAGGCCCATTCCACTTCTGTGTAATACAACAGTATTGGAACTTTCTTAAACGCTTACAGTAGGAGTTAATATTGACAAGTTGTGAGTTTTTGAAAGAATAGTCCATCATTAACCATCATTTCATTCATTCACCATTTACTAACCCTCATGTCATTCCTTACAAATTGCTTTTAAAACTTGATTGACTTCCCAAGACTTGATACGTAGTGCACAACTCGCATTGATTCCTTTTTCTTGTATTTTGGCTTTATTATTAGTCTCTGTATGGCTTCATTGACAAAAAAAAAAAAAAAGATTAGACATTAGTGGTACAGGAAAGTAAGAAAGTCATAAGACATGGGATGACATAAGGGTGATTAGATGATGAGAGATTTTTTTTTTTTTTTTTTTGGTTGAACTATCGTTGTAAGATTTTAATAACTTATGAAACTTATGTGCAAAAAATTACTATGTAAATCCAGAATAATATGTGACTTACTTCACACTGAAACATCAGTGAGTTTCTTTTTGGTTATCTATCAAATATTCATACCAGTCTTCCAGTTTCAAGTGAGAGATTTCCTCTCCTTGACTGAAGCAAGATTTCTCATTTATTTGAGAATTCCTTTGATGGAGAAGCATGGAAGTGAATGTGTTTTGTTCATCTGGTTCCTTCTATCCATGACAACCTTAGAGACAAGCCAAATCAAACCAGACCACTTCAATCCAAACAGCAGACAAACCATGAAAATGAGAAAGATTAGAGTGACAGAGAGAGAGAGGGGCATTACAACGATAGCCATGAACACTGCTCTTCTAGTACTTCAAACTAGAAGTAAAGTAGAGGAAGGAAGGCTGGAAAGAAGAAGAAGAAGAGCAGAACTGTCAGTGCAATCAGTGGATTTGTTGCCCCTTGATCTGTGCAGTGGAGTCCACAGTCTCCTGCCATTTCTTGCAACTCACCATTTCTATCAGTGGGGTGCTCGTCATTAATTCATTACGTTGAGCACACTCAATTAGCCCTCGTTAGCCACCGACTGTTTGCTTTATTTTATTTGACATCATTAGCCCCTCAATATAAGAGCATTTATAGCCCCCTCACCTAGCAACCTGCATCTGTGAGCAAGTCCAATCCCTCGCTCTCCCTCGACCCACAGTGCTTCCCAGACCCCCCACCACCCTCTGGTCCCCACACCTCCCATGTCTCGTTCAAAGAGTCAAACGGATGTCTGTGGCCCAGGTGCCTCCCCTGATGACGTGTGTCATGCGTTGGTGACAGGGCAACGACAGGCATACGCTCTCGTTTTCTGCGCTCTTTCTCTCAGTAGACACGTATAAGTTTGGACACTTTTTTTCCAATGAACCATCTAGATTACAGATTGGTTTGTGTGTTTTAAATTAAAATGGATGCTGAAGGACTGTGCAAACACCACTGAAGTAGACAACGCTCATGTAGTTGTGTTGGGGTCTGACGCTGGGACGCAAAGACGACACATGGGAAATCTGGGCTGCCTGTTTCCGCTGGATGCCATGAACGCAGGGAATAGACCCAAGAGAGAGAGCCGTTGCTGTCAAATGAGTCACAAGGTCAATGAAGGCTTTGTCTCTCAGAGACTCGCCTGTGAATTTTGAACCAAAGCCACACTTGTTTTGTTTCTAAAAACTCTTATTATAAACCTTTTGGTTTTTTTGTGGCCTTACCGCCTCCTTGAGACACTGAACTTTAAATATTTTTGGGGTAACAGGAGAAGACATTAAGGAACAAGAAAGAAATCGGAGAGGAATCATCAAACTGGTAAGAGATATACATTTTTGTCTTTCAAAATGAACATTGTTTTTTGTCACATGCATGTTTATGGTTTTTCGCTGCTGTTAAAATACAACGTAACCTCTATCACCACAGTTTTGGTCTTCAGTACTTTCTGATTAGTGTTTTAACGGTTTGGAAAGATGGCTGCTTCTTTTGAACTTTAAGCTGATTAATAATGAGGCCAATTGGTCACTGTGGTATGCATTTGACTAGCACTATGGTAAATAAATAATAGCTGTTACTCATTCACCATCTGTTGGAAACTACTGTGAGCAAAGAGCAAGAAGGCTTTCTACCATATGCTCTTAGAGGAGAAATCACTCATGCTCCTCTGTTGTATCACTCACTCGCACAGATTTTTCCTAAGGCAGACTATTACATGATTTGAAACATATTATGATTTACTTTTAATCAAGTCATTTTTATTAATATGTTTTTATATTTATGCAAACATCTATCACTGCTAAAAAAAAATTTAATTAAACTGTAAGGCAGCAGTCACTGGATATATTGTCAGACATTTTGGTCTGACTTTGTGCTTCACTTGGCTTATTAGTTTAATGATTTACTTTAATGCCATAACGTTTAAATTTAATTTGGAATTATAATTGAGAAGTTATAAAAGAAAACAACTAACATTTTAAGTAAGATGTCTGGCAGGCTGTGACATTTAAGAGCACTGGGTTTCTTGCATCTACAGTTATCTGCTTATTCTGATCTGGAGTAGAATAAAGGCACATATTACTAAAAGAAGCTGTATTAAGAATGCATGGTAAGCTATAGCAAAGCTAACTGTTTATGTTTAATTGGCATTGACTCTGAACCAATTACCAATTTTTTTTATGCTAATATGAGGCTTATGCAAACCTCCCTGCATACACACATATATATGTACACACACACACACACACACACACCCCTACTGACTTTGTTGTTGTGGAGCTTGAATTATTGATGGCTCCAGACTGCTAAAAAATGCATCCCCAACCTTTTTATCATTCAGCAATCAAGAACCAATTACTAGATCAATCTGAAGACTTCTTTAATCTTGACCAAGAGAGACTGAACCATGTGTAATGAAGCTTGAAAATAGACACCATGCTATGATAATCAGTTTTAGCAGGGTACGAGACTTTGCAAACATTATGGAAATTGTGCCAAGTGTTTTGTTTCGATGTTATTTTAAACTTCAAATCATGGGGACTGATGGATGACAAATTAGTACACTCAAATAATTCACAAGCTGGACATGGGAGGTAGGAGAACATGAGAACTGATGACACTACCACAGGTGTAGCCAGTTTTTTGACTAACAGCTAATGTCTGGTCCACACTGCAGTTTATTTATTCTGGCTTAGAACTGCCCTCCGTCCATGAAAAGACTAATCAAAGAAAAATGTGTTTTTAAGGAATGGTTATATTTATGAAATATATAAACAGAGTGCAATAAGTTCTGAAATTAAAAGTCCCATTAATTTTCTTAATGAGGAATTGATTTTTAAACATAAATTGTATACCTTTAATCAGCCCCTATTATGCCATTTCCACTATTGCCTTTCATGCAGTGTGTAATATAGCTGTATGTGAATGTAAATTATCTGCAAAGTTGTAAAGCCGAAAGTGCACAATAAAGTTATTGTCTCCCAAAAATAAAGAATCTACTCTGTACAGCCTAAAAGAGACATAATTTGAATCCCACTTCTGTTATGGCAACATCGTCACGGGGTAACACGTTTGCATAATTCCTGTCTCTGATCTACATTGGCCGGCCACACGAACAATGTGACCCCACCCACAAACACCTCATTTTACTGACGACTGCTTCTGTAATCTTGTGGACTTCAATGTGGGACTGACTGGGCCATCTGACAAATCAGAGCAGAGTAGGCTCAGGGAAAGGAGGTTTTTAGAGAGATTGAATCTTAGAACTGCTTTGAACTAATCATTTGAGAATCGTTTGAAAATGGGGTGCAATTTAATGCATTTTTTGACCTTGCATAGTAGGTATGGCAGATGGTAGAAGTAAACTCAGAAGTAAATGCCTACTGATATTACTGGTGTAAGTTGTGTATGTTTGACAGCCTAGATCATTGGAAGCTGCTGTGATTTAGATTAAAAACTCAAATACTTAGTACATATCAAACAATCTTTAATAACAGACAAAGCAATAGTGACTTCATAATAAAAACAGTAACTCAAACTTGTTTGGTGCGACATTACTGTCGGATCCAATATAGTCAGCACACCATTGTTTTTTTGTTTCAATCTTTCTGAAAAGCCTGCATCTGATTGTGCCTTGTTTGTAAATGAATCCGCTGTAAAAATGAAGCGGACAAAGGTCTTACTGACACGTCTGTGTCTTCATTAAAAATAAACTTCATCCATGTTTTTCTTCAAGATTTCTTTAGGTTCGATTATGAGAAGGCAGATGATACCAAGATATATTTGCCTATTGAAAGAAACAACCCTTCAGCTATACAGTCTTTATTTGCATGTCTTGATGAGGTAAAGCTCTAGTTGCTAGTAACCTTTTAAACTTCAGCTGTTATTTAGATTTTTTGAGAATTAGGCATATGCAATATTGGACCCACCGGTGGGTCCCCAGAGTTGATGTGGTTTACCTTAAATGACTCAAAGACTGAGGGCCCTATCACACAGTACACTTGCCAGGCACGACGCAATTGTTTTTGCTAGTTTCATCCTTACTCAGTTTTCATTTTCATATCCTGTGCCACATTTGTGCCACTTTGTGTGCCACTTTGTGCGCCTATGAACGTGCTGGTCTGAAAACGAGGTGTGTGTAGGCGCATTGTTGGCGTTTTGCTATTTTTAGGCAACTGAAATAGTTTGTGCTTTTAACTGAAACCTGGTCTTAAGTCAATGGTGCAATATTTTTTGTTAATTAAAGAGTGCTTTAGTATGCGCCTATAGGTGGATGGGTGAACGATGCATGTTCAGTCTGCTTATTACACACAGGGATGCGCAGCAGTGCACAAACATGGCAAATATTAAAAATTAAAATAAAAGACTATTATTTTTGTGCCCCAGATGGTCTGTTTGGGTGCTTTAAACTTGCACATGAGCATATCTGGAGAAGAGCTCTTGCAAATACCGCCATGTAAATATCAAATCTGTCATGACACAAGCACAACTGGCATTTAAAGATAATGGGAGATGAGACTATGATTGGTTTATTGCACGTTACACCCAAAAAACACCTATAACTCATTAAGAGAATAGGTACAACCCTTTTGGACCATGTGCCCGTCACGCCAACCGTTTTTCCTATTCTTAAACTAGCAAAAGTGGATTCGGACATGCCCTAAGTGCACTTGCTAGTTAAAATATAAAAATTCGGCACTGAGTTTATTGTCATTGATCCATCTGACAATTTTTTGAGTTTAACAACCCTACCCTGGAAAGCCGGTCAGTCTTTTAATCAAAATGTGTTCGGATCCTTGGTGTCCTTTTGGTCTTGTTGGTGTTTCCTCTGTTGTTGCCTCAGGCTTTTTTCAGCTCTGCTTACTTTCTAAAATATTTTTTTTTCTGCCTGAAAAATCTCTTGAGGTAGCTTTTCATGCGTTTATAACCTCTCGATTGGACTATTGTAATTCACTCTACACTCTACATCTCCAAGTCCCAGGTTGCTCACTTACAATTGATCAAAAATTATGCAGCCAAATTTTGCAAGTATGATTCCACAATCTCTTTTAGGCAATTCAATGAAAACTCTTCATTGTCTTCCAGTTCACTTTAGGATGAATTTTAAAATTCTCCCATTTGTATTTAAATATTTACACAATTTTGTCCCATATTACTTATTGAAATTGCTGCATACTTATAGCCCTACCACAGATTTAAAATCTGGTAATCAAAACCTTCTTATGGTTCCATACAGTTCAGAGCTTCTCCATCTTTATCAGATTTTAAAACTCTTCTGAAATCACACTTGTTTTCTTTAGCTTTTAAAAGTTGAGGATGGTTTTTGTATGTGTTTTACTGTTTTGACTATGTTTTTGTACAGCACTTTGGTAATTCTTGCGACTGTTTTAAATGTGCTTTATAAATAAAAGAACTAGAATTATTATTTTCCTAATGTTGTTAACAAAAGGAAGGCAATGCAAATATCATTTTGTTTCTGTGTAGTCCTCCATTTGCCTCTTTCGTTATTCATCTACTACATGTGCGAATCGATGGGCGGGGCTAATGAGACAGTGATGTAGAAGCAGGCATTGATCTGCTGCGGAGGTGGGTTAAGCCACACTATTACTTCATAAAGTGGCACATTCAACAATCTTTGGCAGACTGATTTCAATACAACCTGTTTTTAGACTAACATGAAAGTTTAAGTTCTGAAACTTCCAAAACAGGATGTTTTTATAGAACAATGACCTCTTGTATGTCAAAAGATCAATGGAATTTATCAGTTCATGGCCCCTTTAAAGGAAACGGTGAGCTCCAAGGTTGTTCATATTTGTGTTGAAGCATGTATTTTCATGTATTACCGTATCAGTATATAATTATATTTTGCAATATATTTAAATATGTAGTTTCATCAATTTATTCTACATAATTTTTTAAAGGGTCATATGATGCGATTTCAGATTTTCCCTTCTCTTTGTAGCGTTACAAGCTCTTGGTGCATAAAGAAGATCTGTAAAGTTGCAAAGACTGAAGTCTCAAATCCAAAGAGATAGTCTTTATAAAAGTTAAACGTCAACCACTACTACCTAAAATGGCTCACTCTAACCCCCCCCCCCCCCCCCCCCCACATCCTTACAATGCCAGTGTCTGTTTCTATAAAGTGAGGCAATTTCAACTTTGCAATGACAGTCTGGCGCTTGACAATCAGTACATTTTCATATGTAAAAGATTTGCCACTGATGATTCAAATGCGAGTTTTGAGCAGAGTATTGCTTTTTGCTTGTCTTTTCTCTGATCACAAATGCATTAATTATGTCCACACTGGATGCAACAAATGCCTCGTTTGTAATGGGTTTTGTCTCATCGCACTGGGACATGGCATCACAGTATGGTAAGGGCCATAACATTTCCATCACACGCTTGAGGCATTCGGCCAATCACAACGCACTGGAGAGCTGGCCAATCAGCATACACCTCGCTTTTCAGAACAATGAGCTTTGTCAAAATTAAGGCGTTTCAGAAAGGTGGGGCATAGAGAAGAGACAATAATGTACAGTATGTGGAAAATAATGTTTTTTTTTTTTTTTACCTTGAACCGCATAAACACATTGCATTACACCAAATACACCAAATAATTTTCTTTTTAGCAACTTCATACGACCCCTTTAAATTGGTGCAATGCCTTATAAGAAATTAAGTGACTAGTTCTTCTTTGAATGTGGTTATTGGATGAGAACAAGACTGAATTGAGCTGGTTGATGACACTGTTCTCTTAAATACTGTTAAACCAAACTTTGCACAGTTATTGAATTGAACTAAATAAACACTGAACTGACTGAAGCTGTATAATGACAATATTGCTGCAGCAGTGACTTGACTATTGTATCCTATTGTAAAAAATCCTGTATGTTCTTGCAGAAGTAGCATACCAGCCAATCAGTCTGAACCTCATTGTGAGATTAAGTGCTTTCTAGTTTTCTGTGTTTAAGATGGTCAGTGGTCTGTTGGTTGTGCTGTTTGAGGCTGAGAATTTCCCAGGTGTCACCCACTAATTGAAAAATAAACCATAATAAATTAACACTATCCAAACATTTCTTATAAGTTTTAACTGCACCATATTATTTAAGATGGAAATTCTTCCCCTTCTTTTTTTTTTTTTAATAAATGAGAGCCCATTGCTGCCTCAAAGAAATTGGCACTGTGATTTAATCAAATGAGTAGTTTGTCTTCCTGTTAACCCATGATACTCCAGAGGTTTCTGTCATTATAATTTAATCATTTAGCTTTTCGTAGAGCCAATGAAATGAAATTTAAATAACTTACCATTATAAATATATTTTTCAACTATTATGTGTCTCTCCAAAATCATTGCAGGCTTACACATGCAGACAGATAAAGATGGTAACAGGTTTTTATTGCTCTATAACTGCAAAATAGTCATTACTTTCGCATTTAACAATAAACTATGATTCACACACTCACCCTTGCCTTTTATGTTATTTATAGTCAGTGTCTGTCTTTCTATAGACACTTGTTTTTGTAAAATTCATGCATTTTTATTTTGGATTTTATATATATATATATATATATAAGATTCATGTCTGAAACTGATGCTTATCCTCTGGGTAGACATCTTTTGGAGTCATGAATTACTTAGGATACAAAAAAGGGAGTTTATTTACTGATCTGAATATGAAACATTGTCTTAAATCTCACATTAACATTTTTTAAAAGTATACATTTATAACATTATAAATCTTTATTAAAATAAATAGCAAGTGAATGCTCTATGTGTTCCTCATTGAACAGGACTCCATGGCAAGAAAAGTCCAGGCCAGGAGAGTTTTGCAACCTCTTTGCACAGAAATGAAGGTAAGACTACAGTTTCTACAGTACACACACACGCGCACACACACACACACACACACTTATATTTAAACTAAATTATTTCTCCTATTTTCTGTCTTGTGTGAATGTTGGATAGACTTGTTACGGAAAACATTGGAAAACGGCCTCTGACTGGTTTAATCTGTCTCAAATTGCTGGTCTGAGCAAGGGCATTATTGGGTAAAATGGCCACAGTAAATAATGGCAAATGATTGGCCCCTGTGTGTCAGATGCTGGAAGGTTGAAGACAAATTTTCTCTCTCATCAAACAGTCAATTTCTAAAACAAATAGCAAATTTGACAAGCTCCACTGAATTTTGTTATGAGGAAAAGTAACCCTGTAAAGGTAAAATGATTCCTGAGAATGAAATACAATCCTTATTTTGTATTTTAATTAGTCATGCACAGACAAAGCTAAATTTACCTCTTAAATTACATTAGTTTGCTATTTTCTTTTTAATTGTTCCTAGAACCATATTTGTTTGTTATTTAATAAAATAAACTAGTGATTTTTTTGGCTGTTGTTCTGGCCAGAAAATATGTTGGTCTTATTTGTTTTCTCAGATCTTTTTTAATAAAATACCACGCTTACTTCCAAGGGTGATGACTCGGTATGCTGTGGGATTAAACAAAGGGTACATGCCGAGACTTTTCTTTCAGGTCCTCTCGCTTAAACTTTTAATTAAACTTGTCGTAAAGCCTTTAGAAACATGTTACTTTCTTACTGATAATCAGATCAGAAGTCCGTTGGATTATCCATGAGCCGTCACCAGAACCTTCAGCTGTAAATTGAATGAGTCTCATATTACAGAAACAATCCTGACTCATTTTTTTGCTTGAATCCCAATTATCTAAATTTTGTAAAAAGAAAAAAAGAAAAAAGAATACAAAATAATATATATATATTTTTTGCTTCAGTATATATGTATATTTTTAAATTGTTGATGTTAACTGGAATGCTAATGAACTACCAGCTGTGTTGGTCTGCTGTTTTCTCGTGGTAACCTTGGCAACTGTGAGTGGGTGGGTCTTATGGAGGGTTTATCACAATGCACAGTATGCCTGAGGTGTAAATGGGATGAAAGGTTTGTCATGTTTACTGTATCACTACAGGATATCACAATAGTCAAGTCTTACAGATTTTGTGTGGGTCCATTTGTAGGCCTTGATCTAATTCAAAATGCATCAATTTCAACATTCCCTGCTTTGATTCGTATTTTATTCTGCTCAGCAGGAAGAAGTTGATTCCTCACTTTCTATCTACATAAAGTAGGTCTGTTTTCCACCAGTCGGGAAACACATGACTGTGTAGAAAGCGCAGATGAACAGATCTTGGTGAATTGCATTTCACGTTAGATGTAATAAGTTCTTAGGTTTTGAAATTTCAAAGTAGTAAGAGTTTTGTACTGGAGAGCATGAGGGACTCTGCTGACGTGAAGCTTGCATTCTTGTGTCGATTAAAACCAGTGTGGGACCACAGGGGAGAAAGAGAGGGGGAGCCTGTAGAAACCCTCAGCTTCTGTTCTTAATAACTCTTTAATCTCCACAAACGCTGAACGGCGAGAGCAGGCAACACGTGAGCTGTGAAGTCTGGTAGTGAAGCAGATGATAGAGGCAGATATAACAAGTGGAGAGGGAGGAAGGGAGGGAGGGAGAGTGTGTGAATGAGGGTGGGGAGAGAGCGTGAGGATGAGAGCTCAGTTCCAGAGTGACTCGCTTTGCCTTTGCCCGCTCAGTTTGAAGACATCAGGAGACTAAGACCAGGAGAGGAACTTTGCAGGTAGAGCTGTGCCAGCTACCATTTTTTTTTTCTGTCTTCTGTCCTTCTGTGGTGTTTTTTTCTATGGGTGAAGCCTCCTACATTAACTGAAGCAGCAGGACCACATGCAACAGGGTGTAGAAGCCAAACTCCCTCCATTTTTTTTTCATTTCTCTGTTCAAGAAAAGAGCAAGAAAGATATGCCCTGACACTCGGGAATAGTTTTAGAAGAAGACGGAACATCACAGTGTAGAGGTCCTTGTTTCCGTGGCTTTCATTCTAGATTTGTTAAGGAAACATTCAAAGTTATGACTAAAAGAAAGTGGGAGGAGAGGAGAGAAGGCTTCAACGTCAACTCCACAAAGGAAGAGGCACAGGGGCCCGGGCGCCCCTCCACCAGAGGGCGCTTCTCCGAGTCTTGGAAGAGACTGAGCTCCAGAAAAGGGTCTACCAAGAGGTCAGGACTGGCCTCACAGCAAGCAGCGGTAAGAAGCAGAAGAGCATCTGTGTGTGCTCCGTTCTTCCCAAATGTTGTATTTGGAGCAAGGAGGGAAGGTGCAGGGGAGGGACTGCTGATGTAAGGGAGGAAGAGATGTCAGTGGAAAGTTTCCGGGTAGCATGTGTAGCACATTGGGACCACTTAAGGGTTTTTATGATGAGGATGCTTTCAATTCTATGTACTAAGTGGGGGGAAATTGCATTTTGGTTCACATTTCTGTATTCAAAGATTTCAGGCATGTTGCAGTTCCAGCAAGGAAACTCCAACCCCCTGATGTTTCATCTCATTTTGGCTGATTTAGAGTCTATAACAGACGATTGGGGAAACTCAGTGGGTCAGTTGTTTCTAGCACATGAGCGTGCCCTGAAGCACGCTATTAACCATCTGTTATACTCCAAAGACAGATCGGTGCCCAGTTTGAATTACTTAGAGGGATAGATGTTTTTTGTTGTTGTTGTTGTTGTTTTTTATATGCAGAATGTTTTCTGTTGTAGACAGTGTAAGGAAGTCAGTGTAAGGGAGTTTAGGGGGCCAGGTGACAAAACTGTCATTTGCCTTTTTAAGCTTTTCTTGTGCTGCCATAAAGATATACATATTTTTCAGACATATTGGTTTGGGTTTTTTTTTTTTGCGTTGTTGAAAATTCTGCTGATTTGACACCAAAATGATGTTATATACTTACCAAATTAATGAAATGTCACAGTTGATAAATTGTAATCTTGAAAGAAATTAGTATGAATATGTTTAAAACTACACTAATGTTTTGCTTAGTGTAACATCAGTTTTCAGCAAAAATTGTGTTTGTGAATTTATGGAGCTTGTTGCAAAGTTAGTTTTTGTCTAGAAAACTTACAATTTCTAGAAAATATCAAAATACATTGCTAAAAATCAATCTAGACAATATAAAAACACATGCTCTTAATGGATGTAAGGATACACTCAACTCACGATTCGATTTTCTCAAGTTTAACAAAATTAAATTTAAAGGGGACTTATGAAAATCTGACTTTTCCAAGTTTTAAGTGCTATAATCAGGTCCCCAGTGCATCTACCAACCAAGGAAACATGAAAAAGATTAACCCAGTAACTTTGTTTTGGTAGGTCTTTTACTGTAAGCGTCTGCAAAAAACAAGTCTGATTTTACTGCCCTAGTGACGTTGTATAGGGATCTCATTATATTATTTATAACTGACAAACTGCGCAAATGCACATTCATTAACAGCTTGGATTTGCGCAGCTTGTCAGTTAATAATGGCTTTGTGTAGTAACAGCTGCTCTGTGTGAAATCACTCACTTGATGGTATTTACCGCTGATTAGAGAACCGGCTTTACTGACTAGATGCGCATTAATCATCGGCCGATATATATCGTGCACCCCTGGTTTAAACGCATGATTTCAGCGCGATAAACATGAAAATCTGAACCAAAACACATTTTTTTGAGCAAGTATGACCTGTAATGGTGCAGCTCTATTCTGGAAAATGGGGCGGGGAGCAGCAGCTCATTTGCATTTAAAGTGATCGAAAAAACAGAGCGTTTCTGCTTCCACTCAAAATAGGCATTTCCAAAATGATATAAGGCTCCTTTAAGGCAAATTTGTAAATGAAAAGGTGTCCTTTTATTATTGCTTGGACACAATGCCAAACATTTCTTTGTGAAAAAGAAATATGTGTAATAACAACTAAATTGAAATTTTAAAACAAACCCCAAATTTAATCAAATAAATAAGACAAAAAAAAAAAAAAACTCTTCATGTAAACCAAGGCTTTGCCTGTGCTCTTTTTCATTCAAAATTAGAGGCAACCACTGCATTTGAATCACAATCCAAACAATAGCTGCTTTTCCACCGAAATTACCTGGAACAATATGTCCAAGGAACTTTCCCCCCGAGACCTGTTGCTGTCTGCATTTGCATCTCGGTCTTAAGTACAGAGAAGAATAGGCAAATAGTCTAGTGATGTAAGTCTGCATGCGTTTCAATACCAATTACCCAAATTTTAGAGCTGTAATTCTGCAAAAAGCAGCATACTTAATAACATCAGTTAGCTCACCTCGGATACTGAAATTTTCCTCACTGTATTTACAATAAGACAAAATATATCAAACCCATTGCCCCTTTTTGTTTTCATTTAAACATATTAATAGCTGCATAAATGTAGTTCAGGGAACATACATAGCCTACATTATAATGAAACAAAAATTATATCAAACATTGCCAGTTTTCATTTTAATTGTAACATATTAATGGATTAATAAAATGATAGAATAAAGACCAAAGATTGCCTGTTAAGATTTACCCAAAACAAATGATATCTTATGTTTATCCACTACAGAGACATCAGAGCCAACAGCAAATGTCAGAAGGACTAGCAGAGTTAAGGCTGCTCTTTTCAGTATACATGAGCACTGAGACCCCGCTGATTGCGTGGAGCTAATGTCTTCAAAATTGGCGAAGCACTTTTTCAAACAGGCAATGTTTTTATAAATAAACCACAGATTTGAATTTTAAACAACTGTATTCTTGCCTGAAATATTTTTAAAACTAAATTTCATGACACAATAACAGTAATATATGTGTTTGTGTGTGTATATATATATATATATATATATATATATATATATATATATATATATATATATATATATATATGAAAATGGTGGTTGGAATACAATGCTGCATGAACTCAACCAATCAGCATGTTCAGTGCTCAAGTACAACCTCGAAGTGGAAAAAGTGGCTAAAGATGCTGAATACATGAAGCATGATCAGTTTTCAGTCTAAAATAGATTTTATCAGAATACTCTAAATGTAGTTTTGTGAAAATATACTACATAAAATATCTGCATGAAACAGAAACACCAGAAGGGCTGAATGAGATGCAGTTTCACTCTCTGCCAGCAGGTGGCACTTATGGAAGCGCAGATACAGTGTTTCCTTGGAGCGCGTTACACACACCAAAGCACATGCTTTGACACGAACAGGTGAAAACTGCAATCATAGAGATGGAGTCATTCGACTAATTACTTAGTCTTATGTGCAGTTACAGTTAGGATGTTGAAATGTAGCATAGTAGCATTTTTAAGTAGCCTATACACAGTATTTAGTATTTTATTTATCAACTTTGACAGATCTAGACTGCCCGTATCCAGTTGGTTGCTTATCACTTGAAAAATGTGCATGTTTGTAAACTGTGCATCCATTTGTCATCTAGCATTAATTTCTTGTGAAATGTTAGACGTTTAGATGAGTTTAAAATGTATTTATTTTTTTGGTACAAGGCACCTATTAGAGAACCAGGATAAAAAAAAATCAAACAACAACAACAAATGTGTCACCAAATGGTGTTAGGGAGATATTAAGGCGAGAAACAAAGTTCTGAGTAGCATGCACTTGTGTTGCATTATAAATTGTGATGAGTGAAATTTATCTTGTGTACTTTAAATGTCTCTTTGTTAATGTACATGTACTTTCATAATGTATATTTTAATTCCAAGACTCCAGCACTCACCTTGAAGAGTTTTATCATTTTATATCCCAACTCAAGAGGAAGTTTGCTTTTATGCTCTGCAGGCCAGACATTAGGCACTAAGTGGCAGTGCAAACAGTGAGGAGCGTGCGCGCGCCAACACAACTGCTCAAACAGCCTAATTGTTCTGTAGCTTTGTTCTGAATCAAAGAAGGCTGATGAGAATGTGTGAATTCAAACCTTGGCAACTGTAGCTTGGAAACAGAGTCATTTATATATCTTTGTTTCTTTATATGGGTTTAACTCAGGGGGCGGTGTTAAGAGGAATAGTGCTATAGTATGTTAAAGTATTTAAATTCCCAATCAATATTCCGTACTTTAGTGTTTACATGATGATTAAATCCTGATGAAATCCATGTGGACTTCAGGTTTAAATATGTTAAGCGTAAAGTGCACATGTGCACTTAGTCATTTTATATCCCTGTTCATTCACAGTCTGAAGTTATTATATCCTGGAATCACCATATATGTGTCCTATTGTGTTTGACTACTAAAACTGGTTTACTAAGGCAGTCTTATGCAGCATTACGCTGGGCAACTGAAATAGGAACGGATCAGAGTTTGAAATGATCCTTTACAACCTTGGGGGGCTGATTTTGTGCTGCCACCACAGGGCTTTAAGCCTGGAGGATGTGGTTTACTTAGGTTGTTATAGCAACAGTCACACATATCACCCGGCACGTTTACAGTAGACTTTCACACTACAGTTACAGATATCTCACTAGAGTTCACATGCTTTTTAAATGTGTCTAAATTATAGAATACTGCTATAGTGTTGTGATTCCGACACTTCTGGTCACTTCAGAAAAGTCTAATCTGGGTTTTTGTTGGGCGAGGTCGCAACCCTAATTAGTTTTAAAGGATGTTCAGGTCCAGGACAAGATAAGCTCAATCCAAAAAAAATAGTTGTCCTTTACAATGGAAGTAATGGGGCAAGTTTTTACATGATTTAAAAGCAGAAATGCTTTTAACCCAGATTGTCCTTACAGAAGAAGAGTGAAAACTGGAAATGATGTATATGTACAAATAATTGTATTTAATGTGCACATGTAAGTCCTTTAAAAGCTTTTTCCAGCTCCAACACAAGACCGCAGAATAACCCTAGTGCCTAGGTCTCAAATCACAGTCCCTCTGCATTAGATGAAATAACGGACATGAATTGGAAAGGTCCTCCCTCTGGTAAAGCCGACTGGCCTCTGGAGAGGAGAGTCTCTGACAGCTGAAAAAGAAACCAGCACTTCTCTCAGCAGATTAATGAACTCACACTCCTGCCTGTGTGCATTTCTGATAAAAGCTTTTTTCTCAAAACCCAGTCACCGCTGGGACCTAGGGAGCCTGTTGCTCGGATGGCCTCAGACACAACATCATTTTTATTTAAACATGAACACTATCATAATCAGAATTTTTGCACAATTTCTGCATTTGCTTAACAAAAACATGCATTTACCTCAATCTACCTATAAATTATTTGAATATATGTAATAAGCTTATTTAGAATCAGTCTCTACCCTTAAAACAACCCATTTATCTCATTACACGATGGCACAACAGATTGCTTATTAAAGAGATGATGGTGCATCGATAACGGCCAACCAACCAACTAATCAGGGTACTTGTGGCAGATTAATTTTATGTTGGCAGTATTTACCCCCAGCTCAGGCACATCTAGCAGAGCTTGCCCAGACCATTTCATAGCATCACCCTCCCTGAGATGACAGTAAAATGCAAAGCATGTGACTCCTGCCTCAACCAGCCCTCCACATTAGCATTTCCCATCTCCGAATGGCTGGAGTGCCCCAGGGCAGATGCAGCTATCCAGTTCAGTATGGACGGCCCCTTTATAGTGGTCAAAGGGAGTAAGACTGTACACTTTTATATCTATACAGTGCAGTGCTGCTTTTATTGTGCTATTCCTATTATCTGCTAATTGCCAGGTTGCCTTGGTAACACACTTGGCACAGGAACTAATGTAAAATTTATGTCAAGCGAGTGTGGCATTTCCTCCTCTGCTCTGTTAACATAGTTGCACTCTGCTCAGGGATCAGGGGTGCCATACTATGAAAATAGATTCATCCTGGAAATTGTGCCAAGATACAGATATTTGTTGTTAGTAGATGTTAATTCATAGCTATATCTGCAGTTTACTTGCAGTTAAACATTATTACATTCTGTAGAAGAATTTATAACTATAATATGGCAGGAATTACTTGGCCTTTTTATATTTGGGTATAGCTATACTGTTTCCATATATATTTTGAAAGATTTTAGAGGTACTTTGTCAATTACAGACATTTTTCTTATTTCTTGTATAGTGGTTATTTGTAACAATAAACAGGTCCAGGCCCATGCCCAGCTGCTTTTTGCCCAATTTTTTATTTGTTATTGAATTCATATGCATGAGTGCATATTGGATATACATAAACCAATATTGGATATTTATTTGTTCATTTCCTGTTTTTATATTTTGATTATATTTCCTATTTCTTAAAGTTAAACTTAATGAAAATCCCGAATATCAGTTTTTCATACTATACATACAGTAATAATAAGTTGCATAACTACATTAATATTTATTGCACAATCACTTTAGCATTTAAAATGATTTTAGTTGTTTTTATTTAGACACTGTAGTTTAGAATTGTATTGTATATCGGCATCAACATAATTATCAATTTATCACTTATTGTCATATTTTTAATGTGCACACATCCCTTGGTTTGAAAGTGAATACTACATATCAGGGACAAATTTGTTCTAAGATGTAAGCTAAATCTGTCAAAACCTCTTTGGAGATGTCCTCATTTGTAAATAAAGTTTTTTATTGTAAAAATGCAGTTTTAAACTTTTTTTTTTTTTTTTTGTCAGGGTTAGGTTATAGTATTTAGAACTAGCTTCTTATGAAAACAGTAGAAGTCTACGGAATGTCCCAATTTCGTTGGCTAAGTAAATGTGTTTGGGTGCGTTTTGATCTACAGAGGTTTGTAACTACGGCAAGTAATTTTCAGAAATTAAATATATTTGCATGTTTGCAGGAAGTCATTTGCGAAGCACTGCAATTTTCATAATGAAGGTAAAAGGAATGTCACCACATTTAAATAACTATTGTATTACATAATTTTACATTTCCTAATCAACTCATCTTCTCCAACAGGACAGAAAGTCTTGTATCGTTCAAAGTAGCCAATTAGTGGTCTTCATATCCCGCCACAGTCCTTAGTCTGACAAAAAAATCATGCAGAGGGAGATTGGAGCCAGAATAACTCAGGCCTTGCAGTGAAATCCTGTCAAGTTGAATAGACTCATTAATGCAGGACCACATGAAGACTGTCTGTGCATCCCTCTGTTTAGTATAAAGCAAAGCAGTAACTAAATATATTCATTTTAATTTTATGCTCTTTTGTGGGACTGTAACATTTGCATAATATTTTCCTCAAGTCTTGTGGCTCTGAACAAACACAATATTTATATTCTGGAGTTTTAAATGTCATTGAGTTGACACTTAATTTGACGAACTTTCTCAAAGTGTTTAAGAGATTAAATGTGAATGATGAATGATTTCGATCTTCTTTCATTAGCTTTATAAGATGAGTGGAAATTGCTCTTGTCTAGACCTGCTAGTGTTAGTCTTCTAGTCAATTCAGATGAGACAAAAACACACAAAATTGTCCTGTGCTTTTTTTGCTAACATTGGTTCCATTAACCTTAGTCTGAACGTCTGTCTTAGTCCTTTGTTGTGTCTTTGACCCCACTGAATTGCTTCTAGGGACTATTAAATTCCACGTTTCTCTTTTTATCACTTTCTCTTTATAAAAAAGCTGTTTTGATCTCAAAAAGCATCATTGCCATTTAAGAACGGGGCCTTTAATGATGGCACCTTTGACTGGCAACCGCTATAGTCTGAAAACCTGTGTGAGATGCTGTGATACTGATTGGATGGTCTGGGATAAATTGCCCTCAGACCGAGACTCAAACCTGTTGGATTATTGAGACTCTAATTAGTGTTCTCCAGCAGCGAGAAAGTCTTTACTAATTGCATTGCAGCCTTACAGTTTATTTGATTCTTAATTCAAATATGTTTACTTTAGTCCATTTTTGCGAGGTGAACGGTGTTAGTCGGGACTTTAATTAGCTGCTTAAGGCTGAAAATATTTTTCCTTCGCTCGACAGAATGCCACTTTCAGGTCATGTATGTGTGTCATTGTAGTGCCATCAGAGACTTGCTACTCTATCCTGTCTAAGCTAAGACAGAGATGAAATGGATTACAGTTACGTGGAAAGAATGTTGCTCTTTTTACAGGCACACTCAGCAGATGACAATATGCCAGAAAAAGAACTTAATGATTGTTTTTCATCTAAGAGTTAATTAAGTCTTACAAAGTTTTCTGATGGTTTTTTTTTTTTACCAGGATCGACCAGGAGCATTACTTTTTCTTTTAATTAGTGACGGAATTAGTGCTCTGTGTTTATCCCATCCAAAGTGCACACACACACCGGGAACACATACCTGGAGCAATGGGCAGCCATTTTTTTTGCTGCTGGGGCCGGGGAACAGTTGGGGGTTCGGTGCCTTGCTCAAGGGCACTTCAGCTGTGGTATTGAAGGTGTGAGAGAGCGCTGTACATTCACTCCTTCCACCGACAATTACTACTGAGTTTAAAAAACAAAATGTTCAAATAGCCCAGGTGTTTTGCAGAGTAGTTTTGGAGCTTTAGGAAGGGTTTCACTACCAGAAAGATTGATTGAAGGTGTGTGTGCAAAACAATTTAATTACCTGACAGTGAAATATTGAATTTATTGTTTAAAACAACTCACCTCAGGCAAAACAAATTTGCATGTTGTGTATGTAGCAAGAAGCAGGAAAGCTAAGGGAAAGGAAATTAAATGTACGGAAAAGGATTAGGGCCAAACAATAATAAACAAATAGATCCATTTTGAGATTAAAGTCATTATAAAATGATTGTAAAATGTCATTATTAAACTCATTCAATTAAATGTTAAGAATAAACTCATTAAATTACAAGAAAAAAATTGTTGTTTCGAGAATGAACTTGTTTAAATTACACCAAAAATTCATTGTGTTTTGAGAAAAATGTTGAAATTAAATATTGAGAATGACCTCATTAAATTACCAGAAAAAGTAATTGTGTTTCTAGAAAAAAATCGTAGCATTTTTGAAGGAAGAAAGCAGAAATTAAATGTTGAGAACAAACTCATTAAATTATGATAATGAAGTATAAATAAAGTGCTGAGAATAAACACACCTGTGTCATGTTAATTTTATCTCGTTATCAGCATCAGTTAGCATTAGTCATTGGTGCAAGTCGAAGAGAGCAATGTTCGTGAATGAAGCCAATGCTGTCGACCATTAGGATATAGGGTTAGTAGGCTATATGAGGGCTTGTATTTAAAAAAATTAATAAATAAAATAATTTTACTCTCTGTAATTATTGCATCCTGTTAATGTACAACAATACTGATGTGGAAATAGTATTTTTCACTATTTATAAGTATAATTAGCATTTAATTACTATTTACATGTATTGCAAAGATCTGCTACTTTTACATAGAGTAAATAGAATTTATATTGTCACAGTGTAAATAAATTCTAATAAAAAGAGTAAACTTTACTTAGAGGTCATATAAGTAGCCAATGAAACCGACACCAAATAGGGTTGAAACAGGAAGTGAAGTAAACAGAAGAGAATGACAAAATAATGATCCACATAACAGAACATAAACCTGACAAAAAGATCATTAGGTTTGTTCGGATCCTCGAATCTGACTGGACAAGAGATTTTTTATTTATATTTTCACCCATGCGTTCTAAACGGGCAGTCAGTCAGTCTTTAAACCATTCATTCAACCACACGTTCAAAAACGCTGATTCATTCAACAAGTTTAATCTTGCATTATTGCTTGTTGCTAATCCTCTTCTGTAAAAAAAATTATAAGGGAGAAGTGAAGGAAATAATTTGTTTTTAAAAGAACATGATGTGAATGAAAGAAATTCCCTCATTTTCTTTCATTTCTCTCTTTACTTTTATATACGTGTGTGTGTGTGTGTGTGTGTGTGTGTGTGTGTGTGTGTGTGTATATATATATATATATATATATATATAAGAGAAGTAGCAGAAAAAAGAAGTAGCAATGTGGCCACTATGGAGAAAACATAATTTATTTAAAGTTTATGAAAGTTTTTGACTGACAGGACAGTTTAAACTTTTAAATGATGCAATAGAACTTCAAAGTGGAGTTAAACAGAGTAATTTGTTGCTATAGTAACCACAGATCCACTAACGCTGTGCAAAATACAAAAGTGAATTGTGTAATTCTGTGCCCTCACTAATTTAGTGAAATCTGTTGAACACCGACTAGTGAGTTGGACCTTACTACTTTAAAAGGCCTATAAATGAGCCAGATCATGCTTCTATTTACATCTAATAATAAAATAAATAAAAAAGCTTGTGTTTTTTTCTGCACAGGTTTTTGTGAGGTGTTCAGGGGTAGGTTTCAGATGCGATGAGAAAAATATACACAGAGCATTTGTTCCAGGTACAGCATCATGAATATGGTATACAGTATGATGATTGTTTTCTGAACGTTTACTGACTTTGCTCAAAGCAAGATTTTGGATTTAATACACACACTTTTCAATTTCAAACTCGTGTCCCTTTTACAGTCTGCATATGACGAAGTACCGTAAACAAAGTCAGTGTATTAATGATGTGTGACTGGTTATGCCTGACGTGTTGAGGTTGGTTTTTGATGCCAGCTCACTGGGCCCTGTGGGTTTGAAGGCTCCAGATGGGGCAGTGAACAGGGAGAGATCAGCCAGTGGAGGTCTTCCTGACAGAGGGAGGAGACCCCGCAGGAGACTCATCCCATCCTCTGACTCCTCCACAGCCCCACAGAGCTGCTATTATCCTCTTGCCTCCAGAGCCAGGTTAGGCATCACAGGCTTAGAAGATCACCAGTGACAGTGCGGGATTGAAAAGAGACAGATAAACACGCACATCTCAAATATCCATACCAAATGCACATGTTCTCTGGAACAAAATAAGCATGCTAATACAAAGCATGCTCTTGTAATACCTGTCACACCTGCAATTAAATATGCCTGCCTGCATTCAAATGCACATATGCAAAAATCATTGCTTTTATTCACAGCAGCATACAAAGTTATAATGGGGCATATATCTGTAGATACTAAAAGAGCATCTACTGTAATGTTAGCAGCAGTTTTACATGCAGTTTTAATGAATTCATACTTTTCAGAACCATTTCACAGTGGGCAATACAATGTAATTTGCTGACTGGCAGGTGGGAATTGGTTTCAGATTCACACACGTCAGTTCACAAATCAGATCTGGCACAGGCGCAGTGCAAGAAAATAGCTTGAAGCTGCGATGCTTCTCAGCTTCCTGCTGCTGCTTAACTTATCGGTTATTTTTAATACTACAGTGATTCTTAGTTCTGCAGATGGAGTATGATAATTATTTGACCTCGCAAATCATTATTTTGGATTGGCGTTTTGTAAATGAACTGGGTTACACGATCGGAGTTTGTATGGGTGAACATTTTCTTTGTGAATTCTACTTTACAATGCTTCCTAATTAACATTTTGATGTAAATCACTGTAGACTGCCTTTCATTGGCTTAAATGTTAATTTCAGTCATTAAAATGCAAGCCATTTAGCAGGCACTCTTTTGCAGAGTGACTTACTAAACATGGTTAAAGCATATCAAATGTGCAAACTAAAAAAACCTCTGCATCTTTTTGTCAGAATTACATTCTGCTTGATTCTTCAGTAATGATTGCCATTAGATTGAATGTCTGAGAATATTGATATGATATGATACTGGCAAAAAAATAAATAAAAAACCTTGGTTCCTGAGCATCCAAAGCATATGACTCTAATCAGCCATGTTTGTTTTGCTCTTTACAAAGAGGGTCAGTGCTCTTAACGTTCATTATTTTCTATTATAATTCATGCTTGATGTTTTACCACTGCATTATTTGTAACATAAAATCCTGTTTGTTTAAAAACAAATTGATGCAGGTTTTTTATTTTATTTTATTTTTTGTTTTTATGTGCATTTAAGTAGTCTGTCTCACAGAGCCATTTCGGACACATCAACTCTGTCACTGAACTGAGGAGAGGAGAGTTCACGAAATACAAAGTCCCTCTAGTGGTTGGGTCTGGAAATGTAGGTTATTCTAAATGCACAATATAAAAATTATGATTTTTTTTTTATTCCACACTAACCTCAAAAAAATAAAAATAAAAATAAAAAAACTGCAGTTCTATATAATTTTTTTTCAGGAATATATGTTTTTGAACGTTATCAAGTAAAGTAAACATAAAAAATGAAACCTTATAGAGTTGCTGTCATTGTCTGAGAAATTATTTAAGGCATTGTCAGCACTGAAGATTGCAGTGCATGCTGAAGATTTATTCAAAGTAACTTTATTCCTAGTACAACCTGTTCAGCAGAAATGAGATTAGAAAATGACTTACTGCCTCATTGTGATGCCTTTGACTTGCAGACTGCAGAGGTGAAGGAGCATTGTCTTGCAAGAATAAGTTTAGATGAAGGCTTACAGATGCAGAGACTGTTCTTTCTAAAAGTGACAGGACAGCTACTTTAATTTAGCACAGGCAACTTCTAGCAACTAGTGAAGTGAGACTAAAATGGTGTGAAGTGGCCTTCTTAGGTTGATTGAAGATCAGGGCATCACAATCTGGATCATCTGCAGGTTAATTGTGCATGCAGGTATCAGCCCAGGTCAGTTCCACTTGTAACGACATGTTGTGCTCAATCCATGGGCTTGCTGGGATGACAAGTAGCTCTGACCGAGATGCCCAACAAGTTTCTGGTAATTCACTGTAACTGATGTAGCAGAATGAGAACTTGGGTTGTTTACCATTTGGACTTTAAATGACAATGCCTTTTAAATTCCAATTCAACTACTTTATTTGAATTTAGGTAGCAAAAAGGATGCAGAATTGAAATTCAAAGCGTCCTATTTTTTTTTATTTTTTTTTAAATTCCACCTTTAAAATTTGTGGAAAATTGAATTTTTTACTTAATTTCCCTGTGTTGAATTGTATTTCATTATAATTCAGTAAAGCCCTGTGTGGTGCGGCCAATTCCATTTAAAATCATACTGAAAAGGCAGCCAGTCCTTCAGAGGTTTTAACAACCAGAGGTCTCACAGGTTGTTAATGAAAGGCAGCAGGTCATTCCCCATGAAGTGGACACTTCAGAAACTTGATTGGCTTCCAACGAGTTGTTCTGATTAAAAACAGCTCATTCAAGCATGTTGTTAAGTCTGTAGTTTTCTGCTTCCATTTTTAGCAGTGAGGTCATTTTAGGCCTCTTAAATGTGATCAGAAGGGTGTCTGTAACAAGTGATGTGTTGATGATTTCTTCAAGTGCAAATTGAGACTGAACTATTGGAGAAAATTACTCTGAGAGATATAGAGCTGTTTATCAGTTGGAAATATCAGACTTAGGGGAGTGCGTGGTGGGTGGAAACTAGTTGTGAATGTGTGGTGTGGCTGTTGATTTCAGTGTAAAAAATGATAGTCTTTAGCAGTGAGAAAAGTGTTAAGAGGAGATGGAGGAAGAGAGAAGAGAGAGGTCTGCAGGTTTATGAACCGATGATCATGGTGTGGAGGTATAAGTGGCTTCAGTCACCTCTATCAAAATGAAAAAAGGCCCTTTTGACAAACTGAGCTGCTGTTCTGGGGTCATATGATCTCTTTTGGACTCCATACAGTCTATGATGACGTGGCTTCATTTTAATTTTCTTCAACATAAGCATTGCGTTATTAAGGTTTCTGAAAGTTTATAATTGATTTTGCTGATTATTTTATTTATATATATATATATATATATATATATATATATATATATATATATATATATATATATATATATATATAGTTTATCAGTATTGTTTGATTACAATTATTTTTTAGTTTTCCTTATGTCCTATTTGGTTTGTCTTCCTTTCAGCTCTTTTAAGAGTTCAATTTGCCTGTTTCATTAGGTTCATCTTAACTCCAGTTTGCATATTAGTTAAATATTTACAATAATTCTAGACATTTTAGACAGTTTTTAGAGTAAGACTTAGGACTTAGGAAAAAAATAAACAATTTGTTGTTTTTAATTTTAATAAAAAAAAAATTGTTACATTTTGAAGTATTCGGGGGTTGTTTACTGGACACCATATTTTATAGCCAAAACTCCATAATATGCCACTGTACATTTACACAAATGAATGTGAAATGACTGCATTTGCTAATTAATAAGCTAATTGTGCTTAGAATATAGGACATATTATAGTGCTTTTGTGGAAATCTGTGCAAAACATTGATAAGCTGTTAAATAAGAGGTTTCTTTATATTCACCAGCTCAGCTCAGGTGCATGGATTCATTTTATGTGATGGCCATCTAGTGTTTGAATAGATACATCACACACAGATTTTTTTTTCTTTTCCTTTTTTTTTCTTGAAGTTATCTAAAATCTAGAGAAATCAGAACATGGAGTAAACATGAGCCGATCAGAGAAAATATAAGGATTTTTAAATGATAGTGGTAATGACATGGCCTACAGGAGAAATATAATATAAACGTATAGATAACAGACAAAGAAGACATAAGGAGAGCCTGATGTCAGAGTAACTGAATTATTATTGTGAAACAAACACAGTCTCTCCATACCCAAAAACAAGCAAGCGACACACATTCCTGTGTCTTTCATACCCCAGTTCAAAATGGCAACAACAACTATTCTGGTGCACATTTAACCTATATCTATCATTCAAAGTGACAAGTAGCATAGAGCATCTATATCCAAGGTTATATTCTTCTATGATTATTCACTTAAATGTATGAGCCAGTTTTACTATAAAGCCAAACAACATCAGTAATAATTTTTCAGAGTGTGATGTTACATGAATAGGTCAATTGAGTTCCACAACTGGACAGAAAAGCCTAAAGTTGTATAATACATCAGAAAGAATATCTTCAATCTTTGCTAAATGGAGCCTTAGCAATAGAACACACAAACACCCTGTCAGATACCCTCGGTACATGAGGCAGATCACATATAATCACCAGCGCTTTATGAAACTAAAGAAAGCAAATGGCTCATTATCGTGATGACCAAGAAGCGTTTGATTTTCACTGCCCACAACTGCACAGCATCCATCACAATAAAAGCAATCTCTGCGGCTCTAACAAGCATACACTTTTTACACAATTAGAGCTTCTGGTGGGGACATAAGAGATACAAATGCAATGTAGCTCTATTAGCGATTGTTTTAATGTGTTCTATGCGTTCAAAACCAGTCTACAGTATATAGTGAAATATTATATAGAAAAATAGGGGGTCATGCAAAATGAGTTGCATGTAACATCTTTGGTAGTAAAACAGCAAGCGTGCGAAGTCACGAAGGGTTCTGTGGAGATTAAAGGACGATATAGTGAGCTAGAAACATTCACTTCTGCCACTGTTTTAAATTGGCTGGGACTGCTATGCTCCCGAACTTAAACAGCTTGCAACCCGAGCTCATTAAAGAGACAGTTCTCACTCCATCATCCCTTCAGAATAATGATGAGGGTGCTTTGCTATAGTCTTTACAGATTTCACCACAGATGCAGCACCCTTTTGGACCCTATTCATTGTGTAGTAAATCTTCATCATTGGGACCTGATAATCGAGCGGTTTTGGTGGCACTGGGTTTATGAAGCAGTGTTTGTTACAAATCTGTTCTCGGGGGGGATTTGTATTATTTCAAACTTTCTGAAAATCCTGTTGTTTTGTTGTTGTTGTTTTATGTTTAATTGTAATTTTTATTATTATTATTTTTTTGGTTAAAATGTTGCAAATGATTTTAATAATAAAAAAAATATTTATAACAATATTGCAGTGCTTAAAATCACACAATGACAGTCTCAATGAATGTCTAAGGCTTTTGGGAATGGCTATGACACTGATGATGAGTGAAAGAGAGAGACGGAATCGTGAAGCATCACATTCTCGGTCCATTTTCTGGAGAGGCTTTTGTTGCTGCACAACTGGTATAAAATGGCATTTTTGGGGCCATCAAGCATTATTTTACACTGAGTCACTGCTGATAATGGGATCCGCCCTTAAATTGGCATGTGAATCGATTCCTGTTGGTGTATTTCTGAGGATATTCATGTACGCTGTGCACGTTCGAATATATTTGCGTGCACACACATAAACAGATTGAAATACATAAACATATTGTGGAACATATTTTCCGCACCACTCTTTTGTGGCGAGGAGGTAGTGACATGTAAACAGCAGTGCGTAGGTCAGAAAGTAATTAGATGCTGCTGTGAATTGCTTGTGTGTGTGTGTGTGTGTGTGTATGCGTAGTACATGTGCATAGTGAAGACCTGATTGTGTTGTGCAGGTGTTGTGTGATGCATGCTAAAGTTAAAATAAATGCAACTGTAAATGCAACCCAGTAACTTTGTTTTGGTAAGGCATTTTCTGCAAGCATCTGAAAAACGAGCGTGTCAGATTTCTTTCCCCTAGTGATATTGCAAAAGGATCTCATTATAATATTACTGACCCTTAATCTGTAAGTTTCCACCCATTGTGTCGTCATTTTGATTTTGCAAATGACAACAGTGTACCAGTTCTAATGCCATGGCAAAAGTTTGAACAGGACATGCTAACTGTTCTGCCTTTGGCTGCACAGATGAGAACAGAACACTATTTAGTGTCCCAGCCTCAGAGCAGACAATAGAGCAAAGGATTTATTGGTTTATTAACTGTATATTGCTGCTGCCACACAGTTCTAAAATAAACATGTGATTTATTTCCCAGCAGTTTACCTTCACAGACATTACCGACTGTTTTTGAAACTCATCTGTTTTTAATGTAAGCTTGTGTGTGTATGAGAACTTAGTTTAGTACTCACATGCTGTGACAGCCACTCTCTGTACGTGTGTACTCTGTAAACCATATCAGAAGTTTAAACTAATATGGTTAAACACACATGATTTCAGTGCAATAAACATAATCAGAACCAAAACAGATGTTTTTTGAGATGGTCCTCACTGCAGAACACAATATCGAGGGGGCACGGTTGAACCCAGCCAGCTCCTCCCATCATACATATATCTAAACCTCCCGTCTCCACCCCCTGATCCCTAAACCCACCCATCTCCACCCCTAAACCTACCAATCTCCACCCCCTAGATGTGGATCCAACCATGCCCCCAAGATCTTGTGTTCTGCAGTGAGCGGCTACTGTGTTTTTTAGTAGGTACAATCTGAAACTCTATTGTGGAAAAGGGGGAAGCAGCGGCTCATTTGCATTTAAAGAGACAGACACGAAAAACAGCGTGTTTCTGCTTCTACTCAAAATAGCTATTTTCAAAATTATACGTAGGGTATTTTGAGCTGAAACTTCACAGACACATTCTGGCGACACCAACTAATAATATTACATATTGTAAAAAGGGGCAAAATATGTCTCCTTTAAAAAGATATTTCAGACATTCAGAAATATGATCTTGTCAGGCTCAGGCACTTAAGGTAAGGCAGGCTTATTTATAGCATATTTCATATACAAGTACTTGAAATCCACACTTAAGTAAAAGTATAGATATCTTCCTAGAAATCTTCCTAATAAGTGAGTCACTGAATCATTCGTTCAAAAAACTGATTTTTTTTTTATTTATTCAGTAAAGAAACACCGTCTTGTGTGCTGCTCAGTTTTGTAAAATAGTTTGGAAACTGTTATAACTTTATTAAACTTGTATTTTGCCTCTTATCTTGGATCTCAGGGGCATTCTGAATGCATTTAATAGACTAAATCACATATGCATGCGTGCACTTTCTTGGTGTGTTTTTGTTTGGTTTGTAATATATTCGATAATGTCAGATTGCATGTTGTTTTAAAAAAAAAACTCTAGCGATATTAGCACAGACCATATCGCACAACCATGCCTTGACTTGAGTGGAAAATGATATCAAGCACGGCTGTGTAAGCACTCGTTTGGACAAAAAGGTGTTTGTTTTTTAGGAGTCTTGACTTGCAAGCAACAGACCACTGTTTCGTAAAACCAGCTTTCTTGCAGTCTGTGTTCTTCTGACTTTATTTTGTAGCAAGTTACGAATATGCTTTGGGGAAATGTGTCGGAGGAAAAGGACACATTTTAATTAGGAAATACTGTATAGTGGAGTAAAAGTGAAAATTGACAGAAATATTAAAACCTGAGTAAAACACAGATTCTCCCAAAATTTATAAAAATATAAATAGGCTACTTTGTTACAATGCACCACTGTGCATATATTTGTTATATTTGTATTCAAACATTTATTTTTTAATAATATAAAGTTATATAATTATATTTTAATATAAAAATAGAATATTTCTTTATATATGTGTGTTGAGACAAAAAACAATAACATCAAAACCATGAAATTAGTAATTTATTTTTACGAATGAACTTTATTTAATAAATGATTTCTACATTTTATATTTTTTCTAATATATTAAGACATATTTGTTGGGGGCATGAAAATGTACTTCACAGTAGAATGACCCTCCACATGACACGTGGTCATTGCTGTCACATAAATATGGTAAGCATGTGTACGGTGTCTTCATGTTCTCTCTGTTTAAATCCCACTCACTAAATCTCTGTATCTCTGGGAGCTTCCCGTCCTCGTTGTCAGATCTGATTGGAGGACAATCCTCTTTCCTCATACCTGCACATTAAACCCAATCTCCCACTGACACTGGTAAACGGAGGTTGCTATGGATACACACCTTCCCTTGAAGAGTTGCATAATCTTCTCAGCATCTCAAGATACCTTGAGTGACAGGAGAACTCTGCATCCATGGAAGAAGCAGGAAGAGGAGGAGCTTCCCACTCGGTGTGCTACTTAGTATTCCATCCAGGTCTCTGTGGCATCTCTCACATCTGCGTGGCCAGGTGATGCCCGTGGAGATTGGGGATTGATTGTTGACATTCATTATTACGATCTGATCCTCAGGGATGCCGACCTAGTGACTACAAAGCACGATGGCCAACTCTTCTACTGCATTCTCTCCATTCTACCGTACCATTTATTTGTTTAAACACTTCTGCCTCAGGGAGGTTTTTTTCCCGAACACATTTTCTGAGACAATGTCAGACCATTTAACAAACCATGTATTATTAAACCCATCCAACGGAGGGGAGCAGTTCAGTCCAATACACCGAAGATAAAAAAATTTTTTCTTTCTCACTCTCTCTCTCTCTCTCTCTCTCTCTCTCTACTCCATTATCCTTCCGTTGGTCAATGCGTCATATGTTTGGAAAGGATGGAGTGTGCGGGAATGGAGGAGGAGGGGGCTTTAGAGGAAGAAAAAAGAGAGAGAATAGAGGAGAACAGTTCAGAGGAGTACCAATAGAAGACATCGCGAGGGAATCAGGGGAATCTTTCCTCTCAGTTTTTCCATTTGTGACCTGAAAGACCTAAAAGAAGAGAAAGCTGTATTAAAATGAAAAGAACACAATCTGCTTTCTAATATTCCTCATCAATTCCAATGCTTTGCCTTCACAGCAACTCTCAACCTCATTCTCCTGCATGATCTCATGTATCTTTTGTTTTTCAATTTCTTTGACAGTACATACTATCATTCTTGTTGCTTCCTTCCATGCATCTCTTTCTTTCCACTCCCCGCTCTCTCTCCTCTCTCTCTCTCTCTCTCTCTCTCTCTCTCTCTCTCTCTCTCTCTCTCTCTCCGGCTTCTTCAAGACAGTGCCGCTCTGCTGCTCTACATCACAGCTACTGTTTCTCACTCTCCTCTCTTCCACTCAGCTTTGCTCCTCTTCTCTCTGTTTCTCTCCACTCATTCAGACCGCATGCTCGAAGTTATCTCTGGCACTGTTGGGTCTTTGTGGCCAGTGGAAGTGGACCCGGACACCCTATATGGTCTGAAGGTGTTTTCCCGATCCAGTGGATCTGTGGGGAGGGGAGGGAGGATAGGGAGGGGGTGCAGGTGAAGAACGGCTTGTTCGGAAGGAAACAGGTTGCGTGTTTTTGCGACAGGGACTGAGGAGGGTCATGCTTCATGAGTTAAGTGGATTTCGGACTGAGACCCCTCGTGCATCGCCGCCCCAATGTGGGGCCCTTTTCCGGATGGCGGGAACGTCCGGCCAGGAGGGACGAACCAGCTGGATGCTCCTCGGCCGCTCAACTGGACCATACGGAAACTGTGCCATGCAGCCTTCCTTCCGTCTGTGCGCCTGCTGAAGGTACCCGTGGGATGGGCAAATGGGGGAGGAAAGAGACAATAAGGTTTTTTTTTAAAAGAGAAATGCTTAGGACACATTCTTTTTGGCTTGTACTGATTTAATTAGTTGTTTAAAATCAGAAAAATGTGACTCAAAAGACTAGATATAAGAAGAAAGCTCTTTTTAAAGAAGATTTTGAGTTTAACTGATACATCATGTGTGTACATTGGGATTGATTCTCTCTAAAGCATCTTCCTTTGCACGGAAATTCAGTGCTTCATAATAGCTTTTTCTTGCAGTGCGCCGAAGCAGCTAACTTCTCTGTCTTATTTGATAATGACAGGTACTCTGCTCATGTGGAAGTATATAGTCAGAGTCTGAAGTGTTGAGTTCTCCCAGCTAAATTAAAAATCACATTTTTAATAAAACATTTATAGTAATGTTTTATTGCTTACCCACAAATCACTTACATCTTACACATGCTTTACATTACAGGTACAGCTTTTCACATGAATCAGAAACTTATCAATTTTATATGTTTATTATCATTACCTTTGTTATGTTGTTACCCATTACAGAGGTGTTAGCTAATAGGTAGTAATAAAGCTTTAACGCACACTTGGGACCATGATAGATGCTTTGTGAGAAGGAAAGCTCAAGAGATCTCTGCTGGTAGTATAGTAATGCATCCCAGTTATGTAATGCAATTTCTTCTTGTGCTATAGTCAGTGATGTTATATTATACATTTTCTGCTTGTGTTATAGTAATAGTACACTGTAGATCGGTCACAGACAGTGCTTAGATTCGTTTAGCACTCCCAAGAGTCAAATCCTCCCTGGGTCATGACTCAAGTGTTATGAGTGGATCATTATGTGCTTGGTTCAGTGTTTCTGCTCTGGAGGTGTAGTACAGAGAACTGTTACAGCATGTCGTGAGCTGCTTTTCGCACTGGCAGTGAAATGCAGAGGACTGGATCTTATCCAGGGTTCCAAACAAAAGAAATGACAAAGGAGTTATTGGCTCCTAAAATGAAATATTAAGGAGCCAAATGACTTTAGCTAAAAATGTAGATTTTCACATGATGGAGATGGTTGTTCAGAAATGCTTTAGTTCACAAATCAATTATTAATTGATTTCAGTAACAAAATGTTGTGAATATTTATCTTTAATTTCATGTCGTGTGTACAATAATTGGTCACATGACAATGTATAGTACATCTGGATTACATTCATGCTATAAAACATTCTTTTTAACTGTCACAAAGTAATTACTTGTGCAAAAGAAGTACCCATATGAGCATTTGATTTCTGACACAAACCTATGCCTACATTGCAGGTTTCTGGTTCACTAACCAAAAATTGGTGTTTAGTGAGGGAATCAGATTTCTAAACTATTCACTTAGTGTGTCTGATTCAATCCGCTAACTCACAAGCGAGTTTGATGTCGTTTCATGAATCTTTTTTGATTCATTCATTAAAAAGAATTTCTTTATTCAAAAGAACCACAAGTGGGTTGTTTCTGAATGGTCTCTTTTAGCCCGACTACGTCAGACTTCATACTTCCGCTCAATTTCAGTTAGCTTCTGTACTCTCCCAGATTTCCTTCCTCCCGCTCCAAACCAATCGACCAATCAATGAACAGAGCGCGGGCTGAGACCCGTGACTTAGATGCTAAACTAAGCGTAAGCGCCGAATTTAAGATTGTAGTTTAGTTGTAGTTTTTACATGGAGACACGGGATGCTATTCACTCTATTGTGGAGAGTATTCCCGGCATTTGCCAGCTGAATACATTTTCCCATTTTGAATCGAGGTGTTGTTGTGGCCGTACTCCTGACAGGTTTTGGGAAAAGTTTAATTTATCAACTGTTACTGATCGTCAGCGAGAAATTGGGGTGGCCAAAGTCCAGCAAGGCGATAATTGTGATTGTGTGACCCTTGGTTGCTCTCATGCAGGATCAGGTTAAGGAGGCAGCAAAACTTGCTGGATGGTTTTGTTTTTCGTAGCATTCCTATGTTTTCCACAGAAGTTTGATGCAGCTGAGCAGGCACATAACCCACGTCATAACCAAACGTAATGTGTTTGGCTTACGGGTACACCATTGATTTTAAACTTCAGATAAACCCCCCCCCCCCCCCCCCCCACGAGAAAGTAAACTCTTGGTATTACCAGGCTAGGTCTCTTTGCGTGTAAATTTAAATTGTAAGAGTATCAGATGTGCTTGTGTTTTGCATAATGCATTCTATTGCTGAGTTACATAACGATTGTGGGCGGGAATTTAGATTGATTATGGTTTACAGATGCAGCATATTTGACCTATAAATTGACTTTGAGGAGAAAGTTTTGGATTAGACGGGGGTTAGAGAGCAGATGAAGTTTCAACTTCAGGTGTTCTGTGTAGGTAACTGACCTGAGGAGTCAGTCTTGAAGATTACAGTTTGGAAAGACAGATGCTCTACATATGAGATTTGTTTCAGTGATGAGTAAACAGCCGTATGTTTGTCCAGCTCTGCTGAGGTGTAATTCAACAGAGCACTAAGGAGGTGGATGGGTATTTCACTGTTTGTGTATGTAATCCTATGTTTGTGAGCATATGTATGTGTGTCCTTGTGTGTGCGTGAGGTCCAGCAGCATAGCAAACTGCCAACCCTCCAGATATAATGAAAATACCCAAGAGCAAATGAAGGTCTGTGACTGATGTGGCTCTATCTGTCATTGCACTTGAGCTAATCTAATTTGCTGATGCCTTCGTCGGTTGTCAGGGAACACTGGTAATTAATCAGATGCTTAGGCAGGTTGCACCAATTTCACATGGTTTGTATTCACGAGTGTTTGTAGAAATGGAAATGTAGAAGTACAGTCATCTTTCTTTTCTATTTTTTTACTCACACTCATGTCAATCCAAATCTATATGCTGTTATTTTTTTCATGTCTTCATCCTTTTCTATACATTGGCAGTTGTCAAGCTTCACAAAAAAGAGGCCAGAATTATCAAAGAATTTGTGCATATAACTATATTACAGATATACAGTAGTTGCCATACAATAGCTTTTATGTGAAGAACAGATGATATTTAGATAATTATTCATAGAAAATATTCTTCTTCACTGCAACTTTCCAGTTTTATTTTCCAGCCTGCATATTCAAACTTGAATATTCTGTTCCTATACAACACATGCAAAACTAGTGCCATGTACAGTAGGTGTTGATGTCAAACCTATACCAATGTGGCATACTTTTTTTAAAACCGTATGATCAGCAATGACATGTTATATACAGCACATGATATTATGCATTTATATGGTCCTTTTTGGAGCTCGACAGCTGTGATCACTGTAACCTTTACATGGGGAAAAAATGCATAGGTACACTGCCATTTATGTGATATTTTATGCTGTAGAAACATTTATAACAGCATAAATACAAATTTTTAGGTGGATCATTCCTGGTTGTGTGTATGGACTCAAATAAATCTATAGGTAATGGAGAAAAAAAGTATCTATGATTTATCTTAATTGTTGTTTTTGCAGGTTACAGCAATGTGCTGGATTTTTTTCTTTTGAGAAGTTGATATTTGACATTAACCAGACAGTAAAGTTGTTTCTGATCTGTCTATTAAGATGCAAATGAATGTAGCGATGTAACACTTCCTTCCCAAACAAGCATTTCTGTGTGTCTGCAGGTGTCTGTGTTCTCAGCAGGAGATAGAGACAGTGATCTATGTGTTGCATAGTCAGAAGAGAAATTTGACCATATTTGTGCGTGTGTGTGTGTGTTTAATGTGCTTTCTGGTCTAAGAACTGTTGCATAATTTGCACAAAATGTTTATGTAAAATTTTAGAACAGATTCCATGATTCATTTAGCAATTGACAGAAGGGATGTGTGCAAGCTGATTAGATTATCCTCAATGGCTTAGTATATTGTTCAAAGACATCTGCCAGTTATGTGATGATTAAGGTATGCTCTGCAGCAGTGAAAGCGCAAAAGAGAAAATGCTGAGTGGAAAAATGCATGCATGTATGTATGTATGCATATAATCAGGGCCCCAGACTGCACCTAAAACAGTTGCATTTGTGACCAAAAATATTAATTTGCAAGTGATATTTTTTGCTCAGATCGCCACTGGCATCTGTATATATTTACATGTTGTTATGTATCATTATTTTATTGATCACATATTTTTGTATGTTGATGTAATAAACTGAGACGGTGCACATCAAAGTTTTAGAGGAAAAGCAGTCCTCATCCCTGCCAAACAGCACCTGCTAAAAGCAGCTCCAGCTGTAGCAGCATGAGAGAGATCGAAAATGACGTGCGAAGTAAAAGTGCAGAAAAGCAGTGTCTGTTTTGTGCACATCTTGAACAAACTACATCAGGTAAAGCTGTCAGGTGTGTTGATATTAGCAATAGCGTTAACAGTTTGCGTTTATAATTAGTAATAATATGGGTTCTTGTTATCAAGAGCTCAAGTCTAAATGCTGTGTTCTGTTAATGCGTGAACATATTATTTGTATTGCACTTGCCATTCAATAATTGCAATAACATTTTTTTTAAACATTTTTTATGAATAAATAAATTAATTAAAGCAATTTATTCTGTGCCACGTAAGAAATAATTTGACTCCTAATTTTGTTTCTTGTAGGAGCCAATACTCCTTTTTTTTTGAAGCCCTGCATACATACAGAATATATTATTCATGTGTTTCATGTTAACTTGTGGCTACCCATGTGAAAGTGAGACAGATGTGTTTGTGTGTTGTATTTATACTGTGAACTTACTACTTAATATTTCCTTAAATTTTGTGGCAAAACAGTTTCCTTTATCTTGCAATGCTTCATGAATGAGCTTTCATAAGTCCTACATATTTCTTATCTTCACTAGCCTGAGTAAACGCATTGTCAAATAAGATATTCAGCCTGCATAGGAATGAATATTTAATTGTTGCGTTCAAATATTTATTTTCAGTTTACTTTAAATTATGTATTACCATTTGCATTAGAATCAGAATCAGAATCAGAATCAGAATGAGCTTTATTGCCAGGTATGTTTACACATACGAGGAATTTGTTTTCGTGACAGAAGCTCCGCAGTACAACAGAATGACAGCGACAGAACATAAAACACATAATAAAAGAATAAAAAATACAAATATGTAGACAGTGAATGACAATATACAAATGACAATTGTAGGCAGGTATATTACAAAGTGAAGTTATGTATGTACATATATATTGTGTGCAAAATTTAAGTGTATACTAAGTATGTGTGTTAGATAAATAAAGTGTGTGTGTATATAAATATAAAGTGTAGTGTGTTCGCCATTATTGTCAGCTGTTCATAAGATGGATTGCCTGAGGGAAGAAACTGGTCCTATGTCTGGTCGTTCTAGTGCTCAGTGCTCTGTAGCGTCGACCAGATGGCAACAGTTCAAAGAGGGAGTGTGCTGGATGTGAGGGGTCCAGAGTGATTTTGAAATATTTAATATTAATATTTAAGATTGCACGAGTTACATTACTATCAGTTTTAAGAAAATACTTAATCCGCTCTATGATGAGCCCAGTCTAAAGACAAATGCAGTCCTGCTTTCCTCATAGTCCAGAAGAAGAGTGAAAGCACATATCACTACAGCACATATCTTCAGGGTTGGTGGCAGGTGTCGGGACTACAGTATACTGTATATTGAATATTATCTCAGTGACACACTCCGACAATCTCATCTCTCTCATTCTATCTCTCTGTGGCTCACTCTTGTGTCTCTTTTTTTCTCTCTTTGTACTAAAGCGTATTTACTTTAATATACTTACTGTGTGGAAAAGGACTGATTAAGTAATGAAAAAGAGCAGTTTTAAATTCTGCTACACAAATTCAGGACTTATTCTTCTATATTCTATTCTATTCTATATTTTTCACTTTACATGACTCCACCATGGAAAACATTCACGTTTCAATGAGGTGAAAGGGACAGTCTTCCCTCCTTCTTTCTAAATGGAGGATTTGGAATTAGTTTCCCTCAATGGGCAAATCATGAATGAGCTCTGAACGGGACTGGCCTTTTGAAGTTGGGCAGAAGTAATAAGCTTCCCTCATCTTTAAAATGTGCGGTAAAATGTGCTGCATAGCCATGTAAAATACATATGCAATGAGACTCTCAGGATTGGAAATTACTTTTAATCATTTTTCCTTTGCTCTTGTCTTTGCAATTGCAAATGGTCTCTGGGTGCCTGATCCGATCAAGTATATCCTCCTCACGCGGACTTTAATATGCCTTGTCAGCACGTTTGATAAGTGTGTGGCAGTCTTACACACCTTGTGAGTGTGTGTCCATTTACACTGTACAATTTGTGTGGCCAGAATAAATTGAATGTGTGAACACAGAAAATGAGAGTGGAACCAAGGGCTATTTTCAGGAACCCCTCTCTTTCTTATATCCATATAGTGTGTGTGTGTGTACTCACACACAGTTCCCACATTTCAGATTTAATGGATATTGGACCTGTGCTCTAGTTTCTTTTTCATTCCTTAAAGTGAGCTATTTCTGTCTCCTCACCCCCAGAGTCCCAGATCCAGCCCTCCACCACAGCTGCCCCTGGCTCACCACACCTCTTTTTCACTCAATCACTCAATCCCTATCCTTCCATGTCCTTGATTTATTCAGTGATTTCTCCAGCTTATGAAGCTGAGCAGCATGGTATCACATTTGTCTGTGGTGTGAATAACACGATGTGTCTGCATACGTCCCGGCCCAGCTTACAATAAGTTCCGCTGTTTTAGGAATAGAAACACATGGGGTTTTACACACATGTCTCTCAATCAATACAAGGCTCTGGGATAGTCTTCACTAGTGCTGTGCTTGATACTCTGATACGACGATGTATCGTCACAGAGATTTGATGATAAGAATATCATCAGTATCGATATTGTGGCACATGCGCAGGAGTGGACCACATTTCATTTGAATACAAGAACACCATTTAAAATGGAATAGAAAAGTGCAAGGTTTCTAAAAAATAATGAATAGAGCATAATATATAGGCTACAACCAGGTTTAATCTAGCTGCAGAGGAACACCACCCGGGTTGCCTGATATAAAGAAACATAATCCCTGAAACATAGCTTCCCTCTTGCGCAATACAGAAATATATACTAAGTGTGTTACTTCACTATCTTCACTGTGGATAAATGTGCTTGCTTTCTGAATACACCATTAAAGCTTGCAGTTTAGTGATCTCCAATTCAAGATTCTATTCTCAGAAATGTTTAATTCATCAAGTGTTCATTTATGAGAGAGCGAGAGAGAGGCTGTGTATGTATGGATTACCACTGTTTTGCCACATTTCGCTATTAACAGTGAAGCTTTAATAATGAATGCACCAACTGAGGTCAAATGTTGTTGCTTAGCATCAGGATTGTGGTGTCGACCTGTGAGGAAACCTGTGTATGTATTTAATCAATAAAACTAAAATATGTCTTTTTTTTCTGGACATGTTTCTCATATGCTCCCCTAGCAACTTACCTCCTCGTCATTCACCGCCACTTTCATATCAGCTGCTTATTGTGTAATACATCAAACAAGCTTGCCGCAGGCCTGCATAATCTGCATTTATTATTCATTAGAAATGCATAACGGGAAATCCACAGCTATCACAGGAGCTATTGCACTTATCTAACATATCACAGAAAGAGCAGCCCGTTCTGAGAAATACTGGCATTTGTGTGGCACATGAGCAAAGATGGGAACGCTGTGACAGTCGTGCTCAGTAGGAATTGCATTTAAATTTGAGCAAAGAGATGCCATCTCCTCCCCTCGGAGAGCGAAGACACGCTGACACTGGGTAATGACCCTGAGGGTTTGGATAATTCAGAGTGTGGTAAATGGGAAAAATCATCTGTGTGATGAAAAAGTTTCAAGCTGTAATGAGTTAGTGTTTTTTATGAATTTATCATCAGATGTCAAGTACAATTTGTTCAGATATCTGTAAACAGTCCTTGTTTGTGTCAGGTGAACAAATAATTTGTAAAACACAATGAGCATTGGTGGTGAGGCTAAAGCATAATGAGGATTAGATGTTATTTGGACGTAAGGCAGAAACATAACTCGGCAATCTTTCCCACGAGAGGTATTCCAACACTTACACATTTCATGGAAGAACAGTCTCCCCCAAAAATTTGATCAAATACCTTTTGCCATGGTCAAAGTGATAGTTCACCGAAGAATTAAAAATTGTCATTGTTTAGTTACAATAATGTCATTTCAAACCTGCATGACTGAGTTTCTGTGAGCTGCTGTCAGTAGATTGAATAAACAATGACAAAATAATTTTTTAGGGGTGAACTATCTCTTTAAGAAGCTATTCATATTTTTTTTTTATTAATCTTTAGGAGGTCCAGTATGGGTAGGTCAGTTTGTACCCAACGCCGTTTGCCCTTTTGCTGCCATGATTTGTTTTGTTCAAGGTTTTAAAGCCCTTGCCTCAGTCCTTTACCCCGAATGTTTTTAAGTTGGACAGTTGGAGGCAGTTTTTGTGTTTGCTCTGCTGGGTTTCAGTGCTGGTGGTCAGTTGGTGTGTGTGGTCACAGTAGTGAGGCCCAAATCTCTGGCAGCGAGTCTCTTCTGTTAATCCTTCCTCACTGCTCAGGACTGAATGTTCCACACGCTGCCACACACATACATACAGTGTTAGGGAGATAACTTCTGAAATGCATCCTGGTACTGATTGCAAATTACACAATTAAATGTGTCAGTAATGGTAAGTGCCATGGTAATCTAATCTAAAAATAGATTTTGGATATTCATTTTGGGTCCCAAATTGGGTCCCAAATTTAGGGACACTAATTTATGAATTATTCACTTCTAAATATGTTTGCATTGCACTATTAAACTTAGTTGAAACATAACTCTACTGTACATATAAACTAAATATTAACAAAAGCCTCCAAGCAGGAATAACGGATGTAAAGCAGATAAACTGAATTGCATCAGTAAGCTCTTGTTTAACCTAGCAGACTTAAATCCTTTAGGAATAAATAATAACGTTGACATTTACACTCATTTCCATTTTAAGACACAGAACATTATATTAATAAATGACTGTTAGCTGCTCTTTGACCCAAAATAACCGATACAGTGTACAGTACCTCTGTGTGCATCGGTCCATGTTGTGCATGTCAAATAAAATCAATTGTAACTAATCAATGTCGTTTCTTATAATTTTTGTGTTATTTATTGATCCATATTAGTTTAAAATACAGTTACTGAAAGTTATTTACAGTACTGTGGTTACTAAACCTGTAATGTGGACCATATGTTCTAATGTAAGTAGAAACTGCCGATTGACTGGTGCAGCCCTTCCTTGGTTTATTGGAGTATGGCTGGAGCTAAACACTGCAGGAAAGTGGCTCTCCAGAAACAGGGATGAGGAATTCTGCCTTATTAAAACAGACCTGTGAACCAATTTCAGGTTGTAAGTCCACAATTGAGAACGACTGCCTCAAGATAAACCTTAAATAAATTTGCACCTTTGCACCTTATCTAAGGTACAAATATGCACCCTTAAGGTTCTAATGTGCAGCCTTTAGGGACAGATAAGGTATAGAGGCGTGCTTTTGAAATCGCTGCTCCAGTGGCAAGCTGCATTTTTTACTATGCACACATACAGATGCTGTGACACTGTAAACAGCTGCCGCAGGCTTGACTTTATCAGAGAATGCAGAGAGATAAAGACAAAAGACTTGAGGTGGAGGTCATAGGAATAAGATGAAATGAAAGAGTTAATGTTAGATAGTTTGAACCGGAGCTAAACCATGTCTTATCTGCTTTTCCAGATTCTCCCAGAGTCATATGTCCTAGTGATTCAGTCTCTTTGGTCGCTGGATGGCTCTAAACCCTGAAACCACTGATCCCTGATCAGGCCTAGCCAGAGGTCACATTATCTGCAGCAATCACTCACGGCGCCTTACAGGCCTGTAGATAATACTGTCTTTCAGGACCACTGTCAAGGCTCCCTACAGTGCTTTCTGAAGTCCTTTATATGGATGCCTTTGAGTCATGCCATTTCAAGACTGAGCTTAGTGCCCATTTTTATGATACATGCAATAGACACTGCATAAAAACGACGATTCAGTATCAGTCAAAGACTGCTGTTGTTTTTCATGACACTGATTCAGTTGGCTTTGGTGAGGGCAATCTTGTGAACAGACATTTCTAAGGGGGTGGATATCTATTCTGTGCATGCTCTCAAATCCGGATAATTGTAACGTTTACTTTCTGGGCCTTAATGAGACAATACTGTTGCTCTGTTCCAAAACCGTGAGCTGCCTCCACAAGCATCTTAAAGCATTCGATTCTAAGGCTGATCCAAATAGTACGCAACTTAATTATGCTGCCTCCTTGCTTACTTTTAATATTTAATATTTAATTTAATGTTTAATATTCTTGATACTTTTTTGGTCCAAATTTGAAGGTCCATTGTGGGAAAGGCAACATGGTTTTGATGCCAAGGACCCCCAAATATGATGCTGCCTTCTAGAAATGCCAGCTTTAATACACTACCCTACAAAGGTTTGCTAAGATTTTTTAAAACAAAAGTTTCTTATGCTCATCAAGACTTTGATCGAAAAAGAAAATTAAAACCAGTATTGTTGTGAAATAACATACTATTTAAAATAACTTTTATATTTGAATATATTTTAAAATATAATTTATTGCTGTAAAGGCACATCTGTATTTTTAGCAGCTGTTACTCCAGTCTTCAGTGTTACATGATCCTTCAGAAGTCATTCTAATATGCTGACTTGAATAAGAGAATTCATTTCAAACTTACTGACCCTAAACTTTTGACTATACTGTAAAAATGACAGTAATAATAATATAAAATAATATGTCTATATGTTGTGTTCTAAATTGAATAATCAGCTTTTATATTGTCAGCTTATATATTTTGTTGTAGTTTAATAAAAAAAAATGGTAAAAAATATTTAGAAAATATAAATTGATAGTGTATAATTTCTGTCCACTGTAAATATATTTATATACTTGCAGAGTACAATTCAGATGTGTTTTTATAGCACTAATCACACCTTGTATTTTTTAAAGCAGATTTCCAGAGAATACTGACTTCAGAGACGTAACAAAAAAAAAAAAAGATAATCAGGAATTAAACTCTTTCTTTTTTTTTCTCTCCAAAACTATTTACAAATTGACGTATTGTTTGCTTATTGAAGTATCATTTAATTCAGGATGCTGCAAATGTAGAAATTGGGCAGAAAGCCATGAGGCAACTCACTAAGGCTTTGGATCAGAGCCAATGTTTGCTAATCTTTCAATAGCTTAATGTATAGCTGCACAATTCACTGTACAACAACAATGACAGCTCAATCAAGTTGCATGTTTATGTTATACTGTGCTTAATAATGAGATGTATGTGATGAGACAGAACTGTGGTTCCAAACATTGCCCACCGCATGAATAATTCATGCAATGCACTGCAGTACAGTATATGCAAAATAACAAAAATGATGATAACCTTGTACAGTGTGTCCATATAAGCTGTTTATTTTGCATGCAACATAAGTTATATTTTTTTATAACTATTTGTACATTTCAGCAGTTTTGATTAGGTAGATCAGCTGTCATTCAGAGTAGACCAGAATGACCCTGGCCCATATGGGGCCTTTATTGTAAAAAATAAATGATGGCTTTCATCTGACAGAAACCACAAAAACTCAGATCTGATGCATGGCCAGTGCTGCTTTATCTTATTGATACATGCTAGTACACTAGAGCAGGATCAGTCCGACTTTTTGCTAAAAGAGGCAATGCGACACAAATCAATGTCAAAAACAGATTGTAATATCACAGCTTTTCCAACAAAAGGTCATATCGTGTGACATCGGCACATTTGTCCCATCAGATTCAGTAATGAATCTGCCTGCCAATCTCCCTTTTGGGGCATCAAATGCATCCAAGTGTGCAAATGCAATTTAGCATGCACAAGAATGAAGAAAATCTCATGCATGGACGGAGAGATTTCTACTGTGTAATTTTTTTTTTTTTTTTTTTGGGTGATCTTTAAAGGATTTCAAATGAAAACACTGGGACAGTTGTAAGTAGCTAAATATAGAAATATGATTTCTATTTTTTTTTAATAGCTCAAGCAGCTTGTTCTGTAAACTACAAAAATGGTTGTTTATCCCCAGAGTATTAAAATAAAACAAAGAGAGAACTTTTCTCTTTACTGAGAATTCGCTTATACATGGCTGTTATATAATGTAAGGATATGAGCTGCAATATTCATCCCAATAAACGGTTTTCGATTGGGTCAAGATTCAGTGACTGAAACAATTAACACCATTAAGTAATCAAAAAAATATTTCGTCTTATATCAACAAACCATAGCCCTTGAATATTTCTTTATTCATGTACAGGTGTTTATGGAATGACAAATAGTGTATACTTGCTTCGTTTTTCTCTGTTTTGCACAGACAGACTTTAAAGGTGTGCTGCAGTTTTGTGCAACACACAAATCTGGATCTAAATGTTTGGTAAATGTTTAAATCTAAAGAAATAGCTCAAATCACATTGGTAATGCATGAAGTTTAGCTGCTGCACAGAACCTGTGCAATTGGCAATCAGGTTTGATTTATAAATTGTCTGCAGTTAAAATATTATTAATAAGTGATGAAAGGGAAACGAGTTTTAAAAAATTGAAAAGATTATTAAAACAGATCTGTTCACTCACTTGAGCTAAATCTGGAAAATCATGTTTGAATTTAAATTTGCAGTTATTTTCAACAGGCTTTATGTGTCATTTGGCACCCTATAGGTATTTTCCTACTTCACCAGTGAGTCATTTAGCATCCAACAGGGGAATGAGCTGGCAGAGATGTCTTGAGTGTTCATGCTTGAAGTTATCGGACTGGCTTAGCATTTGATTTTTGTCGCTGTTGAGTCATAAGTGCAGAGATATGTAAGATTTACCTTACTTTTTGTATTCAGTTGCTTCAGTGATTTGTGATGATTTAAGTGGGACAATCAAAGCTTGCTTTACTGTACATCGAATAACATAAATTGATATTAATCTTGATATTGTTTGAAGCACCTTGAAGTAGCATGACATTATATGTTTAGTTTAGTTTAGTGTAGGTTAGTTTAGGTGATATACTGAGTGGCAATACCATGTAAAGCTTTATAGACCAAAAGCAAAGTTTTAGAGAGCATCATCTTGATTTTGGCAATAGATCTTAGCTGAAAGAAACTACTTTTAATAATAGCACTAATCTGCTTATCGAAACTCAAATTCGAATCAAAAATGACACCAAGATTTTTGACACAATCATGAATATTTGAGGATAAAAAAAACAAACTGATTTACTATGTCTAAGGTCCTATCTGGGGAGGCAACAATTGCAATTTTGTCATTGTTTAACTGTAGGAAGTTCATGTCCATCCAACATTTTATTTCACATAGGCAGTCTAACAGGCCAGACAAAGAACCATTATTATTTATGATTGCAAAATAGAACTGAGTGTCATCGGCATAAAAGTGGTATGAAAAATTGTGTCTCTGTATAATATGACCAAGTGGAAGCATAAATAATGCAAACAAAAGAGGACTCAGGATGGAGCCCTGTGGTACACCCTGATGTATTGGGGCATGGGAAGAAAATAAATTCCCTACTTTGACAGAAAACTTTTTCCTTTTGAGATAAAAAGGCAAACCACTTCAACCTCAAAGCCCAGCTACATGTTCTAGTCTATATAAAAGAATATCATGATCTACAGTGTCAAATGCTGCACTTAAATCAAGGAAAACTAAAATACAACCAGAACTAAAGCTGAGATATTTTTTTCCTATTGAAAGAGCGATCTGACATCATAGCTCACTATCAGCAGTTATTTTATCTATGTTCGTAACATTTCTTACAGATTATTGCTCGGTGTAAGAGATAAATAAAGATCAGATAAAGAAATTAGCACAGTACCAGTACTAGTGATTGTGTGTGTGAATTAGTCATACCATCTCTATATTATTGTGAAGCTGTGGGTTGTAAATAGCCTAGTTCCTTCAAAAGTAGAAAAATATGCTTTAATAAGTTTTGAGATTCTAAGCTACTTTAGTGATTAATCACATTACAGCACTGACAACTACTTTCTGCGTTCCTCTGTGACCGCGATTTTCACAGCTACTGTTTATATGAGTGTTCTTGCCACAATGCAGCTGTGCGAACTAGGGCTGTCAAAATGGCTGAAAAACTAAATTCGAATTTGCAATTAAATATTATCCAAATTCAAACTATATTAGAATTTAAAATACATAATTTTAGTTAGGGTGAAGAAAAGCTTTTGGCTTCTCTTCTGAGGCCACAAGAGGGTGCATTGGAAAAAAAAGTGCATAATATTTAAAATAATGTGTATAATCAGTCACGCATCCGTCCACGGTCTCAAAAAGTGCCTGCACAAGGTGAATGATGACAGAAGTGGTACTGCTTGTCGAGCTTGTCCGCCTTCTGAAAGCTGTGTGAATGAAGCTGTGTGAGACAGAACAGAATGCTGAATGTGAAGTATACCCGGGGTGGGCCTTAAAGCTGCCTCCTTAATGGACACCTACAATTTGAATGCAACATTTTTGCATTCAAATGTGGATTTATTATTATTTATTTATGTATTTTTTGACAGGCCTAGCGCTATCATGGTAGCTCGATATAATAATACACATCCGATCATCTAATCGCTTGAATGTCCAAACCATACAGCAAATACAACTGACAAAGTTTAGTGAAGACGCAAGGCCATCACTATGTGTTGAACCGGCGTTCATCTCTGTGTTTAGCTTTTATGCCACTGACTGGACGAAGTCATGTGGCTACACACGCAGTAGTATGCTTTTAAGGGGGAAGTATTAACAGTATTAAAAAAAAACAGAATAACCGAAATGGGAAAATTACGTCGGTTAGAGGTTCTGAATTTCGGTATCGATTACTTTTTGATTAATCGTCCAGCCCTAATCCAGAGTGAGTAAAATGTAATTTAAAACCTTCAACAAAGCTGATTCAGTACTATGAAGATCCCTGAAAGCAGACTGAAATTTGTCAAAAATACTAAAAGCACTCAGGTATGAAGATATTTGATGGTAAACAACTTTTGCAAAAAACTTTGGAAATGAAAGACGTTTAAAGATGGGTCTATAGTTATTCAAGTCATGCTGATCAAAATGTTGGAATTTTTTTTTTTTTTTTTTAACAATGACTGTACTGTAGCATGTTGGAAATTATTTGGTACAACCCCACTGACAAATGATATATAGTGCTCATTCAGTGTCTTAAAGTACTACACTCTGATTCAGACTCTGTTTCACAGTACTGCCACAGTACGTTTTTATGAAGCTAGAGAAGAGTTAAATTATTGAATATGAGATGATTCAGGATAGCCCTTTCCCTATTAGTGAGGTGAAGTTTTTCTGTTTGTAGGAGGTGTTATTTCAGCATTTTAGCACTGGTGACACCCGCTCTGCACCAGCCTGTCTCTTTTTAAGCCTTTATGACTCTGACACTTCATTATCAGCCTCGCCTGACAACATGACATGACCAATCTGAGCCAATCAGTGCAACTCCTGATTTGTGACCAGTGGGCAGAAAACAGGAAGTCGATAGATGGATACGCTTTAATCGACTGTCCTTATACACACTGCTTAATTGTAATGTGAAGTTATTTTCCCCTAAGCTTATTATTAGCAAATACAATGTGCACCAAATACAAATGTCTCATAAAGCCTGTTTCATTAGCGTTGATGCCACAAGTTCGTAGAGTGAATAGTTTATTTGCTAATGAGCAAATGGTTTTGGCTGAATGAACAATTTGAGAAGTAAAGCAAAGTTTAATAATTAGCAGAAAATCAAATGGACTGGTAAGATGTTTTTAAAGAGTCTTGAACAAAGGTCATAGTCATTGCACATTGTGACATCAGGTAATGAAATCACAAGTGAAAATGCCAGCTTTGACATGAGCTAAATTTCTGAGTAAGCACAAAAACAAAGGCAAAAGGCTGCAGGAAATGCTCAATAGAAACTGCAAATGCAGCCCCCAGATAATATGAAGATAGATTTCTAGCAAATATCCACCAGTCAAGAGAAGTAAGAGTCTTTTGAGGATGTATAAGACTTATGCGTAAAAAAAAAAAAAAAAAAAGTATCTCCTTGGCTCACAGTTGCCCTTCATCTGAAGTACAGGCTGAGATATACAGTATGTCCAGAATGCCAATAAGCACAAACAGACCTATTGTACATTAACTATTTAACCTGAGAGAAATGTGGTGAATTCACCAAGCAGGTGTGTTGTGGTGCAGTTGGTAGATAAACTTGCCTCTGATTCATTAATCACTTGCATCCAGGTTAACCAGGCGCTAAATGGGCTAAAATAGCACTGCAAATTAAGTTGTCAGTCATTTCAGCACGAGCACACCTTCTTTCTATGCACATTTGGCTTATTATTAATAAGTGATTAACTCAACCCAATTATTGCAGCACTACAATATTTCATCAAAATGTTTTTGCTCTTTTAAACAGCTTAAAAATTCATGTTTGAGGTATGATTGTGGGTAATGTGTGTTGTAGAAGAAAACTTGATAGTCTCTTCAAGTGCTTTTAACCACAGACCTTATTTTACTCATGAATTGAAAACCGCTATTTTAAAAACACATTAAAAGGAAATCCCCATGGTTGACAATGTTAATTATTTTCAGGACTTAAGAATGGATTAGGTTCATTCATATTTTGTCATTTCACCCCAATAGTCTTCAACAAAGCAGGTTGCATTTATGAAGGTCTTCATGCCACTATTTTTTTATTTTTTATGTGGTTTTATTAACAAAGTTCGGGAGAAGCACGATCAGATAATCATCCAATTTGGCACAGGTGCATCTCGTTTAGCTAATCATCTTAAATAGCACGCAAGCGTATATATATCCAGTCTTCCTACCTCCTGTCCCACGACAGTTTTTCGGCATAGACTGTCCGCATTCGGTTCGCTCTGTCCGCATTCGGTTCGCTCTGTCCGCATTCAGTTCGCTCTGTCCGTCATCTTATCACAGGCCCAATCTTCCTTCCGACGAAGATATCTATCCGCCGAACACCAACAAGCGTCATCGCGTCAGCTGCTCTTCTCGCCAAGCCACACGTTGTGGCCAAAAGCTCGTGCAAATCCTTGAGCTCGCCTCACTCGACAACACGATTTTCTCGCCAGGACCGGGCTCTCTTACAATGCTGGATCACAGCCGTGCTCCAGTTCTCAGCGCAGTAAACCTCTCTCGCTTTTTCAGCCGTGGCGCAGTTCGATGCTGCCTCCACTAGCGGCGAAAACCGTGCGTTGTTGTAGTGGCATGTCGTTCGTGAAAGAATCGTTTTTTCGAATGAATCTTCTAGGCGAACGAATCGTTCTCAGTTTACACTAATTCATGAAGAATTTTTCAGAGTTGTCATCCACAATGAGCGAGTTTCATATGAGTCTCAGAGATCGAGAGCTCTCATTCGTGAACGAAGGACTAAACCGGTATACATGTCGAGTTGATTAAACGGATACATGTCGTTCGTAAACGCAATGAACTGGTACATATCTTCTCTTAACAAAATTGATGAGAGTAAACCGAGTCATTTAACATGTCAATCTTGCAAAATGTAAAGCGCAGTTATAGGTACTGTGCACATATTGTTTACATATTTAGCATACAAAAGATAAATTCCACGTTTAATCCCCGATTTATGAACGTGAATATATAGATCAATATATGAACCGTCTGACCAAACAATTAAAATGCTAATCATGCAAGAAAACCTCGTGATTTGCTCATCTGAACAATTTAAATAGACGTTATATATAGAATGCGCTTATGAAGACGCAAAAATTTGTTAAACGGCGTTATGACTTAACTCTGTCCGATGACGATGCCACTTTTTAACCACGAAGCAAAGGCTTTTTGCAGAGTTGTCATCCACACCGAAATGTCTAAAGACATTACATTTGCTTTACTGTGCATGTTTAAACCTCACTGAGAAGATACAGACATAAGTTTCATGCAATTATTCCGGCAGGATCGATTATTTAGGGACATATTTCACCATTTACTGGCATGATTATTCAGAATTTTTCAAAAAACGCTACTGCCTCGTGTTTGGCTGCAGAACAACAAGTGTGAGTAAATTTTCTATCGTCTTTTTAGGACTGTTATATGAAAAGCATGCAAAGTAAATGTCTTTAGAAACGGCTTGAATTTGAATATCACATTACTGCAATTAACGTTACTGCTATAGACATGTCTATTGGTACAATGGTTTATAAAACTAAACATGCTACATCGTTTCAAAGCCTCTATTTTCACAGTCCATACTACAACAGGAAAACGGCATCCCAAAATTGATCTGCTCTGGAGGCTGTTTAAAAGGGCCCGAAGGCCAAAATAAGAGGAAAAGATGCTTTTCCAACAGGACTGTATTAATTCAGACAAGGTTTGACCAATTGTCAGATCAGCCAACAACTACAGCAGCCAAAGCAAGCATGAAGCTACTTTTACTTGCAACACGGACCTGCACATCTCAGTATTTCCATCCTGTTACTTCTGCTAGCAGTGCAGGCTACACAGGTTCTTCAAGACATCACACACCCCAGCCCCTTCCCACGACCCACAGCTACAGCAGCTGAAGCAAACGTGAGGCCGCCTCCATTCGTAAACGCGCCCTCAACTCTTCCGCTCCCTCATGCTACTAACCATTTTTCTGTTCAGTGGCCTCCAGCTCCAGATTTGCCAGAAGGCAGAGGGTACCAAGACCTATTAGTGGTCAGGCCGATTATTTTATTTATTTATATATCTATCTTGAACCCTCTTCAGCCAACCCCTCTAACGCCAGCTCATCCCCTTTCACTAAAACTCCTAATCTACCATAGCTAACTCTCCTAACATGCCCTATCTATCTGTAACGGTCAATCCTCACTTCAGCCATCCTTCCGCAGGAGCTTTCTCTGTATCTCCCCACCGCTGCAGCATTGTCCGCTCCCGCAGGAGCCTTCTCTATATCTCCCCACCGCCGCAGTATTGTCCGCTCCTGCAGGAGCCTTTTCTGTTTTTTCCTCACTGCCGCAGCAGTGTATGCTCCCGCAGGAGCCTCTACCTATATTTCACCACTGCCGCAGCAGTGTCTGCTCCCGCAGGAGCCTCTACCTATATTTCATCACTGCCGCAGCAGTGTCTGCTCCCGCAGGAGCCCTTTCCATCCTTCCCTACTGCCGCAATTCTCGCTGCCGCAAGAGCCTCAAAAAAAATAAATAAAAAATAAATAAATAATATATATTTTATGTCCATTCTCCAATTCAACCTCATCAGGCTCGCTTTTGTCTAACTCCGGAACGCCCAATCTAAATTCACGATGGACCCTCCTTTCATCAACGACAAAAAAAAAAAAAAAAAAAAAAAAAAAAAAAATCCATCGATTAATCGAGTAATAAAATGCGTTTTTGCTTAATTATACTGATGTGCGCATGCACAGTAAATCTGATGGGTAGGATAAAATGTCAGGACCCCGGACTTTTATTTAGTCGGGTTGACGTACCTTTTCAGTTCTGTGTATGTGATGTGACGCTAGTTTTACTTAAATCAAATGGTCAAATGCTCATGAACTGACTGTCAGAGCAGTTCTGGAGATGTTGTTCAAGTCCTTATTTAGTGAGACCGCAGACGCAGAAATTACCGTGAGCGTAATGCGCGCTTCAGTGTGTGTGTGATAAAGGAAGTCGCGCTCCTGCTCCATTCATTAACAGAGACACACAGAACATGCAGGATTTACATTTAAATACTGTTCCGGCTTAATATTTAGAGATATTAATTCGTGAATTGGATGTAAGTGCAATTACCTATTTTGATTAATTCATTCATTCAAAAAAAAAAAAAAAAAAAAAAAATTATTAATAAAATAAATAATATTAATAATAATTGGCAAGTTCTTTGCCATTCCGCGTTCAACTGTAAATTCCGTTTTTGTGACTGGATTCCGCAATCCCCTCCACGTTTTCTGCATCGCGGAAATTGTAGGGCCCTAGTTGTGGTATGCCAGCTCTATCTTGCAATGGACACATGCCACAACGTTCTCTTTACGTCCTCAAATCAAAACACTGCTGACTCCTTGCAGTACGTGATTTTCGGACGCAGCGCTTGTCTCCTTCCGCCAACAACAACCCAAAAAAAAAAATGCGTTGTCACATTTTTCACAGAACCTGACGTGAGATTTAGAATAAATTAAAAGAGGCTTCGAAGCAGAGGAATTTGCCTACATCATTTTTTGTAATCGCGTTACTCGAGGAATCGTTTCAGCCCTAAACTTAAGCAGCTCAAAAGGGGCCTCTCACATAATCCGATAGATGCCCTCGGTTGTTGTTCATCAGACATTTAAAAAAAAAAAAAAAAAAAAAAAAAAAAATATTCCTCCTTAAATCATGTTGTGTACTTGAATAATAGAAGCCTCTCAGTTATCGTTTCTTCGGCCAAAGTAAGGGCCCTCCAGCCATCGTTACAATCTCCTTGCCTATTTCAGCATCGGACAGGGCTCTCCCTTCCGGTGCAGCTGGGCAGTGGCTCCCTTCGGTCGCAGTGTGAGCCTTTCATCTGTCATTGAGTTGCGCTGCGCGCTCAGCGGCAGACGGGGTTATCCCTCCCGGTGCAGCAGAGCCACAGGCCCCCTTCGGTCGTTGTGACAGCCCTCCATCCGATGCATCAAATTAAGCCTCGTATACAGTCGCAAGGGGGACTCTCCCTTCCGGTGCAGCAGAGCCGCAGCTCCCTTCGGACGCAGCGAGAGTCCCTCCATCAGTCGCGTTTTCTTGCCTACTCCGTATCGGACGGGGCTCCCCTACCGGTGCAGCAGACCCACGGCTCCCTTCGGTCGCAGGGTGAACCCCCCCGTCTGAGTTATGTTGCATGCTCAATGGCGGACCGGGATCTCCCTCCCGGGGGAACACAGCCGCTGGCTCCCTTCGGTCGCAGCAGGAGCCCTCCATCCGATGCATCAAACCGTGCCTCGAATCTTCTTGCCTATTCTGCATCTGATGGGGCTCTCCCTTCCGGTGCAGCAGACCCACGGCTCCCTTCGGTCGCAGGGTGAACCCCCCATCTGAGTTATGTTGCATGCTCAAGGGCGGACAGCGTTCTCCCTCCCGGGGGAATAGAGCTGCTGGCTCCCTTCGGTCGCAGTGAGAGCCCTCCATCAGACGCATCAAGCCATGCCTCGCATCGCAAGGGGGACTCGCCTTTCCGGTGCAGCAGAGCAGCAGCTCCCTTCGGACGCAGCAAAAGTCCCTCCAACAGTCGTATTCCAGTTAGCGTCAATCAGGGCTCTCCCCTCCGGGGCAGCACTCCTGCTGCAGAGTTGCGAACCCCCTACGGAGGCTGGGAGAACCCTCAGAGGCAAAAAAAAAAAAAAAAAAAAAAAAACGTGCCTCCATAAACCCGCAATGGGGGACTCCCCCTTCCGGTGCAGCAGAGCCGCAGCTCCCTTCGGATGCAGCGGGAGTCCCTCCAACAGTCGCGTCTCTTTGCCTTCTCAGCATCGGACTAGGGCTTCTCTTCCGGTGCAGCAGACCCACAGCTCCCTTCGGTCGCAGTGTGAACCCCCCATCTGAGTTATGTTGCATGCTCAACGATGGCTAGGGATCTCCCTCCCGATGGGGTACAGCCGCTGGCTCCCTTCGGTTGCATTAGGAGCCCTTCATCCGACGCGCCAAACCGCGGCTCGAATCTCATTGCCTATTCAGCATCTGACGGGGCTCTCCCTTCTGGTGCAGCAGACCCACGGCTCCCTTCGGTCGCAGTGTGAACCCACCGTCCGAGTTATGTTGCATACTCTATGGCGGCCAGGGATCTCCCTCCCGATGGGATACAGTCGCTGGCTCCCTTCAGTCGCAGTGAGAGCCCTCCATCAGATGCAACAAACCGCGCCTCGTACTCCGCCGCAAGAGGGACTCTCCCTTCCGGTGCAGCAGAGCCGCAGCTCCCTTCGGAGGCAGCAAGAGTCCCTCATTTCTTGATATCCGGCATCGTGGTCCTCCCATAAGTGGCACGGAGGGCTCGCTGGTAAGACGTTGCGAGCCGCAGCTCTCGTCGAACACTGCACGGCTCTCCCGGTCGCTCTGCATTTTCTTCCCAACACGCATATTTTGGGGGGCAACTAAATTTTAGCTCTCTGGCTGCTGTCCTATGGCTTTAAGCTTCTTTTGGGGAGTTATTTGGGTTCGGGCTATGCTCCGGGCCCGGACCCCTCCCCCAGGACAGCACGCCAAAATATGCCTACTATTTGCCTTCAGATTAGATGTAAGGGCGAACTCGTGAAATTTGCAATAGATTTTAAATGGACCTCCAAACAGACATGCGATGATATATACTAGAAAGAAATATATACATATATATATCTCAATTGAGCATTGAGCTGTGTGAGGATGTTGCTTACATGCCCTGAGCTTGAAACAAGTGGTGATCGCTATTGAGAAAGTGTTGACTTATCATCCACAGCTCTCAGGCCAGAGGCTGTTGATTTGAAATGCAGTGTGAGGATCATGATATGCTTTTAAAGTTATGCACTTATACAATACTGTAATTGTGGTGCCATTTGAAAACAAAGCACATATTTTGACTTTTTAGGTTTCAAAGATTAATGTACGCTGACTTTCAAATTTGCTCAAGGTAAAATATGCTAATGTGTTTAGCCGAAATGCCATCAGAGAAAGTATTGCAATACTGCATCAATTAATGACGAGAATCTTTCAGCTCGCAGGGAAGATGAGCTCCAGCTATTCCCTGTGGATAGAGTCAGCACATTTAGAATGCATGGAGAGCTGATTTATCACAAATAAAATAATTGTGCATTTTGGCTGCAAGCACGAAGAGCTTGGAAATATGTATGTGGATTTCTACTGCCTTCTACTGATGCAGTGTCAGTGCAAGTTTGTTTTTAATTCAGAACTGTGCAATTGCATCAGAAGTGCAAAAGAGATTTGATTTGATTTGATTTGATATAAATGCTTGTCCACATCATAATTACATCTATCATTTTCTAATGTGGCAATAAAAGTGATGGTTTGATGCATTATTTATTTAATTTTATTATTATTATTATTTTCCTTCAGACCACAGATTGTAACACCAGTTAACACCATTACTTAAATCTGTAGTCTTAAGTCATTTTAGTATTTTATTTTTCTTGCATTTTCATTTTGCAGAGTGTAAAAAGCATGAGAAGTTCTAAAATATAATTTATGCATTTAAAAAAGTAATTTATATAATATGGAAAGGTTTTAAATTTGGGTACGGATTAATAAAATTTGCTAATTGGAGGTCATGGCAACTAAAAAGTTGGAAATCTTAATATTTAATTCTATCAATCCTACAGAAAATCAATGCTAGTCCAAATGTCCCAGGAAATCAAACATGCTACTGTCTGTTAAAATAGCAGTTTAGATTGCATTAGAGTCAGTCTGAATCACTTGACAAAGATACTGTTACTTTATCTGACTAATAATAACTATAATCATAACAGCTGCTTTCAAACATTTTATGGGATGTTTATGGAGCAACAGCTGCCCGCTGATCTGAACAAGAGTGGGAGGAATACTATTAAATCAGAAATATTGATGAATTAAACATTAACTCAAGGAGGTGCATACTCTATTATTATGTAAGAAGACTTACATAATTCTATCACTGATCTGCATGGATCATACTGTAACGCTGAATAACACCAGAATGAATGAGCTGAAAGGCACAACGCTCAGCACGGATGAATCACCTCCTGAACCACCTCATTAACCTCGTCTATTGATGATAGTTCTGCTCTTCAGATCACAAAAGAGCCCACACACAAATGCAATTTGTGTTTGACAGTTTATAAAGGAGTGCCTGTACCACCAATTCAAAAAGCTAAACCTGTTTAGATGAACACACTTGGGTCTCCAGCAATGGCGTTTGCGGTCAATAAATGATTTGTGCTAAATCGACATGTTTCACTGAGTTTAGTCACGAAGACAGAATTATTATCACCTACTCCTTTCACACTCTTCCTTTTCATTTCCTCCCACAGCTGCCTGCCTTCACAAGTTATTAATTTGAGAAAGTAGCTCTCTGTTCACTCAGGCATATTATAACCATGTAGTGAATGAACCAGTGACCCTACAGCATAGACACTGACTGTTTCCTCCCATTTCTGACTTGCTGAAGAATACTTTCCTGTAGAAAAAGTTCTCAATGTTCAAGTAAATTTTGCCTTTGTAGAGTTACATTGTGTAAGTTCACCCAAGTAACTTGTAAAGCTGGTAAACTGAAAGGTCAACAATTATTTTAATTGTACAGAGAGATATCTGTCATCTACACCATATGTTCTTGTTGTTCGCTGCATGACAGTTTAACAAGGCTGCTCTTTAAAGTGTGACATCTCCATTGCTGAAAAGGCCACCTTAGAGAGGTGGATGAGTGTTTTTGTGCTGGTCTAGCTGGTTGATCAGCATCCAAAATACAATCTATGCTGGTGAACAGAAATGTTGGTCTATGCAACAAGGTGGTTTGCTGTATTATTGTTAGTTCTGTAAAATAATGAGGTGTAAAATAGATGTGTGTACCTCCATCAAGAATTTCTTTTTTCATTTGTCATCCTGAATTCAGTCTGTTGTGCCAAATAAATGTGTGATAACTTAATGGAGTCATCACACCTTTGATGTGCAGCACTGCAGAGACATTAAGTCATTGTTGAGTTGCCAAAATCATGACCAGCGCAAAGGGAGGAGGCACAGGGACAGGTGAACCTGAACCTGTCATGTAACTGCCAATCAATAACCAGCACTGTGTTCGAGAAATAAAAAGAGGACACGACTGTTGTGAGATGCACAAAGGCCAGATAAATATTGATTTCTTTTAAAAAGCACTTTTCTTTAAAGCTATAGTCTTTAAAGCCAGTATGTGTCCTTAAATCTTAAACAAAGAAAACCATCTTGTATTTGAAATCCTTTGTCAGGTTCAATCAGTGTTTACTTGTATTCATTTTTGCAGTGGCTTTGTTAAAGCAGATGTGAGAAAGCATCTGTTAGCCCCAAGTCCATCTTCATGAACCTATATTTTACATCCAATATGTCTTGATGGGCTGTTATTTTGTCACATCACACAGCATTTTCAGTTTTGGTGTGGTTAGACAAATCGCTTGTTGTTGGACACTGCATCACAGCAACATGTGACGCAGGGCTAGAATTGTCATATTGTTTAGCTCACAGAATAAAATATCAGTAAGAAGCAGAGCAATTTTTCTTGGGAATGGCTTTCTGGAATTTCCAGGCTCAGGTGGATAGGAGTACAGTTGTAATGAGGTGCCAGAAATTGCATAAAAACGTAGTGTGCCGTTTCTTTCCAAGAGAATTATTTGTTTGGTTTTAACAGGATTTTTAAATGTATTTATTTCAGTTTTGTTGATTATTCAGTTAATTGATTAGGATTGTCAAAGCCAATTAAAAATCCATTATTGTGTGCTTCATATCAAATCAAGTAAAGAGTTTAGAAACCCTTAGCAACTCCAAATGTCACTGAATGAAGATTTGGTGAGCCCCTAATGGTTTGCGGTGGAACAGCTGGGGGATCATATATATAAAAATGTTAAAATGTAGTGGATTAACTTTTAGAAAGTCATAAAAATGTGCCTCAATTCACCATTTGTATGTATGTATGTATGTATGTAATATTTTGTATGTAAAATATTTACATATAAAAAGGTTAACATTAAAATATCAAAATATAACTTTTCCCTCAACATAACATCTTGAATAAATTGAAGCATTGTTTATGTGACCAACACACCGTTTATTGCTGCTTAGACAAACCTCATTTGTCACAAAAACTCTTTGTAAGTCCTCAAGCATTATTATCTCCAGTAGGCATAACATTTCATGAGTGATTGATGAACATTTTGTTAAAATTTTTTGATATCCTACACCTTTTTTGCAAGCAGAAATTTATGTTTTAGCTTGTAAAAATCTGTGCATTGGGAATTGAATATGAATTTGTTACTTTGTTTATAGGGACATAGTTTTTAATATATTAATATTTATAATATAAATATTTATGAGTGATAAACTTACATATTTTTGCAGTTTATTATAACTTTATTTTAACTGAATTAATTTTGAGGTTGTTTATGCTATGAATGGTAAGAGATACCTTACTTTACCTTCACAAGACGGAGAGTCTTTAAACTGATAGGATTTTAAGGTTGATCTACTGTAGGTCAGCAGTTCCCAAGCATTTGATGATCTGTGTACCAACATGCAGGCCCGTCTATTTCATTAAAAAAGGGTAGAAAGAAATATTAAAACCTGCCAAATGCGGGTGGATTTCAGAAGTGGCGGGTGTCAGAGCTATGGACTTGTCTGTATGTGCTTTTTTCCCCTGTAACCCAGTTTCTGTCTCTCCTTGATTGTTGATTAGTTCCCAGGTGTGTCTCCTTAGCTCCCTCGTTAGCCTGTCTTTATATGCAATGTCATTAATCTCATAAAACAATTTTTTTTTTGTTTAGTTTGTTGAGGTTTTTACAGACTCAAACATATGATCTCCTGGGCCACTGCACAGAGGAACAAAATGTAACAGACACAATAAATCAGTGTATAGTTGATTTATATAGTCTGAATAGTTGAATAAAGTTAAAAAATAAACTGTTTTAAGTGAGTATGTGAGGATCACTGCTGCATGCTTCAAGGTATCATAGAATGCCTTGATACCAAGCCCTAGTGCACACTGCAACAATTTTGGGAACCACTGATCTAGAGTCCTCAGATAATTATACTCTGTCTTTCTGATGTGAAGCAGGAGACATTTTTTGATGAAACTAGACAGATAAGGTTGTTGAAGAAAGTGAGTGAAAAGACATGGTTTCACAGGGTTGATTTCCAGAGAAGTGACGTAACGAAGTGTTTCAGAGAGTGACACTTCTGTTAGATATGTGACAGAACGATTGACAAGTGCCTCTATACCAGTGATCCTCAAATCTGGCTCGCGAGATCCACTTTCCTACGAAGTTTAGCTCTAACCCTAATCAAACACGCATGAGTTTGCTAATCAGTGTCTTCACGATCATTAGAAAATCACAGGCAGGTGTGTTTAATTAGAGTCGGAGCTAAACTCTCTCCCGAGCCAGATTTGAGGATCACTGCTCTATACCATCACTTATACAAAATGTCATGTGACGCCGATGAACAGAGGAAATCTGAGTTTGCTGCTGATATTATGGTTATCCCCATATAAACAGCAAATAACTTGAATGTTTGTGAAACTCAGCCTGACTGGTTATGAGAGCAAAATGGGTTTGTTACATTTGGGTGGGTGTGTGTGTTTTAATATATTGGTATTTCTTTAACCTCAGGCATTTTTAAGTCCCAGTGTGTTGTTTTCTTTAAAAGCTTACAACTTTTTTCATTTTGTTATATAAAGAATACATTACAAGTGTCTTGGAAACTTTTTACCCCTCATGCCTTCTTTTGTTTTCAACTTATTCTGTAATATCTTCTGTAATATGGTTTTCTATTTAAATAGCACGTAAAACAAACAGGGTTCAACTAATATATGTTTCTGTTGATGCATGTGCATTCTGGATTCCAGGACATTACAACAACAGTGATGAGAAGAAAAAAAAAACCCTGGACAAATCATTCACTCTTGTTCAGTGCGAATGCTGTATATGAGCAGTCATTTATTTTTGATAATAATTTTTATTCCATAAACATAGCACATACCGAACTGTACCGAAACTGCAACTCTAAAACCGTGAAACAAACCAAACCGTGAAAAGTTCGGTTTGTTTCACGGTTTGTGCCACCCCTAGTATATATATATATATATATATATATATATATATATATATATATATATCGGCATTAAAGTGCTGCATTAAAAAAAATAACGGGCGATAAAAAAAATAATGCCTTTAATCTATTCTCAGTTGAGTTGAGAGGTGGGTCTATACTACGCGAGCTATGACTTTCACCTTGATATTTTATCTGTAGGGGGTGAGAACGAGTCTCTAAACCTGTGCGTAAAAAAATATGAAAAGCATATGCACTGCAGAAGGATTATGTGTGAAACAGGCGTAAGGTTGTTTGCATCTTGTGCAATGTGGAATTAGTTTACAGCTTTTTCAAGCACTTTGTGATGCATTTTGGAAACAGGAAATGAGCCCCTGGTCTAATGCACCACTTGTCTTGAGAAAGACTTATCGTTACTTTTAGTCAATATTTTATTTGGGTAGCAAACATATTCTGAATGCCTTTGGCAGAATTCAAATAAACCATTTTAATCTAGATTAATTGAAAGATTACAGTGATATTAATCTAGATAAAAAAAAAATCCATGCCCACTACTAATATATATATATATATATGATATTTATGAAGAGTTCAGATGCAAAAGCCTCAAAATGACTCAACCTATGCATTAGGAGATTTTAGATGGCATTTAGAGGCTTTTGCATCTGAACTCTTCATATATATATATATATATATATATATATATATATATATATATATATATATATATATGTATATATATATATATATATGTATATATACATAAAATTAACCCCCCCCCACACACAAAAAAAATAGTAATTGTCATCACAGAAATTACTATTTAAAATATACTAGAATAGAACAATTTATTTTAAATTATTATAGTAATTAACAATATTTTACAACCTAAAACTTTTGATCAGTAACTGTTAAATATTGTTAGTGGACAAATTAAATGAACAAGTGAGGGTGATAAAATTCCTTTAAGAGTTAATTTTCTGAAATTCAACAGGGTCAAAGTGGTTATACTGTTGTTTAAGAAAAACCCTTATGTTTGTGTGTGAGTGTGGATATTAATTGGAGAAGAACTTTAGAAGATCATTATAATGAGGCGTACTGACAGAACTTTCAGTTTCCATAGCAATTTAAGATTTTCTTTACACAAAAATTGCAGGCCTGTCTCTTCATCTCCCATTTGGTTAAAAATAATGCAATGTATCGGTATCAGTAGTAATACTTGCACTCAAAAATGTGTGAGTTTCATTGCATTGAAAACAAATATCAATCCAATTGGTATTTGCACGAAGACTAGATGTTTTCTCAAAACTTTTTTTTTTTTTTTTTTTTTTTTTTTTTTTTTTTTTTTTTTGCATTTACTTTCAACCTAATTCAATTTCTAAGTGACTTTTATCCTATTTTGTTCAAAAAGTGTCAGTTCCACTTTTTAATAATCTAAGCGATTTATATATTTTAAGTGTGACATAAGAATCCAGTTTTTGTGGCCACTATACAGTATATAAGCTGATCTGATCTATTCATTTGTACCAGTCAGCTTGGTTATCCTGCCTGTCATGTTCTCTGCACTGTCAAGTCTTTCCAGGTCAATGTGTGGAGATATTTAGGAGAGGACAGCAGCCCTAGAGCTTCTCTGACAGTGTGATCAGTTCAGCAAAGAGCGTGTGACCGAAGCCAGTCTGAGCTGTGTTCATCCAGACCCCTGTCCAACTGCATTTCAGTCATTACATACATCATCATGAAGAGGCTCTCAGCTGGAAGCGTAGGTCTCTCCCAAAGTCTCCTGTCTCTATTCTTTCTTTCCCTTGGCAGATGACAGAAGCTGGGTTCAAAGGAAACAGACTGAGCACAGTGGAGAGCTAGGGTGGCTGGCACAAGTATAGTGGGTAGAGAGAAGGTTATGTAACACAATCCTCTCTCTCTCTCTTCCTGTGCCCAGAGGATGTGTACTTTGCCAACCTTACCAACAGTTTCCCTCCTAAAACCCTTGTGATTGTGCTGGTCCGTGTTCCACTGCATTATCACAGCAGTGACACGTGGTACAGTGCTTGAAATACGCTTGAATGATAAAGCTGGGAAATAGGTTTGGCAACGGTGCTGTGACGTCTTTGTGAGGGCAGAACAGGAAGCCGGGTGATTTTTAGCTCTCTCTGAATTTGCATTTTCTTGTGTCTGTGATGCCTTCAAAATGGGATGTCCCAGTTTTAACTAGTAATATATGTTTTCAGGCAGACTTTTGTATTACATACATCAAGTGAAGTCAGTTTTATTTGTACAGTTTTACAGTTGAAATGATGTAATCATTTACTCACCCTAATGTTGTTCTAGACCTCCAGTGGAACCCAAAGAAGATATTTAGAAAAAATGCACAATAAAAGTCAATGGGGAAAATTTTTTCTCCATTGACTAAAATATCTGTTGTGTTCCAGAGAATAAAGAAAGTCATACAGCTTTGTTTTGGGAAATACTGTAATCTTAAAAATCGCTTATCAAACTCACTTGAAAACTAAACATGAACTGTCCTATAAATGTTATTTCTTGTGCTGAAATAGCATAAAAAAACATTTATGTTTGGTTCAGCCAATGCACATGTGCACATGTCTCTGGAAACTGATGAGCTGCAGTGTCATCTAGTAACTCGCTCTTTTATTTAGAAGGATGGACTTATTCCACTGTATTGCATGTAGTATTAGGAGTGCACTGTCTTAATATACAGTCTTTCATACTAGTCCCATGTTTTTTATTTTTAATTTTTTTTATAAAACATTTTTGTGAACACCCCATTATATTATTACATTATATATACCCCATTATACAACAGCATTCTAAGCTTGAGGAAAATTGCAGTCCTGATATATTGGTACATTTTGGTGTTGCTAATGTGCCTAACAGTACTTGATTATTATTTGACTTTAGGTTGAATCCTTGGTGTTGTAACAATGCCCTGTGCAGCAGAAGCTCTGCGGATTAGATTAAATTACAGGGTTGAAATGCAAATCAAAGCACACTGGTAGTTAGGCTGATTAATGAGAGGAATAAAAATAAAAATGACTATAATTTGAATCCCATATGTCATGTCATTACCAAAGTCCTCTTATTATGAATATTACATAGCCAAATACTATTGTGCTGATGTCTCATATTGCTATAAAACTTTGGATGTAACAATGTAATGGCAGCTTTTATAGGATCGCTGTCTTGAGTGGGCTGTATTGTTCTGCTGCACTATTTAGCATTTCCAAATTCTGTACTGTAGATTCAGACCCTGAGGGCTCTTTTAAATGATGTTAAATCTGCAGCATGAATACATAATTCTGAAAGTAAAAACATGCAGCCTTTTGTCTGAGTGTGTGCTTGTCAGTGCAGTGATGGGGGAGGAATGGGTTTTTCTCTGCACTAGCAGTTTTGCTCACCCTTTATTACAGACCCCAAATTGAAACTGCATTCTCACTTTATCCTCCAAATGCGGTCAGATGAAAAACCGCGATGCTGCGAATTGAGGGAAACATTTCTGTTGTGTGTTGGTATTGGGGGTTTTCTGCTTCCTTGCTTCTGTTTTCCTTCGTTCTTGACAGAACAGCTGCATCTCGTACGACCCACTGCAATGTGATAACCTCTAAAAGCATCTCTGCTGACTCTGAAAGTGTTTCAGGTCGAAGCAAGAAACCCCAAAATCCTGGCTAATGATATACTGCAGAAGAACAGTGGTTCGTTACGTTTGAAAGCATGAAACTGGAGTATGTAAGCTGTTTTCGCACTGTCCCTCATATTACAGCTGCAACACTTTTAATGCAGTATATTTAATCTCCTTTAACATTGGATTAGTGTTCTCAGGAAACAGCAATGGTAATGAGATTAAGGTTGAAGGAATGAAAGTCAATTATACCAGGGTGATTGCAAAGTGAGACCTTCTCCTTTGCCTGAAATCAGTTAAATCAAGGCTTCCATTTGGGGTGATATAATTGATGAAAGGATAATAATTTTGCCTTTGACTTCAAGACAAACGGTTGGTGAAAAAGAGAAAGAGGCACCACAAGATACTGAATGTAATTTCATACCCGATGCTGTTTAATTGAATGTTTCTCATTAGTTTATAACAACAGACCATTAGTCGGTTGTCGTGGAAGAGTGCCTCCTTGATTAATGCTGTTTTCAGAGATTATTCTGCCTTGACCTCCATTCAAGGTTACAAAGGACAGAGACGGATCCACTCTATGACAGACAGATAAGGCAATGCCAGTCACCATTCATTAAATTTGGTGATATATAATGTACAGTAAATCAGTGAGAAAATTACTCCTTAAAGGGATCGTTCACCCAAAAATGAAAATTGTGCAATTATTCATTCACCGTAATGTTGTTCCAGACCTGTATGACGTGAAGTTAGGAATGTCTTGATCAAGGTTTTTGTGCCCCCGATCCAATCTGAGATATTGAATATAAAAAAAAAAACACATAATAAATTTTGGAAAAAGCACTAATATTACTCCAGACTGAGGAAAATCCCAAAACAAATGACTAGTTTCAAATAAAAAAAGCAATGTCAATGTTATTTTTTTATCTTGTTTCACGGTTTGTGCCACCCCTAGTATATATATATATATATATATATATAATCTTTACAGTATAAAATATCTTAATATTTGTAATGAAATATTTCTTTAACTTAGTTTGATATATTTAGTCACCGAGGGAGTGACCATGCTGTACATGCAGCTAAAAAACTGTAAATATGACGTCTTATTTTGATGTGTTGTGACAAGCGTTTGGTGGTCAATACGACCTCACACTTCGCTAAGTGTCTGTCTTCTGTAAACCTCCCGCATTTCATATTTAATAATCGCTGCCGAGTGAGAACACTTCCATTCATGGAACAGAGGGTGAGAAGAAGGGAGAGGAGAGGAGTGGCTCATTATTACCAAGGAAATTGAGGGTGACTTTGGCAGGGAGAAAGGTAATTTCACACCTTTCACTTCCTGACATGAAAATAAAGTCCAATACTCACTCGATTAAAAGAAGTGGGAGTGGGCAGAATGGAAACAACCTCCAAAAATGTCTGTTGCATTTCTGTTCTTCTGTTGCATCCATCCATTAAAGTTAAAGCTGTTTGAGTTTTTTCTGCATATGTAGGAGAATATCAACATCATAAGGGTTACATCCAGTGGTATATGTTAAGCTATTTTTACACATGTATGTGTCTGTACAGGTGTGTGGGTGTTTGGTAGAATGTCACAATTTGTGTGTATGTTGTATTTGAAGCTTTCTGAACAAAACATAACCCTACACACACAGTACATGCAAATACTGTAATGCACAATCCTGCAGGTGAAAATTTATTGTGAATGGATGTTGGATGTTTTTACAGGAACATTAAATTAAGTGATATACCTGGCAAAAGAAAAAAATGCAGATACAATGTGCAGTACCGATCACTCCGTGCACCGCAGTGCTTGTAAATGGCATGGCCTGTCAGTCATGTACAGTATGTCACTTTTTCAATAATTGGCTGTCCCATTTTAGAGCTTGTCCAGTCGTCATATTGAGACGCTGAGCTTCCAAGCAGAATGAGAATTTAATTGGCTCCCTTTCAGTTCATGTGTGTGAATTTGAATTATCTATCTATCTTTCTGTCTATCTATAGATCTATCTGTCATTCTAAAAGTCCCTCCATTTCTGTTTACATATATAGTTCTATCTATCAAATGTTGTTTATCAAATATTGTTTAATCTATTGATAATTCTGTCTGTCGTTCTGTAGATCTATCAATCCATCATTTTGTTTATCGTTGTATAGTTCAGTAGTTTGAGCATCTTTTACACTGACCCCTGGCCATTGGGCATACATTACCTTATTGCGAGCCCTGATCCATCTATCCATCCATATAATTTCTTTCTGTCATTCGTTCGGTAGTTCTATTGAGCGATTGTTCATTCTGTCATTCTGTAGTTCTATCCATTGTTCTGTCTGTCGTTTTGTTGTTTTATTGATCATTCTATCTGACAGTAAGGCCTACCATTCTCTCCAAAACTCTCAAATAAAGTGATATCAAGGCAACATTCAAATTTTGTCATACAAATCTTTCATACAAATGAATTCTAATTCATTACATTTAAATGTTATTTGGACTTGCACAAAGAATCCTAATCATATTCATGTAGATTAAAGTGAATCACAAACAACATGTATGTACTTCTTTTTCCAGTTCCCTGTAATTTTTTTATGAAATTATATGGGGAGTCTGGCTTCTCATGCAGTCATAAAGCAATTGTAACTGCTGTGATATTTGGAGCACCATCCATTATAACCATTAACAGCTTGGTCCATGAAAATGTGATATAATATTGCAAGAATTCAGTATGTGTGTTTTATAAATATAGGTCTGCTTCACTCAAGGCACCAATAAGCAGGTACCAAATAACACCATATGCTGTAATCATCAATCATCTTTTCCTGCCAGGCTAAACAATGTTCTACATTTTGGTCGACTTAGATCTTGTCATAAGGCTTTGCCAATCTGTCCGCTGCTGAAAGATGAATTTTTCATCTTTCTGCCAAGAAGAGAGAGCGTTTCTGACAACTTTCATCTACTGTAACACTTATCATTTTGTAGTAATGCTGTGATAATGACAGCATAGAAGTGTAGCTGTTCTCTGTCTCTGTCTCTATCTCAGATAGGCAGGGAGAATTAGGTCCTCATGGAGTCATTGCACAGAGGCAGAATGGTCATGCCACAAGTGATTATGAGCTGGTTGAGGTGGCACATTCTGGGACTGGGGAGGCCTATGGGAAAGGGAGCCCATGCTTATTCTGCAGGTCTACAGATGGATTGTCCTCGACGTGGTTAAACAAGCTCTGTCTCCCTGCTTTAGTCGCTCAATTACTGCTTATGTGTGCCTATCGCTTTCCCTACACACTGCACACACACTTAGTAGCTTATTTGTAGTCACACACACTTGCTCATGGTCTGTAACTTATTTTTCTTTATCTACCTTTCCTTCCGTAACGTGTGACATTCTTTCTATTATTGCATGAAGAGACTCTGCCAAGTTATGGTCATTATTTTATGCAGACTAATCCTATTCTGCCTACAGGGATTTGCATTTCTCAGGAACTGGCAGGATTTTATACCAGCTTATGTTAGTTAGCCTTTGTTTGATAGAGGCTTCTCAAGTAATACAGCACTACTTTGTGAGCCAGGAGAGCCTGTACATATGAAATCAAATGCTGATTGAATTGGCTTCAGAACATTGCTGTGGTTGTGGAACGTGAGTGCATCCATAAATACATTTGTAGAGCGCCTTAATGCTTTGAAAGGAAACACACTTGGGTGTTTTGGCAAGGCATAAAAAATAAGAACAGATTTACTTTTTTAAAGGCCTCTGTGATGTGAAATATCTGCACTGGAATTGGTCTTTGAACAGCTACATCTAAGACCTGGCATTAACATGCATTTTCAATGATCGTAATTAATGGAACCACTTTTGGAGATGGTCTGGGATGGATTTTGAACACATTTAATGTAGGTTCTGATTTTCCCACACAATTTAATCAATAATATTTGATTATTTAGCTAGATTGGAATCTCATTTCTATCTGCAAAGAGAGTGCTTTAATACTTTTTCTTGTGTTTGCTTCCTTCACTTCTAATTGCTATTAACATCTTGTATTTCATGGATTCATAAAGATGGGAAGCATTTGCTTTGTGTGTAGAAGTCTGATGGGGACACTTTAGCTTTTTGTTGTATGTGCAATCCTGCAAAAACTTGTCCAGATACTACGCAGATGTGAAACGCATGTTAATGCTAGGTTTAAAGGGATCCCATGATTGTCTGCCTGTGTTGTTTAGAGTCACTTCTTTTCTTAAGAATAATAGGAAATACATTGCCTTATGACTTCATGCGTTACATTTTTTGTAAAGAGGGTTTATTCTGAAGCCCATCAACTTTGTACATTCTGTAAATTATATTTGGTAAGTGATGTAACTCTGGGCAATACCCTTCTTTTTTTTCAATTCTGCACACACGTAATGTTTTGAAACGTCCAGATGACCACAGAACAAACCGTTTAAGACAGTCACTAAAGCTGGGTGTATTACATACACGTAGCACAGACACACACATGTACACACATATCTCTCAGGGAAGGCATGATCCCCTGCTTGTTTTCATGCCAAACTGAGCAGCTAAGCCACAGGATGCTGAAAAGGAAGAGAACAGGAGAGAGCTGTCTCTGTGCCTGTCAAAGATTATAGTAGATTATATAGACAGATATTGAGTGTGCGTGTGAAAGAGAGAATGTGTGTAGTTGCAAAATGCAAATGTATATAGGACTTTTTCCTAATAGGGATTTTATTATAGATCAGAGTCTGTTTGATTTTTGCTAGAAGGCAGTTTTAACCAGTTTAACCTTTCTGGTCCAAGCTGTTTTTTGCTGATTAATGCTAGTTTGATGGTAGTCTGGCTGGTGGACCACCATAGCCATGTTGTTTACCATCAGAATTAGACTTTTAAAACTGGTTGGCCAACATTGTTAAGGCGGTTGAATACGTTATTAGTCTTTACCTTTGTTTTTTGAATTCCATTTTTACAAGTATGGATCTAAATAGTGAAAGTAAACTTGGAAAGCCATCTTACGTTCATTTACAGTATATACTGTAGGGTATTTGTGTGGGGGAAGGGGTCTGTGTACACATGTGCATCAGATGACAGCAATCAAGCGATCAGTTTTCTATGCAAATTTCGGCAGTCAACCTTCTGAGTAAATTTGTGTTACCTCTAGGTGACCTTGCAGATGCTTCTATACTTAATGGAATGGAAAAGCCTTTTCTTGTACCTTCTCTTTTTTTCCATTGAAACCTCTTGATCTGACCCCTCTACGGAAGCTCCCAAATCCATTTACAGGTATTTCAGTGCCTGAAGAAGATTGTTATGATCTCATCCATCCTCAACCCAAGCCCATTAGCCTGGGAGGGATGCACGTCAATTACAATGGCTGTACAATGTGCATGAGAATTGTCATCTATGGAATGGAATATAAGATACAAATAGGGATTTTTTACCTGCTGGATTCACAGTGTTGCAGATTATATACACGAGCCTGCAACACTGTAAAAGTTTGTAAATTGTTGTGTAAAAGTATTTAGCATTCAATGTGCAGCATATAGTTTAGATGTTTATAGTTTTAGATAATGGAAGTTAAACATATACTACTGTTTAATAGTTTGGGGTTAGTAAGCTTGTTTCAGTACTTAAAAAATGAAAACTTTTATCCAGAAGTTATGCATTAAATTGTAAGTGGCAGTTGTTTACAGAAGATTTATTTATTTTTGAACTTTTTCTTTTTTTTTGTTACCACAAAAATAAATAAATAAATTAAAAAAACAAATCATGTGAGAAGGATCATGTGACACTGAAGACTGAAGTAATGGTGCTGAAACTTCCGCTTTGCTGTTGCAGAATTAAAATACATTTTAAAATATATTAAAACAGAAATCGTTTTCAAATTTTTTATTTCAATTGTTTTATTGATCAATTAAAAAAATAGTTAAAATACATTAAAAACATTTTACTGACCCAAACATTTTAAATAGTAGTGTTTCTAGATTAGTTCATATTTTATGAACAGTGATTACTCAATTATTTACTATACTGATTAATCTATGATGCATACAGTATGTAGCTTGCCAGTGTGCCATTTATTTTTTACAAAGGAGCTTAACACTGCTACCCAGGATCACTGGCATATTGAACTTTACCTGGGAATATATATTGTTTTCACAGGGGGAACAATGATGCCAAATTTAATTATTATTAATCTTACTCTGTTTAACCTGAGTAGCACTCTCTATTCCCTGTCCAGAATCACTGCAGCCCATGGAGAGATCTTCTGTGATGTTATAGATGTTGCCAATACTCTATCATGCAATGCCCCTGTATAAACAGTCTTGAACTAATCTGCAGAAGTTTTAATTAACCTAAAATGTGGAGAAATGAAGCTCTAATCTACAGTAAATGAACTCACAGTGGAGTGCCTTTATTAAGATCCCAACACCTCAGTATGGGTTCGGGCAGGGAACGGAGTCAGGTGTTACCAATGACAGCTGTCAGCGTTTTAGGAAATAGTAGAGCAAAACTATTTGGATGACTTAAAGTCATTCATTAATAGGTTGAACTAGTAGAGCAAAACAGTTTGTAAGAAATTATTAGTCATTCATTAATAGGTTGATTCCCATGAGAAAGTATGGCTCTGTGTTTCTTTCAAAAACATTGCTTTTTACCTTTACATTTTTGTATATATATACACTTAAATTATTATTATTTTAATAATATGCATTTAATATTTTGTTTATTTTATATATACTTACAATAAATAAATTAATGTAAATTATCTATATAAGAATTAATATGGGAATATTATATATTGTATTGTATTATATTTTCATTGTTATTTATATTTGTATGTATTGTTTAGTCAAACTATATTTGCTCATCTTCACAGTAATATTTAATTTATTTTGTTAAAAAAAATATTCTGACCTGTGAAACACCTCTATTAATGTTCAACAACAAAAAACATTATTATTCAGTAAATATACAATTTCAGTCCATAAATGATGAGGTAAAATAAAAGTGACACAATTTGACCTCAAATGAGCATTTTATATGTGATCTGCTAAAAATAGCTCATACAGCACAAATCTGAGGTCTCACCCTCACCACAGGTCTTTGAGCTCCTCATCCAGGAGGAGAAACATGATGGACAGCTTAGGATTCCATCTGTCTCTGACTGCTTTGCTCAGACTGACACCTTTTCACACAGGTGACAGGTGGTGTATCAGCACTGTGCTGGTGTATTTGTGTGTGCGTTATTTCAGTAAATACAGTGGGGGTGTTATGTAAGTTCGGCAGGGCTGTTATAATTACCATATGTCAAAAAAAGAAGGTGACGGCCATTGTTAATCTCCGCTCGACCGAGCGATACTTTGATCCTCCCCCGTGTAACTCGTTGTTGGTGTTGTGTGAGGTGATTGTGAGGATTTTGCTGATGCACAGAACTGATTCTGACAGGCCTTGGGGTGATGGGACAGACAATGGCCTCAGTCAGAATAATCAAGATTTTCTAAACAACAATGCTAAAGAAAAGTGTGTTTTCAATGTGTCACAGTGTGTGTATGATTGTGAGAAAGAGAAACATGGATGTTCCCATCTGGATACCGCTGTCGGGAGTTTGTTATTGTAGGGGTGTCAAATTGGGATAGCGGAACAGGATTTGAGAGGGGCGTCTCAAATTTTTTTTTTTTTTTTGTCTGTGAGACTTTCAGAAGGGATTAATCCTGAAGTCCCGACACATTCAACTTCAGCTAACAAGGCCACAAGCACGCGTGTTTGGCCTCTAAAGTCCATAGCCTTTCAACAGTACAGAAGCTGCCGCTGTGAAAATTTGGATTGTAAAATTATGATAGTTAACTGTCTTCTGGATTTATTTATGAAGATGAAGAAAAAGTGCAGGTAATTTTTGAATATTTTTTTTTCTATTTTTGTCTCAATTTAAATGACACGTTAATAATAAAATAAATATTATTATAATTTTAATTGCACATTTTTAAGAAAAAAAAATAATTACAGTTTAAGTCATTCAAATAGCCTTTTTAAAGTTAAAACAATTTGTACTAACTTTGCCTTTGGCTATTTCGCTTCTGAAATGTTTGAATCTACTGTAAAAAATCATACAAGACAAAAAAGCAATATAAAAAAATTTATACGTCTTTTCTTTCCCAGGTAAGCCCTAATTTTTTTTTTTGGCTTGATAATACTTTGAAAAGTTAAGGTTATCTGATGTAACCGATGTTATGTTTTTGTTTTCTTTTTGGCTTTTGTTGTCTACATGCCCAAAAGCTCCACTTTCCATAACATTACCTGTTGGCACCGATCCCCTATAGATTGTAAGATATTTCCAACAAGGAGCAAATCTGTTCTTTGCTTCTCAGGGGGCAGATCCTGAAGACAAATCTTAATTACACCACAAGCTTTTGGCAGCTCTCTGCTGTGACTGGAGATCCCTGTAAATCATGTCAACACTCACAAACAAGAGGAGAAAGAAAGAAAACAAGAGTATTAGAAGTTTATGAGGTCTCTTCAACTAATAATTGTTTTGAATGTGTGCTACATTTCTTGATATCTTATATAGCTTACCTGGTCCTTTATCGCATTAAAACCACACACAGGAATACACCGGAGACTAAACTGATTTACTGAGCAGAATTAGCAGAATTACTGAGATATCACGCCTTGGGATCCCAGTTGGGTATAATATAATTTGGCTGTTACTTCCCAAACTATTTTATTTCTCTTTTGCTTGACAGTTAATATTAGCACATTTGGCTCTGCAGTCTTCTGTTAACCCTCATGTTCTTTTGATTGTATGTTGTTGGGGTTTAAGAGACCCCAGTGCTGTAGGAATGGAAATAATAGTAATTTTACAGTTTACTTAAATTTTTATGTTTCCTTTAAATTCTTTTAACATGTTCCTCTGACCAGGGTTTTTATAGTTAACTAAAACCAGAACCATTCAAAATGTTTATATATATATATATATATATATATATATATATATATATATATATATATATATATATATATATATATATATATATGTACATTTGAAATTAATTTACTGTAACTTAATGTTCTAAAATAACTCAAACTGAATTATAAATTAATAAAAAACTATGCATTTATAAAAAAAAAAGACATATTTAAAAACTATCTAATCATATAACAATGACAAAAACAACACAATTACTAATAAGGTAATTAAAATTAATATGCAAATGCAGAATATAAAAATAAATTCAAAATAATGATAAAAAAACTAGTATGTCAATCACACTAAAATAACACAACCTGTGACTCATTAAGCAGATATTATTAAGATCTAACTTTTCTGTTTTAGTAGGTAGGTTTTTAATATGACTGTTATCTAATACAGTATTTGTGGTTTCTGTTTGTGGTCATTTTAACACATTATATAATAATACAGTTAAACAAATCAAAATAAACAAAAGATGTGCTCCTATGCTGCTATATTTCACACTGAGTGAACATATCATGTGAAAAATTGTTGAGATGAATGAAATATTGATTATTTTGTAATGTTGGCACATCCATAACATAAATTAATGTTTAACTGGGATCTCTGAAAGTCTAAAAGTAAGTAATGTAACATTCCAAAAATGAAACCTATTAATTTTGTTTCTAATTAGTTCTCCTAAGATTAGTCAGTAATGGCCTCAGGGTCTCGAAGACCTCAAACAGAAAAGGTTAATGCATTGCTTTTGACTAACACCAGAGCAGAGAGCTGTTCTCACAGCAGTTCTGTCAGAAAGCATAGAGTTCAGTCAGATCTACACTATCCATGTTCATGTTGGCGTAATGATGTGGGAATGTTGGTGGTCATCACATGGGGGTTTCCCTGATAAAGCTTAACCCCAGTACCCCCTCCCTCTCTCCCTCAGGCTAGCTTTTTGTAAGAGTAATGATGTACCATAGGAAGTATAGTTGTGGGGTAAGTGCCTGTGTAACCACTTGCTGTTTTTGAGGTGCGTTCACAGATGATTCTGCTGTTGTAGAATTAAAGCAAGCTATTCAAGCAAACAGACAGTGTGTTCATTTGATAATAGGTAATCCTGTCTACTAAAACTGGACTAAAGTACGATAAAGCTCTAGTTTCTGGTGCCGCTGATCAAATGTGTACTTTGGTTATTTTTAGTTTGGGATTTACTGGTCTCTTAAGTGGATGCAGGAAGCGGACATTTCTACCTCTAGTGATTTCTGCAACTTATGTTTATTGTGTTTCTCCCCAGGCACAGAAATCATGGATAGAAAGAGCTTTCAGCAAGAGAGAATGTGTGCACATTATTGTAAGCACCAAAGACCCCCATAGGTGAGTACCTCAAATTCTGCAGTAGTCTGTGCAAATCACGCAAATAGCAAATTTTAACTGCATTTAGATGTACCCAAATGTGTTTGTACTATTAACGAAAGAGAAATTGTTCTTCATTAGTGCGGCGTTGTTTGAAGCGGTTAGAGCATCTAAAGATATAATCACACTGTGGAGTGAGGAAACACTTCAAAATATGTCTGGCTTCTTTTATAGACAATTTTATGATGTGAAGAATTTGTTTTACAATAATTAATCTGGCACTGGAATGTAAATCTCAAATACTTTTGAAATCTTCAAGTAATGTCTTTTGTAGATCACTTGCTGACAGTTTTGACTTCTGATTTGAAGGACATTCACTTAATTTCTCACTGGTTGTGTTCTGACACAGGTGCTGTTGTGGCCGTCTAATTGGTCAACATATTGGCCTGCCCCCCAGCATCTCCTCCAATCAGAATGAGAAGTCAGAGCGTGTGCCAAAGAATGACAGCTTGTCAGAGAAGTGGTCCATCAGCAAGCACACCCAGCTCAGTCCCACTGACGCCTTTGGAACCATTGAGTTCCAGGGAGGTGGACACTCCAACAAAGCAATGGTAGACTTATTCAGTCTCTTGTTAACAGCGGTTTGATGTTCAAAGTGATGATAACCCTACAAAATATTACATAAGTAAGATAAAATATTCATGAACCTTTTAGAATTTAATTCCTTTTGTGAGGCAGTTATTAATGTCTGTAGATCCTGCCAGCTTAGAAGTATTATCCATTCTACTGCTGTAAAGAGATGTGCAATATTTAAGAGGATATTCAATCAGACAATGTGTAGGGCGGGACAATTTTATTAGGAATTTATTGAATAACGATAAGTGGACATTGCATACAGATATATATATATATATATATATATATATGTATATATATATATGTGTGTGTGTGTGTGTGAGAGAGAGTGTGTGTGTGTGTATCATGATTTCCACAATAATAATAAAAATAAATATTTATTTAGCAACAAATCAGCATATTAAATAATATCTGAACAATCATTTGACACTGAAGATTGGAGTAATGGCGGCAGAAAATGTAATTAAAACAGGAAAACAAAAATAGGAAGTTTTAAATTGTAATAATATTTCACAATATTAATATTTTACTGTTTTTTATGAAATAAATGCAGTCTTGTTAAGCATAAAAGACTTCTTTCAAAAACATTAAAGTATCTTACAGACTCAGACTGCAACTTTTGAATGATATTGTGTCATCTTAGATACAGTATACTCTTGTCTCAAGATTTACTTTTATGTTTTGTCAGTATGTACGAGTTTCTTACGACACTAAGCCAGACTTACTGCTGCATCTGATGACAAAGGAGTGGCAGCTGGAGCTTCCCAAACTGCTCATCTCTGTTCATGGAGGACTTCAGAACTTCGAGCTGCAGCCCAAACTCAAGCAAGTCTTCGGCAAGGGTCTCATCAAGGCGGCCATGACCACTGGAGCCTGGATCTTCACTGGAGGAGTCAATACTGGTCTGTACAAGAGTGTGAATGTATCTTTCCGTTTAATTAAGATTTCGATTAGATTACTCTTAATAAGATTCTGAGCAATGTTTGTCAAAATGATAGGCCTAATGATATCTAAACTTCTACAGAAGATCACGTGTAACTGTGTGCTCTCAATGTCCTTGATGCATTGTGCGATATCTCTCACACTGCTATCTGTTCCATTCTACACCCTTCTGCCACCCCAGGAGTCATAAGACATGTTGGTGATGCTCTAAAAGACCATGCTTCCAAATCGAGAGGGAAGATCTGTACTATCGGTATTGCACCCTGGGGGATTGTGGAGAACCAGGAAGACCTAGTGGGGAAAGATGTAAGTCGCTTGACTATAGCTAAATTGAGTAACTAGGCTCTTTTAGTATAGTTTGTTTTTCTAAATGACCAATAAGACTCAAGTCTCTGGCTCAAGTCAGGGCAGATTTCATGAATTGTGCTTTTGTTAAATAATGAGATATTTTAATTGATATATTCATTAGATTCATTAATGACGAGAGTGAATCTCCAGATCACTACAGAATGATTTTCATGTCTCTGCATGTGTACTGCATGTCATGTAGAAATCTATAAATAATTTATATGTGAGCCACTACATATATCAACTCAGTTTCACCTCAGCTCGTCTGTGTGTTCTGGGAACTGGTGCACAACTGAGACACAGAGATAGAATCATTCTTTATTAATAACCACTGATTTCTCCCTCCTCCTCGTTCATAGAAGATTTTGGTTCTGTCTCTCTCTCTTCCAAGCCCCCACTCACCCCTCTCTATTCTTGTCTGGTCTGGTGAAGGTTTTAAAGATGATGTTGTGGCATTTCTTTTTCTAGGTTGCTGATCAAATAAGCAAATATGTGGCACTTACCACGACCCTTTGTACATTCAATCTGATGTTCTTCTATTGCTTTTTTGTTTTTGTTTTCATTAAAGCTAACACACTCTTTGAGCCCTTCACGCAGGATAACATGACTGTCAGGTTTTAAACAAACTTTTTTAGTGCATTTATTTATTTATTTCCATTCTAAATACAAAATGAAAGCATATTTTTACTAATGATCTCAGATTTTCGGACCCCAAATTGCTCATTATGTTTACTGGTTGTTACTTGTGCATGTAGATGCTTTTTGCAACATGTTACTTTCACCTTTGTTTCATTCTTTTCCTGAACAGCATCTTTTTACTTCATGTGATGTGTATTGCAGGTGGTCCGGCCGTACCAGACGATGTCTAACCCTCTTAGTAAGCTAACGGTTCTCAACAGCCTACACTCCCACTTCATTTTGGCTGATAATGGCACCACCGGAAAGTATGGAGCAGAAGTCAAACTGCGCAGACAGCTTGAGAAGCACATCTCTCTGCAAAAGATCAACACGCGTGAGTACATTTGAGAGAAATTAGAGATGCTTATGTTAATGTGATTACGCCAAACTTCAAATTCAATGGTGCTTTAAATTCTTTTTGTGAGAGGATATAATAGCCTTCTATCCTCAGTTACTATTTTCTAGGTTCTGTTGTGCTGATCTTCAAAAGCCCACAGAGGAGTTTCTCTATATATTCCTGTCAGAAATGCCCAGATCAGTTTGTGGCTCAACGTCAAAATGCTACACTAGTTGCAAGATTCAGAGCTGACTGCACTGAGAGCACAAAGGCCTCTTCAACTGTTCTTCTCCCTACATAATATCCATACAGTCCATTTACTCACATAAAGATATCAAGTAAACGTCATTCAGCTGAAGGAACATTAGAGCCGGTGAAGATGCATTAAATCATGAAGAAACAAAAAGGATGCTTCAGTTTTGTTTGTGCTCATGTGGATCATTTAGGATCATTGAAAATGCCTTTATACACTGCTTATGGCCTGCTCATGCATACTTTGATTAGTTGTCATACATTTTAATATGATTTATATCCTGCGCACATATATATGCTTGATTATAAAATTATTTGTCATTTGAGAAATGCTTTCATCATCAATGGCGACTGTCTAGAAATATCTCTTTGAATTGCCGTTTCATCTTGCTTTCCACGAGCAACAATAATGCAACAATTATGGCAGGCTAATGCTGTTTAGTTGTGAAACTGGATTGCAGCAGAAAAAGGTTTTGGTGTGAACAGAGTGAATTTGCCCCAGAGATAATATATATAAAAAAACCAGCATACTTCACATAATACATTCTCTATTTTGTGCATCTGCATAATTTAATTGATTTTAATTACTCATTTTTTATATATTAATTGATGTATAATTAATATAATATTTTCACATTTTAGCCAGTTTATTGCATACACAGTTGTAACACTTTTCCACAACATCAAATGAGCCATTTAATTTACTTAACCATACACAGGTCAGCAGGAAGTGAGCCAGAGTTTCACCTCCCAAATGTGTCATGTGACCTGTGGACTTCCCTTTGTCATCCTATGCCTGGAGTAATAGAGGGGGCTGGGAAGTCAAAGGGATGCTCAGACGTCATCATTCGCATCAAAAATGACACCAGCTTCACCCACGTTGATTCATCCAATGAAGCTGCACGTAAACGAGACACTTAAAAGTCAGCATTTAAAGCAGCAAGTGTCTTGACATTTAAACAGGCAAAATATCCTCTTCAAGAAAACACAACCAACCCTCTCGCATTTCTCGGCAAATTTCAGACATCTAACATGCAGGGGCGTGTCTAGAGCATTTTCAGTGGGGGGGCCATGCTGGGGCACTGCCTCCTAATGGGGTGGCCGCCACTGCCCCCCCCCCCCCCCCAAAAAAAAACGAAATTCTAAAGTGTATTACGTATATCCTATTGATTTTATTATTTTTTTTAACTTGAATAAGTTACTTGTAAACAAATGCAGTAATAAAGCACATTTTTGATTACTTTAGTTTTTGTCATCCCTGTATACATCCATTAAGTTAAATTTGAGAATACATATATATTTTTTTTTCATTGAAAGAAACTCCCTATATCTTTACTTCTTTTCATGGCTTGCCACTGCTCTCTTCCCTGCCTTCAAAAGAAACACTTATGTGTGTCTGTTTTTCTCAATCTCAAAAAAAAAATTCAAATTGTAAATGAAATGCACAGAATGCATCCACAACATTTCATGTGTAAATGACTAAGTTAGGCCTGACAATTTAACTGACTCTCTAACTGACTTACTCTCATGCATTAACAAGTAACGTTTCACCAGACAAATATTATTATGGAACATTCTGTGCATATTGTCATTTGGTGCAATCTTGCTATATGTGGTCACTGTCACAAAATAAACTGATACAAAATATGCAAATCAACATGACATGTTTATTGTTTGATAGCCCCCCATCGTATTTTACTTTTATTGTGTTTTATGAAACGTTGACTAACGGTTCGATTGAAATCAACCACGACCAACGCGAGCAGAGCCTGACGGGGTAAAAACATTGATCTGAGAAAACCATACAAACATTTTAAACCATACATAAAGGTTACCTACCAGCTCTTTGTTTGGTGTCTTGTGATGTGTCGTTCTTGAACGACGAATCTTTAATGTGACTAGGGAAGAACAAGTCGTCTCTATGATGGCGACATCACTTTGATTGTTTTTTTTTTTTTTTACAGTGGATTCTAATCTTCAAAAATGACCGTGTTGTATGATTTATATCTTTTGAGTTCACCCTTCAGATTAGACTATAGAACAGTAGTGTTACTTGTTTAGGATTAAAAATGTTGTTTGCTTTTAATTTATGTCATTATGTCCTTTTTGAGCAAGCATCTTATACATATATTATTAAAAATTGATTAAAAATTTAACTAGGCTATAAATACTTTATTAGATTATTAGATTATTATATAGCCTAGTGTTTATTTACTGATAGACAGTCAAAAAGACAAATTAATCAATATTTTATTTATTAAAAGGTTTTATTTATTTATAAAATAATAACATCACAGATCCTCAAGAAACAGTAACAAAAACACAGTGACAGAAATGTCAGAAATAGTGCATGGGTCTGTCACGTGATTAAGGAATGATTTGAACCCGAAGACTTGTCAGACACGAGGTGAGTTAATCACAGACTGAAGACCCAGGTCAAGAATTAATTAATTAAGTCCAAGATCGCGACGAGCGTTGTTTCTCTGAAGACGCTGCACTTCTTTGAATCCCGAACTTCAGTAGAGTCTATAGACTGATTTGCCATAAAATGAACCAATCACAAGACATCTTATAGGGGGGGCACCTGGGGTGGCCAATCGAATTTCAGGACGTAGACCCGCCCCTGCTAACATGTTTGAGTCCTGTAAGATGAACAGGTGAAACATGTTTAAGCTTATTAAATCATCCCATGACACATTCACAACACATATTGCTGCGATAAGACCAGTTTACTCTGACATCACACTCATGACAGGAGCAGAGCTGTATCAAAGCCTGCAGCCACCTCTCTCTCTCTCTCTCTCTCTCTCTCTCTCTGTCTCTGTTGCATCAGCTGTGTGATGGTGTTGTTTGCTCTGGCTTTGGGCAGAGCTCATTTCTTTATTTTATTACCTGTCCTTTCTAACACTGGAAGAACATCAATAACACTCTGAGCCATCACCATGAGGCTCACAGAGCTGCAGAGACCCTCAAACATGGAATCAAATCTCTTTGTTTTGGAAGAATTGCGGCAGGCTGCGAGCCGGCTTACATATTCACAGTCTGACAAGCACTGCAGCGGTACTGGATTAAAATGAATTACTGAGCTGTGCTTGCTGTTGTTGGGCTAATGAGGAGGGCTTTTTTGAGTGTTTCGCAGATGAGGGAAAGATTAACGTGCACAAGATGCTATGAAGATTTCCTTGCAGGATAAGATGGGATGAGAATCAATTCAGCTGTACACAATTAGGTGTAGCTTTATTGGAATTACTGGAATTTCTAATCACTAGTTCACATGAGGAATAGAGTAAACTGTCCGATGTGAATTAGGATGGATGTTGAGAAATTGTAGAATACTAATCAGGGATGAATTTGATAATAATGATTTGCGGCCGCTGATAGCATTGTTTATTGGTATATGCTCACTGAGTTATATTAGCAACTGACTCACTTAAGAAATTATGCAAATACAGTAAAAATACACAAAGTGTACATTACAATTGCCCAGCCTGTAGGTTCGTTCTTGCAGGTTTTTGTTTTAAAAGTTAATGTTAAAGATAGTTCGTGTTAGAAATCCCCCTGAGAATTATTTAATAATTCTATGAATTACAGTAGAGGTTTTTTTTTCAAGCGTCTTATTCAAACATTTTACATTATAACCTGCTGGCTATTATAACATCTCTACAATTAAAAATGTATATATCATATACAATTCATAGTATATAGAGTTAGGTCCATATATATTTGGACATATAAAAGCTCTGTTCGTCTTAGGAACACAATTTAAGATACTTTGGATGAAAACCTTGAGACTGTCCCATAGACTGTAATTTTTTTGACAACAGTATCCTCTGTGTCACTCCATCACTGTGCTGTGTATGCTCTTCTGTGTCATCCGCACCACAAGGATGTCCTGTTTCTATGTGTATTTAGCTTTGATTAAAAAATATTTAAAAAAACAGCGCGGAGGACACAGAAGAGCATATGCAGCACGGTGATATGGAGTGACACAGAGGTGACCGTTGAGGAATTATTGAATAAAGTCATTATTTTTGTTTTCTTCGCTTACAAAAAGTGTTCCTCTCGCTTCATATAACCCAGATTGCATGTCTGATGGCAGATGGAGTATTCTGACGACAACTTCCATACCTTTCCTGAGACTTGACACTGTTATTTACTTGGCAGTTTATGGGACAGTCTCAAAGCCTCCTGGTTTTCATCCAAAATTGTTTTCCAAAGATGAACTGAGCTTTTACTGGTTTGGAACGACATGGGGGTAAGTGATTAATAGCAAAATTCATTTTTGGGTGAACTAACCCTTTAATCTTTCTTCCATTTTTGATGAGAAGACCCTCAAATTAAAGCTCACAGTGTGCACTTAAAGCCCATATACATTACAGCATATAACTGTAATATGAATATGTTTTGGCAAACAGCTAAAAAAAAAAAAAATGTGCCTGTTTCCAAATATATATGGACCTAACTATACATCAAATGTCAATCTTTGACTGGGTTTCTGTTATTATTCAACTTAAATATCAAAATACATAAATTAACGAATTTGAGTTAACCATTAAAATTTGACATATTAAAATTTGTTTTTAAGTAAAATGTATTTTATATATTCAGCAAAAATCAGGTGAAAGTTGTATGTTTAGCCTGGGGGCCATCTTTTTATAATTTATTCTATAAGAACTAAATTTGCAAGTTTTTCTAATTATTTGCCTTAATAATATATGCATTGTTATCCATTGAATACTGTTGAATTAGTTTTTTTTCCCTCTTTGAGTTTTGTGCATAGCCATAATTTCATGTACATGAAAATGTATATAACAATTTTTTTTTCATTACATTTGTATGAATTTCACCTTTTACTCAATGCTCTAGTCTAGCCAGTCATATTCAAACCCTGATTAAAAGTCACGTCAAACTCTACGACCGATGGTGTTTCTAGCCTAGAAACCTGTTTTAGCTTTCCCTTGCACTAACTGGGTCTCTGAGTGATGAGATGATGAGCTGGTCTTTTCACTTTGGTGGTTTATTTCTGGATTTTGTTCCATGCTGCTGGTCTCTGTGGGTCCCATCACATTAGCATAATGGAGCAATAGCTGCTGTATTGACCAGACAGACTGGGTGCTGTGGCTCTTTTTTTTCTTAAAGGTTTATTTGATTGGAGTGTTTTTGCCCTCTTGAAGAAATACTAAAGGAAGCTCTTGATACAAATCTTGTCAATTTGCACAAGATATTTTCATCCAATTCCTAGTACCAGTTTATAAAAACAGGAAAATGTATCTACAAGAGCTGTTGCACTTATATTGGTAGACTATGGGCAAGTATAAGCTACAGGAAATATATAACTAGTTTGAAAGTATAACACTGACTCTTAAACATGACACTTTTAGCATGAGTTTGATTGATTCAATCACTAACCTTTTCTGTGCAGGGTTACATATAGAATCTGGTTACATGGTTACACAAACTCCACTTATATGAATATCAGTAATGCATAGCCAGAGGTTCATCCTCACAAGAACATAGTCTTGTCACACAATTAATATTTAAACAATAGCAGAGATAAAATAAACTTTTTTCAACTGAATAATTAATGTTACTGCTTTTACAAAAAAATACAGGCTTTCACATTTCTGTTTTAAACCCACTGATGTAGCGTCTAATTCGTAATTTATCATAAGTTCATTACTTTGTTTTGTTTTTTTCTTGATATGTTTCTACTAAGGAATGAATGGAAAATATTATATGTCAATGCCACAAACGTGTATAAATCTATAATATTCCTTTTTTCTTTTTTTTAAAGAAAGAATGTGACGATAAAGACATTTAGAATGTTGCCAGATATTCTATTTTAAATAATTTATGAGCTTTACATATCATTCTTAAAATGCTGTAAAATGTAACTGTTTCCAAAAAACAGCACAATTGTTTTCAACATTAATAATAATGATAATAATAATAATAATAATAATAATAATAATAATAATAATAATAATGTTTCTTGAGCACCAAATCAGCATATTAGAACAATTTCTGATGGATCATGTGACACTGAAGACTGGAGTTATGATGATGCAAATTGAGCATTGCCATCACAGGAATAAATGTAAATAATTAAATGATTTTAAAATAAATTAAAATAGAAAACAGTTAAATTGTAATAACATTTCACAATAATATTTTTTATCCAATAAATGCAGCCTTGGTGAGCATAACGCTTTTATAAAGCCCTGTATATTTGTGTAACAAATACATTGACAATTAAGTCATTGTTCAACATTATTGACATGAGGGTGAGTAAATAATGATAGCATTTTTATTTTTGAACTCTTGACTTTTTTAATATTATACTCTGCATGACATTTTCTGTAATAAGGACTATGATGATAAAGGGTTTAACAAGCTTGTAATGTGAGTATTTGCAGTTATTGAAGTTGTGGAAGGATAGAAAACTCTGGACAAATGTTTTTTTAAACAAATATTTAGTAAATGTTTGTTCTTGATCATTGCTTGCATGGCAATTATATTCACAATCACACATTATACCGGTTTTGGACATGGATCTTGTATCTAGCTGTTGTGTTTAATCCCTTGAATGAATAAACCACATTTGTCACTGCCAGGCAGGGGATAGGATTGTTCACACAAGGTGTAAATGAAATAGATTAAGAGTGACACAGAATAAAGTGCCTGTTTTTTCCACAGGTCTAAAAAAATTGAGATTCATCTTCCATCTACATGCTTGGCAGAGGGCATACAAATCAACACATTCTGTCTCCATAACACCCCTCGTCTCCTCATTCTCCTCTCCCAGAGCACAGGGGCTTGTGTTTTATTAATGCTAGGCTTGTCGTCCTCTTGAGGTGGTGCCATAGGTCAGATGGTAAATGTGAAGAGGTTATGGAGTTAGCTGGAGGCGCAGGACTCAGCATTGTGGGTGTCTGAAACATAGCAGGGGAATCATCTATGCTTGGCAAGTTGATCGTCACAGAAACCCACAGTTTTCTGAAACTCAACAACTAAGAGTTTTAAAATCTTGTTTGCAGCCTTTTTTGTTATTTTGTTTGTGTTTAACTACCATAACCCTCAAGTTATTTCCAGCATCATCATTATTATGCTTCTGAATGGATCTGAACTTAATGAGAGATAACAAACTTTATTATTTCTTCCTTTTTAATAGATGATCTGCTATAGAAAATGAAGGGATGATGAGGATTTTGATGATGTTAACAGAAGCTTTAAGAAGTCATTTGGTTTGCTGCTGGGTACACGTCTGACATTCTCTGATTAAATGGCAAATGACTGTACTGAGATTCAAAAAATGACTCTGCTTTGAGTTTTTACTTTCTCTGGCCACTGATGAAGTTGGCAGATGAAGATATCGGCCGTTAGAACAAACACTGTCACCCCTGCCCACCTACAGTAGATTCTTTCAAACACTCTTTGAGGCTTGTTGGAAAGGAAAGGTTAGATTTGACTGAGATCGAAATTAAATAGCACAAGCAAACACTCATCTGCTTTTTTAAAATTTTAAATTTTCTATTCAGACTGGTCTTTCTTCACACCCAAATTGGAAACATTTGGCCCATATTACTTTTCCCCCAATTAACTTCTCTTAGCATCTGCTACAATGCATGTGGTTTCAGTGTATCCCTGCTGAAAATACCTTCATATGTTCTGTTTTGCTTTTTATCTGGCTTAACCAGCAAGATTTTCTTGGACAACCAGTATCATCATAAATATCATATTAGACATTTGGCTTCGGGCACATCCCTATAAAGACATGCAGCACAACTATGTTTTTCCACTATTTAGACCCTCACCAAAACAACATAAACCAGCTTGGACTGGCATTGAAAAAAAAAAAACCCTGATATTTACAGCAGGAATATCACAGAATATATTACTACTAGCTGAAATTTGGTTGCTAGAATAAAGTGCCATAAACACTATTCAAATGCATAAATTCATGGTTTAAAATGCCATGTAGTGAATAGTAGAACTTACAAAATATCTTGAAAAAATATATCACGAGACATTTTTTTTTTTTTATAGAAAAAGACCATGTCCTTGGCTTTTTACTTTTTTACAACATAAGTGATGGCGGATGAATAATATATATATTATCCTGTTGTAACATAAGAGCTAGTCTGGACAGAGTGTCAGCCATGCTGAATGGGAACTGCCATGTGTGTGTGTGTGTGTGTTAGTGTGTGTGTTAGTGTGTGTGTTAGTGTGGGGAAACAACCGAGCATTCCTGGAAGCCCACAAATGTCATGGCAGAAAGGGCTCACTGATCAATAAATTTTACTCCAATAAAACAAAATGATAAAGAGAGAAATCAAGAGACATGGAGAGATAACAGTGGGAGGAAGAGGTTTGGAGTGAAGAAGTAAATCCCACAGTTTCTGATTTCTATACCAGCTTTCTTTTGAAGTCAGTGTGCGGCTAAAAATAGAAACTTTATGTAAGCGTACCCATTTTAGGCACAATGATGACAGCACATGTGGATCTGGTGTACCTCTCTGTCTGTCTCTTTCTCTTTCTCTCATTTTCCCTCCTTCCCTCTTTCTTTTTCTCACTTTGCATAATTTAAGCAATGGTAGGTGGATCTGGCTGCAACATGCTTTTTGAATTATAGTCACAACATAACTTGTACTCATCAAGTTGTAGGAAAGAGTCAAGAGTGCAAGAATAGGACTGATCTGTCTTTGTCCTGGTCAGCTCCTCTCCCACTGGACACACACCTTTTAATTAAATTGCTGAAAAATGCAATTGATTATTGAATGCAGAAATGATCTGATTGTTCAGAGGGTACTTGCACAGCAAATGTAAAATTTTGTTATTATTTTATGTTTTGCAAACACACTTTGCAAAAATGTCACTGCAGATATTATTCACAACTTAAAAGTACGTAAAGCTCAACTGTAAAGTAACTTATAAACAAATAAGCACAAGTCAGCCTCCCATAACAAACAAGACTACAGGGAGATGCCAAAGGACTGCATGTAGACTACTATACAGATCCATTCAGTTTCACTAAACACACCAAAAAACAAATGAAAAATTCAAGCTGATCTGAAATAGTCTCGAAGCCATCAGTGAACATTTTCTCTGTCAGAACATGCGACCACGTCTGTGTTTGGAGACGTTGTTCACTGCGGCTAAGTGGATGTCCGGTGTCATGTTGACAGACACAACTGGGTTATGATCAGGATATCTAAAGGGTCAGTCACAACAGCCATTCAGCAGAATAACCTATTCCTCTGCATGCCAAAATGACTCTAACCTGTCTGTTTATATCTTTTTCCTTTTAATATATCTTTAATTCACACAAATTCACCTACATATACGTACTTACTTTGTCCTGTGAAACACAAAAGGGAAAACCCCCACTATCTTTCATTACAAGAACAAAAGCAGTTGATATATTTTTTCTAAGTATCTTCACAGAAAAAAGAAACTCATGCAGGTTTGGAACAACATGATGGTAAATAAATGAGGACGGAGCTTTTATTTTTTGGGGAAACTAACCCTTCAGAGGTGAAGTGTGTAATTTCTGTTCCACACAAGGAATTTTGAAAATAATGACTGCTTTCCAAACACTCCCAGCACCCCTTCTGCGCTTTCCACTCTGCTTGTCTTCAAACTAATAAATTCTCTGTAAATAGCTTATTATAGGTAATGCTGACCAAAATGCACACCATTAAGTTAAGTCAGACAGAAATATCAGACCGCTCAAACAAACTAAGCTCCACATAAGCACAGTGTTTACACTCCTTATGCTTAGCTCTAGTTGTCTCTGCACAGTAAACTGGCAGGGGAGGGGACACACACACACTTCACCTTTAATCTTTTTGATTGGTTTTTCTTGTAACAACAGCCCCACGGCCGCACACATATACCCTTTCTTGCTCACGTTTCTCTGTCACATTTCTGTTTTCTCCTCAGGGATTGGACAGGGTGTTCCAGTGGTGGCTCTAATATTGGAGGGGGGTCCTAATGTGATCTCTATCGTGCTTGAGTACCTGAGAGACACTCCTCCTGTGCCTGTGGTGGTGTGTGATGGCAGCGGCCGTGCCTCTGACATCCTGGCCTTTGGGCATAAGTACTCAGAGGAGGGCGGGTATGTGAGCTTTATCTCTCTCCACTGTAACAGTACGATAAGATATGACTTTTCATTTACATATAGATGAAGATTGAACTGTAGCACAGAATAGAGCACAACATTAAACGCCTACTTTTTCATCAGTTTTTTTTCTCCGTTCATTTTCTCCATAAGCACTGTAAGACATGAAATAAACCAAACAATTCTGAGATTAATCACAAACCATTACAAAAAGAATTGGAGTTAAAGACATGATGTGCCTACTGTTATTTATTTTATATATTTTTTTGTATTAAAAATATTTTTTTAACTACTGAACTGATTAACTACTCATCCAATAAAACACAGCAAATTACACAAAATTAGACATTTAAAAAAAAATTTTATCGGTTTATAGCCAACGATTATTTTAAATTTTAAATTTCTCAGATTTCTGCAATTAATGTTGCAGTTTTTGCACATTAAAAATAATTAACACAATTAATGCAGCAGTTTATTTCATTGACCCAATTCCTTTGTGTGAATATTTTAATGATTAAAAATGTCAGAGTTACTTGGTTATTAATTGCGATTAAATGAACCTAAACTGATTAATCACAATTAATCTCAGAAACCTGTACAAGTAATTCATTAAAATGTAGTATAGTCAATTCACAGACCTGATTTTTCCATGTAATGCCAGGTCTTTAAATATACACGACATTTTTTGTTGATTCAAAGCCCTAATTGAAGTACTGTACATCTGCTAATCAGAGGACGATTTCTGTTCAGGATTATGGGTAGTGTAGTTCTTTACAGAGTATTTAAATGTTAAACTCAATAAAATACAATAAAAATGAGGTGAGCTGTATTTGTTTTTTTTTTTTTTTTTTTTTTTTTTTTTTTTTTTTAAAGGGTCATATGTTATCATTAAAAAGCAGTTTGTCTGTGGAGAAAATTAATGGGATTTTCCTTTCCGGAATCCTACTGTTATGCTCTGTTGGAATATTTCATTGCATAAATGATTTGCTGTTATATCCCAGTTTCATCTCTCTCTCTGACTACATGTTAGAATCATAAATGAATCTTTGAGAGACCAGTTATTAGTCACCATTCAGAAGACGTTTACGTACAGCCGGACGCAGGCCCAGCATCTCTTCATCATTCTGATGGAGTGCATGAAGAAGAAAGAACTGGTGAGTGTGTGCTGTGTGACTGTGAACATCCTAATTGTTAAACCCCCCGATCTGACAGATTTAATGACATTCCTCTACATTAGAGCCTTTCTGCTGTACTTAGAGTTCTTTGTACGAGGGTGAACCCATGATAAACCAGGAGATTTTTCTGCTGCACATTCCTCTCCATGTCAGCGTGCCGTTATTCTAGCGGACAGTCAGGGATGCGTGTAAAGTGGCCCCTTCAGCTCGAGGCTGATAAATGTCACTACCTCTGCAGCCCACATGAAGTACATTTCCTCAGGCCCTGACACCATCTCTTCACATTGGCTTCTCACACACATACACTCTCTCTTAATCTCCATGATGCACAGAAAATGAAACTATTCTTAAATACAGTACTACTTATATTATCTGTAAAAACTTGTAATCTTTTTGAATCCTCTACTCTTGTTAAATTATTCACCAGACCGACAAGACCATAATCTGTGTGACTTTTCAATTAGTGTACATTCCAGTTAGCTCATCTTAAAGCTCTCAGTTCACATTTATCCTTCCCCTGCCACCCAATACATCAGAACGTCTTGAAATACCCCAGTAAAGAGTTTTAACAATCAAATTCAGTGTCGCCAGGAGAAACATGTTCTACTTTAATCTCAACATGCTTTCATGTTTTTTTCAGATATTTTAATTCTATCTAGTAGAATCTGTCAAGTCTAGTAGAGCCATGATTTGCATGCAAAATATTAATATTTGTCTTTGTATGTTAATGTAATTGAAATAAAATGTCAATGTTGTGTTTGTATATTCACATATTGTTTTCAGTGATTAAATCATACATCTTCAAAGTGATTTTTGTGTTTGTCTTGTATTCCGAATGCTTTCGTTCTTCTTTTAGTCATTGTAGTCGCTTCACTCATAGTCTGTGCATGTGTACTTTTGTGTATGCTCACCATATGTTTTTATTAATAAATTCATTGTATAACTGTGTTTTTCAGTGTTGTTTATGCATGTGTTTCCACTGAGGTATGATCTGTAGCTGTAGATGTGTTATCTTAATTCTCATTATGAAGATGACCTTCTCAAATGTAGACATGAGTCTTTGTACCCACACACCATATGACTATTTAATTAAGCTTGTGTATTTATATGCTGTATTGGCTTAAATGCAATTGTTTTCAGATTCAAATTTATTTGTTGAAGGTGAGAGCTTGGTTTGAGGACAGCACATTGGCTTTAGTTTATATGCCACCCACTTGAGTATGTTTTATTGATGACTCAAAAGGGAGATCACAAAGCCTTCGAGACACAACTAAACCTGAAAGGGAAGCAAATTAAAAAAGTAACTTAAAAAAGCTAATTTGTCTCAGCACAGTTTGAAGATTTAGCATTAAACCAGCGTTTACAAGCACAAAATGCTGGGACAGTACACTCTCAAAAGGTGCTATTATGTACACTTTAAGTAACATGAAATTTTTAATTACTGATAAGGACTTAAAAAATAATATTGTATTCATTTGGGCTACTAATATGGACTATTTGAGGGTAAATAAGGTGTATGATGTACATTTTAGCTTTTGCACTTAGGGTACTGCCACAGTGACAGATTTGTATCTTTTTTTCTCATCATAATCTGTAGCTGACTTGCGGAAGCATGTTTGCTTATGCCCAGTGGGGTGTCTGATGTGTTGGCAGATGTGTGCAGCATGTGTGTTTGGGACCTATAGATCTTTAGTCCACAGCACTCATCTTGTATTCATCATACATGCACACAATTGAGCTCAGCGCTTGATCTCCTCTTTTGCTCTCTTAACGCTTTACTTTCCACTAAGGACAAGCCAGTGGGAGAATTGTCATGCTTGATGATTGGAACAAATGCTTACAATTTACAATTGTGATTAGAAAACGTGAGAGAATGCATGATATAGGTGCCTTTGGTAGTCTTTGAAGACAATCTTTGCCTAAAATAATAAAATAAAAATAAAAAATATATATATTGTATCTTATCAGTTTTGTATTAAGACAGTAGCATAAAAAATGTAGTGTATGAGTATATAAAACAGCATCAGAGTACCCAAGTTTTGCTGCTATATTCATATAGTGTACTTTTATACTATTTCTGGAATGTATTGTATAGTATTTTTACTATATATTGTGGATATTATATATTAAGTATGCAGAATACAGTATGTACACTGCAGGGCTCACCAAGGTATCAATGTCAATGTTATTTGAATAAACACATTTGATTGGAAAATGTAATCCAAAATGCATCTTAAATAAAACCTGAGTAGCTCTACAGAACGATGTTTGCTTGCTTTGGTCCGGTTACGGACAGAAGTCTTGACAGGCAAATATAGAGGACTTTAGAAACTCACTTCTGAGATTTGCAAATAAATTCTCTGATGTATTTAGCAGTGCAGAGATTTATTGAACTCGATCAGTGGATTGTATGAGAATGCCTATAGGGCAGTTTTTGGTTCCCGAGCTGCTTGTTGATAAGCCAACGTGCTGGTCATGACACAAGCTTAAGGGCTATTGCTGATGCCACCATACATACATTCATGAGTATATACTGTATTCAGGTGCAAATGTGTAAAAAATGCCTTTCAGAACATATACACTTATAAAAAATTAATTAATGTGCATTATGCATTCTAAAGTTGAGGAGATGCTCCATAATACATTTTAGGAGACATACATTTTTGCATCTAAAACATTAGACCTTTATATTTATTTATTTTCAGCAGTATTTAAATATAATTAACAAAAATGGAAACCTGGTCATTTGGCTCCTGATTACTTAAACAAACAAAAATGTGAGGTAAGAAAAATAAAAAAAGTGCTGAGATATGAGAATAAGCAAGTAATCAAGTAAAAAAAGCTTCCATTCAGACGAGCTTGTGCTCTGTGGTGAATCAAGATTGGGATAATGAGATCTGTAGGGAGGTGTCTTTATTCAGCTCTGTTTCTTTGAAGCACCGGAGCAGATGTTTAATCTGAACTCGACAGGACAGGCTTCCGGAACCTCCTGCCTCTCAGTACATGAACTGACTACACCTCTCCAGAATTACAACTAATAACAACTATATTAGATTAGATTAGCCTCCTTTAAGGGATTCAGTATTTCTGTTCTGTGTGAGTTTAATTGGCATTATGTCAGTGTTTTGCTCTTCTCTGCAGTAGTTATTCCATCTCTTATTCAGGACTAAATCTCTTTCCTACTGTGGAGGTCTTTGTTCCTGCAACCAAGGGATGGTTCAACTAATCAGACTGACAGCCTTTCTGTGTATTTATTGCTCTCATTCTGTTTTCTTTGAGCATCTTCCTTGTGTTTTATGTTTCCGATAATTCAGAGAAGAGTTAGCACTGCTAGTTTTCTCTCAGACCAAAGCATTTCAACTTCCTCTTCTAGGAAACATTGTTTAAGCTATTGCTGAGGTGTGTAAAAATGTTGTTCAATGTCAAAATATGTTCTCCCATCCCAGCCTAATATGTAATGGTCTCTTATTACCCAGAAATTATTTTTTATATCATAATGATTAGACACTTACTTAATAAATAAGTACGTTGACTTGAGACATTGATTTGAGTTGAAATCGTTTTTAAAAAAAGTACCTGGATACACTAAAAACAACCAATTAAAACACAAAAATTTGCAAATATTTCAATATTAATACTTGAGTCCTCTCTGAGGTCATTTTCACTGAGACACCAGCCAATTGATTTTGCCAGAGCTATTAATAAAAACTTTCACATTTTCAAATTTTATTTGTATTATCTTCTTATTTTAATGAGTAAGTTAAGGCTAAATCATTTTTAAAATCATGTTTTTTAAAAGAAGCTCTATTCTCTCGTGACTTGTGAATATCAAAGTATCGCGTGAGTCTACTCTCTTTTCATTCTGTTCCCGCTTTAAACTACAGAGATATGCTAAATAAACAAAATGGATATTCATCGTTTTTTAATAAACCCTCAACTAAAATAGTGGAGGTCTCTAACTCTGACACTTATCCAATATTTATTCTACTGCCGCTAATACTGGCACAGCAAAAGAGGCGGATTCTTCTACATTGGGTAAGATATAAGCTATTATTGCACTCTTTGTATAGCCTACCAGCCATTGTAAATTCTAAATGTATTTTAAATAAAGAAGAAATTATGTAAGCATAATTAATTGAAATTGGTGATATGAAAATACACACATATGAAAATATGGTGTGTAAGGTATGTAAAAAACAACAACAACAACATGCTCAAAACTTGCTCAACAGCAGTCATTATTTTTCACAGTTTGAAAGGACGTGTTGCTCAGCTGATTTTGATGGATGGAAAGATGGAGTCACATTCAGCCACGTTGAATGGGTCAGTGACTTTATGGATGGACAGCTGATAGACAGAGGAGACAAACCCCTGGCAGATGTGGGGAACAGAGTAGAGCGCTGCAGTAGAATCTAAGATGATGTGAAAGCACTGGGCTGGTGGAGTGGAGGGAGGGAGGGAGGGAGAGGAAGGAAATTTCACTCCTGATAAATGAAGATGAATGGTTGCTAATGTGCCTGGGTCTCTGATGCATGAAGCAATCCACTGTACAGTGAGAACAGCATTCACCAGCTCTCCAATGAGCATTAGAAACAGACTTACTGTACACACTGTACATCTCGACTTTAGCATTCAAATTCACTGCGTCGATCCAAGTTTATGCAGATTAATCAGTTCAATTTGATTTTAACTAAGAACTATTCCTTGCAGATGTTTTGACTGATAAAACAGATGTTGGTGAAACTGCTGAAGATTTATTTAAGTCTTGAACTGACTGTGTCCTGAACATTTCCAGCAAGGTTTAGCACCACATGGGAAAAAGCTCCCTTTCTTGTGCTTTATTTGTGCCCCTAATAACAGCTCTCTAATATCTCAATTTAAAATAATGTAGAGTTTAAAATAGCATATAACGGGAGCTTTTTTCCATAAGCTCCTGCTGGCCATAATTTCAAACCTCTCAATGTAGAGATAACATTTAACAGCAGGGAGTCAAGTCTTTGTAATGGATGGCTATTCACTACTCAACCTGAATCATTTTCGTTCTTCTTCAGTTTAAAGTTTTGTTAACCCCCACCTTAAAATATGACTGAACCAGTCCTACCTTAGCAAATGTTGCAGACAAGCTCTGGCTCTTTTCTAATGCAAGTCAGTAGAAGTTATGTTTGTTTTGATAATTGTAAACACATTTATTATTATTTTATGCGCAAACACACACACATATTCCAAATCTTTAAACAAGTCTCATTCCCAAATGAGCTTATTTTACATTACTAAGAGCACTGTTTTAAGAAAGGAATACACTCATTTTTAATCACATATTGTGTCATTTAACAAATGATAAAAAAAAAATTAATTCCAGATGAGGTCATTCCAGCCAATGTAAGAACAATATCCAATCAATGTTAACTGTGGTTTTACTGAAATTTACACTTTGGTTGACCAAACTTTCAGACAACGTATGCGAATATATATATATGCTAAGGTATATATATATATATATATACTGTTCAGTTTCTTGCACAGACCAATCATTTTGTTTTTACACATCAATGTATTGACATGATCCACAGGGTTTATGTTGGTTTTGTTTGTGTATTTTTTCTTTTTGATTGTATGTTTAAACCGTGATTCCCATCCAATTACATTATAAGACTGATAGACTGCAACGATTTGAGTTAAATATCTTGGTTTGTGTTCTACTGAAGAAACAAAGACACCTTCATATTGGACGCCCTGGGGGTAAGCAGATAAACATAACATTTTTATTTTTGGGTGAACTATCCCTTTAACCTAAGGCTGCCTGTTATCTCCATTGTTGATGTGCTGTAAATAATGAACTGCTCAGAACCATCTGAAGTAAACAATCATCTCTTTTTTACTAGCATTAATAGAGAGGTTGTTGTTCCAGTACCAGGTTGCAAGCTGTCTCGCCTCTTCCCTGGGCTGAATCGCCATTTATAATGCTAATGAGTATGCAGACTTAATGATTGCTCTGATATTTGGTGATACACTTGTGATATTATGAATGACTGTGGATCTTTACTGCCTCGAGGCTGTTGCTCCTGAGGTCTAGGAGGACAGAGTAATTTGCTTAGTCTAACTGCAGCAAGTTTGTTAGGGTCTAGGGAAAAACTGTGATCAATTCCGAGATGAAGTAAACATCAACAGTTTGACTTATGAGATTTTGTTGTCTAGGTAACAAAGTGCAATAAGGATGACAAATGCAATCCCATCATCCATGGAGTAATTGTGCCTGCAGGTATGTGCTTAGAGGTCCATTGTAGAAAGGGAGTCTTAATGTTTGCAGTACCCATGCAGTCTCCTAAAACACTAGAATCACACAGTAACTAGAAATGCAGTGGGGCAAAAGTAATTTTGGCACTCGGATGATGGAGGTTGATTTCCAGCATGTGGACATGTCTGCCTGAACAAGGTGGATTTCAAAATCTCTGATGTCTGCAAAATAAAATAAGATTACATTTTCTTTCAAATATTGCTTAATATTAGTAGAGGCATAACCTGTGTTAAAAAGATTCAGCAGCGAATGGGTTCTTTAGTTGTTAAAACGTATACTCTAAGGCATATGGACAGTATTTAAATATCCTTTATTGACCTGTTCTATTCAGCTGCTATGTGGGGTCATAACTATGTCCCATAGTTCAGCTGTGTACTCAATATGGAGATTAAGTTTTGAAAATAACCTAACAGTCAGGGCTGTATGTTAACTTTTTTGCACATAGCACTAGTGCTACAGAGATTGAAGGTTTTGTAGCACAGGCAAAACAGTTGTACAGCAAGAATGTCTGTTATCCTGTCTGAAAACAAATAAGTACTGAAAACAAGTAATGGAGTTCATCACTTAAACAAGCATTGATGTTCCATAGCACAAAAAAATACAAACCATCACAAAAAATGGATTTAGACTAAGTTTTTCTTTATTTGCTAAAAATGGAAAAGTGCAGAAACATAACACCTCTTACACCTCAATATTGCACATCAAACTAGAACAGACCTCACTAAATAAAAATTCTAAATAAAACACTACATTTGCAAACTAACCTGTACCATGACACTCCTCTATGAGACTAATGCTCTCAACAGTTATTTTTATTTTATTTTTTTACTTGAGTGCATAGTGTGTTTGTCACAGATTTAGCATGTCTGCTGGTCACTCTTTTGTATTGGGCCACTCTTCTGGCCCTTTTAGAAGAGGTCATATATTTAGCTGCTATACACCATTTGGATTAAATTCCTCTAAACAAGCTGATGGTCAGCATCAACCCGAAATCACTATACACTTCAGTATTTTTATTTTTACTTTATTTTTTAAAGCAAGAGCAGTGAGTGATCTTTCTCTGTGTTTTGTTGTTTTATTTATATTGAAGGAATCATTGACCCAAAATGAAAATTCTGTTGTCTGTAAATTATTTCAGTGTTTTATTTTTTATACCATCATTTCCTCAGTCTGAAGTTGTTTTAAACCTGAATTCTTTTTTCTGTTGAATGTAAAAGTTAGGCTATTTTAAAGATGTAATCAAACATTTGCTGGTTCTTATGTTACTTCAGTTATTATAAGAAATTAATATAGGTTTGGGACAACATGTGAGTGAGTAAATAATGTCAGAAATTTCATTTTTGTGTGAACTATTCCTTTAAAGACAAGCTGCTTCAAGAGCTACACGCATCCGTTTCTCTTTCAATTGTTCACTTTTTTTTTCTTAGACACTACTAACTATTACTACTAACTATAACTGTTTTGACAGTATTATATGTGAAATCGGTCAGACGAGAAAGACAACTTAGTTTATTCAGGAGCTGTTTAACAGGCTCGTGGTTTGCGCGCGCTTCAGGTGTAAGCGCTGAGAAAAAGCGCACGTGTGAACAGCGCGTGAATGAAATGTTTAACCTTTGAAACAGATGCACTTCATGTACTTTTGTGATTGTTAGTAAGTGCTGTGTCCTGTGATCGTAACTCTACTTCTGAGTTAACATTAGACTATGGGTGTATGTCGCCTTACAAGGCTACAGTAACCTGCACTCACCTAAAGGATTATAAGGAACACCTGTTCAATTTCTCATTAATGCAATTATCTAATCAACTGATCACATGGCAGTTGCTTCAATGCATTTAGGGTTGTGGTCCTGGTCAAGACAATCTCCTGAACTCCAAACTGAATGTCAGAATGGGAAAGAAAGGGGATTTAAGCAATTTTGAGCGTGGCATGGTTGATGGTGCCAGACGGGCCGGTCTGAGTTCACAATCTGTTCAGTTACTGGGATTTTCACGCACAACCATTTCTAGGGTTTACAAGGAAGGGTGTGAAAAGGGCAAAACATCCAGTATGCGGCAGTCCTGTGGGCGAAAATGCCTTGTTGATGCTAGAGGTCAGAGGAGAATGGGCCGACTGATTCGAGCTGATAGAAGAGCAACTTTGATTGAAACCACTCGTTACAACCGAGGTATGCAGCAAAGCATTTGTGAAGCCACAACACGCACAACCTTGAGGCGGATGGGCTACAACAGCAGAAGACCCCACCGGGTACCACTCATCTCCACTACAAATAGGAAAAAGAGGCAACAATTTGCACGAGCTCACCAAAATTGGACAGTTGAAGACTGAAAAAATGTTGCCTGGTCTGATCAGTCTCAATTTCTGTTGAGACATTCAGATGGTAGAGTCAGAATTTGGCGTAAACAGAATGAGAACATGGATCCATCATGCCTTGTTACCACTGTGCAGGCTGGTGGTGTAATGGTGTGGGGGATGTTTTCTTGGCACACTTTAGGCCCTTTAGTGCCAGTTGAGCATTGTTTAAATGCCACGGCCTACCTGAGCATGGTTTCTGACCATGTCCATCTCTTTATGACCACCATGTACCCATCCTCTGATGGCTACTTAAAGCAGGATAATGCACCATGTCACACAGCTCGAATCACTTCAAATTGGTTTCTTGAACATGACAATGAGTTCACTGTACTAAAATGGCCCCCTCAGTCACCAGATTTCAACCCAATAGAGCATCTTTGGGACGTGGGGGAATGGGAGCTTCGTGCCCTGGATGTGCATCCCACAAATCTCCATCAACTGCAAGATGCCATCCTATCAATATGGGCCAACATTTCTAAAGAATACTTTTAGCACCTTGTTGAACGCCACGTAGAATTAAGGCAGTTCTGAACGCGATAGGGGGTCAAACACAGTATTAGTATGGTGTTCCTAATAATCCTTTAGGTGAGTGTATATTGAAACGGAGGCGCCAGAACTTCATCTGATAGAATGTGCGCTGTAGCACAATACTATGATATTTTTTCAAAAGTAGATTGTGGGGACATTTTAATCGTCCACGATAAAAAAGAATAACAATCATTTCACACACCCCTAACTTCCAAGTAGACTGTAATAAATCTCACACACACAAACAAGCACAAAGAAATCACTTCACCCTTACTTCACACATTAAGTGGCTGTGTTCTGTACATGCAAATATACATGTCATATATATATGACATATATGTCGCACTGTACAGCCCTTCAGTGTCTGATTCTCTCTGTTTGAGTACTGTTGAATTTAAAAGCATAGTTCATCCAAAAAAGTAAATTCTATTATGATTTATTGAACTTCATGTCATTAAAAAAATTGCTTTAGGAATAGTTATATATTTTTTAAAATATTTATCAGGATATTTAATTTTGTGTTCCACAGGAGAAAGAATGTCATACTTGTTTGGATAGACATGATGAAGGGTACACATCATTATTTACTTACTCTCAAGTTGCTCCAGACATATGTGAATTTTTTTTCTTAAAAAGAAGATATTTTGAATAATGTGGGTAACCAAAAAGGGTCTGAGCCCCATATAGTATTTTTTTCTATATTCTATCATATGTTTGGTTACCAACGTTCTTCAAAATGTCTTCTATGTTCAGCAGAAATTCATAGAGGTTTGAAGTAAATGATGATTTATTTGATTTATTTATTTATTTGATTTATTTGAATCAATTAAGGTTGATTGTTTGGAATTTACACACACATGCACAAATAATTGTTATTTTCATTTATTATAAAAAGCATTAATATTATTAAAAAGAAAAAAGAAAATAAATGCATTGCTCTCATGAAATTTGTTATCTCAAAGGATAAACGGTAAGGGTTAAATTGACATATACTCTATATAGGGACAAATGTTTTTTAAAGGTCAATATCTCTCATGCCTCAAACACACACATAGATGGGTCACCTGCATAGTCACAGGGTCATCAATAACTGTCACTACCGTAATTGACCATAATCACACTCTTTGTAGAGGAGATGAAGTGCTTGTTCGATATGGTTACATTCCATTTACTCTCCAATTTCAACAGCAAAAAGATGTTGCACACAGAACCTCACCACACAAGACCTAAGCATAACACCATTACTTTATGCATCATTTCTGAAGACATTTTGAAGGATTATATGTTCCATTATTTAAGCTTGCCGAAGTGCTCCAATTCTTTTTTCCACCACCACCTCTCAAGCTCACATACACCCTAAAAGTACCATCATTTCATGGTGGCTTGAGGGGATGAAAATGAAAACATCATTGACATTAGGCTAAACCAATCCTCCCACTTCCACACATAAGTTCATTAGTCCATACCAGACACAGATGGAAAATGGCTTCTGAATGAAAGGTGGATTGTTCAAATAACAGTTGAAGATTAATGGAATTCAGAATACACACATTGCATGGTGCTGCAAGGTGCCCTTCATATGCAACATTGCAGTGATTACAGAATTGCAATTACAGTGCAAATGCAGCGCATTTTCATAAATCCCCCTAGCTCTATTCTGGTCATTTCACTTTGCTATTGCCAAGAGTCAAGACGCAAAGCAGTTATCACTATGATTGGATTAGCCTTTATCATGCTATCATACTAAACCAGTTGTGATGTTTATGTGATGACAGCAATAATGCAATAGTAATCCTTTTTTCAGATAACAGTATTTCGGATGGGATCAGAGGGACACCAGGACATTGATCTGGCCATTCTAACAGCTCTTCTGAAAGGTAATGTTTGTACATTTTTGGATGCTCATATGTATCTAAGGAGTCTGCAGTGGTACAGCAGGGGATTCGCTCATATATCATTTCAATTTAATCAGATTTTTGTGTGTGGGGGGGGGGGATTAGATTAATATTCAATTGTCTCGCCCATACACATTCAAGTACATATTGATATTGAATAAAAAGTTTAAATATGATAATAGGGTGCCTGCTCTATCTGTCTGTCCAACATGTGATCAATGTCCTGAAAATGTTTGAAGGCCCCTGGTTTAAGTAGTGATTCCTGGTTGTAAAATTATGATGAGGGCTCTCTCAAAACATCTCAAACAGTTTCCCCATCAGGGAAATAATACTCCCTGATAAATCCCAGAACAGAGATTTTTCTGATCACACACTAACTTCTGTTTTACCACCCACCCCAACTGTGCAGTGCCTGCAATTGTCAGGTTAACATTACATTTAATACTGAAAGGAGTGAGTAAAGTGCAGGCTCTACTGGCTATGCTTCTAAAGACCCACTTTTAAACCCATATCAAAAGACGGGATTCCAGTGAAGCCTTTGCTTCAAGAGCTCCATGTGTTGCTCTGAAAGCAGCAGCATGGCTCTTGCATAATTCATATACTGTGCAGCACGTCTAAAGAAAGATTTACCCATGCAGTTCCCAGCTCTCATATTTTCCCTTAATGAATGTATAAGGGATGTATATCATTTGGTAAATAGTAAAAAAGAACAAAATATGTAGCATTTTTGAGTTTTCACAGGCAGTTAACATCGCTGAAGTCAGTGACAGTTTCCCTGTTCTGAAGGAGATCCCCATTATATGTTAACCTAATAAATTACACATACATATATAGTTTATTATTTGTAATAATTTTTTTGTGTTTTCAATTTGTCTTTAAGATTCCAATCTAGGCCATAGTTACATCACTTATGATTACATGGGTTTTTTTATGTGAATAATTTGTTTGCTGATTTAGTTTGCTGAGTCTATGATATGCTAATGACTAAAGACATTCAATTTTATATCATGCTTTTGTCAGTAGCTCTATCTTAGCCATGCAAAAAGGGTTACACATTTTTTTTCACTGTACACTCTTGTGAATGTCTGAAAAATAGAAAAAGTGTCAGGATTTATCATGATGTTTAGTGTGAAATTAAAGCAAGAACATAAAACTAACCTCTGCTGGAGTTAAAGCAACAAAAAAAGCAATTAAAACTCATCTTCAGAGACTTTATACATAATTATGTGACCACTATCTGTTGATACAGCACCTTCCTGTTGCAGAGGACTTGTTTCATCAATACCTCAATACAGTAACAGTATACATTATGAACCACAAAAGCACAGGGTGCCCCACATGGCCATTTCCAAGTATCACAGACCTCCATGTCCCATGAATGGATACGGTCAGGATATTTTTGGGCACTTAACTGAGATTATGCAAATATGGTTTAATGCATGGCAACACCTAGACAAGCCATGGAGGTGTCTATTTAATAAACTGTGTCAGGAAACATTACCCTCATAAAAGAAAATGTAGAAGCACCAGGCCAGAATGAGTAAAGACAAATGTCCTGCTGCTCAGGGGGAAGGTTTAATAGCTTGAAGCAGGAGCGGAGCAAAGTGCCAGAGACACTGGAGAGTGCTTTCCTCTGTGATTTATCTCTAGAATCAGCTTTTTAAAAAGGCATAATGCTATGCATTGTAATGATGTGAGAGCCGGGGTTTTTTATATTATTTTTTTTTGGATTCTCCACTGTGCGAGGCACTTGTAAATCAATGGGAGTTGAGGGTGTTTAAGCATGCCAGTGATTTTAAAGACATCAGACTGTAACATTAATAATGTTTAATAGGCATTTAGCTACACACTGCATCCATCATTGTATATGTTCTCGTTAACATATTCCCCAGGGCTTTTAAGGATGATTTTTTTAAAGCAAGTGAACTAACCTTAATTATGTGCCCTTTTGCTTGTCTGTCTAGGGGCCAATGCATCAGCTCCAGATCAGCTGAGCCTTGCTTTGGCCTGGAACAGAGTTGACATCGCTCGAAGCCAGATCTTCATTTATGGACAGCAGTGGCCTGTAGGCAATATCCACTCACGCCAACTCTGTAATTTAGATATAGATACAAAGATACTTTATTGATTGCAGAGGGGACGAGGAGCACTTCTGTGCAACTCTGACTCTAATTAAACACGGTAGATGCTAATGATGGCAGGCTGCATTTCAACCAGATTAAAATTCATGACATCGATTAATTGCCTTGCAGCTGTATGTCTTGTTTTATTGTGCGCTGGTAATGTGTGTTCTGGAGCTCTAAGTTGTGTTCATGTGTGGTTAGGTGGGCTCTCTAGAGCAGTCTATGCTGGACGCACTGGTGTTTGACAGAGTGGACTTTGTGAAGCTGTTGATTGAGAATGGAGTGAGCATGCACCGCTTCCTGACACTGTCCAGACTTGAAGAGCTCTATAATACGGTAATATAGCTATGTCAGATTTAAATGAGATTTTGAATCCTGGTTTTTCAATGTGGTCTCAGACTTTTGGGTCCCACTGTACTGTACATCTGTTTCCCTATACATACTGTACAATACCGTTCAAAAGTAAACAAAAAAAAAATGTTTTATTCATCAAATAATAATAAAAAATATATTAAAATATACTGAAATAAAAAAGTTAGTTAAAATTGTGATATTATTTGACAGTTACTGTATTACTGTATTTTTGATCGAATAAATGCAATCTTGGTTAACATAAGATACATCTTTAAAAAAAAAAATCTTAACAGACCTTTGAAAAGTAGTTGGTGTGTGTGTGTGTGTGTGTGTGTGTGTGTGTGTAAATATTTAGAATGATCTAAAATTAAAATATAGGTTTATTCACTGAAAAATACATTTTGTCAGTCAATCCAAATATGCTACATGTGGTACATTTCAAAAATATATCATGTAACTTTAAATTACTTGGATAGTAATATTTAAAGGTGATATCAGGTAGATTTAGCTTCATAAAAGTTTAGTTCGCCGAGAACATTGTGGCATTATTAGCTCACCCTCATGTTTTTGGGTGAACAATCCCTTTGAAGGAACAACGACAAAATGTTCTTATTTGTTATTAGTTATTTGTAGTTTGATGTAATTGATAGTGAAAGGTTATATTTGTTTCTGTTTGTCTTAAATAGAGGCATGGTCCATCCAACACCTTGTACCACCTTGTCAGAGATGTGAAAAAGGTAAGAATTCACTGTGCATGAAGCTGTGTGTGTGTGTGTGTTTCTGTATGCACGTGTATGCATGTGTGAGTGGATTTCAGAGTGTGAATGTAAGTGGTAGATTAGTCTTAGAATTCTGTTGCATTCAGTATTTAGCAAAGGTGTCTTTCCTGCTTCTTAGCCTGACAGAGAGATTTGGCCAATTAGTTGCTTTTTTTCTGGCTGTGTCCTCTCCTTCTTGTTTCAGTGATTTTCAGACTATTAAACAGTCAGAACAATGAGTTTGTTGCTCCTCAAGTCACTTGTGTATGGTTCATTTTCAAGACATAATGGGGCACATGATTGTCTTCTTTTTGCAGTGTGGAGATTTTCGCAGTCTTCTAGTAGTGACCTTTTGTGCTTAAACTGCAAATTCTACTTTTAAAATACTCAATGCAGATACACCATGAGTCTAGTCTTCTCTTTGTCCTTCTCTGTATTATCGTCACATCAACTCTAGAACAAAATGTCTTGCACAAATGAAATGCAGCATCACCTGTGATTCTGATCATCAGCTAGTTGAAGCATTTTGTGGCATTTGCTGAGGTAGAAGTAATTAGCCCAGATTAGAGGATCTATGGTGGCTCTGCGTTGGTAATTACAGAACCAGAGTAAAGCCTAGTTATCATAGTCTGAAGGCAGGATGTGGGATGTCATTTTGCTAAAAGGGATTTGGCCCGTAGATCAAATGAAAGGAGGAATCTTAGGACTTCATGTTTGCTTCATGCTGTTAAGTCTTACAATCAAAATTTAAACACCCTGATGAGGAATCTCTAATTAGAAAAGCTCACTAATATCGGCATAAATGTAAAGGTGAGTCGAATCATTCAATTAGCAACTGAGGCATCACTCCTTATCACTTCCTTGTGCTCTTTCTTTGTCCTGCCCATTATTTGATCCATTCTCTCGTTTTCACTCACTTTCTCTCTCCAACACACTTACTCTCTATTGTTTTTGTTTTTGTAGAGAGGTTCATTGTTTTCACGGTCAGTTCAATATAGCACCAAACCCTGATTCTAGACTTGCTTTGTCTCAGTGGGCTGTTTGCCCCTTTAATATGATTCTTTCTCACTGACCTTGTGTGTTCTTTCCAAGCAAGAATATCCAGGGTTCAGTTGGATCTACCTCAAGGTGAATCAGACAATCTTCTTCAATTATCTTGATTCCTTCCAGCAATATGTCAGTGTGTTCGTGGAGTGAGAGTGTATGGGTGTGTATGTAGCCGAGCTTGTGGTTGGTTGGTGACCTTACGGTTTGTTTGTAATTTCATAGCCATAACTGTTGGCACACGTTTATTGTTACCATGAGTAACCTTTTTGTCTTCAGGGTAACCTGCCCCCTGACTACCGCATCAGCCTGATTGACATCGGATTGGTAATTGAATACCTCATGGGTGGAGCCTATCGCTGCAATTACACCAGGAAGAGATTTCGGACCCTATATCACAACCTTTTTGGACCCAAAAGAGTATGTTATTTAAAAAAAAATGTCATGTAACTTTAAAAGGGCATCATACAATGATTTCAAGAATGAATTTGTAAAAAAGACGCATTGTTAGCACAATGCTCTATAGCAGGGGACCTCGAGATCCACTTTCCTGCGGTGTGTTTAAAGTGGATCTCAAGGTCCAGAGTTGAGGACCCCTGCTCTACAGGAATGACTGAGAGAGACTGCCTTGGCTGAAAGATTGAAAATCAGTTTCAGAAGATTGGCATCAATACGTATACGTAGTTTATTTATTTTAAACATTTTTTACTCAGCAAAGATGCATTAAAGTAACAATAAAGACTTACATACCAAAAATATTCTATTTCAAATAAATGCTTTTCTTATGAACTTTCTTTCCTCAAAAAATTGAAAGCATACAAAAATAGTAAGCAAATGTGATAATAATAAGAAATATTTCTTAAGCACCAAATCAGCATAGAATGACTTGAATGGTAATGAATATAGTCATAACATTTTAAGAATGCTTTTGGAATGGTAAGAGCATAACATGATCATAATTTTGAACTTTTGACTTCTAATGTTGCTTTATTCTTTCCTTTTATTATTGTATTCTCATAAAAGGCCTATTAAAAGATTCTCAAAATATTATCAGTATTATTATTATGTTAATGTGCCATTAAAACATCTTTGTAGCTGGGTGATGACCCATAGAAATATATTCACTTCTAAATAACACAATAAAAAAAATTATACTTGCTTTTCAAACACTAGATTATTCCCTAAATGGAAAACATTTTTCTAAAGGAAGTTTGTAATGTGTTTTGCTCAGGTTTTATTCATTTTTTTTGTTTTGTTTTTTATCGGCATGACCCACCTGGGAAAAATATTTCCTATCAGAGCTGCCACAGAGAGCTGGCATATGGAACTAACACAAACTAGATACTCAGTGCAGAGCAAATTTCCATATAGCGGCTCCTCAGCTGTGCAGAGTAAACAGGACTCAAGATAAATTCTCATGCCACTGACACCTGGATGATATCGATTTTTCTCACACATTTTCAGGCATCAAAGTCACACGTCTTCTCGACCCTCTGACACAGATTTCAGGGGATGTCAGGACATTTAACATTACTGCTCCATCATGCCAATGTCATGGGAGCGTTTAGTAGATTGCTAGTACATGATATGTGTCTGAAAGTGTGTATTTATGAATCTATTCATACACTTCAATATTGTAAGTGCGTTTTATCTAACATGCACATATGCACATGCATCATTCTACATATGCCACTATATAGGCTTGAAATAGATCAGACATCTGCGGTGCCACCAGAGAGATGCTCTAAATGCATCATTGCGTAGCATAAAGAATCCTAACTACTCATTCAACATGCCACGTTTTTACATGTGTACTGGAAGGATGGTGAAACGATTTGGAAAATGCATAAATCAAATCTGACATGTCTTGTTATTTTTGTCCTGTATGTGTTTTTATTTGTGTGTGTGTGTGTGTTGTAGCCAAAAGCCCTGAAGCTGCTTGGAATGGAGGTGAGATTTTTTTTCTTAATTTCGTGTATCCCACTGCTTTCCAATAAAATCCCCACTGCGTTTCATTGAAATTCTTTAAGCTTTGCTTTGATATGGAGGTTTGGATTCAAGTAATGAAGGTTCACAATGAAAATGCTCCTTGTATAGGCTTGTTCAGAGATTTTTATGAAAACAATTCGAACACTATAATCACCTACATTTATTTTACTCTTACTATTCGTTACCAAATTCAGGATATAAATCATGAGTAAATTATTATAAAGAATTTTTTAATTTTTTTATCTCTACCATATAGGATGACATGCCCATTAGGCGCGGACGTCAGAAGACCACAAAGAAGCGAGAGGAGGAAGTAGACATTGACCTGGATGACCCGGAAATCAATCACTTCCCTTTCCCGTTCCATGAGCTGATGGTTTGGGCAGTGCTGATGAAACGGCAGAAGATGGCCCTGTTCTTCTGGCAGCATGGCGAGGAGGCCATGGCTAAAGCGCTGGTGGCCTGTAAGCTCTGTAAGGCAATGGCCCACGAAGCATCCGAGAACGACATGGTAGATGACATTTCACAAGAGCTCAATCAAAACTCAAGGTATGAATGTAAAGCTGTGTAATGACCTAGTTACAGTACCTCGAGAATGAGGATTTCATCTCCATGTTCTGTTCCCATTGCTGTTGAGTATACAACTGTTTGGGTGAGGAAGTTTGGGGAGACCATCTGTTATGTGCCAAACTGGCATCCCATCAAAGACACAGTGACTGACCACAAAGACTCGTCTAAAATTTGTAAAAGTCTAATGTGCACACTTTCCTCTTAGTGATGGTATTTTTGCATACCTAAAACAAGCTGTTGTTTTTTGTGTAGCGATGCTCTTGTGTGTTTGCACGTGCACATAATTGTGTCTGTGGCACAGATTTTTCTGTTTTCCTTTTTTTTATCCATCAGGGAGTTTGGTCAGCTGGCTGTTGAGCTGCTCGATCAGTCGTATAAGCAGGATGAACAGATGGCCATGAAGCTGTTAACCTACGAGCTGAAGAACTGGAGTAATGCCACCTGTCTGCAGCTGGCCGTGGCTGCCAAGCACAGGGACTTCATCGCCCACACGTGTAGCCAGATGCTTCTCACTGACATGTGGATGGGACGTCTGCGTATGCGCAAGAACTCTGGCCTAAAGGTCAGATTTGGGAGAAAGACCATAGTCTCATTGATAAACATACTGTATTACATACAGTAATATCAGTTATTGCAGAGGGCTTACTCTTGGTTCATATTGTTTGTAATATAATATATAAAATATATTCAACATGTATATTTGCCATAATATGTGGTGAAACTGCCTGCCAAAGTGAGTCTTTTCTTAGCTGAATCAGTCATTTTTGTTATATTTACCATGTCCTCATCAACATTAGGCCAGCAACTGCTGTTTCAGCAATAGTTTTCTTAATCTCTAGTCCAATTATCAAATTAAGCTGGTTGGCTATGTAAAGAAATTAAATTCACAGAGTTATGAGAAGACAGTAATCAAATCTGGACACATTTGTTACAGAAAACAGCATAAAAATGGGAAATATTGGCATATACAATGTTGCTGCTGTAACTTCAGGTTCCAAAGTTGCAAAAAATGACCCCATGATGTACTCACCTTCAAGCCATGCTATGTCTTCTTTCAGACGGTCATAATCAGAGTTATATGAAAAATGTCCTGATTCTTCAAAGCTTTATAATGACAATGAAAAGTGGTCAAGATTTTGATGCAAAATAAAGTGCGTGAACACACTTAGCACAGTAAGTGGTTGCTAGAGATTATGGTTTGTAAAGTTATACGTATAGATATTATTCTTACACAAATCCATCGATTCACTTTAGAAAACCCCTTTATTAATCTCCATGCACTTTATTTTGCTTCAAAATCTCGACCCCCATTTACTGCCATTACAAAGCATGGAAGAGCCAGGTCATTTTTAATGGCTTGATAATAATAAGAAATGTTTCTTGAGCACCAAATCAGCACAGAGTTATTTCTGAAGAAAACAGTTATTTTAAATTGTTTTAATATTCCGCAATATTACTGTTTTTACTGTATGTTTGATTAAATAAATACAGCCATCCCAAATGTTTAAACATGAACAGTCAAAAATTTGACACATTGTTAGACATACAGTATACAGTATACTGTATATCAGTCCTTAAAAAAAGCTGTTCAGGGCTTCTCCTTGAGTTTCTCTCCCTTTCTGCATGGTTTATTTCTGCCTTTGGTTCAGACCTCAGTGGGGATATTGGTGTTTCATATCTCACAGGTATTTCTTCATCGCAAGCATTCTGTGACTGCAGGAGCTGGGCTACCGATTTCTAAATAATGAAAAGTAAGTGGGTTTTTCTCCTAAACTCTGTTTGCTTTGTCTGCCAGGTTATCTTAGGCCTGCTTCTGCCCCCCTCCATATTGAGTCTTGAGTTAAAAAATAAGGACGAGATGTCGTACATGCCACAGGATCAGGACACCTACCTGCAGGAGAAGGATGTGGATGAACCTGAGAAACAAGCTAAGGAGAAAGAGGAGGATGACATGGAGTTCACAGTAAGATCTTACTGTGAGACGCAGTACAACTCCGTGGTGAGAGCATCCACCTTAGCCTCGTTTCGTAGCTTGTAGTCAAGCACACACGTACCACGTCCACACATACACACACTTAGCCACATGCTCTGAGAAAGTCCTGCCCCCAATTTGGCCTCTCAAATATGCTTCCGTTTTTTATTTCGCTTTTGTTCCCCGAGTCCGTGGTTCCTCTTCTTAGAGATCCGTGGCAACCCTGCCGTTTTTCTGACCTCCCCACCCTACACCCTTCTCCCACTTCGCCCTTTTTTTTTTTGTTCCTCGTTGTCAAAGCAAAGACGCGTGGTTGTGGAGTTGTAGCGTGTCTCCGTCTGCCTCTGTCCTTGTCTCCTCTCTGTTTCTTTTTTTTTAGCGAAGGTCTCGTCTGAAGTACGGTACTGTGACTGAATGCTGCCTGTGCTATTATCATTCTTGCATATACCACACCATTGTGCATGTTGAAGGCTTGTTTTGCGTTATGCTAGCAGACTTGATCTGACATCTCCTTCACAACCTTCACTTTTAAGTTGAACCAGAAGTGCCTCCTTACTTTCACACAAAACTGCACGAAAATTGTTGTTCAGTCTTCCATTGTGAGCTATTAAGTGTTGATCTAAAGCAGTGGCTCTTGAACTGTTTCAGTTGGCGGACCACTTAAACAGCTCCTAATATGGGGGTGGGTGGAAACACCAACTACTTCAAAGTAATTTCGTAAAGTTTTGATTAGTGTAGCCTTAATTTTTTACCCATATCTTGACATTTTTTCCATTTTTACAGATCCATAATTTTGTTATTTTGTTGAAATACTGTACAAATGAGCCATGTTTGCTAACAAATAAGTTGCACTCAACAATTATACTACCATTCAGAAGTTTGGAAACTCTAAGACTTTGTTCACCATTGTAGCATTTATTGTATCAAGGTAAAATCAAAAACCCTTTTATATTATAAAATATTGCTATTGTTTGAAATAGTTTCTTTTTTTAATAAAATAAAATATCAATTTTAATTGATTTCAGTAGCAATTACTACATCTATTACAAAAAAAATGGGATGGTAATGGGAAAACTTTTCTTATTATTAGCTCTGCCTAAATTTATTGTGCTGCTTAATGAAGTGTTTAAATGGCAGAACAGTGTCTTTTTTTAGTTGCTGAACTACTGAGTACTCTTGGATTTCTTGTCATTGTCACTGTACACTTTAGAGGCAAATTTTGATTTTAAAAATAGCTAAAAACAAAAACATCTCTGTTTTTTTGAAAAATGAAGGCTGTTCTGTACACTGTCTTAACAACACAGAGCGAGATGTGGATGGCCTAGATGATCAAGATGAGGAAAACATCAGAGTATAGACTGGTGCTATAATGGTGCAATCTTATAAATATCTCATAAAGTGACGAACAGAATGCATAAGCTGTCAGTGCTGCTGATGACAAACAGAGAGTTAAATGTTCAATTGGAAATAGTCATTTATGATTTTTTAAATATCAGTATTGTTTGATGTTTTGATAACTTTGAATGGTAGTGCACACTGCTGTTGAAAAGTTTGGGGTCAGTAACTTTTATTTTTACTTTTATTCAGCAAGGAATATTGAATAGATCAAAAGTGACAGCAAAGACATTTATAATGTCATAAAAGATTTTAAATAAATGCTGCAAATTTTTTTTATTAAGAAGCACTACTGTTTTCAACATTTATAGTAATAAGAAATGTTTCTCGAGCAGCAGATCAGTATATTAAAATGATTTCTGAAGGATCATGTGACACGGAAGACTGGAGGAATGACTGCAGAAAATCAGCTTTTTTTCACAATAAATTAAAGTAGAAGACGGTTACTTTAACATTTCACGATATTACTGTATTTACTGTATTTTAAATCAAATAAATGCAGCTTTGATGAACATAAGATGAACTATTTGATTAACATATCTTGACAACCTCAAACTTCTGGACAGTAGTGTACAATATCTACATTTTACATTATTAAAGACAACAACAAAAAACAATATCACAGGTAAATTTAAATTATTTACAGTAATTGTTTTGAGTTTATTAATCAATCAATTAATTGGTGTTTTTTTCAGTTACATAGTTTTTTATTTATTTCTGTTTTTTAAATCAGCCAAGCAACTTGTGGACCACTTGAAATCCTCTACAGTCTGAGAACTACTGCTCGAAAGAAACAGGTCTGCCCAAGCCACTAGTTTAGAAATGTAGTCCAAGAGTTACTTGGTCCAAACAACTGAGAAGGACTACATTTCCCAGAACTTGACTGGGTTGACCTGATCTTGTACAACACAGTTCCAAAAACTGAAGCTATGCCCCTCACTTCACTATGAATTTATTGTAGATATGTGAGGTTACAACACAAGATGACAATTGTATTGCAATTTATCTAAATGCTCTTCCAGAAAATATACTGTAATTGCAATATTTTTTTCTGATACAACATTAAAATGTCTGTGCCAAAATTGGATCTTCCTGTGCATATCATAAGCTGTGAAATAAACTGTTTCCATTACTTTTAGATTGTATAGTTTGTAAGACTGTACTGCAGCAAAGCTCAACCAAACAACTTCGACAGCAGAAAAGTTGTTGCAATACAATTCTGCCATGATGTCCAAGAGTGCACCATATTTTTCCATTTATGGGATAAGCTCCCCACTCTTGGATTAAGGATTTCCCAACAACTCATGACACTGGGCATTTTCATTCCTCTTTTCTTTCTTCCTCTCTCTCTTGAACACTCTCTCTCTTTTTCTTTTTCCACACAATCATTCCCAGGGGAATCATCAATGCCCAGTTCATAGTGAATATCTCACCTTCTTCGACACTCATTATTGCTTTGCAGTGTTTAAAACAGCTGCATGCAATTTTGGGTGAGAAGTCACACTATGTAAGTGGTGTGTTAAAGCAATGCTTTCTGTCTTTCTCCTCTTTCTATCTTCTGTACTTTTCCCAGGCTATGCTGGGAAATGTCAGTTCAGAAGCGTCGCGTAAGAAAAGGGTGGAAGAGGTTCAGAACCGCCATCGACTGATTCCAGTGGGTCGCAAAATTTATGAGTTTTACAACGCCCCTATCGTCAAGTTCTGGTTTCACACGGTAAAAGCCCAGGCTGTGCTTTTATTAAGTACAAAAAGACATACAGTATTCTTCAGTGTGTTTAGCATATCAAATCTGTATATGAACATAAAAATACCTTGTGTGTGAATTATTTCGAGAAATGTCGTCTGAAATCTTTCACTTTCAAATAAAGTAGAGAAATTCATATTGAGAGATACCATATCAAGTCCAGGGGGAGATATGTGCAAATGCAGATCAAAACAGCTGAGATTTGGCCTCATCTATGTTTTAAATATAGGCAAAGAATTTGACAAATCTCCTGGCTGTTAAAGATGAAATATTCTGTTCCGTGTTCTGTGTCTTCATTATTTACCTATTCTTTTTTTTTTTTCGATGCTTGTGCTTTCTCTTTTTCCCATCACACTGTCACTATTTACACTGAACAGTATTTATGTTCTCTGTTTGTGAGAGTGTCAATCTTTCTGCGGTTTTCACAAAACAAATTAATTCATTAATAAAATAAAACATTGCAAAAGTAAAAAAATAAATTAAGTAAAATAAAATAAAATAAAGTAAAAATAAAAAAATAATAATAATAAAAAATCTTTTAAAAACTCTAACTGGAAATGCTGAAACTAAAAATAAATTTTCTCAGTTCTGAAACTAAAATGAAATAAAACTGACCTTACCAGATGTAAATATTACTAGACTGTGTTAAGAAATGTAATGCTGCTAAACATTTACAAATAGTACCAGTTACCGCATTAGCTTTGGTAACTGAACGAAAAATGAAAAACACTGAAACTAGAAACTATGATAGAGTGAAAACTCTGATAAGATGTATTGAAAAATAAGGTAAGATACAATACTATTCAAATGTTTTGTGGAAAGATTTACTGCAGTAGTGGATTTGAAAAATTAAATAGAAATCAAATTTAGAGTTCTAAAATTCTAAAATGTGCTTGATGTGAAGTATACTTACTAGTAAAACTAGAATAATCATGATCATGCATTCTCTGACTTTAACAGACTTTCATTGTTTCACTTCTCACAATTTGAGCTGAAACAGACCAAAGAGTGTGTTTTTTTCCCACTTAATCACAATGTTGTGTCTTCCCACAGTTGGCCTATGTAGGATACTTGATGCTCTTCAACTATATTGTTCTGGTGAAGATGGACCTGTGGCCCTCTCCTCAGGAGTGGATTGTTATTGCCTACATTTTCACCAATGGCATCGAGAAGATGAGAGAGGTGAGACTTCATTAGAACTCAGTGAGAAAACAAAACGGTTCCCTTTATTCCCTGAAGTGTGGGAAAAGATCGTTTATTATTCATAAGCAGTGTCTAATAATTACATTTGCATATAATTACACAGCTGCAGTTCAGTTATAAACTCCAACTCCTTCAAATAAACAGTGTATTACTGCCCTCTTGTGGAAATGAGTAAATGCAAATGCTTTTACTTCTTGGAGTGTGTTTGTCCCTGGTTTATGGTTGTTTTGAAAACTTAATTTGCCCAACATATCCATCCTAAAAAAATCACTTTTGTCAGTTGCATTTTAAGATATATTAAAATGGAAAACAGTGATTATAAATTGGAAAATATTTCACAACATTACTGTTTTTACTTTATTTTTGTTTAAAGTTGTTTTGAAAAGGGCATTTGTCTAACGTCAAGGCTCGGTGTTACTGTTTCACTTCTCCTATCTCTCAGATCCTCATGTCAGAGCCAGGGAAGCTCCTGCAGAAGGTGAAAGTGTGGTTACAGGAGTACTGGAACATCACTGACCTCATGGCTATCCTCATCTTCTCCATCGGGATGGTGCTTCGCCTGCAAGACCCGCCCCTGATGAGCTACGGGAGGGTCATTTACTGTGTCAATATCATCTATTGGTACATACGACTGCTTGACATCTTTGGAGTGAACAAATACCTGGGTCCATATGTCATGATGATCGGCAAGATGGTGAGAGAGACTGATAGAGAGGTTGAATCATTTTACTTTAAAGTAAACATTTCTTATGTATGACATGGATTCTAATGCTCTTGATCTTTCTTTTTTCACAGATGATTGACATGATGTATTTTGTGATCATCATGTTGGTGGTTCTGATGAGTTTCGGAGTGGCGCGGCAGGCTATCCTCAATCCCAATGAGGACCCGTCCTGGATGCTGGCACGCAACATCTTCTTCATGCCGTATTGGATGATCTACGGAGAAGTGTTTGCTGACCAAATCGACCGTAAGGCTGGCTTGATACTAACATTTACCTTGGGTGCAGGCATGGGCATTTTGGGTATACTCAGTTTCACACTCAAGCACAGCTCCTCAGTGCATAACGTCTCATTATTGGTCAGCTTGTATGAACAAATGTGGTGTTCTCTGAAAGCATTAATATTCCCATAGATAAGATGAAAGCTTCACATTTAAAAGCTAAAACAGTCTGGATCGAATTTTGTGATGCATGGTTGTGCTTGTGTGGGTGCTCTTAAATGGTCTCATATTCTGTAAATGGCTGCACTCATTACAGGACGATATGGATCAATGCTGCTGTTTCAGAATGTTTTCTGGGGTTCATTGTAAGACTGCAGATGGAGAAGCATCATAGCATCATATATATATATATATATATATATATATATATATATATATATATATATATATATATATATATATATATATATATATATATATATATATATATATATATATATATATATATATATATATATATATATATATATATATATATATATATATATAGTTAGCGGTGTATTTTGATGGTATATAATGAGAGTTGTCTTACATGTATGTTAACTGTCTTGAATATGATATCATGTTTTGGCATTTTAATTGTTAAAGTATTCTGATATTAAAGCTAATAATATAAAATTGTAATCTTAATAGCCCACGTGAAAGTTTCCTGCGGACCACAGAACCATTGTATTTGAGCACAAAATTGAAAATCACAAAAAGTAGCATTGGAGTAAGATCTCCCTGGGATGTGTAATGTACTTCTGATGTCATTTTTGGTACTGTTGGTAAGATATTTTGATGTTTTTTGAAATAAGTCTTTTGTGCTTATTACGCTTTATTTGGTCAGAAATACAGTTGCAGAAATACAGATGCAATTAAAAATAATATATAATATATATCAGTATTTATATGTTTTATTTTAAAATGTACTTTATTCATGTGATGGTAAAGCTGAATTTTCAGCATCATTACTTCAGTCTTCAGTGTCACGTGATTCTTCAGAAATCATTCAAATATACTGATATGGTGCTATGGATTTTTTTTTTTTTTTACAGTTTAACCATGGTAGATTTTTTTATTTATTTGAATAATACAAGTAGCATTTATATTAATTAATTATTATTATTTGTTTTTTTGTTTTTTTTTTTGAGAGAGAGTCATTTCTTTTACTTTTGATCTATTTTATGTGTTCTTAAAGTAACTATACATTTATTATATTAAAAAAAGTAATTTAATTGTTCAAATGTAAAATTTGTTTAGAATAAATCTTACTCACCTCAAACTTTTGAAAATCAGTATATACTGTATAGTTACAAATATTTGATTATGATTTGAACCATGCATTGTAACCATTTAGTTCACTCAGACTAAATAAAAAAGAATCAAATTACAGTCAAAAAGATACATGGGTCAAAGCATAAAAACGATAAGTGTAATACTGCTTTAAATTGTTATTATTTTTCCCCCCAAAATTGAAAAACTTTTCTGTTTAATTTAATTGCAATTATGTTTGTGTTTTCAGAGCAAATTTTTGTGTTTTCATACATTTTCCCTGATTTACAGAGACCCACAAAAATGTAATTCAGTGTAACAGTCTTGTCAGGCATATTTACAACAAAATTCAATTTATGACATTAAAAAATGAATTACTTTCACCCCAAATACTAATTTTTAAAATGTGCCACTATCCTAGGTTTTGTCCATTGGTCAGTAAGAATTTTTTTACTCATTTAAACCACAATAAAATGTAATATGCTCGCTAATTCTTTTATATATTTTAATAAGTACAGGTCAGAATAAGCATGTTGTTTGAATTTTTACATAAAAAATAAACTAAATGACAATTTAAAATTATTTCAACCAAATTTTGACATTTTATCCTCCAAAAACTTATTTACTGTAAACCCTTGAAAGTAGACACTTTGCTTACATTGAATGTGCTTTCTACATAAAATCACTTTTGTACATTTCTTTTGATGTGGACAGTTTAACGTCTTTGACCCACATACCAAGGTGAGCCTATTTCATAGTGCCAATTATTATCAGACTGAATGATTCTACCCAATAATAGGTTATGATGAACAATAAAGATGTTTGACTTGTCTCTTACCGTATAACCAATCAGGTTTTGCAGCAGTAATGTTGTTATTGTCTCTTGTCAGATTTATGATATTACATCTTATGCCTGAACTAAATCAGTACACTCCTACTAAAGCAGTTCATCAGTCACATAGACTTGTGTATGAAGTGTATGCTGTAGTGTTTGTAAAAACGTGTCTTAGTGTTTTTTCATTATAGTGTGTTTGCTTGTTGTCTGCATACTGTCAATTGATTGTGTGTGTGTGTGCTGAGAGATGGATGGCCCAAAGATAAGAGAGCTGAAATAACGATTTCGTTCTTTGTTTCAGATGTGAATAGTAGGAAGCTACATCACAAAGTGAAAGACAAACTCTGGCTGGTTGAAAATTACATTCGCACTCAAGGACCTGGGCGTTACAGTGGTCCATCCCATATAGGCAATTTCCAGTTTATAAATTCTGCTAGATTTATCTGTCACCAGAGCCATTATACTTTCACAGCCATATCATCTCCTCATCTCCACCCCACTGGTGGTCACTGAGTGTACGACACCCCTGCACGGCACTGCAAGGCTAATGGCCAGGTTTCCGTGGTGGGGCAAATGTTTAAGGTGCTATGTCAACTCCATTTTTAAGGTCCCAAAAAATAAAAACAAATAAAAAAAAACCCTATCATGGAAACTGGAAACTTGGTTAATGCTAAAGCCACCATCATGAACCTCCCACAGCCAGTTAGCACTGACAGACATCCCATCGCTCTGGTGTAATTTCCTTCTCTTTGCACAATGTAAACTGAACGGCTGGAAAATCCACTAGCTTGATATTACATGTTATGCATATTGACTAGAGCATGAACATCCGTGCCCATCTGCGTTTCCTCAAATAAGTTCAGAATATTCCGTTTTTCTGGAAAGACCATCTCATATGTCAGCTATACATCCTTTAACAACAAGATGCATTTGCCTCCTCTCATCAATATGAAAGTTTTTTCACGTGGTTCAGTTGTCAGAGTTTTTGGCAGAATGAATTTGGAATTCAAAAAGAAAAATAATGTAAATAAATAATTGCGAATTTAAGATAACCAATGTTACTTCAGTTCTCTCACTTTGGGCTTCTGGGTGTGATTTTTAAATATTGAAACCAGTAAATGTACTCAGAAATATGTAAATTAATATGAACCTGACTGACTTTCCTCTCTTTGAAAGCTACAGCAACTGAACCATCCCATTTGGAAAAAACGAATGATGTATTGTCAATACATTCTAACCTGCGCTACAAGCAACCATCAAAAAGAATGCTGTACATTTAATATCAATATATTTTAAACACTGCACATGTTTAAATATATTGGTTATGCAATTTTACATTTGGAATATATTTTAATATATTTGAATTCCACAACTTGGTGCATAGTCTTTCCATTCAATTTTTATCCACAACCCACTTCTGACTGGTTTTTTGATTTTGGTGCATTTGAGCATGTCAGAGAGGGAGTGAGTGATTGTAAAGTGACCTTTTTTGCCATTTGTTTGTTCTAATCAGTTCATTAATATTTGGGCAGCACTCAGTTGTGTGTTTTAACAATAATATATAATAAATATTTTAACAGCTCCATGTGGTCAGAACATCACCACAGAGGAAGGAGTCATTGTGCCTCTCCCACCTTGCAAAACAGGAGCTTGGATTGTCCCCGCCATCATGGCCTGCTACTTGCTGGTGGCCAACATCCTTCTGGTTAATTTGCTAATTGCTGTCTTTAAGTAAGTTAAATGAATATTTATATCATATGTGTTTTTTAAACAATGGACAGACTACAAAATATAGCTTATTTCTTTGATTATTGGCATAATTAAGTCAAGCAATCTAATTGTAATTTGCAGTTTTTTTTTTCAGCGCTTTTCAGATTTGTTTACCTTGCATCAGCGAACGGATTGTGGGTGGTCCATGAGAACACCTTTTGAGGCTGAGATGAGTAAAACAATTTTGTATGCTGCTAATATTTTCTTTTATTCTCACAGTAACACATTCTTTGAAGTGAAGTCCATCTCCAACCAGGTGTGGAAGTTCCAGAGGTACCAGCTGATCATGACCTTCCATGAACGGCCTGTCCTTCCTCCTCCTCTCATCATTTTCAGTCACATAACTATGGTCCTCAAACACCTCTGCTGTCGTTGGAGGAAACATGATGAGGATGAGCGGGACTATGGGCTGAGTGAGTGATAAAATGCTGTTGAAATATTCTGAAAGCCTTAAAATGACAGCAAGAGTCATTTAGTTTTCTCAGATCATACAACTAATGAGAATGAAACCTACTCATGTCGACTTAAAAGATTCTCTTTGATACCATCTTTTGCCAAACATGATTATTTTTTAATAGTGAGATATTTCTGTTTGAAAACATGAAAACATTAACTTGTGTATCTAATACTGCCATGTAAAAGTATATATGTTACACAACAAAGACATGGTTTAAACATTTTAAAATTAAAGTTAAATTCAACTGAAAACACTTTGACTTCACTGTTATGATACAAAAAAGTGACAAGTGAGAAAAAACTCTCCCCCTACAGAGCTCTTCATTACTGAAGATGAACTGAAGAAGGTACATGACTTTGAAGAGCAGTGCATGGAGGAGTATTTCAGAGAGAAAGATGACCGCTTCAATTCCTCCAATGATGAAAGGATACGCGTGACATCTGAAAGGTTAAAACATTTCAGACAACACAACAGAACATTAACACTTTTTTCTCTCTATTTAAAACCAGAGGTCTTCAAGTGTTTTATGGCATGAACCCCCAAATATGATCATCCCCCTTGCAAGAGATAACATTCCTAAAATATATAAACAGTATATATTTTCATATATACAGACCCATTTATACGTTGTGAGAAAAATATTAAGAATTGACGTTGAAAAAGTTGAAAAAGCTTTTACATGGTCACTGAAGCCACAGCCAATTAAAATAAGTTTGACATTGCATTTTATTTTTCTAACCATCTTCAGAGTAGTTTTATATATATCAACCTGAAGACAAAACATTTTTCAGGGTTTACATGGGTCATTACAAGTCTTAAAAAGTATCAAATTTAAGACTATAAAAAGTCTTAAATTGTACAAGTCTTAATTATGATTTTAAGAGGTCTTAAATTTGAGGACTTAATGTGACAACAAGCTCTTTTCACAAAAATATATAATTCCAGAACAGCATGTTAAAAAGATATTGCATTAAATATATCTAATAAATATTTAAATGTAACGTCAACTTAATGAACAGAACACTAATAATTCATTTTGTAAACTTGTTTATTTTATAATTTTCTCATATGTTCTGCAAACCCTCTAGCAACCTCTTGTGGCCTCGGGGGGTCCCTGTACCCCAGTTTGAAATTCTTTTTTCATTTAAACGTAAACAATACAAAACGTAATATATAATCTTTTTAAAAACACATATTACTTTAATTAATAAGCGCTTAATTATGTACACTACTGTTCAAAAGGGATTTGGGATTGGTTCGATATTTGTTTTTGAGCCCCTCATTCTGACCAGGACTACATTTATTTGAACAAAAATGTAATATGAAGTGGAACCCACACAACATTACTAGATGTAGATTTTTGGAAATGGCCTTATAAATATTAATGGAATTGTCTAATCTCTGATCATTCAGGGTGGAGAACATGGCAATGCGTCTTGAGGAAGTGAATGAGAGGGAACATTTCATGAAAGCATCCCTGCAGACTGTGGATATCCGGCTCGCCCAGATGGAGGAGATGATCGGCCGCATCACTGTGGCACTGGAGCGGGTTGCTGGTATGGATCGAGGCGAAGTCAACAAAGCCCGGTCCAGGACATCATCTGACTGCACAGATACAAATTATATCCTGCGCCAGAGCAGTTTCAACAGCCAAGAAGGCAATTCCTACAGGCTACAGGAGTCTCTGGAGCAGGGAGGCGAAGAGTCTATTTCCCCTACATCTCCAACCACTCTGGCCCCACGTGTCCGCAGTCACTCCTTCTATGTAAGCCACTCCTCCAAGGATAGGAGCGGTGCAGATCGAGGAGAAGGCTTCTTTAAAGACAGATTGTTCAGCCTCCATCGGGCCAACAGCTCACAGTCTGTGTCCTCAGGAGCAGGTCCCAAAGAGTCCAAGCCCACACCTTTGAATACTTTATCTGTGGACCAGCAGCTACGCCCTTCTTCCTGTATAGACATCTATGTTTCTGCCTCAGAGGACGTCCCGCCCACTGAGAGCTTCTTGGAGCCGGTCCGGGCAGTTCCATCTCTTGCTCGAGACTCATCTCTCCATTCTGAGATCATGGATGTGGTGCTCTCAGGGGGGCGGGACTGCAGTGGCAGGGCAGGGGGCAGTGACAGACAGTCGGATGGTACGGTCCTGTTTGAGGACAGTGCTGCCGCTGACCTATCACTCTGCTCTGCCCACCTGCTGCCAGATACCTTGCCCTCCTGGGACCTGGACCCCTCGCCGCCGCCATCAGCTGGTGCTCTCGAGCGGTCCAAGAGCAGCCGCTTCCTATCCACAGCAGGGCCTCTGTTTCTGGACGAGCCACCATTGGTTAAGTCACACAGCCTGATGTTCAATTCACGTGGTTACTATGGCGGCATGGGCGTGCAGGTAAAGGCAGCCGAATATACCAGCATAACTGATTGCATTGACATCCGTTGCGTCTCTACCCCTTACCCTGTCCCAGAGAGGTCTGACTCACCTGGAGGCTCTTTCACATTCGATAAACCCCAGGACCTGGGCGTCTCACACCCTGAAAGAGATGCTGAGCTCAGTCACGCAGAATCGGATCCAGAGGAACCTGCAGAGGGGTCAGCGCACACAGGTAAGGGGGGTCAAAGCAGCAGTGGGGGATTAGGCACAGACCTGGGCCTCGGCCTCCCACTGGGTCCGTTTTGCTCGCCAATTTCTAGACTAGAGCGTGCAAACAGCTGCTCCTCTTCGGAGGAGTCGCACTCCAACATCTACTCCCAAAAGAGCTTCTCCATTAGTGAGAAAATGGACAAGGGTCGTGGAAGCTCCAGGAATCCTTTCCAGAAGGCCAGAGCCGGGGCAAGGCTGGAGGGTAAGACAGACTCACTGTCCACGAGGAAACTGGCCAAACCCTCAGCGTTCCAAAGTTTTGATAACAGACACAATTACACGTGATGATGGCAGACAAGTAGTGATGCCATTGTAGAACTAGGTTCTGTAGGATGGCTCTACCTCGTTTAAAATTTAAGGGCCAGTCCATTGATTAGTACTGTCTGAGTGAGTAATTAGCTGTACACTGGAATGTTTTATCATGGGTATCAACTTCCTGTTAATTTCCTGTTATAACACTGAATGCCAAGTCAGATTTTCTTTAGTATTCATAGATTCAGAAGATGACCACTGTCATTAGGCCAACATTAGTACCCAGTTGAGGAGAAAACTTTGCAATTTAAGGGCCTGTTAACACTATGATGAATGTTCGGTATAATAAAAATAATCATTTGAATGAATGGCTGTTAATGTTAAAAACCAATAAGCTTTTTGGTCACATGCCTACAGCCGCTGCTGTTAGATTAACTACATCTTAAGGGTTGGTCACTCATCCAAAGTAACTTTGCATTTCGCTGCATTCCAAAGTTCAAGTTTGGTGAACTCTGAAACCATGAAAGTGTGTGACCAATAGAAGATTGATATGTGACAGCATGGCCTCTTAGCTGTATTAAAACTGCAGTGCTACAGGAAAGTGGAGTAGATTGTATGTTTTACATTGTAGATTTATTATTAATTGTTGTGTGTTGAATTTAAAGGACACTGCAGAATGTGCCCTCATATCATGACATTTAACATTTACATTTAATCATTTAGCAGACGCTTTTATCCAAAGCGACTTACAAATGAGAACAATAGAAGCAGTCAGGTCAACAAGAGAACAACAACAGAATACAAGTGCCATGACAAGTCTCAGTTAGTCTAGTATAGAACGCATAGCCAGGTGTATATACATTTTTTTTTTTTTTTAATTAAATGAAAAAGACAAGAAAAGGAAAAGTACTGGTGTTAGTAGGTTAAGTGCAGGCGAAAAAGATGAGTCTTTAGATGTTTCTTGAAAATGAGTAAAGACTCGAATTGAGATTGGGAGGTCATTCCACCAGCTGGGCACAGTCCAGGAAAAGGTCCGTGAGAGTGATTTTGAATTTCTTTGGGATGGCACCACAAGGCGTTGTTCACTTGCAGAGCGCAAGCTTCTGGAGGGCACATAGGATTTAACCAGTGAGTTTAGGTAAGTTGGTGCCATGCCAGTGGTTGTCTTGTAGGCAAGCATCAGTACCTTGAATTTGATGCGAGCAGCTACTGGTAGCCAGTGTAACCTGATGAGGAGGGGAGTAACATGAGCTTTTTTTGGCTCATTGAAGACAACCCTCGCTGCTGCATTCTGGATCATTTGCAGAGGCTTGACAGTACATGCAGGAAGGCCCGCCAGGAGAGCATTACAATAGTCCAGTCTGGAGAGAACAAGAGCTTGGACAAGAAGTTGGGTTGCTTGCTCTGACAGGAAAGGTCTAATCTTCCTAATGTTGTATAAGGCAAACCTGCAGGACCGGGTTGTTGTAGCAATGTGGTCAGTGAAGCTTAACTGATGATCCATCACAACTCCTAGGTTTCTGGCTGTCCTCGAAGGAGTTATGGTTGACGAGCCCAGCTGTATAGAGAAATTGTGATGAATCAATGGGTTAGCTGGAATCACCAGTAGTTCAGTCTTTGTAAGGTTAAGCTGAAGGTGATGGTCATTCATCCAGCTAGAAATGTCACTCAGACAGGCTGAAATGCGAGCAGCTACCGTCGGGTCATCAGGCTGGAATGAGAAGTAGAGTTGGGTGTCATCAGCATAGCAGTGATAAGAAAAGCCATGCTTCTGAATGACAGATCCTAAAGATGTCATGTAGATGGAGAAGAGAAGTGGTCCAAGTACTGAGCCCTGAGGAACCCCAGTAGCAAGGTGGTGTGACTTTGAAACATCACCCCTCCAAGACACACTGAAGGATCTGTCAGAGAGGTAGGACTTAACCCACAGGAGAGCAGGTCCAGAGATCCCCATCTTTCTGAGGGTGGACAGGAGAATCTGGTGATTAACAGTGTCAAAAGCAGCAGACAGGTCCAGAAAGATGAGTACCGACTGTTGCAGTGTATGAAGAAAGTGTGACCTCTGCTTTAGTGGCGCACACCTACAGACCATTTTGCAGATCCTTCCTCTACTATTTACAAAAAATATATATATTAAATATCAGATCAAGGATCTGGAACCGGCTCTAATGGCTCTGTACTCTTCTATTTTGTGTTGTTTGATAAACACCATTTATTTCTCTTTGACAGATGAGCTCCAGAGATGAAAAGTATTACCGTATTTTCCGGACTATAAGTCACACTTTTTTTCATAGTTTGGCTGGTCCTGCAACTTATAGTCAGGTGCGACTTATTTATCAAAATTAATTTGACATGAACCGAGAGAAATGAACCAAAAGAAAACAATACCGTCTACAACCGCGAGAGGGCGCTCTATGTTGCTCAGTGCTCCTGTAGTCTACACTGAAAACATAGAGCGCCCTCTCGCGGCTGTAGATGGTACTGTTTTCTCTTGGTTCTTGGTTCTAAATAAATGCGACTTATATATGTTTTTTTCCTCATCATGACGTATTTTTGGACTGATGCGACTTATACTCAGGTGCGACTTATAGTCCGAAAAATACGGTAAGTAAAATAATTTTGTTAACCAGAGCATTTCTCATTATCTATAAGCACCACCTACTGTCAGGGAGTGATTTTGTATTTTCAATCAGCCTGCCAGATTTTTTTTTCTTTCTTTTTTTTTGCATTGGCCTGAACAAACAAATTGCAATTGCAACTAAATTTGGTGCCGAACATTTGTGTTGGTGTGAACAGGCCTTCACAAAATCTTGCAATGCAAATTACTGTTTTAGCTTAGGTGAGTCACCCTCGTCACAGCATGAATCATGTTTTCTCTTTATAGACTGATTTCTTGAGTGTATCTCCTACAGGCCAGATAAAGTGATGGTTTAATTCCAAAACGATTTAGAACTTAAATGAAAACAGGACTTTGACAGTTAAAACAATTTAATGCTAAAGTTTTTTGTTTATACAAAGATTTGTTCTGTCATTCAAAACCCACACACCAGATTAGACAAACATATACATATCTTCCCTAACATGTGGAATGTGGAATATAATTAGTTTCCTTATAAAAGGATTAACCTTCTTAGAACGTTATCTCTTGGCCCATGTGGGTGTATACATCTGCATTCAAAAAGCTTCATAGTCACACAGCAGTCAGTAATGTTATATAAGGTGTCTGAATGCAGCAAAAGTTTGTGCAGAATTTCTCATTATTAAACAGATAACAAATTTTAAAGTGTTAAATTATTATATTTTGTCTTTTGCAGTCTGCTTTGTTCCAAATATATCACAGCGGGGTGCCCATTTGAGTGTATTTAAATAAAAGCAACTGGTTGAACCCTACACTAACAGCATGTTTGGTATGGAATGCTAGTTTACTGCTTACTGCACTGTATATACTGTATACTGCATACTATTTAATAATAGAATGTGGCAGAAGTAAACAGTATATGATGATAAATGTTTCAAACAGTAGTAGGCTACATTGTTGTCACATAACATGACTATATTGAAAGTTTAATTTGGAAATACGTATTTATCTAAATTTTTTATAAAAATGTCACACTCCAAATGAAAGGTCAAGCACACTGAATAGTCAGCTACAATATAATGCAGTGTGTTCAGATTGTACCCTGCACAGGTAGCAGGTCATTTAAGTATTTCCATTCATACAAGAAAGTGCTGCTGTGGCAAAAATATATAGTAGTACGATAGTATGCCATTCCAAACATACTTTTCAGACTGTTGCAAGGGTTAAAATGTGTAGAGTACCTTTTAAAGCATTGGATTTTAAAGCAAAAAGACTGGTTGTCTTTATATGAGTGTATGTTGTTTTACACAGAACAGGTACTATATGTTAACTTGCTATGCAAGACACCACAGAGAGTTGGTTGGTCGGTCAGTAAGAAGTGTTATGCACTTTAAAGCAGGAGTTCATTATGCACACCAGTCTCATCACTAATCAATCTGATAGTGCAGTGTTTCATTTGGAAAGATATTAAAAGCACATCAGCACAGTTGAGACAGGGACCCATTCTATGTTAAATATGTCTTTAATGAACACTAGTACATAATATTATCTTCTATTTTAAGCAAGTTATATGCCTTGGCAATTTTCTTCCTCTTTTATGGTTAATTAAGATAAATATTTATGTTTGGTTTGTGGTTTATAATGGGGAAAAAATGTATTAGGAGGATAGGATAAGGAGATCTGGACAGACTTGTATTAAACAAATGCATATAAATCAAACAATCACTTTTAATTAAAGTAGATTATTTGCTACTCTACAATACGCTGTTTTAAATTGTTTTTCAACTTCAATCAAATGAAACAGTGCAGGTTTAAAGCAATACAGAAATGTGATTTGTATCTCTGGCATAAATCCTGTGCACTATTCAATATAGTCACTTTTTAGTAAATGAATTACTTGAGCCATTCTGATTCCACCATACGTATCACTCATAGGATGTATTTTATTTGCCTTACCAATGTGCAATACCGCTAAGAGATTTGAAAACATTTATCACAGTCACAGTGTTCTGAGATGTAGAAATGTATACTCGGTGTTAGAGCTTCTATGTGAACCGAAAGCAAAATAATAAAAGACACAATTCAATTTTTTGTGCAAAGCAGTAATTCTAATCACTGTGGTTTTCATATATTCAATGATCTTAATATCAGTATTAGTATGACATTCACTATGTCGATCGGATTTGCTTCATTTTTTTATGATTTCAAACTTGATTTCCACATTGGGCCACTTCTACAAGGTGATTATACTGCAAAGAGCTTTCAAACAGAGGTGAATACATGAACGATACGTGGTCCCTTAAAAATATGTCCTTGCTGTATCTTTTTGAGCAATGTCATTTAACAAACCCTATTGTTGGACTGGTTCCAGCAAAAGAAAGCAAGCAGAGGGAGTTAATGAATGCAAGTTTATCCCACTATCGCCTGTTTTGCTCTCATTAAGAGGTTTTGTTTGGGATAGAAGACCGTACAAATTTATGACACTTGTTTTTCCACATGTAAATGTTTTGTATATGATCTGTAAATCTTTATGTGGGTGTAAAAAATGAGTTTAATATAATAATGATAGGATTTTAAGAGAGCGTTTCTGTGTCTGATAGAAGACATTACTCTATGACAACCTACCCAGCGTGCCAAAATGACATGACTTCTAACTTTATGTACAGTATTTTCTTAATATTTTCCTATATTGTAGCATAAAAGGTTGTGAATTGTATACCACTTTTAGTCAAGTTCCCCCCACTTCTTTTTAAACTTAATGGTGAGCACTTGTCTGCTAACAAGCACATGTTTTCTGCAATAATGCTGTAGTTTGAACGGAAAGGTCTTAATTTACTTAGTGTCTTTAAAATGCATGTTGTTCTTCCAAAAGATAAGAGTTGAGAGATGAGTAAACAGACAGCGGGATCCGAGGACTCTTGTCCTATAGTAAAATGCTAAGTATTTGGATGCAAATACAAATGTGTATACTGTATTCCTCAATGTGAATAAGATGTTTGGCATGTAATAACAAATAAAAGAATATATATCATTCAAATCATTGTGCTTCATTTTTTTTTTTTTTTTTTTAGGAGAAATGATTGTTCTCTTTATGGAGTTTCAGTGTATTATTTGGAGCTTGTCACATTATTTACAGAGAATGGCACCTGGTTTATTATTTGCTTGCTGATTGTTGAAAGATACAAACAAGGTTTCACAGCTCCTTGTCTATTTCAGCCTTCATTGAGTTCAACAAGCTCACAGTCTTTGGTAAGTGTGGCAATTTTTGATTATTTCCCTCATTTGCATAACAAAAACATTTAGAATAGGCTTTATTATTATTATTAATTTAGGCTACTTGTGCTATTTAGTCCCATGTCTCTGTCTACAGGGGCTTATGCCTCGTGCATCTTTACTAGAGCTGTTTTTTTACCAGCTTTGGTATGCTACTGTACATCCCGAAATTCCAAAGAACAGATCCTTCTTGAGAACGGAGACGGCATGCGTACTGTTCAGCTGAAGCCTAAGAGTGACTCTGCATTAGAGCGGAAGTGTTGCTTGCACTGTCCTTTCAGCATCGAAGGGAGGCGTTCAAGTTCACTTCTAGTGTACGGTACATTCTGTTCCACAAAAACAGACACGTGTGTGTGGGGCTGCTTACAGCGCAATAACAACAACGTGACCCATCTCGTATTGACCGCGTTGTTAGAAACGGGATGATTTATTAGACGGTATAACTAGTTGTAGGTTGTTACACGCGTCACCTTTCAAAATAGTACAAGAAGAACAACACCTGCATGGATTTCATTATATCTCTATGATGAAGTATCATTCCTATGAATGACAACACTTACCAAGACAAGTAAATAGGACTATTTCAAGAACATTGCTAATAAAAAAATGTATGGTATGAGATGTTTAGAAATATATCAAATATATGAAATGCTAAATATTTAGATATTGTATTCGGGTTTAGTGTTAATATGATTGTTGGTATAGTCTCACGTTGTCCTCTCTACTGTAAATGTACGGTTTTTTTTTTCCTTTGGTGTTAACAGTATCATAATACGTTCATGCCTGGGAATAATACTTTTGAAATGGGGTCGCAAGTGTTGTTTCTATATTTTCCAAGAACTGTCTCCCAGGCCAGCGTGAACCTCCGAGAGTCCGGAGATTACTCCGAAAAGAGTCGTGTTACTTTTGCTCTCATTGGCTAATTTCTCTTTCTCCAACGGCCCTTCGCGAGGGCCCGCCTCAAAACTTCTACTACAGATTGATAGGCCATGCTTGTGCGGCACAAATGCTTTATTGAAAGAAATGGACTTCAGTTTGAAACGTGTTGCTCTCGTGTGTTGGCGATCAATTGCTCAATGCTTCGCTACGACCATTTTCCCTGAAAGCTGAGAGATCAAAGAATGTATTTCAGGTCGAAGGCAGGTCCTGAGATTTTTCGCTGAAATTGACATTCATTGCTGTGTCCATTTAAAGTCATATAGGCGTATGATCAATTTTACTTTAAAAAGACCCTTTTCACAACTGATAAAGCTCAATTGGGTGCAATACCCCACATACATTGATATATCTACCTCTGTTATATGGTTTATTTTACCTTTTTTTTCTTACAGAAAAAACTACATCGGCCAATGCATTGACATTCTGCTTACAGTGATGAAGGAGGACACGTTACTTGGAGTTCCTGTTCTGTTAGTACGCCCCTCATCCGATATTCAGACCACTATTGGACCCAAGAGCCTTCAATCTCAAGATCTCAAGGTGATTCCTGGTAGTGCATTCAAATCGTCACTCTTGGCCCCCTGTGTCCAATCAGCAACGAGTTTTATGTTGAAACCGTGGGATTCCGCGAAGAAGTTTCTTTCACATGAGAACAGCAAACAGCGGCACAGAGAGGCACACGGATGAGGGAAGAAGGGAATGACAGAACGACAAGTTCCACGCTTTCTGATGTAGTTGAAATTACATTGGGAATAGGCACCTGCATGCCTATTCGATAACTTGTGCGCAAGCGACACACGCTTTTATTCTTCGCTTAGAACATTAATCATCACAGTCGCATTGGGAAAAACACGTGTAGAGGTGAAGCCACGTTTTCCGGAGTCATCTGTATCCCGATACGCATATGATGAGAATCCCGCGCACTAAGTTTTTCTGTTTGTAGCAGGTGGCTTCTCCATTTCCAGGACATTTTGGGTAACTACAATGACGGACGTTAATATTGCAGCTAGGTCCTTGGGGCCGCTCTCAAACGGTGACCGCTCAGACAAACTATCCGGCGACGAGGGATCTGAAGAAAGTCAAGAGAGTCGGACTCTGTTAATGGTCGCTATGATTCTACTCGACCTAAATCAGTGTATCCCGAGCGACATCAGCGGCAAATGTATAGTGGACAGCGATGCGGATAATCAGCCCGAAGTGAAGGAAAACCGGGAGAAATGCAGGCAGAACACGAGCAGGGTGAAAAGGACACGGAACCGCGACAGTCTACGTGTTTCCGCTGAGAAGAGACACTGCTGTCCATATGCCGGCTGTGGGAAAATATACGGCAAATCGTCCCATCTCAAGGCGCACTTCAGAGTACACACCGGTAAGAAATAAGCACAGTTGAATTATTTTGTGCTTATGTGTGCAGTAACTCAACTTAAAGCAGGTAATTCGATTCGGATTGTTCGTTTATCTGACCCACTGTCTGTTATTACGCCCCACGCCCGCGTGTTCTGGGGAACAGTTCGGTTTCGGGAACTGCCACTCATGTAACGGTGGGTGTAACCGCAGGCGGAGCGCTCATGGGTACACATGAGGGTGGAGCAGGACACACTGTTACTAATCAAAGTGTGAGCAAACATGTTGCTTAGCCCACATATTGTTACGCATAACATCACCGTAAGACCATTTAATTGCGTAATCGTGTGGAAAAATGCTGGAAGTAGCCTATTTCAGGCTTGCAAATTTGCAGGCTAATGATTCGGTTGGACGCAAATTAAATTGTTTTCTGGTTTATGCATAAATATGTATATAATATTAATAAGTCTACTCTCAGTGTGTGCCGTGGCCGCTGGTCCGTGATGATCCGCACACTTCAATGCGACACGCACTAAAATAACCGCATATAACCTAGCAACGCAACGATGACGTGATGTACACACCTCCTTATTCTACAGTTGTAAACATCCGGCACGTGGTGCCGCATTGTAGCCAAGCGCGGTACCGCCCACTGAGTGCGTTCACATTCAGAGCAAATCAAAAGTCAGCGTTTTCTCCGGTTTTTACATACGCACTCTGAAGAAGTCGACAAAGACGCCGGTGAAGGTGCTTACATGCATGGAAAATATCTAGATTTTTTTTTTTTTTTTTTTTTTTTTTGCTGCTGCTGGCGGTTTTAGTCAGTAAGGGCTGAAATAAAGGGGCTTACATTTCTCTCTGCCATGTGTGTGTTCTTAGGTGAGAGGCCCTTTCAGTGTACCTGGACAGGCTGCGCAAAGAAATTCTCACGGTCGGATGAACTGACGCGACATTTTCGCACGCACACCGGGGAGAAGCGTTTCATGTGCCCGCTCTGCGACAAATGCTTCATGCGAAGCGATCACCTCACCAAACACGCCCGCAGACACGTCAACTTCCACCCCAGTATGCTCCAGGGTCCCGCCGGGCGAAGAAGACACTCTTAAACGTCTACTTCCTCCTCTGGCTCCAGCGATCACATGTCTGCTGGTGTTTGAGCAACCATGTGACCCCTCACTGCACTTTTTGGATGTCTCTCTTTCTTGAGGCTCAGGTCTTGGAGCCTCTGGTACTGAGCTGATGATATGAGGTATCCGATGTGTTACTTAATGGAGACATACAAAATAGCCTTAAATGGGACTGTTAATGGAATGGACATTAATCATCAGCTGTAGGCAGACACAATGTAATGCACATTTAGTCCAAAGGTTATTTCAAATATAAAGGGGTATTTATAACTTATCACATATCATGAATATGAGATTGAGTTCAATACAGAGCCAGGGGATTTATTACACACCGACTGTGACAAAGGGAAGTGAAAATATTCTGTGTAAAAATATATAGTGTGTGGTGAAACCTAGGCCCATTTTAATGATTGCTTTAAGGTGTCCAATTTGCAGTGGTCCAGTTAGCAGAAGTGGATAGGTTTTAATATAATCACTATGAATGTTTTCGGTTACTGTGTGTTATTTACAGGGATAGCAGTTGACTAAAGTGTTGAAAATGGTATTTGTATCATATTAAAACAGATGATTACTTATGAGATTAACTTTACATCCTGTGAGGTTTTTCGCACATAAACAAGCTTTGGTGTTTTTTAAGCAATCAGTAATTATTTGCATATTCTAATCAGTTATGCAAAATAATGTAACTTATTGAATGAACAGCATTGAAAATGCTCTATTTAGAACACATTTTTTTAATTTAATTTTGAAACTTTTCTCCTTTTTTTTCTTTTTTTTTTTTTTTTGATCAGCCTTCACCAGTTATTAAGGTGAGTAGTTTACTGATTAATAATGTATCATCGCCATCTATAGGTGCGTTATGGGAAAACAAGGTAAGAACTGGGCCTTAAGTTTTTTTTTTATACACTGCACAGCTGAAAAAGACAGAACAAATATTTTTTTTTATTTCTCTCACTCCCTATGGTTTTATTAGCAGCCTATATTATTTACAAACAATCAATAAACATGAATAACAATATATTTTATTTGTTTTATTAATGGGTTTTGCATTTCTATCCAAGTTCCACTTGGCTTCAGAAGCCTTTGCACTGTTTAGATGTTGACTTGAAATAATGAATGTTATTTGAATATAGATTTAGTTTAATCTACCATCAGCCATTGTGCTTTAAAAGACAAACTGAATTTTACATGTGAATGCATCTGTTGGATCTTTATTCAAAAACAACAATTATATACATTTTTTTTTTTTTTTATATCATGATAACTGATCAACAGATCAAATATTTAGCTTTTATTGTCACATAGTATCTGTGCTAATTTTTGGTTCATGTTCAGTAGGTTGTGAGCCTGGATTCAAGCAGGTCATTTGAAACATGCTGTCACTGTACAAATGCTCATCCTGTGCCTTGCTTTGAGGTTAAGAACTCTTATCTTAGACTGCAGAATGTAATTAGCAAGTTACTGAGAAGTACGTTGCTGTAATTTACAAGTATTCTCACTTGTGTGAATGTTGTGTGAATGCCAGTGTTGTGATGTGTATATCTGTGTCTTACAGACTTTGAGCCACTACCATTGTACATTCTGTACTTTTACATAAGTATCATTTGTGTAACATTCATATTTTGGCTTTCCAGTACCTGTAAATGATGTAAATAAAGGACATGTAATTCAGGTCTGCTTTTATTGATATCACTGAAACCAGTAACAACATTGTTAATACATAAATTGACTTTCTCACATAATTAACATATAACATAAAAACACAGCTTCTGTCCAACAAATGCTCACTTTTGATTACACTTTTTTTGATATGTCAGGTCATTACACTATTTTAGTCATAGTTAAAACAGACTAAAAAGTGAATATGTGCAGTCTGAATGAAAACCGTTTGCATTTTGAGATACAACTTGATTAAGACAATATGAAGAGTGTAAAGATAACTTGGCTTTCCAAGCTGACTGGAAGGGTAAAATCTGTAAAAGGATTTAATATGTAAATGAACAGCACAGTTTCATCATTGATAGCTTGAATCATTTTAATAATAACAATAATGAGGCCAGAGATTTGATCAGTTTAGCAACATTAACATTCTAAGATTAGTTCCAAAGACCAGCAGAAACGAGTGCTTTTAAATAGCCTATAATGTCTGAGAAAGTAACTGATTTCCATGAAACAAATAAGTGATACATTCTGATTGGTGGTATGCATATAAAATGCTAAATTAAAATGGACACAAGGTAAAGGTATTCCAACAAGGAGCATAAACATTCTTTAGTGCCTTCAAGTTTGTGAAATCTGAACATCTTTCATCTTTCTAAAACAGTACTTACTGTAAGAAAGCTTATAGGCGTTCTACATCTAACATGTTTGGGCATTCTGCTATGATATATCATATTGGCTATTAAATCATACCTAGTGATTTCTGAACTTTGAAAAACTGCTTTGAGAGACAGAAAGGTCTTCGTGCCGTCATTTGATCATATTCAGTCTGTAGTGAGAGGTTTCTGTGAAAATAACCATTCAGAAATGACCAATCAAATAAAGAAGGGTTGCTGTATTTCCTTTTCATTCCTTTCATGACTCCTTCGGATCTTAAATCCAGCGTAGTTTCAAACATGATTCAGTTAAATACTTGTGTAAGATATCAAGAGTAAACAAAAAGTGTGATGCCCAGGTGCATGCCAGACAAGGCTACTTACTGTTAGTGCTGCAGTACGAATGCACCAACGTGCAAAATGTTCAACAGAAACAATCCAAGTATAGCCTCAATAGCAGCCACGACCAATAAACATCCAACCAGATCCATACGAAACCCAAATCTTACCATAATGACAATTTTAATGCAATGAGTGCAACATGAAAGCAGAGAATTCAGTGGATAAGCTAGTTCAAACTCTCTGTAACATCAAGTTGTTTTAAAATTCACAATTAAAGGCTTTTTAATGCGTTATTTGTTCTACGTTCACTTGTACAGTATAACACAATGCCAGCTAGGAGGTGAAAGTGAGCAGACTCTCCTAACATATTAGCAAACAGTGCATATCCTGCCATAGGAGGAAGCAACCGATAGTAGTCATGTTAATAATTATAAGTAAGAGTAAATGTGTGTATTAGCACATGTAATGTGTTCTGTGTGTCTGTGTGTTCACATTTTCTGTACACCATGTTCATCATAACGTTTACTGTACATTTCCCTCTGCATTATTGATTAGATGTCTCATCAGAGGTTATGAAAAGGAAAGAGGGAGGGGAGGAGAGAGAGGGAGCACAGGAAGGGGAAAAGGTGACTGGTTTACTGGATTTGACAAGCAGTGGAGGAGGTGGCTTGGCAGCACATGCAGGTGGAGTTAACAGATTTGGGTGGTATGAGGTCCAGGTCTTCATCGTCAGGGATTTCATCCAGCCTGTATCCATCTTTCAGCAGTTGGATGTTCAGATCCTGGTTTATCTGCTGCAGAAAGCAATGCACAGCATATTAGGTCAGGCTACATAACCGCCACTTATTAAATTATATAAATTAGTTATTTAATAGATTAATAAGACTACAGGTTCAATAGCTCGATAGGGACATTTATTGGTTTAATGAATCAATGACATGAACAACAAACTGAATATGATTAACAACAAAAAATTAGCAATGGTCCCCTTGAAAGGAATAATAAACCCCAAAATTTAAAATGTAGGCCATCCCAGATGTAGAAGAGTTTTTTTTTTTCATCAGAACAGATTGGAGAAATTTAAAATTACATCACTTGCTCACTAACTCTTCAGTGAATGGGTGCCATCAGAATGACAGTCCAAACAACTAATTAAAACATTACAATCACATGCAGTCCACCCATTAAAGTCCTGTGTAAAGCTACAGTATGCTGGTTCATAATCCATAATAACATTGTTTCGGACTGTTTTTGCATGTAAATGGTCCTCAATCTGTGCATTTTTTTTCCTGCTTCAGACAAGACAACTTTTCACTGGAGAAAGCAATATTATGGATAGAGGACTTGTATTTTAGCCAGAAGCAATGGTTTGACATTAAAAACATCTCATTGATGAGTTTGTGTATTAAACACATGCAGCTTTTCACAAGATCTTAATTGATTACTTGTGTATTATTGTGATGTTTGTATCAGCTGTTTGAGAACATCCACTCATTGCAGCGCATCCATAAGTAAGCAAGTGATGCAATGCTAATTTTTTTCTAAATATGTCCAGACGAAGAATCAAACTCATCCACATCTTTGGTTGCCTGAAGGCGAGTAAGTTTTTAGAACAAAAGGTAATTTAGTGCATAAAAGATTGTCAGTGACATCTGAGAAGGAAATCCACTGTCAAGATGCTTGGGTTATGGGGCTTAATACATTAACCAGAGATCATAGGTACCTGTTCCCTTAGTGACCTCACCTCGGCTGATGAGTATCCTGACGAGGAATATCTAGACATGTCAAAGTCGTCATCGCTGCAAGGCAAGTGAAAACAGTGAGTTTGACGCCTGTGGCTAATGGGGGCATAAATAAATCAGTGAAGAGCTTACCTGTCTGTGTCTAGAGCAACTAAAGGTTTCTCATCAGGACTTTGGTCTAAAGAAGAGTAGCCTTTATTGGGAACCACTAGCCTGGATGGAAAGAGAAATAGAGACAGGTTTTTGAATTAACGTGAAATAAAACAGTCTATATGTACATATCCAAAACTATGATTATTTTCTTTCGTATTTACCTTGTTCTGGCCATCACGTTATTTTTCTTGGGTTGTTGATTGACAGGGCTTCCAGCATTGCCATTTTTCAGTGATCCTTTCCTAACCAAGTCTCTCTGTTTGTCTGTACAGAGAAAATAAATATTAGACATATTTATATTTTAATCATGTCAAATAAAAAAAAACACATAACTGCACAAAATGCTTTGAATATAAGTGCAGCATTGGCATTTGGCAGTATAAACAATCCCACAACTCACCTATCTTCATATGGAGAGGGGAAGGTTTATAGTTAATGGTGGCAGGCTCACTCTCCCTGGTATCTGAGTCTGCCTCTGATGTGTTCGATGATGCTGGATCCTGGTTGAAAAGAGGGAAAAAAGAGAAATGTCAGGGCAGTCTAGTTGGTCGTCCTTCTTGACAAAAGCCTTGACATTCCATTTTAATCAACGTGGATGAGCAAAGCTTTACTTGATTTCTACCTATTTGATTTCTGCCAGCTCGTTATGATACCCTGGGATTGATGCGAAAGGAAACACAACATTTTCAGAAGCAAAGGATTAAATTTGCCAACTTCAAACAAGGAAAAGGTCAAGAATAGTGACAAATCATTTTAAAATTTCAAAAGCTTAAATCTAATAAAACTGGAAAAAAGGATGAAAAAATATAAGTGCAGTGCAACACATTTTGAGATATTGAGCACACAAAACTGTACATATTGTATTGTCAATATAATATAATATTATATTATATAATATAATATTATATAATATTATATTATATAATATTACACATATACACCAAATCAGTGGGACACAACCAAAAATGAATTTAGAATTCCCTGAAAATTCAAGATAGTATATGAATTTTACATCTCTTTTATATTTATATAATCTGATATAGTTAATATCACATGAAAAGTGATATATTCTCCAAATATCAGCATGACAGCAAATGTAATATTAATTAGATGATCCGCTCAATAAACAAAAAGTTAATATTAAGTGACCTACATTTTAGACACAACAATTTCAGTTTTAAGTGTATTTCAACAACGAAAATTGTTCCAAACAAAGCAGAACAGTTGTGTCTATAAGCAACACACAATGGTGTTTCATTACTGAATCAGTCATACATTTTAATGAATCGGTTGAATGAATGACTCAATGACTCACTCATGCAGTGATTTGCTGCCACCTACTGACAATTTTAGGTTTATATTTAAAGTCTATTTTCACAAATCAATTCAATTATCAGTATTCAAGATTTTGTTTTAAAACATCAAAACCCTATTTATGCATTTGCAACTGCAAGTTAAATACATTCATGTTCTGCATTAAAGGGGTCCTATTATGCTCTTTTATGAAGTCTTGGTTCTGTTTCTGGGGTTTTTTTTCACATATTTTACATTATTACAGTACCTCTCTACCCAGTCTGGCATGAATGGTTTGAATAGTTCCTGTATCAAATTAAGTCCTGCCTTCTGAAATACGAAATGTGCTTTGATTGGTAAGCTGGGCCAGTGTGTGTTGTGATTGGCAGCACTCTGCACCTCTCTGTCGGGAAATGTCTCTTACTTGACCCTTACCACAGCCACCTGCGAGCTTATATGTAAATACTGCATCAAAATCAAATAAATTTGAGCACAATTTAAACCCAGGTGATTGTAACCACTCTAAGTTTGTCTGCCTTGGGAAAGCTAACGTGTCTCCAACATAGTGCTAACACTTTTTGCCTTTTCTAGTTTAGCTCAACAATGCAATGCAAAATCATCCTGATTATCTTTTGGTGTGTACCCAGCATAAATGCCACTTCAGATGGGATTCTGTGCCACCTCTGCATAGCAAACACAAATTTTGTTGATACTGATTTAATTTGATTGTTAAAAGCCCTATAGTGTTCTACTATTTAAATTGATTCATTAAATGCAAGACTTTTACACAAAATATGATGCATACATTTAATTAGGTAAAAATGCCTTCTAAAGGTTAAAATGGCCATAAAATGTAAACATAAATTTAAACTTAATGGAGAAGTAAATTTCTGTTACTCCTGCAAATTAACCACCACACCAAATGTGAAAAATAACAAGAACTTTGGAAGTCAGCTGTCAAGGACAGTCCTAACCTGTCAAAATACCAGCACAATAGCACACCCAGCAAAATATTGTCTTAAAGTATCAAGATCAATTTTTTAGTCATTATTGTACACCCCTAATCAGAATATTTTTTTAAACCCGTGTATTGTTCATTGATGGGTTTAGCGCAAAAAAACAAAAACAAAAAAAACATTAAAGTGTAGAAAATTGCGCCTCCCACTGCTCCCAGGCATCATCAAAACACTTCAGTCCAATCAGATCCGTCAATCTCTTTCCAGCTTGTTTGGGCGTGGCTACTGTAGCGAGATGATGGCTAAAATATTAAGACTTGTCCAAATACGCAGACAAAGGGGTAAAACAACGTAAGCACTCGTGGTTCTTTTGAGAACGAGGAATTTAATATTGTTTGAGTTGCAGTTGAGACGCTAAACTTGCAGTTACTTCGAAACAGGTAAGCAAAAATCTGAACACTTCAACCGACCGTAGTTTATTTATTTTTTGGTGAATAAAGCATATTGTCAATTGTCCTGTTCAGTCGGTCACATTAATACTTATGCATATTTATTAGGCTTAATTCAGTTAATATAAATAATTTCCCCTTCCTGATCTGAAGGACAGTTTTGTACAACTGTATTATAAAAAGTCCACACTGTGAAAAATTTCTTGTTGTTTTTACAAAAACTTTTTGGCAGCTGTGGTTGCCAGAATAATTTTGTAAAAATACAGAAAACTGTAAACACATTTACGTCAAAAACTGTTAATTTTACAATATAAAGCTGTAATTTACAAACAAGAAAATGTGAATATAAACCAGTAAATTCAACAACACACAAAATTAAATCTGTTTTGTACCTTGAGAATACTGACAACCACCATAATAATAAAGATGGTACTGTATAAGAGAAAGCCACATGAAGTATCAAAGCTCATCACAAGTAGCTTCACCACAAGCAGAAGTATATATTAACATATAGAAGGTGCACATTTATGGAAACACAAAACACCATCATGGTAACACACGTAATACTAAAATAATGCAAAAAACTTTCATTAAGCAACAGAGGATGTAACATAAAGCTCAAATGTACATAACTGATAACAAGAACTATTTAAAAACATGATTATTTAAACAAAATACTTTCAAACGTGGAGTGTCACGCAGGGAATTCTGGGAATATCAGTTTACAGTTTTAGACTGTAAATTATACATTGATTTGTTCTTTTTTTACTTCTAAAAGCTGTATAATTAACAGAATTTTACTGTAAATTTACATTAAATGCTTTGTTAGATCTTTTACAGTTTTTCCCTGTATATAGTACGGGAACTTACTGTTAACCTATTATCAGTTTTTTTCCGTAGCGTTTTTACAAAATTTTAAAGTTAAAATTACACTTATTTTTTACAGTGCAGGTATCATGTTGGGTCCATTTGATAACCAATGTAAAAGCTAGGTCCTGAAACAATATCGGATGAGAACCACTGATCTAGAATTAACCCAAACGTACACTGACATCTGCTGTGCGGGTCATGGGTTAAATGAGGGCCATCCAGATTTCTCTTTGGACAGAGCTGCTTTTCCTGAGAATTATTGATGAATTTGTCATTGGTGGGAGGGGTACGGACATTCAGGTACCTTAGCACGTATTCTGCATGATGAAGCAATCTAAGGCGGTAAAAGGCCTCTACTATATTGATGAAACATCACACAATATTAACGTTATTTCATATAAACGTTACAGACTGCGTTACAGTTGAGATGAAGTTATAAAATTAAATGAAGCAGATGTTGTTTTCGATGCAGGGAGACACAGTCTCAGTGCGCTGCATCATAGTAACGTTAGCACCCTTACATTAGCTAGCAAAATACATATCAGACACAGCAGCGACATCACAGATCTCTAAGATAGGCCTACTTGCCATTTTTATTAAAGAAGAGAAAAAAACTAAATTAAATAAAATAACGGTCTATGATGACACAACATATGAGACTAACGAAATACAACATGCATCGTTGGATCATATTGAGCTACCATTCGCTCATTAAAACGTTATTAAAACCGCATACTGACAACATTTGTGCTTTGATCGGTTGGTAAAGAGTAAATCTGGTTTAACTTACAAAAGGCTGCATATCTGCCTCAGTCGGCACTTGAAATCTGTCAATTTCTTCCATCATCTTGGCGGCGGGGTGTCTGAGCCTTTTAGTGAGCGTTTGTGGTGGATTTCTGCGGATATACCGCAACAAACTGGTTAAATATAGAAATTTTACAACTGTGTCGTCGGATATTTGTCAGCCCCAAGAATGTTCCCGACTCTGCTTCATCCCAGCGATCGCTCGTTAGCCAGCAGTGACCGAGTGGCGACTAAACCACCCACTTCCGGGAGAAACTAGTCTCGAGACACGAGCAGCACCACGGATTCCGCCCCACTCAACGCCATCGAGCGATGCCTGCTCCACCCAAGACTAGCATCAGACAGACATCGTGCAGGGTTATCTCGGTGTGTACTGTAGACTATTTAACTTCGAAATGGCAAGTTTTTGTGTTGGACGTTGTTTTGCAGTCCACGTCAAACCTGTGGTCAGGGATGGCGGATTTGGCTTATTTATCCATTATTTACGCGAATTGAACAGTTTCTCTATTTGCCAGTTTACAGTGTTATGCACCTGTCCAATACAAAGCACAGAGCAAATGACTTCAGGACCCTGGACAGCTTCTGGACAGCAACTGCCTATGAGGCTTGTATGGAAGCAAGCTGAAAAAAAAGTAATTGATGCAATATAAATAGGCAATGTTATCTAGTCTAATAGTTGACTTTTATTTTATTAGATTTTATTTTTTGGGGGGTTCTGTGGTGCTGCCCAGTTTTAACCCCTAAGGATTCTCAGTTCAGGATGCTACCTTGCTTAGACTGGGTTTATTCTCCTCTTAATTTTTTCTCAGAAAAAGATAGGCTGCATAAAATTTCCAGTGACAAAGACACCCCCAAATGATTTATTTTTTTCTCAAAAAATGTTTTTTTTTTTAATCTCAATTGGCTACTTTTAAAGAAATTAGAAATTTCTAGAAATTAAATTGATCTAAATGTTAACAAACCTGGCACAAAATAAACGTGCAGTCCATAAACTGGATTCTTTATATTCCCTTCTATTTTAATGCTGTATTGTTAGTATTTTCCCATTATATTTTTGTCCATAAGCGTGGAAACGTGTTGGCCAGTAGATGGCGCCAAGCAACAAAGCATAAAAATACATAATATTTCTGAAGCTCAATTCAGACATCACTCATATTACCAACCTGGCAAAGGTTATGAGCTATAAGAAAAGGATCATTCTGCTATGGCATTATTGTCGGACTCTCAGCATTACATATTGATATGTAAGTGAATAACATTGAGTCATGTAAGATCAAAATGACAATACATTTTAAACCTTCTTACATAAAAACTGAGATAAGAACATTACATATAATACTGGAAAAGAAAAATGAGTAATGGTTGCTATTCTGAAAGTTCATAGTCTGATTTTATTTTCTCTTTGAGAACATCTCTAAGAGGTTAGGGGGTTACCCATACTAATAGTTCATGTGAACCCCCATATGAATAGCTTTGATAAGACTCTCTGTATGAAAAGAAAATCTCAGCCTGAGTGTTTGCTTCAATCATAGCTATGTACCTTTTTCAGTCAGATGTACAAATACACACAGATTACATGTAAATGGACACATAAAGACATTCTCTAATTTAAAGGGGAATGTATGTTTGTGTCACATATCCTCAGCAAAACAGATTATGCAGGTTATGCAACTATGACATCCTCAAAGATAGGAATACAGATTACAGTTTATTAGTAATATGTATTTTATTCCAGAGGCCATAATTTTGTCATGTAATTCTTCACATTGTTTTCTGTACAAAACAGTTCTGGAGCTACTATGTCTCATTACTGCAGTCTTTTCCTTCAAACAAAAATAATAACTTCAAACAAAAAAAAATGACAAAATGCAGGTAGAAAACTACTTAATTTCATGATAAACTGACAACAAAAATAAATTGTGTAGTTTTGATTCTTTTAAAATAGATCATATTCCGATTTCTGAGGGTCTGATCACATGACTCGCCAAGTAAATATGCATTGCAAACATTGTAATGCATTGTAATGAATAGTTATTCTACATTACATATTACATTAGTTGCAATATTCAGGTTTGCTTTTAAATGATGGCATTTATGCTTGTACTAGTATGTAGAAGCTGCAGTCAGGTCAAACTATTTACAGTGAAGATTTCCAAAGACAAAAATTTTGATATCAAAAACCATTTGGTACTTTTTGATTATCACTTAGCATGTAGATAGGCTGTCGCTGACAAACACTATATATAGCTTAATAGACAATATTTGTCATTATGTAGAGCAGAACACTCCTTAAAACCTGCGTGCCAAAACCTGTTTGTACAGTTCATTATCTTCAAACTACTGACCTATAAACAATAGCATAAACCCAATATCAGTACTCACTATTGATGCCGTGTGTGTTGGGTTTCAGGCAACATACAGTAAACACGCTGAAATGACACTTTATTACACTATTTTTATTTTCCCTTTCCTCACATCTCCTACTATTTCTTCACACAATACAAAACAACAACCTCTTTGTTTGCTTGGTCAATTAGGAATTTTTGATGAGAGATATTACTTGAACTGGAGATCAACAGTACACACGGCCCTTTTCTGAAAAAAATAGCATTTTGTTAGTTAAGGTTGGGCAAGAGAACAAGGCACTGATCCAAAACCAGCAAAAAGTGACCAATGTCCAATGAGGAACAGAAAAATAGACAGATAGACTCTGTCCAAGCACAGTAAAATGGATTAGAGGCTTTGTTGTCTTTAATTATCCTCCAGTTGCAAATCACCAACAAACACACAAGATACACACTTAAACACACACACAAAACTTCTATATAATGAAAGTGCTAAATTAACTTCAGTTTTTTTTTATATAGCTCATAAATCATCCATTTATTTAACTGTGTATGATCTATAACTTTGTTTAATCCTTGTTACCCAGCCAACTCTGGTAATAATTCAAAACTCAAACACACACACACACACAATATATTACGAATGAATTTCTATTTTTATTTGTTATTTATTTTGTAAAATGTTAAAATAGTGAGATGTATTGCATTCATCTAAACACAAGCTCTGCATTAATAAAAACATTTGAGTCTAGCACCAAATGACTAAAGCCTGAATAACCACAGATTTGCCATAGAGTCAGCTAAGATAATTATAACCATTCAAAATGCAAAAGATGTAAAAAGTGAATTAAACATTTTATGTTTGATGGGCAACGCTTCATGCTGAACATTCTGTCCTCATAGTCAACTAAATAAAGGTTTAACTATATATTTCTGTGATCCTCTTTTTTTGTTTGTTTGTTTTTTTTAAAGGTAAATTCCCTAGTCCTGACAATTGCGTGGTTTTACAAAAATTTGAATTCATCAAGGGTGACTATTACAATATTCCTCCAGCCCCTGTGAATATGTTCACATTTGTTTCAGTTTCAAGCTGCAGTTAATAAGTATTTTTGTTCAGTTCTCTGTGGCTCTTGAGTCTCTGCCAGCACTGGGGCCTTCTCCGGAGAGGAGGGAATTTTGCAGGCTTTGTAGAGTATGACAAAGAGAATGAGAAGAAGCACAGCTACTATTGAGTTACACACAATGGCCACTATGGCAGCTTGGGACAGTCCAGCTCCTAGTTCTGTCTCCATAGTGAGCTGACCTCAAGAATCTGATGTTCAAGTATAGGACTGACACATGAAATCACAGTTCATCACAATAGGTTAATGTGTTTCAATTTCTGCTGCCATTTCTCATGATTCTTAAAAGAGACAGCAACAGCATCTGGTCCTTCAGTGAGTAGAGTGATCTACTGATCAAACGTTTGCATCTCTGCAAAGGCTGACTGTCTTAACCACATCCAAAGGGAACTTTCCTCAGCATCTGAAGGATTCCTGAAAAACAAAGACAACAATATTTTATTAATGCAATGACGTATATTTATATTTGAAGGTCAAATATTAACTTACTTCTTTAAAAAAAAAATACACAAGCAGTGGGACCCAAAAGTCATGAGACAATTGCCTCCACAATTTCTAACCTCATCTCCAGCTGTTTTCTCTACCATAAGGTCCGTTTTCTTTTCAGAGCTCAAACTACTGTTGAGGGGCCAATCAAGAGCAATTCTGCTCTTATCATCCTCATGTTAAGAGACCCGGCAGACAGCAGTTATTACCGAGCTTGAAGTGAGACAACACACGGGCAAGACTGATGAGCATCAATATCTCTCTCTTTCACTGCCACAGTGGTGAGCTCAGGCTTTAAATTATGAGAAAAACAAATAAACCTAAGACTAAAGATTGCACAGGGAATTTGAAGACAACTGATACCTCTTGTTCACTCTTTGAGAAATTCTTTCTGTTTCTTTGGCTGAGAAAGAAAGATTCTGCTCAACATTAGACATTAGACCACAAGTTTACGATAATGTTACTCTACTAAGTTAAATGGAAAATGACCCAATCTTACTGCACTTTAAATGGAGTGAACTTCATGTTCCTCACACAGTCTATGAGGGTTTGGAGTATCGAGGGTACTAAGGGTATAACATCATTTTACTAGCAATATGCTTTGAGTGCAATCAACGACTTTCTCGTCAATAATGAACTAATCGTGAAAACTTGATGAGCCACAGTCCAACATGAACATTAGGCATCTGTGCATTACATCCATGGATCCATGGAATATTTTTACAAACAGTACTGGCCCATAATTTTATTTGTTTAATATTTTCTCGATTGTTTCTTATTTTACTGTTTAAATATGGTCTATAAATAAAGAAAAACAAAGTCAAATGCAGTAAAAGCAAAATCAGTTAGGAGAAGAGATGCTAAGTTCTATTGATTATTTTTTTGATGACAGTTATGAGAGAGGTTAAAAGTTAACATTAACAGCTACAATAAAACCACCCACAATAGGAGTTTGTTTTGTCAGTTTGCTTTGAACTGTTTTGCAAAGAAAGAATTATACTTCGGAACATATTTTATTTTGCGACCTTATTGTGGGCAGTATTTATACATGCTTCTGGTTTAGATGAATCAACATTCATATGTTCACATGGCCAAGATATGTTTGAGCATCTGATGTACAGTTATTTGGAGGGAAAATGCAACACTGTTGCCAAGTGTTCATAGCATTACTGTAATCACGAGGAAACAAAATAGCTGTTAAGTTGTAACAATGCAGTATGAGACACCTTATGATCATATGCCGATAACCCGGGAGGGGGACTGTCCCCACTAAAAATATGATTAAAAACCATGCAGTGCACTGTATATAAAAATGTTTTATACTTATACATGTTTAAGAATTGTGTAAGTTTTAAAACAACACAAACAGGGCAAAAATGTGTATTAAATTTAGAAACATTTTGAGTCTCCCTCTCCCTTGCCTCACACTAACATTGGTCCAAATGCCTGCTTTCTTCTTTGACATCACCTACACACACACACACACACACACACACACACACACACGAGTCCCGTGAGAGAGAACAAAGTCAATAGTTGTGGACTCCAAGGCTTTCAATGCTATTTTATTCACTTAAACATCAGATGAAGTGATTATTTTCTCACAGATGATGCCAAAGTATTTTTCGATGAGTTACTATGTTAGCAATAATAACGTTTCCTGCTTGACAAAAAGGGTTGCCAATTGCCAGTATTTCACATCAAAACCCACCCAATTGCTACACAAAACAAGCCCAAACTAACTGCCTTTCGAGGACCTCCAAAATGGGGTGGAGTCTCCTGGCGCAAAGACTTTCACCATTGGCTCTGGCTCCAGCCAATTGTTATTGACTTTCAAAAATAAAACGTATAAATTAAACATTGTTTGTAGTTCATCTAAAATAATATATGATATATAAATAAATATTATTTGTAAGAGCAGAGGCCAAAGCCTGTGGCCAGTGTTGTTCAGACTGGATATTGAGCCGTCCCAGCGCAGTGCAGGGGAATAATATTACTTTTTTTTTTACGATCACTTTGTTCTAAGCAAAGGGGGTGTCCTGGGGCTCAAAATTTGCAGGATAGGAGGGGGTAGTGATGCTGGGTGTAACAAAAACGCGTGAGGTTCGGTTGGTGAGTTATATATGTATGTATATATATACATATATACATATATATATATATATATATATATATATATAAATATATATAGTTAATAAGATTATAAGATTATGTGATATGAGTATACATATATATATATATATATATATATATATATATATATATATATATATATATATATATATATATATATATATATATATATATATATTCATATCACATAATCTTATGTTTCTCCTGAACTGCAGTTTTCTTTACCACGCTTTTCAGCAACAGTCCCGCCATGCAGTCAATTTCACTGGTTAAGGTTAAGGTCAGGTGTGGGGTAGATTTAGGGGTTAACATTTTTTGTAGCATAGTGTAGGAAATCAACACTTTAATTGACTGAAGGCAGAGTGCTGCGGGAAATAATGTATGATTTTAATATTTGTATGAATGCATTATAGGAAACTGTCTTCATAAAAGTTTCGATGACACTTGCTTTCCATCTTTCCTCCGTGTAATGAGTGATAGAGCAGTGTTTAGAAGCACAACTTTGTTTACAGTGGTTACTGTGGAAACAGATCTTTTCTGCAGTTCATAAGCCACCTGCTGTCAAACTGGATTTACAAATTAATTCAGTCTGCCATATTTGTGTTCAGACCAATGCAAAAATCTGACTAGATTTTTGTTGTCGATCTTAACCGGTTGATGAAAATAGACTTCCTTGTTATCACTGTTGAGATTTTTAGAATGCACATGAGCTTATGTAGAACTGTTTTTGGGGCAGATTGTTTAATATTTCCAGCACATTTTAACAATGTTGTGCATAACAGTTTGGATTGATATTTAGATTTAGATAATTGTATAACATTGGTAACTGCTTTCATTTTTAAAAAGCAGCTCCGGAATGAAATAAGGTTGGAGACCCCTGGTATAATGTCTACAACGGACACGACCTGCTTATGATAATATAATTGTATTATACATCTTTTAGGTCTACTGAAATTGTGATAGAATATGGACATGAAGGTAAATAGTATCCAGTTGTTTTTCTTCTCAGAAACAGGGGGTTTAAAAACAACTAGATGAAGTAACATTACTAGTAGTTTGACTGAGAAAAACATGAGGGGAACAATGAAACACTTGTCTGTCCCTCACAGCTGACTGCTGCTGAATACTAAATACATCAGATAAGAAACAATCAACTGTTTGAGGAAATAGTTATCCAAGTCTTTACATCATACTTCTGCAATAAACACTACGAGATGATGAACTTGCCTGTTTAATAAGATGTGACGATGGTGCTCCATTTAAAATAATACGATGCGAGCCGCAAAAAACTGCAGTTTCTCTTTTCATCCCGAGCGTCAACTCTGCTTTTATGGCGATGCCGCTTTTGCAAAGTGAACTTACCCGCATCGTTCACATACTGTCAAGCACTTCTGGTGGCGACCCATTATCAGGGGCAAAATGAGTTGAGGTCCTAATGTGCAATCGGGTCAAAAAGTTTTCGCAAAAAAGGGACGTTGATTCAGACGAGTCCGTGTCTGCCTGCGTTAAGCATCCAATGAATCGGGTTGATCTGAAGCGTCAGCAACTCGGAGATCTCACCAGTGACAACTACTTACGCAATATTTACTTTTCGAGTGTAGCTAATATGCAGATGTTGTGGCGTTACTCGGATCCCTGCCTGCAGTCACAGCTTGTGGGCGTGGTTGTCATTGTGTTGTACTCCTGAGAACGAAAACAAGCTTTACAAATGTGCAATTGAACATTCAAAGATGTAACCACATTTTGGGAGAGGCTAAACCAATCTATTCAAAGTATCCATACACAGGTTATATTACCTTAAAATTTCCTTACAATATGTAGCTACTAGGGTTGTTGGTCTAAATAATTATGCATGGTTAATAAAAAAAAAAAAAGTAAAAAAAAAATGCATTTATACAGTGATTGTTTTAAAAGAAAGAAAACAGCCGAAATACAAACAAAACATTTTTATATCAAATGAGTTGTACCATTTAAGTTATTGCAATACAGTGCAAATAGTGATAAAGTTGAAGATTATTCTGCAAAAAATTATTGAAAAAGTATTAATTAAAAAACACAACTATAATTTTAAGACATTTAATGGCCGCCTTGAAAGTTTATAGAACCATGGGCTAAATGAAGGACTATATAAATGTAAGCTGAGGGATCAGACACTGAAAAACCCATACTGATGGAGAACTAATTCGATTTTTGGGGGGAATGTATTGTGGTTACAGCCATGTGTGTGTATTAAGATCTTATATAAACACATATATTTATTTTATTATGACATGAACTAGATCTATAAATATCTTTGTGTGCTCCTTCAAAGATATAAACAGTATTAAACACATTTGTGCTGAAGAATGCAATTTTGAGAAGCTATTAAACGTTTTCTTCGTGGTTTACCACTAACAAGTCAGGAGTCATCAGAAGTCCCCATGGAGCCATTATTAGGGAGAACAGCAAAGAGAGAGAGATATACTTCACTCTCAGAATGTCAGACTCTTTGATATATGCGTAGAGGAAAAGAGTTTATTATCTTTAAATTTATTTTCACAACACATGTCACAAAGAATTTCAAATTTCCCATAAGACTCATGTGGCTCAAAACCAGCGAGTATAGAGAAACATTCATGAAAAGATTTTTGAACCACTTTCATGAGTATAACACACTCTCAAAAGATATAATCTGATAATTTTTCATCAAAATCTTTGGTACTGATGACAGTCATTTAACATAATCTCTGAATTGTGTTTGAGAATTTGGCAATGATAAACACACTTCTTTATTTAAACCCACAGATCCCTGATCATCCATGCATGTGCTGTTTTCACATGATATTGCTGCATGTCAGCAGGTCATGATTATCATCCCTTCCTCCTACACTTGAGTGGGAAGCGATCATAGATAGCCTCACCTCCTTTGGCCAAATGATCAATCGTTCTCTGAGGGAATGCAATCTTTAAAACACTGTATCAGCTGCATTCATCAAGTTCAACATACATGCAACAAACTCTCAGGTGCTTAATCTGGAGATGCTTTCATTCAGTTAACTGAAAGTTCAGGTTTAAATTAATATTCTGGCAAACATTTGGCAGTTTTTATTGCATCAGTGTGGGAGAATGGGAAAGGTAAAAATGATGGAAAAAGTTGATCCCTTGTTGAGACAGTATGTATTTATTTACTATTTTTCTTGGTGGGTTGGTTTGCTGGTATTAAAATAAGGCTTGCATTCTTAGATCATCTTAATTGTTCATCATGCTCTTAAATAAGCAGGAAGAAAAAAGAATGAATGACATACTCTTTGTACGCAATTCATTATTCATATGTATAATTTATCACATTTAAGTCTCTCTAATAGCCTTTTAGGAAATAGTCAAATAGGATTTGTTAAACAGAATGACCTGAGACAAAACCTAAAGATCTGTATTAGTATCTAATCTTTAGTATTTACTGCATGCATACAATCGCTCTATGCATTAAATGCTACAGAGTGTTTTGAATACATTATTTCTGTTAAAGCATCATGGTATACCTTGTCGATCCAGTCAGTGAAAGCGGACACACGGGTAAAAACAGTAGGCTTCTCAGGCACAAACCAGAAACGAAGCTGGCAATACCATGCACCTCCCATACGCCGTCGGAGTTCTTATAGTTCATGGAACCGCCAGATTCACCCTGTAGGATGTTCAAAGTTGATGTTTTTTTTTAAATTCGTATTATATATGTATGTTTTGGAGGAATGAGGATGGAGCCAGCAGGAGGAATGCAGCCCAGCTGAACAGTATCATTCAATGTCCCAGACTCTGACAACTTGATCAGGACAATGTTGTTTCTGAATGAGCACCAGAATCACAAGTGAGAGCTGTTGTTTACAATATCTTTGTTTATGTCTGTCACAAAATAAATCTGACAGGGTGATCAAGACCTGGACAAGAAGTAAGAATGACAGACTGACTGTACAACATATGAAAAAATGAAAACTTTGATTTGAGTTATTAGACAATCACTTTATTTTATAATTCAACTTAATTTCCAAGTTATTTCCTGTGAATGAGTGAGACTTCCAATTCATTAGTGCTACATGTATATTAACCCTTTAACTGTCACCACCCATTTTTTTACACTTGAAAGAGCACTATCCAAACTTAAATTGTTATAATTGTTATAATCTTTTCAGGAAAGATTTTGAATACAGATTTAAGGTATTTTTACAGAAGACAATCAGCAAATTATTGCAGAATTGTAATTATTTCAAAATATGAAAGTATCAAAAAGTAATAGAAGTTTAAATTTACTGTGAAGAAAATGCACTGTACTAATCAACATATATATAATAAATATTTCACATTACAGGTTTTATTCTAAAGTTGTTTTAAAATTAAAGCCTTATGTCTAAATAAGTTTCAAAATGTTATACCACAAACTGCCATCGGGTGCCATACAAACTTCATTATATTTCTTTTTTTCTGTCCTCAAATACTGACAGCTCATGTTTACCAACATGCACCCTGTAGTTGCGCCCAGAACTACAGGAGAGAAAATGCATGATGGTTAAAGATTAATATCCAGTTGAAATTTATTGATGTCCTCAAGTTCACAACATTTAACACCATTGAAAATTAGTTTATGTTATTTAATTGAATTTTGTATAAACCAAAGATTAATATATTAGTTGAGCAATATATTTAACTAATATACTGGACATTTATACCTGATGCAGTGAGCAGTCATCACCCAGTTTTCAGCAATGATAGATCCTCCACAAATGTGATACCATGAGCTACCGCTCTGATACTGCAGAGAGATCTAATCATGGGAAACATAAAAAGGTAATTAAACATACAAATACATGCTCAATTTAGAGACTGTTCAAACAGTAGAGCATTGCACTAGAAACACTATGATCATGAATTTGATCATGGGTTTGATTCCAAGGAAATGCATTAACGCATGAAATATAAACCTTGAATGATAAGTGTTTGATAAGTGCATAAATGTAATGAAGAGAGGGAGAGGAAGTTATTACAAAAATGTGTAAAGTAAAACTGAGGCAGAAAGGGTAGACAAATGACAGAAAGTCAAAATGGTGATACTTGACATACCTCTCAGGGCCAGCTGTGATGCCTGGCCTTCTCTCCATTGACCACACAAGAACTGACAGGCTCAATGAGTGGTTTTCCACACCCAAAGGCTGCAGTAGAAATTCAGAATAAAAACTTTAAATAATTTACATATATAATAGAACAAAATCTGTATTCTTATGTTGCAGGCTATAGTCTACTCTCCTGAGCACTTCTGTTCAGGTTTGCAGACTTCTTACTGCTAGCAATGAGCACTGATGCTAGGATGAGGGTGAACATGTAAACTCGGGTCAGCTGCTGAACACTTGCCTACTTTTAAACCTTCTCTATTAGTGATGTCACACTGGCAACACAAATTTATGAAATACATACCGCATGAAGCATTCGACCTGTTTTGGCCGGAAAAAAAATATCATCTTTTGAACAGCTGCTTCTCTTGAATTCATTCACACAGCCTTCATGCACAAACCTCTGTCCTGACTAAGTTCAAATAATTCATACATATTACATACAGTCCTTAACAATTTAGGATTCACACAAAAAAGAAATCATCCTTTAAAGGGAAACAGGTTTTCAGTTTATACTTGCTATGATGTTTGATCAACTTCAGGTTTTCAAGGTGACTGCATCTTTTTTTTCTTTTCTGTGAAATAATATTTGAAATGGTTTATAAAGATTTAAGAAAATGGAAGAAATAACTAACTAGCTACCATATATAGTGTTCAGTAGTCTGGGGTTGGTAGGAGTTTTGGTTGGTAAGAGGCCATGTTTTTGAAGAAAGACGTTTATGCTTACCAAGGCTGCATTTATTTTATCAAAAAATAAAGTAGAAAAAATAATGTTGTGAAGTATCATTAACATTTGAAATAACTGTTTTCTCTTATAATATATTTTACAAATGTAATTTATTCCTGTGGTGCAATTACTCCCATCCTTGGTGTCACACGATCCTTTAGAAATCCTTGTAATATGCTGATTTGGTGCTCAGGAAACATTTCTTGTTATCAGTAATAAAAACAGTTCTGCTGCTTAATATTTTTGTGGAAACTATGATGTGTTTTGTAAAAACATTATTTTATAAAAAGTTTGAAAGAGCAGCAGTTGTATGGAATGTCAATGTAAAATGTATTTACGGTCACTTTTGATCAAATCAAATTTGCTGAATAAAAGTATTAATGCCTTTTAAAATGTCTTACTAACTCCAAACTTTTGATCTGTAGTGTAAATGAATCATATTTTGAAGCATGTTATAACATATACAGTATTGTTAGTGATTTTTTTTCTCATAGTCACTGTGAACTATGTTCTATTTGAATGTACTGTAGGTATAACCTGTGGTCAAGTTTGAACGAGGTCAGCAGATGGTTAGTTCTCAGGGAAATGAGTTTAAGATCAGGAGTGACCTATGTCTGCATTTACATTTTGCTTTTTGGGGTCAGAAAATTCAGCCAAAGAATACTGCACTATTGAACCCACTGAGCACCCCTTAGACTCTATATGCTGTGTATTTATATACCTTTTATGACTTAAAAGTAATATAGTTTGATGTTTTCTCATTCATTGTCAGACTGAAAGTCATGATATCATAAAAACACATTTTGGCCCCTAGCTTAGTATTTATGACAACTCTCTGTTGAATCATAGAAATAAAATTGAATGTAAAAATGCATTAGTCTTTAAACACATTACCACTGTAAACAAGTTTGTTTTACATTTGGATGTAGTACACAGCTAATTACAGCTGAACATTTATTGTGAACAGAGACACCTGAACATTATCTCTTGTCCAAACAGCAGTTTGGTCATGTATAGTTTGCACTTTGACATGAGGGTTAAAAAAGTGGTCACAAGTGGACTTATAGTGTTTACTTCTAAACATCAAACTCAGGATTCAACCTCACAGAACCTACTCCATAAGATGCCCTCTTCTTATTCAAAGAATAATGTTTTGAATGTTCACCTTGAATGCCCTGCGGAAAACTCATTATCCTGCATGGAGATGCATTAAGCTCATCTAGATAACAGGGTATATCCTGAAGTTTGTCAAAGAGAGGATAAGATTGTCATGCTGTTGTTGTCACCCTGCTGCTGATGAGCTTAAGGCTTTTGTCGTCTTAAATAAAATATCTTGTGTAAAAATGACTAAAATGTAACTTAAAGGGATAGTTCACCCAAAAATGAAAATTATGTCATTAATGACTCATGTCGCCCTCATGTCGTTCCAAACCTGTAAGACCTCCGTTCATCTTCAGAACACAGTTTAAGATATTTTGGATTTAGTCCGAGGGCTTTCTGTCCCTCCATTACATTTATTACAAGCTCTCAGACTAAAGAAAGCTCAAGAATTTTTTTTGCATCAATAACCCTTATTTTGTACACAGTATAATTTTCCCAAATATCCCTGCTATTTTTAAATAATAAAGTTAGGATCTAGAGAGAGAGACTATATTTAGAAAACATAACATAATAATAATAATAATAATAATAATAATAACATGAAGAAATAATTGACAAGAAAATAAATACTGTGTCCAAACATGATCCAAATGGGTCATTCTTCATTTGTGGTGGCAAGTTAAAATTAGCTAAATTTCTGACAATTTCATGTGTCACAGTGTCTGGTGTTATGTTGATAACTTACAGATCTGACATATTTTAATCAACATTTTCATAAATGCATATTAATATTTCCAAAATTTCCCCTGATCTTAAAATCATTACGATTGCAGCATCCATTTCAGAAAAGTCTGGATTTAGGTGATTTGTTTGTAGTGTCCCTGTCTTTCCTGGTAACAACACAGACTCTAAAGTAACTTGTAATATGAAGTCTGTGGTATTACTTCAGAATGTATCATACATTTCTTTCCCTCAGAGCCATTTAATCTTATAATTTAATATTTTTTGACTGTAACGTGTTTTAATCTTTTAGATTAGAGAATATAAAGGTACAACAGACAATTTGTCCTGCCTTTTTTATGTATATTAAACATTTTTTTTTTTTTTATAATAATACTTTTTTCCTTTGGCAGAAATAGGGGCTAATATGAAAAATGTAACATTTATTTTAAATCACTAGGTGGCGCTCGTGCTATACGGAAGCGCTGATTTAAACCCTAACCTGGTGTTTGACTTTTAGTCTATAAACGGGGAAAGGACTAATATTTATTGTTCAAATTCTACAAACAATTCAGTGTGGCTCCATAAGGCCTTTAGGCTTCATGTCATGACAAATGCATTTTCTTTATGTATGTCAGTCATTGTCACAGTGAAATTTGCCGTTGTTCAGGCAGCTTGAACACACACTAGAAAGTGAATGTAAGGAAGAATTATTATTATTATTGATTTTTTTTTTTTTTTTTTTTACATTTTTAAAAAGATGAACTATTACCCAATTTGTCGTGTATTCTTTTAAGGTGTTATGCACTTTTTTTGTATTTGAATACTTACTTATGTTTTAATGTAAAAGTCCCAGGATAACAGCAAGTAATTTTATTTAATTTACACAAATGTAAAACTTTCTTTTACTGTCTATGTGTAAAACCATCTGCTTTTTTGTTAAAATATTATTTAGCAAATAATGATTCCAGCACGTGTATCAATAACATCGCGCACTCTACACAATTATGTTGTGTTTATATGTTTCTCTACATCCACCACTACTGACTTGTACCTTGAAATTTGATCTAAGGGTGCACACATAAACCCTAATTGTTTGTGTGCTACATTCTTAATGGCCATTGGCTATTTCACATTTGGTGGGCAGAGCGTGAAGCCTTCACAATAATCGAATACGCTCATTGGTCAGTTTAATGGCGCGAACTTATTCCTACAGCAAATGAGTTCATGAGCGTCACATAGCGTAATTCATACTCATGAGCCAGGTGTTTGACGTACACGTTCGTAATTCGCTGGCGGGATGAAAACGAGGCAGTACGTACTAGCTAGAGTGTGATTTGTTTACTACATTCAGGATAGTTATGTCTCGAATACTCAACTGTATTGTAGCTGTGTGTCCAGACATGGGAATAGGGAAAAATGGAAATCTGCCATGGCATCCAATAAGACTAAGGTGAGCTCGTATTTGTTGCTATCTCAAGGAAATGTTATAAGGATTCAATAATATAAGAGGTGTTTGCAGTTGTCTAGTGCCCTGTGTAAAGAGTTTTGTATTTCTCACTAGCTATACGTTGTGACACGTGTGCAGTTATAGAAACTGAATGACTTTTTATAAATGAATTAAGTTAAAGCATCTTACAAAACATATTATGAAAGAATGTTAACTCATAAGGAAGAATATTCGCTTCAGATGTACCTGAGACTGAACATTTTATGATTGCACAGATCTTTACCGTTAGTTAAAAGCTTGACCTTTATCCTGGAGTCCACTGGTAAATAACTACATTCATCCACACTACAGAAAAATCCCTGACATATTCCTGCAATTTAACACAAAGCAAGCCTCAGAATTTATTCCAAGCGTTCATTTTAATTCTTGCCTTTCATTTTAGTAATGAATTCAAACACTTTCAGAAGATGACCACGACCCCTTCACTTGAGGGTAACATGCTTACATTGTCTTATTTTTGTTATATTTTATTTGTTTGTTCAGAAATTAGTAAAATCTTAACCAAACCATATATTCTGTGTGTCATTTGACAGGTAAAAAGAATGTGGTTTTGATGGGCAGAAAGACATGGTTCTCTATACCTGCAACAAACAGACCCCTGAAAAACAGGATCAACATTGTTCTCAGCAGAGAGCTCAAGTAAACCTTTTTTTATGTTTACCATTTGTTTTCATCATGTAATAAATCACTACGCTGTTTATAAGGGAAGTGCCTGTTTCTATTGCTGGCTACATAGGACAGCCCCAGAGGGAGCTCACCACCTTGCTTCAGACTTCAGTTCAGCTCTCCATCTGTTAGACAGCAGTGAGCTCGAAAAACAAGTGGACCAGGTTTGGATAATTGGGGGAAGCGCTCTCTACAAGGTTGGTAAAATGACATACATCTGTTGAGAAATTCCGAAAAATATAATAGATGTATAAACATATGTTGCTGAATATGAATCCAATCGCTTATAACCTTAAAGGATTAGTTAATCCAAAAATGAAAATTAGGCCATAAATTACTCACCCTCAAGTCATCCCAGGTGTATATGACTTACTTCTTTCAGACGAATACAGTCATTGTTATATTGAAACTTGTTTTTGATCTTTCAAACTGTTTAATGCCACTCAGCAGGTGTTTCATTGCTTCAACAAAGTCCTCCTGTAGTGAATCGACATGTTTTTTAAGGAAAATAACCAAATTGAAAACGTAATAATCAATTTGATCTAGCTTGCGCTCACTGTTGTAAACGGAAGCAGTTCTGGGCGGATGACGTATGAGGTCAGCTTTGCGCATGCGCCGCTCAGAAGTGACAAATGCAGAAATGCAGCAGAGAGATCAAAACAAAACAACGGTCACTAATTAGAAGTACAAAACAAGGATTTGTTATGCGGAATGTCAGAGGATTTCGATATAAGCCAAGATGTTTTCTTTTGCTAAAGTAAGGAAACTTTGCTTCCTTTGCTCCGGTTAAAAAACGTTGGTTTCCGCGAGACTCATTGGCGCAAGTGCAATAACGACCTTATACATCATGCTTCCGGAGCTGCTTCCGTGTACAACTGTTGGTGCAAGCTACATTCAAGTGATTATTATGTTTTGAATATGGTTATTTTTCTTACAAAAATGATCAATTTGCTACAGAAGGCCTAAACAGAAACTAAAACAGTGCTATGTTTCAGCTGCGCAGAGTCAAAGTTGATTTCATGACACTGAAAGTGAAAGTGACATTCAGCCAAGTATGGTGACCCATACTCAGAATTTGTGCTCTGCATTTAACCCATCCGAAATGTACACACACAGAGCAGTGAACACACACACACTGTGAACACACACCCGGAGCAGTGGTCAGCCATTATGCTGCGGCACCCAGGGAGCAGTTGGGGGTTCGATGCCTTGCTCAAGGGCACCTAAGTCATGGTATTGAAGGTGGAGAGAGAACTGTACATGCACTCCCCCCACCCACAATTCCTGCTGTCCCGGGACTCGAACTCACAACCTTTCAATTGGGAGTCCGACTCTCTAACCATTAGGCCACGACTTCCCCGATAATAATAATACTGCACAGATAATAATAATAATTCATTACATTTATATAGTGCTTTTCTAGGCACTCAAAGCGCTTACATAGTCAGGGGGTATCTCCTCATCCACCACCAGTGTGCAGCATCCACCTGGATGATGCGACGGCAGCCATAGTGCGCCAGAACGCCCACCACACACCAGCTTACTGGTGGAGAGGAGACAGAGTGATGAAGCCAATCAGTAGATATGGGGATTGTTAGGAGGCCATGATGGTCAGAGGCCAATGGGCGAATTTAGCCAGGATGCCGTGGTCACACCTCTACTCTTTTCGAAAGACATCCTGGGATTTTTAATGACCACAGAGAGTCAGGACCTCGGTTTAACGTCTCATCCGAAGGACAAAGATGCGACAGTGCTGCGAGATCCACTGGGAAGCGTTTGAATTCGCCACATAATGATAAGGTTACTGCGAGATTTAGTGAGGATCATTTCAAATTCTGCACAGAAATCTCTGTTATAAACAGCGATGGCGTACGTCAACCTGAAGCGGTAACACTAACTGTGACTTTCAAGCATTTCACACAACTATTTACAGCATTTTAATGGGATGAACAAAATGTACTTGTAAACAAAAACTTATGTAAAAATTTTAAAATACATCAAATCACAATTATAACCAGTAGACAGCCGTAGAGGAGCACTTGTTGCCTTATTAGTCATTCATTTCTACTTTTTGTCTTATTTTTTTTATATATCTTGAAATTATTATTATAAAATATAAAATCATCAAGAAATCAGATTTGGTAAGAATTTGACACTTTTTGTCACAAACCTTTCTTTAATTTGCTACTAAATCACACAATCAATAAAGTTGATATATATATATATATATATATATATATATATATATATATATATATATTAGGGGTGTAACGATACGCGTATTCGTATTGAACCGTTCGGTACGACGCTTTCGGTTCGGTACGCGGTACGCATTATGTATACCGAACGGTTCGTTGGAGTATTTAATTATATTTGAAAAAAAAAAAAAAAAAAGAGAGAGAGAGAAATATAATGATATGCGTTCAACAAGGTAGCCCAATAACCCAAACAACGTAACAGGCAACGCCCCTGACACTCCCGAAGAAGAAAAAAACACCATCTTATATGTTTATGTTAGGCTACTCAGCAGGCGCTCGCTCACTCAGTACGCGCTGAAGGCTCGTTGCAAAATAGCCAATGCGTTTAACAGACTAGAAATGAGAAGATCCTCCAATAACCAACAGGTCTGGTGTTTGGGTGCACTTTGGATTCCCTTTAAGCTATAATGGTGATGGCAAGAGAGAGGTTTCCTTTCCAAAGCGCTCGGGCAGAAGCGCTCATGAGGCGTCTGTCTTTGCTAAGCAACAATGACGTGCTCTCTCCATGAGACGCGGAAATTTCAGCGAAGGATAAATGGATTTGCAGCTCTAAAAATCGCTTGCAGTAGCTCTGCTACTAAATTTATTTCAAAATTGCAATCCATATACAACTATGATCAGCTGACCCTTCATCTTGGCTGAGCTCTCAACGTTGTTACGGGAAAGGATGAAGCTGATTGGTTGGTTCTTGTCACATGACCCGCGGTGCGCTTGCGGCATTCTGAAAAGTTGAGATGTTTTTACATTTTGCTGTATCTAAAACGTATCGAACCGAACCGAACCGAACCGTGACATCAGTGTATCGTATCGAACCGAACCGTGAATTTTGTGAACCGTTACACCCCTAATATATATATATATATATATATATTTTTTTTTTTTGTCAAGGTTGTGAAGTTTAAGTCCGACTTCACCTATCATACAACGGAGTTATGAAATTAATTGTATTGTTTTTGTAATGTGGTTTGATGGTTCCTAATTTGAGGGTACAATGGACTGTTTATATACATGATATACACTATACAATATCAGTTGTATTTTAGTTCTAGTGCAGTGTAGACCAGATCTTTGTATTATCTTTGTTGTTATGGAAACTGCCTCAAGGCAGGACTCCCTTCATATTCCTTCCTCCTCATTCTGTTAAAATCTTGTACAATGTAATCACTTTGTGAATGTGTGTTGTGTTCTTCAGGAGGTGATGGAGAGCTCTGGTCCCAGGCGTCTTTTTGTGACACGGGTTCTCAAACAGTTTGACTGTGACACATTTATCTCTGACATTAATATGGACAAGTACAAGCTCCTGCCCGAGTGAGTGCTCATTCAGTTGCTTGTATGTTTTCATGAAGGTCTATAGTACCTGGAGAGAGGTTAGCATTGGGGTTTATAATGAAGGCAGCTGCACAGCTACAAAATTTGCGACAAAATATTAAGCTACTGTTTTTAGCAGTAGTGGTTCCTGACTGTAACTTTAGAATCAGAAAGATCTTTATTGGCTAGTGTGTTTCCACAATACACACACAAAGAATTTGTCTTGGTGACAGAAGCTTCCAGTACACAGACAGTCTGACAAGTGACGAGACACAGATAACAGAATAAAAATAAAAGTAAAAACAATAGAGAAAGAAACAGTATACTGTGTATACAGATGTTCTATAGACAAATTTGCTAGGGGATGTGTTGAATGAGTTTAATGTGAGGGAATGAGTTTGCACGACTGCCCCATCATTTTACGTGCCTGTCGAAGCTTGTGATGAATTTTAATATATTCTGCGCACTTTATGATGGATGCTAAAAATGTAGCTTTGCCATCACAGGAATAAATAACATTTTAAAATGTATTAAAATATAATTCTGTTGTTTTACATTGTAATAGTATTTCACTATATATATATATATATATATATATATATATATATATATATCTCAAATAAGTTCAGCTTTGATGAGCACAAGATACTTCTAAAAAAATAAATAAATAAAAGGTACTGACCCCAAACCTTTAAATGGTATATTAAAAGTCCATGTCAAGTTTTTAAGAATAACAAAATGTGCATATGACCTGCAAAAAAATGTTTCATATCATGATTTGTATAAGCGATATTAATACTCCAGTAAAGTGTTAAACTTCAAAAGGCCATTTTGCCAAGTCTAAAACTCTTCACTGTTTTCAAGCATTTCTTTCTTTAAAGTTTTTTATACATAAAGTGACATGTATAAAAAAATATTTGTCTCTTTGAATCCTTGAATAAAGTGACATTAATGGATATTGGCACTGAAACAGACTGCTGTATTGTGTAACCAGAGAGAATAGTGAAGAGTGTTACATCAATGAGGAGAAAAAGCTCTCTTGTTATGTAAAAATGGCATCTAACATCAAAATGGGGCCGCACCAAATGTCACATCTCTCAAGCACACGATAAGCATTTGAAGAGAAGTTAAATGCACACCGAATGTTGATACCGATTCATCACTGCCACTTCATCTGACAGAGCAAAATGAATCTTTTGTTATTTGTGTTCTCAAATTCATTTGATCAGTTTCAGAAATTAATTGGCACAATTAACAATAATCTGAACCAGTCTAAAGTGGATGAAAGTACAAGCTTGTACATGTAATTGTGTGTGTGTGTGTGTGTGTGTGTGTGTCTGTATTATGTCTTGTACTGCAGGTTATCTTTTCTTATGTTCTTAACTGTAATGCGGGCTTGTGAAATCAGCCCTGATTATTGAAACATGTGAGTAATGTCTTGTTCCTTCTGTTTCTCTTCCTTGTTTCCTTCTGGTCAGTTTCCCAGGTGTACCCACGGGCTTACAGGAGGAGAATGGTGTTCAGTATGTGTATGAAGTGTACGAAAGCACCAAAGACTAAGAAGATCCTTTAAGCATGATGTTAAAGTCGTAAACATGGTCCAGTTTTTAAATCAGACTTCTGTAATTTTTTCTTTCTTATTTATGTTTGTCATATTTCCTGTCAACTCTTCTTAGGAATAAAACTGAAATGCCCAAAAATATGTTGTGATTCTAAGACAGAAAAATATATGATTTTATTCAATGATGTTATGGTAAAATGTTGTGTGTGGTTTTCTTTAACTTTATATACAAATAGAAAGTAGACGGGAAACCACGAGAAGGCAGAGTGTGAGTAAAACGGGGACAAATGGACAGGATTCAGTCTCACATGAGCTCAACAGCTCATCTTGTTGCATGGGTCCTCCTAACCACTAGGTCTACTCTGGGGATCTTTGTTTTTCCACTGGCACTGCTATATATATATATTTTATTAGTTTCAGATTTAATTCCTGGACTATCATTTTAAATATTCAGAAAACAGTATACCTAATTTTGATAATAAATGTTCTTTTCCACATCTGCTATCCACTTAATCATTCTTCATCTCGCCAACTGCTAAAGATATCGTGCTCATCTCCATATCCAATAGCAACTGAAGTGTATGCTGTTAAGACATATTTAAGATCTGACTTCTCTCATGAATATGCATGTTGTTTCGTCTTCAGGCTGGCTGATTGACAAAGGTTGTCATAAAGTTCAGAGAAGGGTCACAATACAAGCACTTTTCAGTCTAATCAACACAGACTCCTATTTTAAAAGGCTAAATGCCGCAATCAGACAAAACCTTTTTAATCTGATTGGTTTCGGGTTTGTTCAGTCTTAATGCACTATGAATGTTTACAATTCATTTATTTGTGAAGTGAACCTGACTGGAATTCCAATTACCCAACACGTGCACCATGTACACAACTTAAGTAGCACTTAGATTTCTTTTCAGAGTACAAATAGTATCTAGAGGCTTGAGAAGTGTTTGCGCTTCACTATTTTATGCAAATGAGTTGTCTTTCAAATAAAAGGGTAAAGGAGAGCTGTGAACTTGACATTTTTCTGTTTATCTTTTTTTATTTGGTATGCCCAGTTTTTGCTATTAAATACCATTCATTTCCTGTTATTATTCCATTAGGAGTCTTATTATTGTCCTTTTTATCAGTGCCATCATTGCAGGCTTATATATATAGTGACTGCATCAATCACATGGATCCATTACACACACTCCACGTCCCTCAAGAGCTGAACTGCTGCCTCAAAGGCGAGACCGTTGTGTCATAATGATGTAACTGCACCATAGGAGTCATGATCGTGTGAGCAATGTTGACATCATAGTTAGAAACAAATGAGAATCTGTGCACAAACTCAGCATATGAGCTCAGTAACACTCTTTCGTAATAGGAGAATAATGGAGTGATCACACACTGACGCTGAATGTGTAGGGACTGGTGTCACATTGCTCTATTAAGCTTGACTGTCCCCCAATGCACAGGGACTTGGTCTGTGTTACGTTACGAGCTTGTTTCGAGACCTGAAAGCAGAGGCACTTGTTCTCTCTGTATCTCTCCTCTTTCCGTGCCACTCTTTCATTTTATCCTCAGTGAGTGCATATCTCCACACGTTCATCTGCCACTTCAAGTTCCAGCTTTAGTCTCACTGCTGGATTACTATTTATTACCAAGATGACATGAAACAGGGACAAGCTATTGGAAAACTAAAGCTGCAACTGGTTTAAAAAAAGGTAAGGACCTAATCTCATCTCCTTTAGAAGTATGGATACTTTTAAAAATTAAATACACTTTACATTTTTATGATGTATAATTTACAACTTTTTATGTTAAAGATTTCTTGCAGATTTTTTTTATTTTATTTTAGATGTGCGAAGCTGTTGGTCTTGGTTTTTTAATGCAAATCTTGCTAGACTTTATATGATGTGACTTGATAGAGCTTTTTTGTTGGTTTTGACCTTAACTCTATTCATCTGAAAAAATATGTACAAGTAGTTAACACAAAAATAGCATCCGAGGATTTTACAATGCATGTGACTTTTTAAAGCTAAGCTTAAACGATGTGTGTGTGTGTGTGTGTGTGTGTGTGTGTATATATATATATATATATATATATATATATATATATATATATATATATATATATATATATATATACATATATACATACATACATGTAAAAGGAACTTAAGTAAGGTTCATCTGGGGTAATTAAAATAACATTTATGTATTTCATATAAAATGATTAAGCATAAAAAATTCTTATGTGAAAGAATAATCCATAAATGATTGTGTATAAAAATATATTTTAAACAGCTATTTTTATATACAGTAGAAATTGAGTTTAAATGACAAAATAATCAACTTGTAAATAATGTAAATATTTACTTGTAAATAATTATTTTCCAAATGAAATGAAAAAGACATGCAAAGTTAAGGAACTTTTGTATGCTGCTTTCCCTGTTTCACATATAAATGTGTTGTATGGACATGGAAATGTATCGTATCAGCAGAGGAGGCTAATAATTTATTCTCCTGATCCTGGCAAACCTCGAAAGCACAGTGAGGAAGCTTTCATTACCCTCATTAATCAAGACAGACAAAAAACTATTCTTATTCAGTTATCAGTTGATGTCACAGAGAGTGGGTTTTCATTTACCCTGCAGGTGTTTTGAGAGGGACAAAATCAGCCCACCATTTGTGAAGAGAATTAAGTATTGCGTGCTCTGGCATGAATCACAGATGCATACAGGTGCGTGAAGTGGTCTGGTGCTCCACTTCAGTGCTGCTGCAACAATCACCACCCTCGTCTGTTATGGTCCTCATTCACCCATGCTTTTTAGCACAAGGCAGCGACAGAGAGAGAGGCCTGTCATTAAAAATTCTCTCTGTTCCCAAGCGCGATTGAAGACTAGGGCTATAGCAAACAAAGCTGTGGTTTTAAATGCCAACCCATGGAGCTCTAGGAATTAGCAGCTTAAACCGAGATGTCCTGCAGCCATCAGGCAGTGTGTTTGTACCAGGCCAATTAGGACTTTATCCTGTCTGTACAACTTGATTTGAAAAAACAATCCATCAGGACAGAGTGGTTTATTAACACACAAAACATAACATGTCAAGAAAGATGTTGTTTAGGAAAGGCAGACATTTCAATAGGTAAATAAAGGAATTATAATCCACAAAGATTTTACATTTACCCAAAGTGCTGACGCACTCTCTCATTTAGCATGGTCACGTGCAGCCTCCAGTTCTAAGAAAAGCTACAGTTAGAGCGTCAGCCAAGGTTGTCATCCTTTTAATTTTTGTTGGAGGACACAAAAATATTGATTTTCTTACACAGCTCCAGTGAATTCACATGTATATACCTGACTGAGGCAGTCTCACTCTTTGTTAAATAAAGAGTGTGCTGCAACTGCTCTCTGAGCTGAGAGAACAAGGCCACATGCACAATAGACTGTATAAAGCAATGCCATGCAATGAGGCAAATACAGATTGCATCAAGCTATTGAATTCCAGCCTGCTGAAAAACACTGCTATTGCTCTTATAAGAACAGACCGTGCATGTCTTGTGCACACTAAAGACAACACTTATACTACATTCGCTATTTTTTAATAGACAGCATAATTCCCATGTGCGTCTTTTACAAAGCAAAAATCAAGGTCACAGCAATGCTCTTACAATGGAAGTAAATAGGGCTGTTTTTTATTTTGAATTAAAAACACTTACATTCATTCCTCTGTTAAAACATTTTCTGTATTATTTGGGCTGCAAAGTTGTTCCTTATATTTTATGAAAATTTTAGGGTTTTAAATGTTACGTTTTCATGGCAATTAAATAAACGATGTAACTTTAAACAGATACTAACAGAAAATTTAAACATAACTATAATCCAGATTTTTTATTTAAAGAAAAGGAGACACAGGTCGAAATTTATTTGAACTTTATGCCAAAAGTGTTGTTGATTGAGCAAAACTTGTATCAAAGGTGTCATATGATGCGTTTTCTATTTTTCCTTTCTCTTTGGAGCGAGCTCCTTTGTAGAATCCACCGGCTACACTGTTCTCAAGCCGGCCACCTCTGCTTTCTCAAGGCCGCGGTGCGTGATGCTGTTTCGTTGAGAAAGCGAAACTACTTTGTTTGGCCTTCCGTGTTTATATCATGTTTATAATGGGTTTTATGCTCCAGTCAGACAGAGCATCACAATATGTTGAGGGGCGTAACATTTTGGACACACGCGTGATGTATTCGGCCAATCACAACACACTGGATAGCTGGCCAATCCCAGCACACCTTGCTTTTCAGACCAATGAGCCTTGTAAAAATCGATAGTTTCAGAAGGCGGGGCATAGAGGAAAAACAATAATGTACAGTATGTGGAAACTAATGCGTTTTTGAACCTTAAACTGCATAAACACATTTCATTACAATTATAAATAATGTAATGTTCAAAATAATGTTCTTTTTAGCAGCATCATATGACCCCTTTAAACCCAGAATATTGCTTTACATATGTTGCCTAAACGCATGTTAAGAACAGAAATATACTGCAAAATTAAAATAATATAAAAGGGCAGTAATTCATCTTATGTAAAGGGGATTAGAGAACTAATTCAGTTTTCTTATGTCTCCTTGTCAAGTACCACCTAGACATGCTACCTACATAGTCATCATAAAAAACATCTTCATGGCGTCTACCCGGTGAATGGCAAGAGACACTAGAGCAGAAAACCTCTCAAGCACATTATTCTAAGGCAAAGAGGAAGATACACATTTCAATGTCAAAGAGTTATCAGGTTTGCTTTGATGTGAACGAATCGGATACAAAAGCAGACACTTAAATGGAAACCTTGAAAAACTGTGATTCTGATGCAGTGTGCTCTCCTCTCTTGCCTGACAGAAGTCAACGAAGAAATCAGCTCCTATGATCCACTGAGCCGACGCACATTAGCCTCTCAACAGTCTCACCACACAATCATGGAGGACTCAACAGAGGTGCGAACGGACGGAAACTCTTTGCTTAAAGCAGTATATCTGTGTCGCCTGAGATTGACGCGTCTGTTGCTGGAAGGAGGGGCTTACATTAATGAGAGCAATGAGAGAGGAGAAACTCCACTGATGGTGGTCTGCAAAAGTCACCATGCCGATGCTCAGAGTGTGCCAAAACACAAGATCATCAGGTGGGTCTCTTATACCTTAATTATACTAGTCATTTGTGCCATGAAACTGAGATATTAGTTTATTAAGTACATTAAAAATGGAATTCAAACATCAGTGCAATAACTCTTTTATGATGAGCATGTTTTAATTTTTGAAATGAGTAAAGGTGATATGTATTTAATCATTAAGAAAAAATTCTCTTTTTAAAAATATTGTATAAAAAACACTTTTTGGCATAGACCTATTTTTATTTCTTAAAAAAATAAAGATTTTAAGAAAACTGCTTCACAACTGATACACATGAATGTGTGTCAAGTCCAGTAATTAATTTTCTTAGTCTACCGGAATATTTGACTATTTTATGATAGACTCCCCCAAAAAAAACACACACACACAATATTTAGAAAAGAAATTGCCATTAAATATACATTACTGGTAAGAATAATGTATTTAGTTGCTCAAAAGTGAAAGTAAAGATTTTAAATGCTACAAAAGATTTTAAATAAATGCTGTTCATTTAAACTTTCTACTTATCGAAGAATTCTGAAAAAAAAAAAAAAAATTTACCAGGGTTTCCACAACACAAATTCAGCTTTGCCATCACATGAATTATTTACATTTTAAAAGATATGAAAATAAATAACAGTTATTTTAAACAATAATAACATTTTACAATATAGCTCTTTAACTTTATTTTTCATTAAATTAATCCATAAGAGACCCCAAGATATTACACCATAGTGTAATATACAGTTTTTGGATGCTTACACTGATATATATTCAAGAGGTAAAGAAAACATCTCTGTTGTATTTTGAATTACTTGAAAGTCACGACATTTGCCAAGTATGGTGACCCATACTCAGAATTGGTACTCTGCATTTAAACCATCCAAGTGCACACACACACAGCAATTAGAAGTGAATTTTAAATTATTTTTCTTTATCATGAACACTCTGGTATGCCATTGATCCATTCTTTTATGAGCTCACTTTAATGTATCAATCTCCTCAACAGGTATCTTCTTGAAAACGGTGCAGACCCCAACATCCAGGACAAGTCTGGTAAGACTGCCCTAATGCATGCCTGTATAGAACGGGCAGGACATGAGGTGCTGTCGCTTCTGCTGTCCAGTGGAGCTGACCCTAGTTTAGAGGACCACAATGGTTCCTCCGCTCTGGTCTATGCAGTTAATGCGGGAGACACGGATGCACTAAGTGTACTACTGGATGCCTGCAAGGCCAAGGGCAAACAAGTCATCATCATAACAACAGACAAACTACCCTCTGGAAGACAAATGACCAAGCAGTATCTGAATGTACCACCTCCTCCAAATCTTGAGGACCGGTTGCACTGTGCCCCTGTGTCATGTATGTGCCCTTCTGAAATTCAACTCTGTACCCCTCTTATCACACCACCCACCAATAACCAATCGGAGACCTTGGGATCCACTCCAACACTGCCCACATCCAAGCCAGGATCACCGACTCAAGATTCAAGCCCTCTGCAAGCAGGTAGTGTGGCGAAGCTGTTGCATCTACAAAGGCTTCACTCAGAGCCCTGGCTGAAGATCCCTCCATCTCTGCTTCTACAGCAATGTAAGTCCTCATCCTTGACCGAGGAGCTTCTAGATATCACTCCTGAAGAGGAGCTCTCCTTTGGGTACAAGGGTTGCAGACCTCCACTGAAAACGACAGTAGCTCGGCAGCAAAGCTTAGATGTCAAAGACTCTACAGGTATGCTTAGAGCCTTTGAGACATCATCTGATGCTGAAAGAGAACTAACAAAAGAACAGAAATGGCTCAGTAGAAAAATGTCCTATGATGGAGAGTTGCTACCACACTCTTCCTCACATCAGAACCTCAAACAGGCATCCATCTCAGATGCTGCCCTAGTGGACCAAGACCCAGGCTTTCTACCCAATCTGGCAGTTTCAAGTCTGCGAAACATTTCTTGCCGGCGCAACTTTGGAATGGACCATTACAGTTCTGACTCTCAGCTGCCTCAATTTGGGAGCCAACCTTCTGAAGACCTCGGGAAGACAGGAGGAGGAGGAACTGGAGGGAAGGAGAAACGCAAGCTTGTCACTAGCCGCTCCTCCACTCTCTCAGGATCCAGAGAGTCTCTGGAATGTCTCGTCCAGAGGAAGAGCCCAGCAATGCTGGAGCGGAGGGGATCCGGAGCCTTACTCCTAGACCATATCTCACAGACCCGGCCTGGTTATCTACCACCTCTCAATCCTCATGCGCCCATTCCAGATATCAAGGTTAATACCAGTGTTGGCCTCAACAGTGGAAGCAAGCCTGTGGCAGGACCTACACCCGTTGTTTCTGGATCCAGGCATTTTGTGCCCTGTGCCCCGAGTCATCCCAGAGATTACAAGAATAAGAGTCTGTTAAGACGACACTCCATGCAAACCGAGCAGATCAAGCAGCTGGTCAATTTTGAAGAGATTTTTGGTCAGTAATCCATCACAAAAGAAGGTTGTGGTAAATAAAGAGATTTAATGTCATGTGTCAGTCTACACTACGTCTGAAATCCGAAGATAATAAAGTTAAGATTTAAATACGAATTAAAATAAACATCTCAATCACCTTCCTAAAATGCACTTTCCAGACTGGACAATATTATAAACTTGACTGCACTTTACTTCTGTTCTTTGTGCTCTCACTCATTGTGCACTGAATCAGAATACTGAACTTTGTTGCCGTTTAAGGAACGGCTTTCTTTTTAAACCTGATTCATGTTTATGTATTTACAAAACAGAATATAATGTGAAATTGTATTTACACATTGTCTCAGACTCCGATGTTGAATGACAAAATAAGCTTATAAAATTCATAGACTACATGGTTTAGTACATAATGCATAGCATACAAGTGCATAGTGTATAGTGTATCATTTGGGACGCAACTTGTTTTACTGTATGTGTGTGTTTTATTATCTCAAAAACAATATCAGTCTAAGTGCAATTGCTTTAAATCCTAGTTTTGCTGAAGTTTTGCCTGTAAAGCAACAGATCCTCCGATATAAGAACATCATGTTTGCCTGTCCAAACAGTCAGGCTGTACCTGAGAGAGAGAAGGTGAGATGTTAAACACAATCTCAGTTACAAGGCTGACACCAAGGCAGAACACAATCAACTTCACCAGTGAATAAAAACATATGAATAATGCTTTAAATTTGGCATCTTAATATGAAAATGTGAAATGATCCAAAGCACAAATAACATTGTCTTTATTTAATTCCTTCTATCTATGATTTTTCATGGTACAAATAAAGCCCATACTTCCCCTTCATTTGTCTGAGTGACTGAAAAAATTAACTTGGACAAATGATTATTTTTAATCTGGACCAATGCAATGCCAGTATCTGATTGGACAGCTAGAAACTTAGCTTTCTTACCTTTGGTGTTTGACAGTGATTGTAGTTTGAGGTAGCAAACGACCAAATAGGCTGTTGTGATAAGATAACTGTTGTGCATAAGTTGAAACACTACAATTCATGTTTAATTAAACCCATATATTGTTATAAGTAATATACTTTTTTGAACATAACATTTACATTATGACAGCTAATACTTTTAAACATTACGGAAACCGGTAGCGTGAAGCATTATGGGATATGAAGTTATTCAGTCCATGTTCGCACTTTCGAAAGCTCGCTTTCACTACGAAATGTACAGTACCAGTCAAATGTTTGGTTATTCGTAGTATTAATTAATTATTTATATATATTAATAATAATACATGTTTTATAAAAACACAAAAATAGTATATGAAAAAATTATTATATTACCGAGAAATATATACATTATTATTTTTTTTTTTTACAAAAACACATACAAGTATGTATGTCTGTATATAAAGAAACAGTATAACTTTAGAACTTACAGAGCATTCCCAGAATTCCCTAGGAGTACCATGAAATTTGTTGGCTGGTCAAACACATAAATGTAAAAATTTTAGAATTAAGTTTTGTGCATAATGTATATTAGATCCTATCAACTTCATTGAGCGCTTGTGGTTAGAATCGAGGGTATTTTCAGTTCAGTTATTCTGCGTATTCTGGGTTACCTGATGTTCTGGTTTCCTAGGTAATGGCACATAATATGAAAATTTTGCAGGTATTTGTCTTTTGAAGTAATACAACATGAAACTTAATTCTTGTCTCGTTCTTTTAAACATCTTTATTGTCAGGTTTAGCTTCTCTAATTTCAGTGGAAGGCTGATTTGGTTTGGAGGTCTGCTCATCATCATCTGCAGGGCTGTCAGGTACAGTGAGATCTGCAGAGCATCTACGGTCTCTTCCTCTGCTCCATTCACTCTCCTCAGATGCCTCTGTTTTTGTTTTATTGTCTATGTGTGAAAGGTCCAGCTCCTCTAGCTGCATATGGAGACGTTTTTCTAAATCCTTAGTGTTTTGTGCCAACATGTAGCTCACCTTCCTCTGATGTGCCAAGGCTTCCTCTTTGTCTTTTAACTTAAGAGGGAAGACAATCAAAAAGTCAAGCCAAATGTAGTGTTAAAGTATATAGAAAAGTATATAAAATCAAAATAAAATCAACATATAATTATAAGTATACTGACCAGATCAAGCAGCATATGCAGTGTTTCATCTGAATTGGCTGATATCTTTCCTTCACTTGTTATGGGCAGAAATTTTTTCAGCCTTTCACCTACACTGAGAGACCCCTGTTTCCCTTTAAAATAATAAATAATATTAAATTAGTAATTAATCAATTTAATTACTTGAAGAGTTGCACTGTAAAATAATCCAAATCAAAACTAATACTGAACTATAACTACAACTGATATAAAAATAAATCAAACTTGTTAAAAAATAATAATAAAATATCTATAAGTAATACAAAAAAATAAAAAACTGATAGAAACTTTAATTATAATGGTATATAAAGACATTATAATACCATTAAAGCATTATTTACGATACCATTGTTGTCAGATTTTATGGGTGATTTTACATTCTTTTTAATAACTGTGACACACGTTTTTGAACATAGACTTTATAGTGCACGATCCAAACTTACATTTTTATAATTCATGAATGAAAACATTTAGTAACATGATATTAATGTACCATTTACATGGTAATGCAATGTCTGATTTTAAAATGAGTTTTAAAGGATGAACTTTGAGATTTTAAGTTTTCAGTTGATATATAATTTCTGATAATTTCTAAAATGTGATAGAGAAAAATGCAATGAAGAAGTCTTTTTTTAACAAAGGTCAGAACTCCTGTTATAATCTATATTTTTGAGGGTGCATGCTTATCATAAATTAATCTATTACTTTTCCTTCATAATTTTTTACAAAAAAGACTGGTAAAATATATATTTGGGAGTTTTAGACCTTTCCAACGATATATAGTTTGTCAAGATTAGATTATATTTAATTGTAATATAGAGAAGTAAATGTAGGCGTCCCGTATACGGGATGGGGTGACAGTTAAATAGTTAAACTAAATCTTGGAGATGTCTGTGAACATTTTTAATGAAATTGACATAATACACTGCATGATTTTTTTCTCAGTTTTAGCTATCCAGCATAGCAACACTTTACCTCTCTCATGCCTTTGGTAGTGCGACTGGTGTCTTGCGGTCTCAGCCTGCCGGAGCACGTTCTCACCGACTCTCCTCAACTGCTGCTCAAAAGCAATGCGGAAAGCATCCATCATGACGTATGCCTCCTCCTTCCTCTTCTGCTGTTCCTCCAGCTAATGCAGACAAATACATTGTGTTACAAGACCCTCAAGGACAAATTAGCAAAGCCAGCACTGTAATGGATTTAATACATGCACTGGCTAAATATGAGGGTTAATTTGCAAGGTAATGAAACAGAAGTATTGATAAATGAAGACAAGCACCTCTTGCTTGAGCTGGAGAACCTGTTTGCGACTTGCAGCAGCACTTCTAGCACAAGAGCATGGCTCGCCCCCATTAGAGTTACACTGACATGCCCCATACACCGCTAACTGAGAGATAAGAGGATAGAGAGCTGTTTACTACAGAACAAAGCTATTTAAAACAGACTACAATCCACCAACATTACCTCTAGCGCTGAACCGTCTGTTCTCCGGCTGCAGGGAGGCTGGGTCCTCTGGTAGTCCCTTCTTTCCTTAGCACTGAGCATTGACAAAAGCTCCAGACATTTTTGGCTCAGGGCTAAGACACAAAATGCATAAATATGCACTGGGAAAAAAAACAGCAATTGGGTCCTGAAATAAAAGTAAGAACTACGTTGTGACCTACAGGCATTCTCTGTCATTTGCTCCTGATGTTCTCTCAGTTTCTCCTCTAGTGCTTTCTTTAGGACTTCATTTTCTGCCAGCACCCTGAAGTGGTAATGAAATGAACCAGTGAGATGTGGGTATTTTTAAAGAGACATGAATTTAAAATGGGCTCTATTTACTTCCTCAATACATAGCTCGAGTCTTATTGGGCATATTATTAAAAAAAGATAAATTCTTAATTAAAATGCTCTGCAAATGTGCAATGCAAAATGATTGCAAATATCATTATGATGATTTTTAAAGTCGCAATAAAACTGAAGTAGCAGCAAATCTTCTTCTGTATCAAGAGAAGTCTTCTCTCTGTCACCAGTTTTCTAATCATGCCAACTTTAATAGTGTCTTTTTGCATGGGTATACCTCTCATACTTTAAACTCCATGAGTTTTCCACATTCTTGAACTGCACCTTGTTAAAAGTGATCTCCCATTGCAATGCATTAACCTCCTGTGTGGAAAATAATTCACTGGAATGAGATCATATTTTCAGGAATAAGTTTGAATTATAAAAAGATTAAAAGCAGTTTAATTGTTGTATGAGTCCTACCTTTTCTAGGGCTTTGTTGCTCTCTTCACTCTTCTGAAGCAATATTTTGGTATGACAAGTTGCTTTGTCCAAGATTGCCTTCAGGGACAAATGTAGCACAGGGCTGTAAACCACTTCATAAATGACCTAATAAGACCTAATAATGATACAATCATATTTTGAAGTACCTGTCCTTGCAAGATCCTAAGAGCCTCATGTTTTCCCTCCAGGTGGCGATGAGTGACCTCCAGTTCTGTGCGTAACAGCTCCACTTCCTGATACAAAGTGAAGATTTCCATACACCTTAGACATGTTCACGCGTGAAGATGTGTATCTTTTATTTACTCCATTCAAAACTCACAGGGCTGCTACTTTTCTGCAGCTCTATTGTGTGAGATATATTTTGATTGATATTTTATCACATTTGGTTTTCAGTACGTTTACCTCTGTGACCTCCTGTAGTCTTCTCTGCAGCTCTTCACTTGTGTCTTCAGAAGAGCTTTCTACAAAAGAATGCAGTTACATTTAAAAAGCAGTGTTAGCACATGGTTTTCTAGGATTGTCAACACATCATATCCTGGTAGCAGTGTGGTTCTATTGTGGAATATTTGTTTAAGTATAGAATTACTCAAGGGAGTACACAAAGTTCCCTCCCTGATAAAAAAATAGCAGGTGTTGACTTCAACAAACACCGCAAATCAACAGAGGATTAAGTGTTTGGAGTGGGATATTACCAGGAAGTTATCCTCTTTATAATAGCTTTAAAACTGAACTCACTTTTATCATAAGCTAGATACAGTATAGCTTAGTCTGGTCTGTGCCCATGAAAGAATCAAAGAGGTTTGAATGTTTTAAATGACTTTAGATGCCAGTCCAGAAAACTAACCCGACTGTCTTTTCTCCCACCGTGCGGCTCGTTCAGCTTCCAGTTCTTCCCTAAAAACAGCATACATGGCTCTGCATGATGTCCAAGAGAAGGGCCCATTGCTTCTCTCGCTGCCCCCTTTGAATGGTAGCGACTGAGACATGAAGTCTAGAAACTTCCCCCTGCTCTTCATCTGTGGGAGATGGTCATGATGTCCTCTGGATCTGGCCCCCATGCCATCACCTAGATCCCCCTCTCTCATGTCATCTTCTGTGGGGCACTGAGGGCATGAACTCTCACCTTGCATCACGATAAACTAAAAAAAAAAAAAAGAAAAAGAAAAAGAAAGAAGGAAATCGTCTGAGTGAATAAAGACAAAGAAATACATCAGTCATGTTAAGTACTACGCATGTTTAAAGACAATAAAACTGAAATCTATGTAAATATCATGTTTGACAGTCAAAACAGGAGACATGGAAAGGTTAAATCGAGCTCGATAATTTAGCATACTGGCCAAAGCAAAACGAAACTTTTATCGTTCCTTGAGAGTTAGACTAATAAGGTTAGTCACTACAAAATATAACCATTACATACCTTTACGAAAACCTGTCCGTGAGGGGAGGAATTTGTATTTCGCTAACAAGAACAAGGGCGAAATTCTACTTCAAGACTTTCCTCTCACTTTGACGAAGTGAAACTTCATGAAGGGAGGTGTCCGAGTCTGACCCAACTTGATTACAGAACACACTATTATATAGATCATGAAATATCGCCATATGGCGGAGGTTTTCGAGCGTTACAGTCCCACGGATCCCCAGTGAGGTATTAGCAATAATAATAACCTGCATCAAAATCCATCATAAAAGCTAATAGTATTTTCCTTTCCACTTTTGAGCTTCCATCTGGACGATTGTCTAGTCTTATCCAAGAAATGAAATGGGACAGATGAGCAATATATGAAATTAAATTAAAAGATTTAGTTGTACATTGAGTACAACTTTAACCACATTTATACTGTACATCTAAAATATACACGGTCTATTTGAAAACACAAACAATAACAAATATATGACATGTACCTTTCCACAGGCTCCCTGTTGTATCTTCAGTCCCCCAGCGACAGTAACAAATATAGATTCATAGATTTTTCCCAATAAATAAATAACAAAACATCCATTAAAGTTGCAAACACTGATTTATTGCAGTCACTACTTTGTGTAAGTGTAGGTTGTCTACTTCTCAGTCCAAGAGCATTATGTTTCACCATGACAACATAAAACTTTATTCATGGCTTTAAATTGTCATACTATGTTCCATTTTTTAGAGATATTTTCATTAATATCCTTTGAAGAAGAAAAAAAACACTGAAACTATGTACAGAACAAGTACATTTCAATACAAGTAAGAACATATGAACAATTTTCTACATAGTGTGTGAAGCACATAAATATCTACTAATAACTAGCATCTTTAAAAAACAAAGCAAAAAACTATAACCTAACAGTACAACAACTGCATCTGGGCAAGTGATATTAAACATGTCCATGTGAACAGTCAATCACTGTCATATTCCTCAATTAACAGGTCTTCCTCATTCAAAAGGGTTGTGGGCTGAAGCTGGCTGCCAGAAAGTTCCCCAGAAGGATCCTGGCTATTTGGCAAGCTGGGCTCAGTTGTGGCATTTCCTCGTGCAGATTCTGGGTCAAGGGACTGAGCAGTAGAAGAATCTTCATGTTCACTGTCAGCATCCAGAACGCCAAGGTCTTTGTCATTAAGTGCTTCAAGTCTCAGCCTGAAAATAAAGACATTTATTAAACCATTTCAGAAATCTTTCAAATGCAACAATAGTTTGATATACCTCACCTTCCAGGAAGCCTCTTTTGAGAAAGATGGCCAACATTCTGAATGAAGGCTATTTGAGCTGATATGAGACAGATAAAAAAATATATTAAATAGAACAAAAAGACAAAGCTGAATTATGCATGAGAAGAAGTGCACCATTCATTTTTAACCATATTTTTAGTCTTGCATACCTTTGTAGGAGGAAGGAAAATAATAAAAATTAAAGTTGAAAGATTATAGCATGCATATATATATATTTGTATAATTTGTAGATACTAAGGTCACATGTTCACCTTTATTTCTCATTGGGTTGGTGAGCTTTGCAAGATAAGGCACCAGTTCTGTCAGGAGGCTCACAGGAGTAAGGCAGAAATTTAAGAAGAGCGACTGAGCAGTCAGGAAATTCTCTCGATAGTATTAGTTAAAATATATAAGCATAATAAATTATCAATTACTCTAAATGCTGAATAATTCAAGTACAACACAAAGATGTTGATAAAGTAAAAAAATATATATATATACCATCTTGTTTATGTGTTGCCAATGTGGTTTATGAAAAGGCCTGAATCCAACAGTGGACTGGCTGCTGGCTTGTGCTCGAGAAGAGTTTGAGTGCATAAGGCCTCTAGTGGCCACCGATGAGCCATATTCCAACATGGTCGACCTTGACTGTGAAAAGATGAACACCATGACAACAAAATAAAGTTGTTGCTAAGGTACTACATGATGACAGTGCTCGGGAATCAAATGTTATATCTGCAGTACAATCTGAGTAACCCTGCATATCACTATGTGTGTTATTATGGAAGTCACCAGCATTTGCACTCACGCTCCACTCTGCTGTCAGGAAGTCTGCATCAGAGAGGTACTCGCTGGCTCGTGCTATATCCTCTACATCCGAAAAGAAGTCCGGGTAGATCTGGTGCAGGTAGAGGTTGAAGAATTCACCAGACATATGGGAACGCTCAATGACAAGCTGAGGGAAAATATTATAATCAAAAGATTGTTAGAACATTAAAGCAGCTTAAATGATTTTCATTGTGTAATTTACATTATTAATTAATATTTACTTCTGGATCAACAAGTAGTTTGTCCCTTTGATGATCTGTTAAATGTGAAGGAAGCTTGGGTGCTTGAGTGTTTTCATAGCTTTCACCTGGAAATCACACGATATCCATTGGTATAAATATGAATGAATTTACACACAGTTCATGATGTACAATACATAACAGTAACAAGAAAAAAAAAACATTTTGTCTAGAAAGATAAAAAAAATGAGAGTTGAAAACGACTTACGTTTGCAGTTGAGGATTTTCCCTAAAGCTCTGAACAGGAAAAGTGAAGCATCTTTCCCTCCAAAAGCTGGACTTTCATCCTGCGTGTCTGTTGATTTTGAAGACTTGCTCCTCCCCTTTGCCCTTTCGCTGGGTTTTGATGCAGGTTTGCCTTTCTTGGAAGCCCAGAGTCTTCTCTCCAGACAACTGTCTGAGAATTGACAGGAATGATTGCATAATTACAGTTTACATACAAGAATACTTTTTTCTTCTCTATTTTCTAATTAAATATTTCTAAATGATACATTACATAAATGTGTTCAGTAACTATTTGCTCACCAGTAAATGAAGAAAACTGCAAGTTGTTAAAGATTTCTGGAAAATTTCATTTTTGTACCTAATGTTATGAATTTCAAGTTCATGCAGAACATCTTTGAAGAGAAGTCTGGAGTTATTGTCCCCGCTGAGACGATCAGACACAATCAGGACCAGTGGGCACCGGCCCGTCTTAACAAATTGCTTGAATGAACAAAGCAAAAACAAGGACTCTGGTATACAAGATACAAGTGACACTATGTCATGTAAGCAACCTGGTTGCCTAAAGAACTGGTTTGGATATTCCTGAGATAAAACAAAAAATAATGGGAAAGTGTCACTCAGCATCTCAATGTTAATTTAACATTATGTTCAATTTCTCTTCTCATTGCCTTTTTCATCAGTTGCTTTTTAACTCGCCCAACACTTTCTCTTTAAAGTTTAAAGTTTCTGTATTTTTCCACATCAGTAATATTATTGAAGCGTAGTTCTGTGCAGCACCTCTATAAGAATTATTTTCCTGTCTTCAGTCACTTTTTCTCCACTCATTTGTAGACGGTTGTATTTGTTGGCTCGTAACAGAAACTCTTGGAATAACCCTGTTTGTGAGCTGCCATGGAAACTGTTAAACCTTGAATCTGTTCAAATAAAAAGGTCAGATAAACAAGCGAACAAGAACATTTAATAAAATACGCAGACGCCAAGATATAACTTATCATTCGCTAGATATTACATACGTATTACATACAGTGTCACTATCTGAACATCAGTCACGACTAGTAAGAAGAAGACTTCTGACTTGGATCAAAGCTTTGTGTGTACAAATCCTCTGTTTTGTATTGAGAGGTGGTGGAGGGATTTGACCACTCTTGGATCTGAAAACCCAAGTCCTTGGCAAGGACTTGAACAGTTGCTGTCTTCCCACATCCTGAGGGGCCAGTGAGCAACAGAATGGCGCCACCCTGTGGAGACAAAACCAAAAATAAAGCAAAGAGTGTAAAACAATTCCCAAATGATTAAATAAACATACATCACACAACATACTTGTCAGACCTTTTTTGATTTGTCCAAATTAACTCTCAACCAGCTTTCAACTTCTTCAACTTTCTTTCTGTGGACTATAAAATTCGGCCTGTCAGAAAAAAAAGCATTTAAGTGGAAATGCTTGTAGATTGAAATAACAAGAGCAATATGAAAATGTTAAGTAACCAACAGATGTGTTCTTAGGGGCACAATCTTTCTCAGGGTGAAATAGTTTGTATGACCAAGACTGGAGTACTCAGCCCTACTCTATGAAATCTAATTTACTGTAGTTTTTTAATCAAATTAATCAAAACACACTTGAAAAAGTCATAAAGAGATAGAAATTTAATGGCTGCTACACGATAACGCGCTCTTCTCATGCATGAGAAATTAACTCTTCCATGGCGTTACAAATAAAGTAAAGACAAAACAATAACATCCATAGTGGCTCTCACGATAATATCGTGTATCATCGATCTCACATGACGATCTGAAAAATGTACTTTCAAAGACTTTAACGTTACATACTTTTTCAGAGGATTGCTTTCCTCCCAAAGACAGCTCTGACATCATCAATTCTGACGTCCCATTCAGAAGATGAAAACCAAATCATTTACTATAAAAAGACAAAGTTGGGACTCACCTCTGCAAGCTTACAAGATATGCACAGTAGTAAAGATTAGTGTAATTGTCTAACGTATATTACAAGTGAAGCAAACAGAAAGTTATATTCTATTAGCATTAAAAACAGCTGCACGCTACCAGAATTAACTCTCACCCCAGTAATCCCCTCATTTAATAAAAGTATTATCCGGCATTTTGTCCAAACATATGAGACTTAGGTCTCTGCAGAGCAAAAGTGGGCGTTTATCACCATGTGGGTGTTTTCAAACTGTTGGGTTTTTCTGAATCATGCAATCTAAATGATCCCCCTTACCCAACCCCACCACTAAACCTAACGTCACTATTACATTAACCAATCAGGTATCATGGTGTAAAAACACCTTGATCTCGTAACTCCCATTACTTTCCTGCAGAGACCTATACTTGAAATATATTAGTCCTGCAAGTTCGCTACTGACCGTTAATTTAGCTTGACATAAAGAAAGCTAGCAGTCACAATTTATCAGGCAGCATCAACAAAACCATGGCTACCACACCGTTAGGGTAGTACAGTATACATATACCCTGGTCATTTCTACAGCTTACATTTGTAGAACAAAAAGGCAGACTATTTGTGACTGCAAGTAAGGAGTAACATTATGCTCACTATCCCTTTAAAGCTGTGGCGAACCGCCCATCTGCTGGCGCACGCTGAAAGCGTCATCAACTACGCGCCACAATTTTCAACACGTTTTTATGTTGGTCTGTGCTGAAACAACCACATAAGAAGCTATAACCAACGGATTATTTAAATATAATTTGTTTTTTTATGCTTATTGATACCGAGTATCCAGCTGAGATTAGTGTAAATCGAGTTGTGTTGTTAATTCCTCTATCTCCGCGTGTGATATCTTGCAATGAGAATCATGAAGAGACCAAACATCCTTCTCACAGGTAACGTAACGTAGTCTTGTTTTGACACTGCGAGTTTTATATTTTTTCCAAATAATCTACATCACGATTATGTACTAGGTTGTACCCTGTCATACAAATGTAGATTGAATGTATTTAGCAGGCATAGCAATAATAAAAAAATAAAAATATAATAATAATAATAATTGCTAAACATTGATATACTTCCTCATGAAATGGCAGGAACCCCTGGTGTAGGAAAGACCACTCTGGGCAAAGAGCTGGCTCAGAGAACAGGACTAACCTATGTGAATGTTGGTGATTTGGCACAGGAGGGTAAGTTATTGTTCTTTAAAAATAAAAGGTATATAAAAAAATAATAATAATAAAAAATATTGTCTCTACAGGTCAGTTGTTCGATGGATTTGATGAAGAATACCAGTGTCCTATTTTGGATGAGGACAGGGTAAGTAATATTGTAATTTATCTATCTGCCATTTTTTAATTAATGGTTCCCCTTCAATGTGATGATGTATAGTACAGTGCAATCTTGAACAAAATATATTTTAGAGTGTTTAATTAGATAGGGAAGGGTATTCAGCAAATTATTGAAACCACACTGATCACCAGTCAGTCAAAAGCAAATTCAACAGACTGCACTTAATGTAAAAAAAAAAAAAAAAAAGTTAAATACAATTTAATTTTTTTAGGTTGTGGATGAGCTGGAGGACAAAATGGGAGATGGAGGCATCATTATTGATTACCATGGCTGTGATTTCTTTCCTGAACGCTGGTTTCACATTGTTTTTGTCCTCCGCACCGATAACACCAGTCTCTACAATCGTCTTGAAAGCAGGTTTGTGTTCACAACAGTTAAAAGTATGTTCATTACATATGTGATATTTCAGTTTGAGCCTTTTTGGCTAGTTGAAATCTTTAATATAGATCTGGGATGAGCAAAACAGGAAACATTTAAGGGAAAGGATAATTTTAAATCATCCTAAGGAAGATAAAAGTTCCCCTAATTAGAGAATCACCCAAAAAGCATATTGAGTCTTCGTGATGAAGGGCCTTATGTACAGTTCAGCAGTCATTTACATGCTGTGTGGCTGTATGTTTCCTGATGCAGTGATTTTAATTTGATATCTTTCATATTCAGAGGATACACGGGAAAGAAACTCCAGGACAATGTGCAGTGTGAGATTTTCCAGACTATCTATGAGGAAGCCATGGAAGCCTACAAGGAGGAGATAGTCCACCAGCTCCCCAGTAACACTCCTGAGGACCTGGAGAGGAATCTGGAACAAATTGTTCAGTGGATTGAACAATGGATGAAAGACAACAATTGACTTTATTACATTAAATGTCTTCATTATACGTGATGGGCTCAATCACTATTTGAAGTTATGTCAAAGGAGACAGAAATCACATTTCATAGTTACTGTTGCCCCAGACAGAGTTATTTTCACTACCATTGAGCTAAGGACTTAAGATCTGTGGGACTGTTAGAAATTACTCGATTTGAAAGAAGTTAAATTTACTTCCAAAATGAATGGAAGAAATAAATATTTTTTATAGTCTATTTAAAAGAGCCTTTTTTGTGGACTTTTGTCTGTCTTGTTATTCTCTGATTAAATTATCCAAGATAAATTAACATTCTTTGATAAATGGTATGTTGTTTAATTGCCACCAAATACCAGAAACATCTGTTATTAATTGAAATTTAGGACCAAATCTAATTCACAAAAATAATGGTAAATGGCGTGGGTGTTTCTCCTCAAAAGATGGATCATAAGGTTCACAAGTACATAATTTATACTTAATTAGATTAATTTGGCAACTTTTAAACTTGTCTACCCTAAGTCTTATTTCTAGCAGTGAAAAAGTCAGTCATGTTGGCGAGTCAGTTTGTACTTTTGCTTTTTAATTTTATTTTCCCTCTTATTCTCCACATTAATGCTTTATCAATAATCAAACCATCATATCTACTTCTAAACTTCCTGCATTATCCAGTCCCTCAGGCATACCATTAAATATAAGGAGTACCTGTGAGAAGAATGTTTGGTCTCTTCATTATTCTCATTGCAAGACATCACACGTGGAAAAAATGCAGTTAATAACACACCTCATTTTACTCTAATCTCAGCTGGATACTCTGTATCCAATTTACATACAAAAACATGACATGTAAGTAATCCGTTGGTCATTTTGTTGCCTTTTCGGTGCTGTGTAATAGATTTTTTTTTTTTTGGCAAATTCTTAAAGACTGCCAAAAAAAAGTCACTCAATTAAATTGTAACTGGAATATGGTGGCCAGATTAACAAAATTAAACCATTTACCCATCCAATCCATGGAAGAACCCCCAAAAATGAGGGGGAAACCCCTTAAGACAAACACCAATGGACAGGCAAATCTCGTGGTCTCGGGAATCAAGTTGCTTCGTTTTTACAATGCTCCTGGTGTGAATTGGCACCTAGTGGAGCACTCAACAAAATCTCGTCGAAACCGTGAGGAGCCGCAAATGTTTGAAGTGTAAACAAGGGATGACGTTTAAGGAGTGGTAAATAACCGTTGTCAACACAGTGTGCTCTCTTTTTTAAATGCAAAGTTCAAACAGTGTCTCACTCTAAAAAAAAAAAAACAGTTTGTTTTGATAGATCAACTAATTTTTCATACATGGAGTGTTTCTGTTTCCTTGTGAAACTGGTATGTATCGTGACGTCACATACTGGGGCAGGGCAAGTCACGTGATCGATTCCTGTTCACCTGCAGCGCCCAGTGGCGGAAGACAGGTGAAAGTATCTGTACAAGGTAAGAGAGCGATGTTTTCTTATAAATAAATATTTGAGCAAGGATATGTAATCTACACCTTCACATTTTTAGCGTAGATAATGAAAACGCTCTCACAAGTGCTAAATTAGTGCGTTAATTCATTTTGTATTACTTCAGAGCTTGTATGCATTAGTTCCGTTTTATTTCTTACATGTTCTTTGTTGACAGGCAGGTTTCAAACCGCGTTAAGATCATCTCATGCAACACAGATTTTGTGCCATCGTTTTTTATAAAGTCACATTTTGCTATTTTTAACTCGTTATTTAAGCTCGCTTGGCCAGGGTGTAACTCACTTGTTTATTTTTTTTATTTCAGGAAGCTTTGTAAGGGGAAAACACTGTTTAAAATCACCCTGTGAGGCAATGTAACTTCTGTAACCAGGTAAGACCGTCATTGACTTCAGAGTTTGGTAGTAGCCTACATAGACTAAACCCTTTGAAAACATTTGTTTTTAATATGTAAATGCACTTATTATTAAATAGTATTCATCATTTATTGGTTATAATCCATGGCATAACAATAATTATTGTCTTATTAATATCAGATATAATTTAAATATCAAATAATCCTTACTTTTATGTTTGTAAAAAAATTCCAAATGACATGATGTCAGTATATATGTGACACAAGGCTTTATAATGAAGTGGATAAACTTTCTGATCCTCAGTTCACTCAGCTGCTAAGAACCATGTCTTTTGGAAACGGGCCAGCGCCCCACTTTGATTGGGTCCGCAATATGCCTCAGTATGATGAGGTGCCCATCGGCTCCATGCCGTGGGGTCAGCATGCTCCTTACCCAATTGGTGGTGAAGTAGCAGCATCCAGCTATGGCAGTTTACCACCACCACCACTTCCCGAAAACCCTCCTGTTGGTCAGGATTTCTACCCGAGTGATGTTGAAGACCAGGTGGATGATGCCATGGACATCAAACCCATCCGACGCTTCATTCCAGACTCTGTGAAGAACTTCTTCAGAGCCAGTGGCAATCAAGGCAGCAATAAATGGACCTTTCCACCACCACCACCTGAAGTGAACACCACCACCGGAGGTGTCCCATGCTCTCCTCCACACTCACGTGCACCGTCACCTACAGCCCCCAGCTCTTACCTAGACCCTTATGGAGGGTCTGGAGGCAGCTACAATTCAAGGAAGGAGCAGGCAGTTTTATTGGGGGAGCCGCTGGAATCAGTTTCTGGACGCTCTTTGCAGACGGCTATGACTTATAGTGAGAAGGTGGAGGAGTACAATCAGCGCTACGCATATATGAAATCCTGGGCCGGACTTCTGCGCATTTTAGGATGCGCAGAGTTGCTTTTGGGGGCTGCTGTTTTTGCGTGCGTCTGTGCATACGTGCACAAAGATAATGAGTGGTTTAATATGTTTGGTTACTCCATGCATCAGACGTATGGGGGAGGGTATGGGGGATCAGCAATGGGTGGGATGTATGGAGGAACTGGGAGTTCCTACTCCGGACCCTTGACTCCTTTTGTTATTGTGGTGGCTGGAATTGCCTGGATAGGGACTATCATTCTATTAGTGTTAGGAGTGACCATGTATTATCGTACTATTCTACTAGACTCCAGCTGGTGGCCAATCACAGAGTGTGTGATAAACTTGACATTAGCATTGCTCTACTTGTCAGCTGCAATCGTGTATGTGCGAGACACAGTCCGTGGAGGTCTCTGCTATTATCCACATTTCAACGCTGGGCCCAATGCGGGGTTCTGCCGAATTGAGGCTGGGCAGAATGCTGCCATCATCTTTCTCTTCCTCAACATGCTGTTGTATCTTGTGGGAGCTGGCGTGTGTCTTAAGCTGTGGAGACATGAAGCTGCAAGGATGCGCAGAGAGAGAATGAGTCAAGATGTAAAGTTCAAATCATTTGTTCTTTGAAACTAATTAACGTAAAAAGAAACATAATGCTCAAAATGATTTTCCTATTTCAGTCATAGCAATAAATAATCTCAAGACTTTACTAATAAAATCTAATTCGCTTGCTCTTCTGTTCTTATTTGTATTTAGTTTAAATCAGAAGGACTTCCGCTCAATTTGGTAAGCAGTTGAATTTTAATATCAAGAAGAATATTTTAATATTTTGAAATCATTGCTGTAATGTACTATTTGTAATCTCAGATTGGTGCCGGCTCAAGTGTCTCTGTGCCTATCCACACTGCTCCAGTAATGGCCAGTCCAGAATCTTATGATGGCATACCTGTCAACCCAGTTATGATGGAACCAGAGATCTTAAGGGGTCATATTCCTGCTGGCCACATCCCCAAACCTGTGGTCATTGCAGACTATGTGGCGTAAGTTTCAAAGAACACAAAATCAACAAATTAACTTCAGTCTATTTTATCCAGTAGATAAACTCGATTTTAATGATGTTCAGAAATTAGTGCACATATTTTAGACTGATTATTGTTGCCCGATGCTTTTTTTTTTTTTAAATCTCTCATCCCTTTTGTGATTACTATATCTGAATGTTCTGTCTAATCTTTCTCCTCACAGGAAATATCCCACCATCCGGTCTGATGAGGAGAAGGAGCGATACAAGGCTGTGTTTAATGATCAATATGCAGAATATAAAGAGTTGCATGCAGAAGTTCAAATCTTAACACAGAAGTTTGAGGAAATGGATATTCTGATGAGGAGTCTACCACAGCATCCTTCGACCCAAATGGTAAAGGTTTTAAACAGCATTTTGCTATTTTTTTATTTATTATTATTACTCTTGAGGTTTTTATATTTAAGGAAACTACATGGAATATTTGTAATCGAAAATTAATCTCATGACCATTGAAATTAATAAGTTAAGAAACAAAGATGTTTAAAATGTATCTGTATACATTTATCTGAAATCTTTTGTTCTAAAAAGAAAATAAATGTAGGTATTAATTGGTTTTCCTCCCACAGGAGCAAGAGAGAGTCAATAGCATTATTCATGAGTTTAACAGAAAAAAGGCTGTAAGTACTGTTTGTCTGTTCTACAAGTTTTAAAGTAATATACAGAAGACATGTTTGGTATTTTACTTTTCCCAGAAAAGATAACCTATGACCTATGTTCTACACGTTGCTTTGACCCATTTCAAACCTTCATCTGCCTGTTGCCTTTCTACATTCTTTAGTCACTGCAAAAGAATGGTATCTGTCTCCATTTGAGAGCGACAGGCAGTAGAAACGGAAAAACTGGAAATATTAGGGGGACGTCAGTAGAGCTATTGACATATTTACATACTTCCTGTCTGAAGATTATTCTACCTGTTTCTGGTTGTAGGACCCAACGTACCAGGAGAAAAGGGAGAGATGTGAATATCTGAAGAGCAAACTTGCACACATAAAGCTGAAAATTCAGGAGTATGACAAAGTCATGGACTGGAATGATGGTTACAGTTAAACAGAACTGCAAAAAAAAAAGTACTGTCTAAAAGAAAATTGTCCATGGCTATACCATCAGAAATTAACAGAGTGTTTGGTTTGCTCTTGGTTGGTATTGATATAATTTCATATTGATTTCAATAGATCAGAAAAGTATAATGAAGGACATGTACCACGTCAAACCCAGCACTGAATATTTGACCTTCTTTATTACTGACATGTCTTGTGAAGCAACATCAGCAAAGTTTTTAATATATACTGTACATTTCTGTATATACTTTTTATTTTAGAAGTAGGTAATTTGAAGGAAATCACTGTAATCTTTAAAAAAAAAGTGGAGAATATGATGTAAATAGCTCTTAAAATTGTATTTGTTTAAATAGCAGTATCTCTGTAATGATCCTAGATTACTTGGTATTTTACAGTTTTTCTAGTATAATTTTTAGTTGTTTTTTTTTTTGTGTGTGTGTATTTTATACTGTCATTTGTGTTGTGTTATGTTACTCTACCTTTGAATTTAATCATTTTTATCATTGATATTGAAAGTGGAAAAATAAACACACCTGCCTCCTCATTTTACTGGCAAACATTGTCTTTTCAGCAAAATAATGAAATATTAGTTTGTACTTCTCATGCTATGTTACATGGAACAGTAGTAAAGTAATCTCAACTTTTACGAGCTTGACAGCTCTGAAGGTATCAGGTTACAAGCTGCATGGAGAAAAGGTGCTCATTCACCTTTTTGTGCAAACCATATTCCTCATGAATCCTGAATGTGGTGTGTAATAATCTACAACAATGCTGCTTTAATTATTGTTATTATTTTTATGTCAATTTATTGAAATTGAAACCATAATTACATTACAGTGTTGAGTCACACATCGAACTAAGGAGACTGAAAATTAGCAAAGCACTTAAGAATAACTTGCTTTTTATTTCCAATGAAATTTTGGCTGGGAAGGATTTAAAAGATCCCTCCCAGATTACACTTTCATGATTTGGGCAAACAGAAATTAAATTGGTCTTATACATTACTTGCATCTCAGGCGCATATGAGATAGAATATAAAAGGGTTTGTTTTCTTTCTTTTTTTTTTTTTCAGAAATTGTCTGATTGTTTACAAATTTAACATAAAATTACCATAGCCTGAAAAGTAGCTAGGTTTAAATATAAAAAATTGTCAAGACACTTTATTTATTTATAGACAATATATATTCTGAAAGTCGCTCCTCATGCATCTGAAGTGTCCTCTCAGCGCGCGCACGTTCAGGGCGGGGCTGCACCTGTGCAGGTGAGGATGGGGGGAGGCTGGTTTCACTGATGTGTCCTGTGAGAGGCAGCTGATCTATGAAAGCTTTCTCAGTATTTGGTGAGCGTTTCCTGAAGCCTGAGCTTCTTGGGAGGCCTGTGAAATACTTCTATAAGAACAGAGGAAGGGTTACAAAATATTTACCAGCTTTGACAGCTTTTGTAAGGAAGAGGGTGAGTGATTAATTAATTTTCTATTTTCTAGTTTGTTTTTAAATATTCCCAGCTGAATACTGTAGCATGTTCTATCTCATGTTGTCGATTGTTGTGTTGACTAATACGCCTATGTTGCGCGGAACTAATAAAAAAAAATATATAGATATAATCAAATAGTTGTAAGCTAATCGTCTTTGTGTTCTTTGAGAAGCCTGATTTTTCTCCGTAATGTGGTTATTTATATAAAATTCCAGGTGTAGGTGTCCTAATTCTGAGGGTATTTAATCACTTAATCCAACTGAAGTACGGATTTTTTTTTTAACTTGATCTCAAACGTTGATATAGCCTAATATTCTCATATTTATTTGCTACAATTTGAAGCGTGTTTGAAATCTGCAATATATCCCTACACAAAGAAAATAAATTCAAGTGATATTAAGAGGGTTTTGCTAAACCTACTACTACCAGGCTGTGAGGTAGCCTAGGTTTAATTGTAATTGGATACAATTTAAACCAATAAATATAATTTAAAACAAATATGGAAATTCATAAAACAGACTAACAACTTACAGCAAAATGATCTAAATTATAGTCCAAGTATATTAAAACAGCATAACAATCTCTGGTCAGCCATATTTTTTTTTAATAAAAATTAAATTAAAATATGAAATTAATGTATAATTACAGTAATCTAAAGACTCTCATTTTTAAAAGGAGACTTATATTGTCACCTCCGTAATCATAAGACTTTATCTTATTGGCTATATGGTGTTACAGCACAACACACCTTGGTCGATTTTTTACAATTTTATATATATATATATATTTTATATAATTTTATTATATAATTTTACAATTTTATATATATATATATATATATATATATATATATATATATATATATATATATAAAGAATCATATTCATATTCATATTCTGATTGCAGACTCATTAATAACTGTAATATAAAAATATAAAAAGCCACTTTGTATCTAAATTTTAATCTTTGTGGAAAATGTGGATTAACAACAGTGCATTATTTCATTATATTGTAGTGATTCATCAATTATATTTTTTCATTCTTACATTAGATTTCATTCAGACATCCCTGTGAAGTTTTTCCGGGAAGCTAGCATCATGCAGAAAAAATCAAGTCGTCCTCATGCACATGGTGGCAGACAGTAAGTTGCATATTAGAGTATATATATATGTAATCATCCATTGTCAGTACAGGCAAGTGTTCTACACTGAATCCTTACTGCCTCGTTCTGATGGTGTTATGATCTGTTTGATGATTGTTTTTATAGTTTTAGATTTAGTTTTAGTTAACTATAATAACCCCTGGATCTGAGTATTTTTAAAAAATAATTAGTTAATAGTTTTTCTTTTACTCATCCATATTATCTCACACTGTCATTTCAGTCATCACCGATCCACCCATCGCACAGCTTCTTACCACCCTGATGAAATGCTTCACTTTTACCGCTGGACATCACCCCCGGGTGTCATGAAGATTTTGTGCATCATCATCATCATTTTGTGTGTTGCTATGTTTGCCTGCATAGCCTCCACACTGGCATGGGACTATGATGCCAGCGCCATGGGCCTTGGGAGTCTCGGGATGGGCTATGGAGGCAGTTATGGCAGTGGAGCGTATGGCGGTAGTGGGATTAGTGGAAGTGGGGGTGGGGGTGTTGGAGGCTACGGCTATGGAGGCGGCACATACATGGATCCGAAATCAGGCAAGGGCTTCATCATCGCGCTCGCTGCAATCACCTTTATTGCTGTGCTCATCATCTTCATCCTGGCAGTGTCGAGACAGAACGCTGCACAGTCTCCCTCATTCTACCTGGCCTCCATCATTATTAGTGCCATCCTGGCTGTACTGATGTTCATCGCCACCATTGTGTACCTGGTCGCTGTTAACCCCACTGCTCAATCATCTGGATCCATGATGTATACTCAAATGTTGCAAATGTGTGCACAATATCAGAACCAAGATCAGCCCTCTGGGATCTTCATCAATCAATATTTATACCACTACTGTGTAATGGAGCCTGAAGAGGTGAGCATGTGCTCCTAACAGGGAGCAGGCCATCTTCATAAAAACATTTGTTCAGTTCAGGCTGGCTCTTATCAGACACAACTTAAGATGTTTCAGCTGTGTAGAAATGCTTTTAGAGATTCATGCAAATCCAGATACCAGTCCTCTATTGTGTTTCTTTATTTACGGTGCTTTTTAAAGCATTAATAATTTTTTCTCATCATCACAAGGTCATTGCTGTAGTTCTTGGGGTTCTGGTTGTTATCGGACTGATCATCCTACTTGTATTCGCTGTGAAGACCCGAGGGCAGATCAGGAGATACGGCAGAGAGCGTGTTCTGTGGTATGATGTGAAGACCATCAACAGCGGTCTTACATCTAGAGGCATCGGAGAATGGGTGAGAGTTTTCACCAGCAAATTGCTCAAAATATAAGATTCATATCCTGTTCATGTTAGTTCTGTGTTTTTCTTAATTCGGTACAATGTGTGGATTTATGAGGTCATGAAATGTAATAGTTTTTGTAGCACAGGTTGCACTTCTATTACATATTTATACCCTAAAATGCTTCTTGATGCATGTTGTTTTCAAGAGTTGCTATGTGGTGCCTATAATTGGTGCACTGTTTTGAGCAGTATCATTGGATTAGCATTGCAATAAAGACTCTTCCACGAAGAGAAGTTTCAGAGAAATGTTTCTACGAAGAGGTGTTTTTATGTCTAGTTTCTGGGCGTGTTCTCTTAGGCACTTTCACTTGATGTGAAGCATGATTTTGGTACAAAATTCCATGATGAAATACATGATTGAACACTTGATTGTGACTTAAAAGTTTATCAAATGGTAGGTGTGAACTGTAAGATTCCCATATTAGTGTTTTAGGTCAATCCATTGGCCTTGTTCCTACATGTTTTTTCACCAGGTGAGCAGTGGTAGTTTGTCCTTTATGTCATGAAGGTATTTGTGGAAGTGGTGAAACCGGTTCTTCCTGGCTTTTATGTTTGTCCAGACTATTTACCATACAAAAAGAAGGCTGAGTGCATTGGGGAAACAGAGAATCTAAAGTAAAAAGCAGCCTACAACAACACTTACAGGAATCGGTGAAAATATTTTGAGGCTGTATGGAGGGGTGGGGTATTATTAAAAAAAACACTCTGGAAAAACACCTTGTTGATGCAATGTTAAGATTGCTACTAACCATACTTGTACCCAGAGTAAACAGGTTTCCGTGTATCAATTTGTCATTAAATGCACATTATGTTTCCAAACTAGAATGGCTTACAGTAAAGTTATTTATTTATTTATTTGTATAAAATGGCTAAAAATGACGTTATTTGTTTTTCTTCAGGTAAATAATGTGTCTGGATACCCAGAGGCTTTTGTCAAAGACCACAATGACCGATTCAGTGTTGCACAGCCAATGGTACACAGCCAGAAGCCAATTTACCTTCCAAGGTACGTCATATCAGTACTTGTAATATTGTTGCAAAAACAAATGCGTAGAAAAATATTTTCATATTAGTGTAGACTTTGTTCAGTGATTTTGCATTGATAGGGCTTTGCTGTTTTAGAATACGATTGGTTATTATAGATATGAACTACATTAGTAGTGGTTGACTTTTTATTATTTTTTAAATAATGGTTAAAATGAAAACATCTGCATTAATAATAGCGAATTGAAATTGTACACAAAGTCACTCCGCAAGCAGAATGAACGCCATTGTTAATCAGCCAAGCAAGAACAGTCCGGCTCAAGATGATTGGCCTGCTCTGTAGTAGTCTGTCACTAGACTAGGTGCCTCAGAATGAAGGAATCCAGGAAATCGTGTCCCTGTATCAATAGGACGTGGTGGATGTTGTTTTGTCATGAACACGAATAACCAGTTTCACAAACTTGATTATGTGAACTGACTGAGACTATTGTAATCACAAAGCTATTCTTACTCTTTCAGTCACAATCAAAATTGTAATAATATCACAGCCAAGTTATTAACAACAATTTCTATTGGTGTCATTTATTTATTTATTTTTATCAAAAGGGGCTCTGACTTGACAAGCTCTTTAAGTGGAATGAAGGGCAAACTGAGAGACTATGAGCCTGAGTCTGGAGATGAGCTGGACACTGGCTATGAAAGGTGAGGAAAATCTTTTGAGTCCTAGTTGGTAGTTTTGGATCACGTTTTTCAATAATTCTCAGCATTTGTGACTTTATGCAATCAGTATCACTCTTACCATATTTCTCCCTTTACCTCTATTCTGTGCTGTCATGCTCTCAGTGAGTATCCTCCCATCATTAATGAGCAGGAGAGGCTTGAGTACAAGAGAGAGTTTGACCGAGACCACATTGAGTACAAGCGTCTTCAGGCTGAGCTAGATGATGTTAATCAGGGCTTGGCAGAAGCAGATCGAGAGATGCACCGCTCACAGGAAGGCAGCCCACAGTTCATGGTATGTTATCTATAAAATGAAAACTGCTCTTCTAAAGGTTGGATCTCTTTCTATCTTCCGACTCTTAATATTTTTTACTCTGCCCGTCTGTCACAATAATTCACGTTTCAGGTTATGGGTGGTGTAAGGTCACTTAATCTCAAATTATCTCTTCCAACTTAAATAACGCTCTTCTTTAACAATATTAAGCATTAATTTAACATTATATCTTTATCTGTTTTTATAAATTATTATTGTTGTTATTAAAATATGTTACCTTAATATATGTTACTCGCTTTTATTCCCTAAAAAGGATGCCATGAATGTATACAACAGGCTCAAAAGTTTGAAGAAGGTAAATTATTTTAGTGTCCTATTTTTGAAACATTCATACTAGAATATCATGAATTGCATAATTAGTCACAGCTGCCAAAAATAACAGTGTTTATAGTAGTGAAAAATATGATCTATGTGTATAGATACAAATCTAAATGCTGACCTGTTTCCTTTCTCACAGTCTGCAGACTATCGGATGAAAAGGAAAAGATGTAAACAGCTGAAGACAAAACTGTCCTTGATCAAAAGAAGAGTCAGCGACTATGACCACAGACAATAAAAACCTGGCAATGGAAACTCAGGAGGGTATTTTGTGTCACATGTCGGGTTTTTCTCAGGACATTACTGTATCTGTATTTCTGTATTAAAAATCTGCATCACTGTATTATTGCCAAGAACTGTATGGCAGCTGTATGACAGAGTTTTGCTTTTGAGCCAAACTAAGTTTGAACTAAATATTGTGGTATCAATTATTATTAGTGTTTTGTTTTATTTTTTTTAAAGCTAAATGAAGTCTCTTTTTATCTTTTGCTGCAGACATTTAGTCAAGTCAATGATTGTGTATCTTAAAACCGAGCAAGACTGTGGCCACTTTTTTGTTGTATTTTAAGGGATCTCCAAGCAAAGAGATTCTAATGTTGTTTGTTATAATGATGTCTTACTGAATTATTTTTAACCTTCACTTTTTTAACTTCTTGATCAATCTGTTACCAGAATACCAATCTATTTTGTTGTTGTTGTTAAATTTAATTAAACACTTAGAATGGGTGTGAGTTCAATTACAAATATATAATTTATATAATGGCTCTTTCAGACAATTATATCAAATCTATAAAGGCTAACTGTGTTGACTGTAAATTACTTTTCTTGCTTGTATTTTTGTACATAGTAAAATAAAGCTATCCAATTTATAGATTTCTTTGTATATTAATTAAATTAATTAAACCGGGCAACTAAAAGATAATCATAAGCTTATGTTTTATGGATCCATATATGGAACACGCATAGACAGTAAAATAAAGGGAACACGTCGGTCCTCTCACAAGCTCGGAACTATTGTTCGCATTTTGTACCGGTGGAACATGACGAGTCGACGGACAAGGGTTGCACAAAAGTAAATAACGGTTGAATTGGGTTGTTTTTATAGTCTGCTGCGCAAGTTATATATTAATATGTCGTTAACTCAAAAGTCGAGTTTATATAAATGTCCATGTGTTTGCTGTTATTATAAGGTTAATTTCAGTCTCTGTGAGGAGACTGAATGTATAACTGTTGAAACAGCTTGAGAGTAAAACCTTTCTGACGAATGGAATAACTGAATAACGTTCCCCCTAAAGAAAGCTTACACACTAATAAAATTATAAATCATGGATGAAGAACCAGAGAGAGCAAAACGATGGGAAGGCGGATACGAACGAACATGGTGAGAAGTTGAGCTTTATGCCTACTTTAACTTGTGTGCGTGTTAAATTAAAAAAAAAATTATTTTCAATGACCCCCCCCCCCCTTTTTATTTACCTCAGACACTTAAAATGCTTATTTTTATTAAAATATATTTTACAAAATATTTATATCGTCATTTCGATAATTGCAAGGTTCCAAGAGCTCGAACTATTACATATGTAACTATGCCTAAACAATAAGGCGCATCACAAGACTAAAGTACATGAGAACACATACACTATAATGAGCTGTTGACATGTTTCTCTCAGGGAGGTGCTGAAGGAGGATGAATCTGGATCCCTCTAAGCTACTGTGGAGGACATTCTTTTCCAGGCAAAGAGGAAAAGGTACAGCACTCAAATGTAAAATATTAAAAATCAGTTTGAGCTGATTGCATATTGCTTTAAAATTCACTTGCAGTCTCTCGGTCACATTACAGAGTGTTTGAGGGTCATGGACAAGTTCGGCTTGGGATGGTGAGATGCATTTTACTGTCCTCCATAGTTTAGCATTATTTCTCGTTATTGAAGGCTGATCATAACCATGCTTATAATTACCGCCAAACTAGATGCGGCATCTCTTTGTGATCATTGACTCATCTAGATCAATAGAAGATCAAGACCTGGGGGGTATTCCAAAAAGCAGGTTATGTGGCATACCTGGGTATGTATAAGGGTAAGTTCGTGGATAACCTCAACGTTCGGTTCCAAAAACAGAGGTAACTTTCTGGGTATGTATGTAACCATAGCAACTGACTCTCTGAAGATAACCTGCTCGAGAGCAGGTTATGTTTCAGTGTAACTTCGTTTCAGAAGGTTGGTGAGCATGGCGTGCCCTTTTGACGAGGATCCTGTGGACGTAGAAGCACAAATTATACGAGGTTTTTTTCATCGGGAGAGGGTTATAAGACCGCGTATTGATGTGTTTGCATACCCTAATGAATATTTAAAAGAGCGTTATCGTTTTTCAAAAGATTCATTAGTTTATTTAACACGTCTTTTAAAACCGCATATCGCAAATGTGACAAACCGCAGCTCTGCGCTTAACACAGAAAACATTCTGTGCATAGCACTTAGGTTTTTTGCGTCTGGCCATTTTTTGTACAGTGTGGGCAATTCAGAGCATGTGGGAAAGGCAACTGTGTGTAGAGCCGTTCGTACAGTGTGTCTGGCACTTAAACAGTTGTTACCCACGTTTGTACAGTTCCCTGGCCATAAACCTTTGCTTGTTATTAAAGACGAATTCCACAGAGTGGCAGATTTGTCCTTTGTAGTAAAATATTACGCATATTTAATATTTAGTCATATTATTAATATCTATACATGTATTCATTATGCACACACTTCATACTTCCATAACTTTCTGTTTCAGGGTTTCCAAATGTAATTGGGTGCATTGATGGCACTCACATTCCTATTAAAGCTCCATCAATAAATGAGGGAGACTATGTTAATAGGAAATCTATTCATAGTATCAATGTAACAACTTAATTTTTTCCCCTTCTTAAAATCAAAGTCATTACTTTTTCCACTAACTATAGGTAATATTTGAGGCAACCCAAATCATCACCAATGTCGAGGCAAAATGGCCAGGGTCTGTGCATGATGCCAGAATTTTCCGCGAGTCATCAGTCTGCCCTATTTAATGACACCCTACCCTGAGCCTGGACCACAGACACGGTTTAACCTGGCTCACAGCCGAACACAGGCCAAGGTGGAGATGACTATAGGGATCCTCAAATCTCGGTTTCAGTGTCTGCATGGGCTCCGGGTTAGTCCAGAGAGGGCATGCAACATTATTGTGGCTTGTGTTGTGCTTCACAATATTGCCACTATAAGAGGAGAGAGCCACCCTCCTTGTATTGAGGAAGATGGCCCAGAGGAACACCAACAGATTTTAGAGGCAAACAGAGATGGAAGACTTTGAGACAGGATTTGTCAAAATTACTTTTATTAGTTTTTTTTGCACTGGTCTGCCAGGCAGTTTATTTCTTCATTTCCTGAAAAACAATAAAAGTAAGATTCATTAAAATGTTTTTTTTATATATATTGCTTTACACATACATACAGATAGATAGAGACAGACACAGACGGACAGACAGACCACTTTTAACATGCAACAGATTAATATTCAGACCAAGTTCTCACCTTAAGGCGATTCTCAAGTAATTCTATTTCAAGTGCTGCTTTTTTAATGAGGAGCCTTTTCTCTTCCATTTGAAGCTGTATAAGGTCCATGTCGCTTTTTCTTATTTGTTTTTGAAGATGGACCTTATACAGCTCCTTTGCTGGCAACTAAGGTGGAAAAATGTAATGAATGAGATTGTTTGCTCAGACAATAAAATTCAAATATGGACACATGTACACAAATTCTTACCCTGCTTAGATTGTGTGCTGAGGCTGAAGGACCCTCATCTGTGGGCAAATCCCTAGGTATGTACTATGAAAGGACAATGACAGTTTGTTACTCTAATGCAAAAAGGGGCCATACATCATAATGGTATGCATCATACCTCAGTGGATCTACCAGCATTGTCCACTTCTGTCACAGCAGATGTGGTCTCTTCATCGTCATCATCTTCATTCTACAAGACAAATATTCAAGTATACATTATTTGGCAAAAAAAAAAAAAACTAAAAGTACCTGACAACAAATCACTTACAACTGTGAAAGACTGTGTTCTTTCTGGAGAGTCCAATAATACAATCCGTCCATCAGTATCTATAAGAACACACAACCCGTTAAATTCTCAATATTATCAAAGAAAATAATACATCATATGCAGTTAAATAAAATAAGCCTACATAAAAATTAATCTGGTTCAAAAAGCCTTAAAGTGACAGAGATAGTAATTTATCAGGACAAAAAATGAAAACAAATCATAGAGGTAAACTTACATGTCACCCTTTTTTCACCATCACTTGTGGTGCATAGTATGTGTGATGAACTGCCCCCTGGAATGCCAGCAACCACTGGTCGCCCTTTATTAAGGGACAGAGCCAGCTCCTCAGATGGGGTTAGGGGAGGTGGTGGTGGCCCCCCGCCAGTTAGACGGGCTTCAGTCTTCTTTCTGTTAGCTGCATGACAGAATGAATATACTAAATCCTGTTATAATAATAGTTCAGTAATTGTGTAATCAAATATTACCTTTTTGCAGAATGTTTTTGTGTTTCATTTTGACTTGGCTTAAAGTTCTTGTGGCTCCAGAAGGATTACACCTTATTAAATAAGAAATATACATTATTTCAAGCTAAAGAAATAAATGGCAGGAAAAGTAAATGCTTTCATAGTGATTTAACATATTCAAAAGGATGTATAAGTCATACTTCCTTATTTTCCATTTCAATAAAACAGGAGCCAATACCAAATTTGTAATTTAATACACTCACGCATTTACTCTGTCCGTTATTTTTTGCCAAGCCAACTCTCTTGCTTTAGCCGATGCAGCTGTATTACTTCTTTTTAATATTATTGGCTTAAACTCCTCATAAGCATGCATTAAAACTTCCAACACCGCCTCTGTGAAATACGCCGCTCTCTTTTTTTCGCTTTGAGTTTCCATGGTGACTCGTGAAATCGGCGATCCATTGAAAATGTCTTTATACATGCACCGTGCACGCGCATTAACTCTGGGTAACCAGTCAGAGGTTGATTAAACTAACTCTCCTCAGGTGTTTTGGAACCGACATACTCATGGTATGCCTGTTTGGGGTAAATCAACCCAGAGGTTATAGTTTATCAAATGGTAAGTTAACCAAGCTTTCTGGAATACCCCCCTGAAGCCCAACAGGCTGACCTCAACCTTGAAGGTAGTGGCATATAGCAGCCTAACATTGTATGAAAAGCTGTCAAAACTGATCTTTCATTTTGCATCCTTTAGCTGATGGAGTTTTTTGTGGAGGAATACTTTGACCAGAATCCAATCAGTCAGGTAATGCACTTGACTCTGTATCCTTCTGTAAGTGTTTACTATGTGTGCAGCTTCTGTTAACAGTACTGTTTTGTCACAGATTGGGATCATTACCACCAAGAACAAGAGGGCGGAGAAGCTCACTGATCTTGCAGGTTGATGCATTAGTATTATGTTTACATGTTTTGAGAAGTTTTCTTTGTTATCATCATCATCATCATGTGACATTACTGGTATTTTACTCTTACCAGGGAACCCTAAGAAGCATATAGCAGCCCTGAAGAAAGCTGTGGACGCCACAAAGGTTGGTGAACCATCTCTCTACAACTCTCTCAACATGGCTATGCAGACTCTGAAGTAAGGCACAAGTCAGCGTTTGGCACTTTCATCTGGAATTGAAATGCAGCAGTGATGCTTACAGTTTAGTAGTAGCACTGGACTTGTACTCACCAGTAACCATATTTCTGTTTTCATGCAGACACATGCCTGCTCATACAAGCAAAGAGATCCTGGTTATTTTCAGCAGTCTTACTACCTGTGACCCAGCCAACATATATGAGCTTATCAAAGTGAGTTTGAATAAATGGCTGCGTACTGTAATGGTTATTAATGTTTGATGAACATCGACGACTTTGTGATCATCTTTTTAATATACCAATAGACTCTGAATGCTTTGAAGATCAGAGTGTCTGTGATAGGCCTGTCAGCAGAGGTTCGAGTGTGCACCATTCTCACAAGAGAAACTGGAGGTCGGTGGTCTTATCTTAACATGGTTTCCGCCTCCTGCCAGCTCCTCTTCAGAGTGCTCCCTCATACGCATGGGTAATCACACAGTCATTTTCACCACATTTACACAATTTAAATTGGGTAAAATGATGCAAGTGCAACACTTATTACTGGTAGATGAAAGCTTAGTTAAAAATTAGCCAAAGTATACAAGAAATTTGTAGAACTGTGAATGCTCTGCTGTTTGTCATTTTAATTTGTGTATTTAATGTTGTCTTCACTGCTCCGTAAAGGTGAAGCAGTCCAGTATTTCAAATATAATCTTCCACAATATCTTTATTGTAATAATTTGCTCAGGTTTCCCTCAGCATGTCATAGCCTCCATGTCTGATCAGGATGCCAAACCCTCGTTCAGCATGGCGTGAGTACAGTTTAAATCTTATGTACTTTACCACAGTTTAATAATATTAAATCTAAAAATTAAATATATTTTACACTAATATAATATAACACTTTACTGTATTTTTAACCAATTAATTGCAGAGTGGAATTAGTGAAATAAATCAACTTTTTGATGATATTCTAATTATATGGACAGCACCTGTATATACTGTTTATATAAAAAATTTTTTTGAAAGAAGTCTCTTGCTCACCAAGGCTGCAATTAATTGATCAAAAATACAGTAAAATGTTATATTATGAAATATTATAGCATTTTAAAAAAGATCTATTTGAATATATTTTAAAATGTAATTTATTCTTGTAATTATAGTTCATTTTCTAATATATTTAAGGCACCTAGACAGCACTGGTGAGCCAGGACTCACTCTTGGCGGCTACTACTGCCCACAGTGTAGAGCCAAATACACTGAGCTGCCAGTGGAGTGTAAAGTGTGTGGTATGTTCTTGAAAACTTACATTAATTTTCAGAGAGCGTTGATGTGTTCAGTTTTCACAGTCTGTGTCTTCTCTCTGGTATAGGTCTGACTTTAGTTTCTGCTTCTCACCTGGCCCGTTCCTTCCATCACCTCTTCCCCCTGGAGGCCTTACAGGAGACCCCACTGGAGGAGTATAAGGGGGAGAGGTGAGCTTCACACTCATTCTGTGAAAACTCCTCTTGTCTGTCTCATTTCAGCTTATTTAATAGACTTCATCTATGGCTTTTCAGGTTCTGTGAGGCTTGCCAAGGAGAAAACAAAACAAAACTTTTTCAACTGAAAGACAAAAGTGTAGGTTTTCCAATTCTAAATCTTTAGAAAAGGAACATTAATAGGCTTGTTTCAAATGGTATTTAATCTCTTTGTTTTCTCCTCTCTGCAGATATTTACTTGTCTAGAATGTAAAAAAGTGTTCTGTGTGGAGTGTGATCTCTTCATCCATGACACACTGCACTGCTGTCCTGGCTGTATGCAGACTGACAGGACATCCTGATGTAAGATTGCCTTTCTACAAGACATCTGTGAACTTGAAACTGAGATTCAAAAGAAAAAAGGGGAAGTCCTCAACCACCGGTTTAGATTCTCACTGATTATTGAGGGTTAAAGTAATGACAGTCCAATGCTTGTCAGTTCTTTGGCATGATTTTATTTTGGCTTTCTTGCATCAGTTGTGCTCGAGCTCTAACCGTATAAAAGGGCGCCCCCTATGGGGGAAAGTGTCTCACTGGACCAAATGAAACCAGCAACAGAAAAACACTTGTGCTGTTTTCCAGTGTCCTGTTTCCATTAAAGCCACAGAGTTGTAATAGTGTTAACATGACAGCTGTTCCTATATTTTGTACCCTACATACCATGTTAATGTACTCAATGACTCAAAAACAAACTTGTGCATAACTAGTTCTTTAGATGAACTTTTTAAACAAATTAAAAATTAATTAAAAAATGTACTGACTTGCGTGGCTTGTTTTTGCAAATTGTAGAACTGAATGCTAGAAAATAAGCTGTGTTGCAGCATAATTTATGCTTTCTAGAGTATGTATGACAAAAAATCCTTAATTTCAATACTAAAGTTGGAGACAGACGGAAATGTTAAATCATACCTTTATAAGAAATGGTACAGCTATTCAAAAATATTTACCCTATATTCACAAATTCAGAATCAGTTATTTCACACACTTTAGTACATCAATGTTCTCATCAACATTCATGCATCATTTTAAATCACAAAAAATGTATACAGCAATGAGTTTTTCAGTAGCAGTGCTTCACAGCTCTGTATTTTTGTGCTGCTCGTGGTGTCTGTGCAGCCAGGCCTTCAGTAAGGGGAGGTTCTTGTCCATCCAGCGAATGTTCTCTTCAATGTTCTCCAGGGCTTGCTGAATACATCTCTGGTCTGCTCCAGTCTCAGCCCGCAAGGAAGTGAAGAAACTACGAACCTGACAGAGCAGAGAAACAAGCTCTATGTTTTCTGATTAGAGGATCAGACATGTTTTTGGTCGAGACCAACTGATGAAAGCTCCCAATTAATTGTTTGGTTAAAAGGAAATACCTACCTCAGCTAGCATTTCTCTGGTGGAATACTGGTTGGTCACTCCTACCACCATGTGTGCAACAGAGTGTGAGCCAAGATCAAACCTACGAACAAAAGTTTTTAGTCATTAAAGGCCTCACAACATACCACTATTGTGTGTCTAATTAAATCAGCATCTCACTTCTTTATTAGAGCGTCCCAGTTAGCTTTTAAAAAGTCCCATGCGTGCTTGTAAGCCTTAGGATTTTTACTGACTGAAGTCACAACATATGGAAGATCCTGAGTCTTCATCACCTCTCCCAGCAGACTCTGCTCCATCATCCTGACACAAAGAAAAAAAGAAAGATGACAACAGTGATGCTACTTATTTTCTTCAACTGAGGTTTATCTGAATGTCTCACCATTTTAGCTTGTGATCGAGAGGGCTGGTCGTGAGGGCCATCTTTATCCTGCTCTTCATCGAGACATACATGGACTCCTTGTACTTCTCAAACAGGAACTCCCAGCCATCCTCAGTCCGGGCGCCAACAGAAAATACAGCCATAAGCACGTCATTGGGAAGACTAAAGGGTGGAAAGACAAAAAATGTCAGAAATCATGTATTTTTCTTTACAGATTCATTCATTAGGAAAGGAAAAAGAAAACGATGACCACTAACCTCATATTGCCATCTGAGTCCCTCCACTGGTTGAAGAGGTGTGTAGCGGTTCTGACACAGGGAGGATGACCCCGCACACAGCCAAACATGAGGAGGTAGCTGCGCAGCATCCTCTGAGACACAGAGCCATCATCAGTCCACAACTGCTGGTCGATGAGCTTCCGGAACAGCTGCAGTATGTAGCCCTGGACCACAGCGAGACAAACAACATGTTATACATCTACAGCAGGGAGCAATGCATGGCCAGTTTTTTTATACAACTCATTTCATTCACAATGATAATAGAGATTATTATTATGTGTTGCATAATTACAATAAATGGTTGATAAACTAAAAAGAATAAAACAAGCAAGAAAAAAAGTTTTTTTATTAACCAACAAATAAGGCTTTTTACACATTTTAAAACAACCCATTTCCATGACTTTTTCAGAGGCTATGACTACATATGATACAAAGACCAATTTTATAGCTAATATTAAATATATTAGAAATTAGCATGACTAGAAAATTCTAGTTCAAAAGTTCCACAACATTATAAAAGAGTCATTTAACTTCTAGACCTGTAATATTTTTTTTGTGGAAATTATGTGATTTTCCATGAACATGGGAATTGGGTTTTTTTTTTTTTCTTTTTTTTTTTTACCAAATTTGATTATTTACACTACTGTTCGTTTGGGGTCAGTAAGATTTATTTTTCTTTTTAGAAATTAATACTTCTAATGCATTGAATTGGGAGGGAAAAAAGGTGACAGTAAAATATATAACATTAATAAGAAATCTTTCATGTGCACCAAATCAGCATATAAGAATGCTTTCAGAAGGATTATGGAGCACTGAAGAAATATTAAATTACAATGTATTAAAACAGAGAACAGTTATTTTAAATTGTAAAAATAGTTCACAATTTTACTGTTTTAATGTGTTTTTGTTAGGCTATTTTGTTGTTTTATTATAAGAATTGCAGACTGAATGAATTAAGGAGGTGAAATATAAATGATCACTCACTGACCTTCATCTGATTCTCCAGCTCCACCATGTCTCTCTTCTCCATCAGTTTGTACAGAGGCACAAGCTCACTGAAGCCCTGGGTCACTGGCATAATCTCAGTTTCTTTGCTTAGATACAGGGTTAGGTCTAAGGCCTTATCCAGGGGAAGCTTCCCAACACTGTCCAGAACACATGGAGGCAGGATGTTTTTAAATCAAACAGTGCATGACGTTTATGGAGTGATCTGCAGTACTTCAGATTCACGTCTGACTCAATACATTTTCTTCACACAGATTAATAAAAGCACATACGCAGATGACTGAGGACTGACCTGACCAGCTGGAAGGCGTTGTTGATGAGGCTGGCCCGGTCATTGCTGCTGAGCGCCGTGTGATTGTGCTTGAGTAGCATGATGAGGTCATCCCAGCCAGAACCCTCATAGTGCACAATGTAATATCCACTCATGTCCACATTAAACTTAATCCAGTCCACCTCCTCTGGCAGATACAGCACGTCTATCATGACAAATACAACAAATCTGTTAGAAATCAGTGCTACAGTGCTTCAGACCTAGTGCTGTTTAGTCCTATCTCTCTAAACATTTGACATTTTAAAAACTTAATGTCATTAAATTATTAAAAAAAAAATGTTTTATTATATAATATTATTAGCACTTAATGAATAATATTACTAAAAAAAGAATCTAATAAAACAAATACCTGTTTTAGTCTTGAGCAGGAAACGGTGCACTGTGGTTGAGCCGCTGGTAATGTAAGTCAATGGAACGTGCCACAGAAAGCTGTAAGCAGCAAAAGATCAAGAATTAAAGATTTAGCCAAGCTCACAAACAAGCGTTAAAAAGGAAAATTAAGAATCAGAAAGTAATTTAATAAATCTGTATAAAGTCCCATGTGTACACAGAGTGACTTGCTGTGACAAACTAATTTTAGAGTTCACGATTCGTGGTAACATGAGTGACGGTGACCACTGGCAATGTTCCAGTGCATCTCCTGTACGACAGAGACGTTTGTTAGCGATTTCACTTTGGAAATAATTTATCTCTAATTTTTTTTAAATGATGCATGGAAAACCATGTGAAGAATTGAGAGACTTGAATTTATTCATTGATAATTCATCTTGTTCATGGTATGTATTATTCACTGCTGCCCCACTGTTCATCAAGAAAACATTCCACGTCAAGAGGTTGATGTCTTATTTGGACTGGCAATACTTTTCAAAAGCATAAACCCTAAATAAATGATATAAACTCTGTTTAAACAGGCTTTAATAACAGAACATGTAGATCTTTGAACCTAGATGTTTGTGAGAGGTCATCACTCTTGAGGTAACGCTCTTGACTTAGTCTGACTTCACGACCTCTGACCTCCACCGTAATGAGTGGAAAGCCCTCCTGCAATGTCCATGTCTCCATCATAGCCTTAACATCCAGCTCATCCTCAGAGTGCCATTTCTAAGAGATACAATATCACAGAAATACATCTCAACACCAGGTAAAAACTGGGTAAAGAGTTCAGCTTAATGATTTAACAGAGTAACTCACAGAAGCTCCAGAGTGTGAGACCGTGCGGCGGCAAGATTCATCACCCTTCAGTCTGCCCTCATCCAGCCCATCAGAGTCACACACCTATAACAAAGAGACACACTTACTACATCAGGAGACATTTTGATCTGGTATTCTTAAGATACCATCACATCAGCAAACTTTCAGTGAAAATTTTCAGGCAAAAAAGGTCCACTGTCAACAGAGTAGTAAGAAGCACAGCTCACAAAGAAATATTTTATAAATCAAGCAGCTTTTTGTTGGTGAATGTGGAATATTAGCTTAACCAATGTAGGTTGTATGGATTCCTGTTGAAATGACTGGATTTTTGCCCTTGAAAATTTGCTGCACAACTGTAAATGTGACCACACATAATGAATAAGAAACCCTACACAGTTTAATGCATCTGAATCACACATGTAGTTTGTACTCACATTGGTCAGACTTTCCCACAGGTTACTATTGACCGTATTCTGGTAACTGTAGCGTTTTAGGTATCTCACAATGCCCAATTTGAAGTCACCCGGGGTCAGAAACTCTCTCAGCATGTTCAGAATACAAGCCCCCTGAAATGACAGTCACCATTGTAACATTTTCAATAGCAAGAAAAACATCTCGCACGGGAAAACATTCCAAAGTTTTATTATGCACCTTGTCATAGGAAACGTCATCAAACATTTCCTGTATCTGAGCAGGGTTCTCCACCGGTGTGGACACCGGGTGAGAGGAGCTTAAGGAGTCTACCTCCATAGCCTCGAAACACTTCCCCAAGAAATAATCCTCCTGAGGCACAAAGATGATTGGGCTTCATATTAGCACAGACTATCATCCTACTCATGCTGAGTGAAATAAAATGCCAGTCCTTCAGCAAGGGCAACCAATTTGACAAAGACTTACAACTTGCAGTTCAGGATTGGTGATGTTAACAGACACGAACTCCATGAACTTGGCAAAACCTTCATTCAGCCACAGATCATTCCACCACTGCATGGTCACTAGGTTACCAAACCACTGACAAGAACAGACACAGAATGAACAATTCACTCATGTCATTTAGTAGAAGAATTTCTAGAATACATCTGACACACACACACACAAGCAAACAGTTGATGTTATAAGTTCACCTGATGGGCCAGTTCATGAGCGATGATCATCGTGATGCCCAGCTTGTCAGAAGCAGAAGACTTGTGTGGGTCAAAAAGAAGGGCTGATTCCCGGTAGGTGGTCAGACCCCAGTTCTCCATCGCTCCAGACTGGAAGTCGGGGATAGCAGCAAGATCTACAAAGCAGATTGTATAAATAATGATCTCAGAAATCTGTCCTTTGTATTTCAAGTAGTAGACGAAATGCCTACGTGGAACTAACCCTGTTTGGGTAGAGGGTACGGAATGTCAAAGTAGTCATCATAAAAGTCAAGCAGCTTCACTGCAGCGTCCAGAGCAAACTCTGCCTGGTCGATCTTCTCTGGCACAGCATACACTGAAATCTGAATTCACATTCAAAAAATGCAATGATGGGATCTTCCAGTACTTAAAGGTTTTGTGGATTTAATGGTATGAAACAGATCATCTTCTGACCTGGACTCCATGTTGACTCATCTTGCTGATAGACACAAAGTCCGAGACGATATAGGCCACCAGGTATGTGCTCATCTTTACACTCACATCAAACTGGTCCTCAAACAGGCCGTCTGGTAGCTCTAATGTTTTGAGCTGGAGTAAAGACGAAAAAGAAAAAGAAAACAGTAGGATTACCAGAAGAAATTAAGTCTTCACACAGCAGATTAATAGTTCATGTCGCATTATGATTTATTCAGGTTTTTGTCAGAAAACTGCAGGAATTATTAATAGAGATTCTATGGATTTCGTAACGGCACCTTAGGCATGTTTGAGAGGGCAATATGCTTTGCCTCTCTGCGAATCCGTATGGAAAAGTTTGCTTTGAAGGCAGGTTCATCAAAACAGGGAAAGGCCGCCCGGGCACTAGTCGGCTCAAACTGTGTGGAGGCCACAGCCCTGTGAATGTGAAGGGGTTGTTATTTATAACACAAAAATATAAAAATAAAACCGAGATACTGGCTAGATATCTTGAGTGATTACTTAGTTTCTCACCTGACGTCTCCTTTGCTGGTGCGGTATGTGCTTTTGTAAAATCCATGAAAGCTTTCAGAGAGGTTGGCGGCAAACTCCAGTTCAACTGAATATACATGACCCCTCTTCAGAAGTGCATTATCAGATATAAGTGCAATCTGCTGGAAGTATGGGTACTCTAGCACCTTCAGGGCCTGTGGCTGACCTATGTCTGAACCTAGCAACCTTGCATTATAGACATGAAGATCCTTGCTGTGCAGTATGATATTCCTGGTGTTTTCATGGACCTCAATTTGGATCTGCACCCATCCTGTAAAGTCTAAACTTGTAAGGTTGGGGTGGATAAGGAGGTGGTAATGAAGTGGAGATACTGTGTCTGGAAGTCTCATTTTGTTCCATGGGAATGGTTCTCCATTGACTGATGTGGGGAATGAAGCGTGCTCTTGAGTGACAGCAGCCCAAAGGTGAACAGGCAGAACTACGAGACTCACAAGCAGAACAAAGCGAGGCATGGCTGCCCAGTACTACTTGAGGACACTGTAAAAGGGAAACATGTATTAGCTCTGATAATACAAAACAAACTCATAAGCTCAGCAAACGATGTTTTCGCATTTGTTTAAAAGTAATTTACTGAGAAAGTGTCGAACAATGACACTGCATATCGCCTCTTGTAGAAGTTTCATTTCTGTCAATCGGCTCTTTCAGTTTGGTCTCTTGTAAGTTTTATTGAGAGGACCGCATTTGTGAACCGATTAAATCGATTTTTTAAAACAATCCCGACTGAAAAGGACGGACACTGCGGATGCGAAAGGCGTCTAATTTCGGGTTGGAAATAATTTTTCTATAAAATTGGTTGTAATATTTATACTATTCTACATTTGGCGATGGGCTTCTTTGCACAACACCAAAGCCATCTTCGATGCGAACTGCGCGTGCTGTACGCTTAACCAAACGTCACATGCACCGTATTTTCACTTGCTAGAGATACATTTCAAGTTTATCTTTTTATCACAGAATACTTACAATCTTTGTTTTTTAGCTAAAATCCTTGATGTCTTCAAAAAAATGAATCCGGTTATGGTTAAGTGGGGCATTCGAATCAATGAATGTGAAAGTGAAAATAAAATTTTTCAACATTTGCATCATGGGAAGACGTTTTTTAAATTAAAGGCCCTGCACTTACTGTAGGACTAAACACAATTGTAGGACAATTTATTGTATCACTATAAAATAAATGCGATCAGGCTATGTGAAGCTGCGTTTAAAGTGGTAACAGACGCATGTTGCCAGATCCCCCTCAATTCCCAAGTCTGCAGAACTGAACCTTAAATGAACCAGGAAGATTGTCTAAATACTGTAATTTTGAAATAAATAATGTTAAGAAACACACACACACATATAATTTTGTCTGTCAGAAATGTGCACTTGGACGGGCTGGAATATTCAGGAATTGTTATGGGAGTAATCTGAGACTTTGAGCCAGGTAAGTTAGATTTGCCATAATATTAACAAGCAAAATAATAAAACAAAAATGTGTTATCTTAATATACACAGTTTTTGGGCACTCAAGTCATTATATAACTTAAACCTGGAGTAATGGCTGCTGACAATTTAGCTTTGCCATCACTGACATGTATCAATTTAAAAATATATATATTAGAATAGAAAACAGCCATTTTAAACTGTAACAATAGAACTACTATTTTACTATATTTTTGATCCAACAAATACAGCCTTATCAAAGCTTTTTATTTTAACTTTTTCTTATATTACCAATACATTTTGAGGAAATTATCACATCACTTGTATTTATACACTGTATTTTTGTATGCGTGTTGTTCAGACAGGTATGTGATTTATGGGAACCACGGGTACAGCGGAGTACACAGAGCCATTGAGCCCAGCAGTGGTACAGAAGTAATGCTGGAGATCACCAAACTGATGGGGAAGATGGTGAAGGAAGGAGAGACCTAATGACATTCACAGAGAAAAATGATTTTGCCATTAGATGTGACTGTAGCGCTGGTTGTAGTGACCCAAATTAAGTCATTAACTGTGACACAAAGTAGTCTAGGAGTATAATAGAAATAACACCGTGTTCTTAAAACTATATGAGTGCTGGGAGAAAAATCTAACAATGCATCATATTCTAGTGTATATTCTTTTGATACTTGCTGAAATGTTCTCTGCCCACCAAAGCTAATGCTACGCTCAGGCTTCTGCTTCTCCAGCAGCACAGTGTCATTACAGCCTCCAAAGAGGTGAGGAACAAGTCCTCTATCAGTTACCTTATCTGAGATGTGACTTCCATAATGCTTTGATGAGTCCAAATCAGAGAACTGGATACAGTTTTCCAACAGAACCAGTCCAAATGATGGGATTATACCATAATATGCTCGCTATATATACCTCATGGTTTGATGTTGGATTTTAAAACAAGGTGATTATAATACCATGACTACTAGTAACAATTCTCAATACTGTTCATGGTATTTTCAGTGGTGAATATACCACACAGCTTCTGATAGCTTTGACTATTCAAATGAGATAATATATTCTATGTACTATAATCCCTCTTTTAATATCTATCTGCCAGTTCTTGTCAGTTCCATTTTAAATTTAAATGACTTTCCATTATGCTGGTTTCACAAGTCACCGGGCAAGCATTATGGAGTTCACAGTAAAAAGACGTGTACAAACATAACTTCTGTCTTCACAAGAGGCCCCTGAAGGTTCGTCAAATGAAGGACCAGCTCATGCTGCTTGACAGAGTTTTCCTTGACCCCTCAGCATTCCCAGAGTTTCATGTACGAAGCAGTATTATTAAAATGTCCCACTACTAATGACTGGTCCCTTATGAATATTAATCTGCATTCCCCTTACCACTCTCCATTTGTTCGTGCTGATGTCACACCTGTTCTGGCAGCACACAGGCATGTGATGGGCGTCGAGGTCATCATGTGTGCCCACCTTCCCCATCCTGGCAGATGCAGGAGAGAAGGCTGAGAGGAAGACTGGGGTCAGGCTCGTAAACACACATATATCCATTGCACACAGGAGCTACACACACACACTGGATGATGGGATATAATGCTCAAAGTTAGAAGTATTTGACAGTTTTTGCCATGAATAATTCCACTCTTGTAGTTGTTAAACAGCCAGAGGGATTATCAGTCTTTAAATCACGTAAAAAATGGTTTTCTAGAGAAACAGAAAGAAACAGACAGAATGTGCTCATTTCAGGCATGATTTATTGAAAACACACCAAAGTGATACTCTACAAACCTGTATTTTTCTTTAACAAGAGCAATTCTCTCTTCTGGGTATTAGTAAAATTAACAATACATTCGGTCACTGTGGCATTGTTCTTGAGCGTTAGGAAAGCACTAACAACTATATAAACCCTTTTAACGCTTCTATCTTTTAAAAGTTTATAATACAATTAAATGTAATAGAAGGCAAAACCCACCAGCAGTCTAGACTACATTGAGAACACAGAGTGAGTGAAAGTGGGAGGAGTCAGAGAGAGAGAAAGAGCAGTTAGGGACCGATAAAACATATAAAACAGACTTCTTTTCATCTAACATGGAAAAAAGGTTAAGGCACATGATAGTTACAAACACATTTGCTACCAAGTTGTTCATGTATCGAGTTTTGATGCTTTGAAATTAGTGATATCTACAAAGGTAGGTTTCTCTTGAATCCATTTCAACATCTGGTTTTCTATAAATATACAATCTGATGCAAATTCAGACTCTGGGAACCTCTTCCTTTGGTTGTATTCTGCTAAAAGGCAGTCAGGAACAGACAGTCAAATATTAATAATGAACCTACACAAGGCTAAAGATCTCAATGTCGTGGCACACATAATTTCCTTTTTAAAAATTGAATTATTACACTGTTATTCTGTAATTAGGAGTCTCTGTTAAAAACAACTGGAAAAAAAAACGTGCTATAGAAAGTTACATATAGAGTAACAGATGATAAAGCAGGTGTGTGCTGCATATTAAACATTATCCAAAAAATGTCTGGAATAAAAATAATAATTTGTCGGTCTACTTCGTATGTTTGTGTTTGCCCATTTATACGTGGTAATGGCTAAAGATTGTATGTATAACACAGGATATCTTTACACTGACAGTGGGGACATTTGAGAATCCACAATTGTGATGTTTTTTTGTTATACTTGTAAGATACATTTTTGATGTGAAAGTATTCTTGCATTAGAGCTGAAATAAAAGTATCTATTTATCCCTGATTTCTCTTCTAAAATTCATTCTGGTCTTTCCTTTAAATTTTGCCGACCAATCAGATCATTCTGAACAATTGAAAAATTAACACTGATAATAAATGGTTACATTTAAAAAAAACAAGCTGTAAATATAAAATATAAATGAGACAATGAGAATGACTCTGCATCCTTTGATACACATTTAACTAAAGCAATGATCTGTTTATTAAATTATTAATTTTTATACAAACATGGCCATGCTTTGTGTATGGAATACTGAATGTGCTCTGAACAATCTATTAAGGATTCACATTTATCAATGTTATAATAATGGGTGTGACCTTTTTGCCCTCTTTTTAATATTTGTAACCTAATATACATTTATAAAACAACAAAAATATAAAATGCTTTTAAATCTACTTTTATGACAACAGGAGAAAGGGAATCCTCCTCTATCATCCCCTCATAACACAATCTACATATTAACAAATTGATTTTTTCCCCCTCATCACCCCTTTTTAAATAAACCAAAGCAATAGTTGGTAAGTGCCAGTGTTACCCAGCATGCCTCTACAGCTGGACATGTCAAGGGGAATACAAGAACAGCAGATCAAATCCAGCTGAAAGCAAAGCAGCTCTCCTCCTTTCAGCTCCACTATGAGCAGATGGCATTGTAAGGTGAACCCCTGCTTTTTAAGTGAGAAGAAATAAACACAGTGATAATATGTCTTTAAAGTTGCTTTATAAAGCCAGCACACAGAAACTGCGAAAGCGTGCATTTCAATATAGACCTTGTATGTGCCCCCACAACGTTGTAATGGACATCAACAGCAAAAAAAAAAAAAAAAAACTTTTCCTCTTTTTACAAATGTCCTCAACTATTTTAGAAAACCTAAACTTTCATTAAAACTCTACAAAATGAAAACAAAACAAAATTCACAATTCACTGCACTTCTGGGGAAAACAAACCCACAAAACAAACAGTAATCAGGCAGAAACGTACAACAAAAATAATATAGGCAAAAATTATATATATATATTTTTTTTGACATAAAAATAGTTTTTTTTTTCTTTCTTATTTCCTTTTACCCCTCAATCCAATTATTTCCAATACACGTCCACGTCCATGACAGCACTTCCTGTACACTCAAATCAATCCACTATTCTGGCTCCGTGACAGAAAATCCTCAGCTGTGGGTACACTATGTCCAGTGGGAATGTACATATGAGAAATGTTTTTTTTTTTTTTTTTTTTTTTTTTTTTTTCAAATTTTTTATTTTTTATTCACTTGAGAAATCTCAAAATATTGGCTGTTGAATGAAAGTTCGTATTTTTCTCTCGCTCTTAGGCAAAAGTCTTCAGGATGAGTCCACATCACGGTGAGCTCTGCGATTAATGGCAGTGGTGACGTGAAATCCTTGCGGGGTAAGAAGTGGCGCTGTTGCTAGCTAAGCCTGCAGCGGAGAGGGCAGGAAAGCCACAGACATCAGATGACATTATTGGAATAAACATTTTTGTTCTAATAAGAGATTTTTGTAATATGTTCACAAAAAAGAAATGATTACATTTATAGATATACACAAGATAATGTCTGCCAAATGAAAGTGAGCATGATATTTAAATGAAGGATGATTTTTAGGATGTTGAAACTAATGACACATTTTCTCTATGAAACTTACCAGATTTAAATAATACTCGACATGATTAAATTCTACATGTTTCAACTGATCATGGTTTCCTGCCAGACAGATATAGTATGGGATGAAGAAAGCCAGGATGAAGAGCGGATATTTGGCAAGCATGAGAGTGAAAATAAACAGATGATGATGATGATGATGATGATGCTAACCCAGAGAAGTCAGCACTACTTAGCAACTGTGTAGCTTGTTCCTTTTTGTCCACTTTCCACAGAAAATGAGGTTTGGGGTGAGGTTATTAGAATGATTTCTGAAGGATCATTTGATACTGATGACTGGAGTAATGGCTGCTTTAAAAACAAGCTTTTGAATGGTACTCATTTTCCAATTTTCAAGACATCTGTTTGATTCTATCTTCACATCTATTCTGAGTCACAATCTTCATGAAGGAAATTATATTTTAAGATCTGAACATGCAGTCGTCAGATTAGCGACCGATTCAGACAATGCACTTCTCTGGGTTAGACAGAGCAAATGATGAAAAAAGGGTGGGTGTTATTTCATAAACAGGATGGGTGAGAACAAAATCAAACGCATAAAACCTACCATGCATGCATTTAGACCCAGGAGTCAACAGGCAGAGGTTTAACATCACAAGCATCCACCAGACTGACAGTTGGCCTGTTGCTCCTGATATAGTGTTTCCTATTTGTGTCATTCTGCAGCAATGGGAGAAGGGTTCAAATCAGCAAAACCGAAACAATTTAAACACACAGAGAAAGGCCAGAGTTAGTCCTTGCAACAGGCGAAGCTCAAGGGGAAAATAAACAGTTTGAAATTATAGAAGTGAAATTTAATTAAAGTGAATGCATGCAGAACCATTCTGAAAACAACAAAACTTTGATCTGCATGATTTTTAGGTATACATGCGCGTTGTGTCAGCAACTCCCCTAGAGGGAGCAACTTCATTGTATTAGTAGGGAAATAAACCCTTGATGTGTGCCAAATATTGTGACAACAGAAAAGAATGTATCTGATTGTTTGGTTGACATTCTGACAGTCAGGAATCTGAGTTTGTCATGACATCTATTAAAGCATTTGGAAAGTCTAACAAAGAAATATGGCAGGCAGCTGTTGAACTACAAAGCCCCATCACAATGCTGAGATGGACTACACATGGTACAGAGATTTAGTCGTCAATAACGCAGAGCTCATCTATGAGCACAGTGTGGCCTCTTTCGAATGCAGACACAGTAAAGTGAATCATTCTCACTCTGGGCTCTGATAACACTCATCCATATAAAGTCAAGAGGGAGTAAGAAGTCGATCAACTGTTGCAGAGGCAATTGATATGCAAGTCCACCTCTCCTACAGATGACAGTCAGAGGTAAAAATGGTAGCACCAGGCAGTTTCTTAATCATCTTTATATTCATTTAAAAATCACAAAGCTGACATTTAATTATTAATTAATAGTATTTAAACATCTAAGCACCACATGTAGCTAACAACAGACTGTATGAGGGGTATATATTATAGCTATATATATATATTAGGGTGCTCCGATCACGATCGGCCGATCGTTATGCGCATCTCGTCAGTAAAGCCGGTTCTCTAATCAGCGGTTAATTCCATCAGGTGCGTGATTCCACATAGAGCAGCTGTTACTACACAGAGCCGTTGTTAATAGAGAAGATGCGCAAATCCACGTTCATTTTCAGCATTTATTTGTGCATCTTCTCAGTTAATAACGGCTCTGTGTAGTAACAGCTGCTCTATGTGAAATCACGCACCTGATGGAATTTACCGCTGATTAGAGAACCGGCTTTACTGATGAGATGCGCATAACGATCGGCCGATCGTGATCGAAGCACCCTAATATATATATATATATATATACAGTATTGACCAAAAATTTGGACAAACCTTCTCATTTAAAGAGTTTTCTTTATTTTCATGACTATGTAAATTGTAGATTCACACTGAAGGCATCAAAACTATGAATTAACACATGTGGAATTATATATGGAATTATATACATAACAAAAAAGTGTGAAACAACTGAAAATATGTCATATTGTAGGTTCTTCAAAGTCACCTTTTGCTTTGATTACTGCTTTGCACACTCTTGGCATTCTCTTGATGAGCTTCAAGAGGTAGTCACCTGAAATGGTCTTCCAACAGTCTTGAAGGAGTTCCCCGAGAGATGCTTAGCACTTGTTGGCCCTTTTGCCTTCTGTCTGCGGTCCAGCTCACCCCTAAACCATCTCGATTGGGTTTGGGTCCGGTGACTGTGGAGGCCAGGTCATCTGGCGCAGCACCCCATCACTCGCCTTCTTGCTCAAATAGCCCTTGATGCCTTCAGTGTGACTCTACAATTTTCATAGTCATGAAAATAAAGAAAACTCTTTGAATGAGAGGGTGTTTCCAAACATTTGGTCTGCACTGTATATATACCCCTCATACAGTCTGTTGTTAGCTCCATCAATGGAATCATTTGAATGGAAAGTTTAATTAAAAAAAATTACATTTCAGAATTTGTTTTGCTTAAATTAATTATTTTTTTCTTTTTTCTTTTATTTATATAGACCAAACATTTGACTGATGCTTTTCAGCGCTGAATAAAAAGAAAATCTTTCTTGACTGTCTGCCCTCTTGGATTAAATTGTATTTCTTGTATTTTACAAGGCAGCATAATATTTCTACAGTACCTGCTGTTTCTATCTGCCATCATGCTGCGGGGATCTACTATGCCATAAAATCAGTATTGCCATGCCCACTTATTATAAGCGACTTTAGGATTGTTTTTCATTAAGTTGCTTATAAATATGGGCAGTCATGGGTTGTATTTCCAATGCATGAAAATCACTGTGGTTTGTTGTGGAGAATTAAATTGCTTATTTTGGCTCAGACCAGATTGCTTATTGTTCTACATATCTGGCAACGCTGTTCTGCAGCCTTCCACTAATTAGATAACTCACTAGGTTTTGCAGCTAACCAACACGAATTCACTGTTAACATATAATTTCTCTTTTCTCTGCACAACTTGCAGTGTTGGTGCCTGAAACAGCTAATGAGAAAGAGTGCCTTCTCAGATTTAAACAGATGTAGAAACGTGTCTCACTTCTGACACTTCGGCTCTGAACTTTAACGGCTCCCGCTCCTGCAGATCCGACGAGCCGTCACTGCTTTTGTACTTGGAGTCTTTGTCTCTCTGGTCAATCGTCGAATAGCCATCTAATGAGAGGGAAAGACAGCAGAAAAGCTCAGTGATCATGATCAGTATGTCAGCACCCTCAGCATGGCTCTTCAAACAAACAGCGACGAATCCCTCAACCTTCAGCTACATGCTGCGTTCACAGATGTTCTCGTGATGTGTGTGATTACTGTGCGGCATTTGTGTTTGTTCATGCAGGCCGTGTCTATGAGCTGTCCCCCACAGTCACCACCATTTCATCACTTACTTCTACCCACTACAGCAGCACCCCGTCTTCAGCCTCTGTCCAATTATTGTCAGTCAGGCTTGGAGAGGATGCTGCTTCAGTGGAGAAGATCAGAGAGACGGTGTTACTCTGTAGCGAACAAGCAATAGTGCTTCTGTTCAAATCTTCATTGGCCCAAAACTCAACAACACGACAAACATCTTATTAAAAGAGGGGTATTGCAGACAGCGTTGGAATGAAACTCTTCAGGGAAAAACTAAACACAACATTGATTGTGAAATATTTGAGGGTAAATGGAATTAGAAGGATTATGGGTTTGTATTCTCTTAAAATCACATTAGTCAGTAAGATTTTTTTTCATGCCGACATAGTCTTACCTGGACCGAATTCGCCCATAGGTATCATATCCCCACCGCTACAGCCTCTGCTGCCTGAAAAGCATTTTACAGGCAGGATTTTTCACATCACTAATACGCATGCTCACTTTTACAATGTCAAATGAAGTATAAAACCTCGAAATGTCAAAAAATAGTTTCAAATGCATAATTCTCTGTGAAATCCCAAACTATCTATAATTCTGAAGTGAGAGACACCAATCAGAGAAGAGCAGCAGTCTGACACAACAGTAACCGCCCACTACCACAAAGCATAGGAATTACAATAATATCAAACCATTTTCAAGTGAGATAATAATAAGAAATGTTTTTTGAGCACCGAATCAGCATATTAAAATGATTTCTGATGGATCATGTGACACTGTAGACTGGACTGATGGCTCTTGAAAATTCAGCTTTGCCATCACAACAATAAATTACATTTGAAAATATATCAAAATAGAAAAGTTATTTTAAATTTGAATAATACTTCACAATAGAGGGATTATGGTTTTAATAAAACAATAACAGTAAAAACAATAACTGTTTTTACTGTATTTTTGATTAAATAAATGCAGCCTTCTCAAACAATACACTTAGAACATAGTCTCTGCCTCAGACGTCACGCTCATGGACCGCTGGATAAATGTCTGATGCATATGGAACCCAAAAGTGGAAACACTTCAGGAGTGTGGAAGTCGTCATCGGATTGGGTGAATTATACAGGATTTCCACGAGACGTGTGTGTCGCATTCTTTAACGTTCCGCCACGAAAACAAAAAATGCTGTAGTGCCAAACCACCTCACAAAGAAGAAAGCCATCGAGTTTACAACTGTGACATTGAGCACTTATCAGGATCAACTAAACACTGGATGTTCAAAAGTACGTCAAATATTTAAAGTTTGCGGCATAGAATCTTAAAAATATGCTCGGGAGTTTTACACACCGGTCTGTTATTGTGGCGACATTTCCACGCCCCGAAACATGACGCTGAACAAAAACTGTGATTGTGACTGGTGATTGTGATTGGTTGTTTGAGATGTTGGTCAAATGACCTCATGGATGGGCCTCGGCCAATGAAAGCTGCCATAGATTTCAGACCTTCAGTTCAGCCGTCAATCTGAAGGTCTGCGAGACTACTTAAAACAAAGTATTTTATACTCGCAATGATTTTTAGTTAAAAGTTTCATATTTTATTGTTACGCTGATTCAATAATACCCTTCAGAATTATTCATGATGAGTAGATCAAAGTGGTTAGTTTGGTTTAAGACCTTTTTATAGATTTTAATTCAGCTATAGAGAAAATGAATTAAATTAAAAATGAAAAGTTCCTGTAACAAAGGCTTTTGAAAAGATGGGCGGTCACTGTTGTGCTCAATTCTCCACAGTAAGGCAAGCAGGGAATGGCATGGGACTGATGGAAGTGATCAAGTGCATCCCTGTCCTGAGCATCCATGCTAACAGCAGTAATAAAATCTGAAACAAGCCAAAGCTGTCATGCTAACTCCTCTCTCAATGAGATGTGCCTTGGGTGGACGGATGGTGCTTTTTATTGCAGCACTGCAGTAGTTTACCATCATTTTACTTGAGAGTGAATGAATAATGAGCTCCTACACTGAGGCCCATTAATCTGCTGTCTGATCATAAATTATTCTGTATCATATGATCCACTCAAATGACCGATTAAAGGCCAAGAGATGCGGCAGCTGCACACACCAGCTGAGCAGCAGAGGTGAGAGATCAAGCGTTCTGTCATGTGTTAAAACACAGCAAGAAGTAGTGTTCAGAAGATATGCTAGCTCAGGTGGCACCTGAACCTCCAGAACTCCCCTGAGCACCCAGATTCGCTGCTATCAGGGTGTGTAAAGTCTCTGTTCAGGGTCTTATGCTAACCTTGGTTCTTCTCCATCAAGGGGAGTGTAGTATCGTCGTAGCCAGGCTTGCAACTCTTAGATGCTTTGGGAGTGCCAGTCGGTATCGGCTGAGAAGGATCAAGAAGAGAATGTTTCAGATACACAGGACAGAGTGACAAATCTTCAACAGAAACACTTGGTTTTGAACAAACTATGTCTCTTTCTTCACTAAATATGTACAGTAAGGGCTGCAAAGGGGAGTTACAATAGAACTTTCTGAGTGAATCTCACAGAAACCATCAAGAAATGTCTGAATCATATTTCTCTTCTTTTCGAAAAACATTATTTTGCATCAAGGAAATGAGATCTATTACTTTGACCATCGTGATTTTTTTGCATTCTGAAATAATTTCACTGGCACATAGGCACAATAAATAAACTTAAACACATTTGAATTGAATTGAATATTTTCACAATAGAAATTAATGTACATTTGTAAATTACAGAATAGATGAAGTATACATCATTTCAGTATTTGTTTCACTGAATATATTTTTTATAATTATTATTTATGTGACCTTTAATATCGTTTCATATCATATTTATTTTATATTTAAAAATAATATAATTGATTTTAAATGATAAAATAAAATCGTGTCCACTCAGTAATGTTTAACATCAATGAGAGTTTTTTTTTTTGTTTGTTTAGAAATTTGAGAGGGGATGAGAATTTTGGAGGACATTTCAGTTTGATTATCATGAAAATGACAATCCATTAACATCTCATTTTCATCTTGCAAATATTTTCTTAGTAATTTCTGTTTTAAAGTGAATTGCGACCTGGACATTTCTTCATGGCATTGACCTTTCTCCACTTTGGTTTAGGATTAATTAAGAAATCAGAGTGTTTGTGTGCATTTATGCTTCACTCTACTTGGAAGTGTGTTTTATTCCAGCCATCCTTGGTCAGGGCGTTTCTCAGCTCCTTATAGCTCCAAACCGTCTGTAGTACATGGGAAGCGGCTTTGGTTTCCCTTGCTGACTGGCTGCAATGCATAAACATGAAGGGAAAGAGAGTTATGCAGAATCCAGAGCCCAGCGGAATAACTCTCAAATTCAAAGTCATCTATTCCCCTCCCAGCAGCGCAGTGTCACTATGGCTCCAATCTCCAATCCCTGTGGCCTTAGATTTCTCTCTTTTCACTTCATTAGCTTTTCCTGTGATCCTCACTTAATTACCAGGAGCCTACGACTTCAAAGCCTCAACTCCAGAGTCGGAGAGAGATAGCCACTCTCCAGGCTAGCATGTACTCTTTAAAAAGTTAATCTCACACAATCAATATTTAGTTTTTGGTAAAATCGTGCTCAGGCAGAAACGGTTTAAATGTTGTGCAGTTTTAAAAGAGGTCACATGTGGAAAGGATGGAGGAGGTTTGTTTAACCCTTTAACATACGGCTCACTCTCTGGAGGTCTCTGCTGCTTTTGATATCTACAGGACTACACCATTTAATATTCAGTTTTTCAGACGCATATATTAAAGATGACATGTGTGGTGATAAAAATAAGTCACTTCAAAAAGCAGCAACTCTTGTTGCTGTTTTTCTCTTTGATTTGAGGAGGACCCAAACTAACAAGATGTTTACAAAGATCAAAAACCTTAAGAAAGCCTCAAGAAATCATAATTGGTTGAAGTGAAAATACTATAGATAGTTGGCTTGATCTACAGTAGAAATCAATTATAACAGAAAGATGAAAAGTGAAAATAGATGTTACAAATGTTAAAGCTTTTTGATTTAATATTCTACTTTCATCAAATATCGGATTTGAGCAGAAACCAGTAACTTACAGTGTGAATATAGCTTAACTCTACTCAAAGAGTCATTACCATAATCTTGGGCTGTTCTTACCTGGTTCTGTTGATGGCCACTAGTTTGTCGATCGCTTGCGCAGTGATGAGAGAGCGAGCGTTCTCAGAGCTGTCAATGATGATTTCATGGATGGTGTTGAGGATGGCCACAACGGTGTCCTCCTCCAGGTTCTTGGCAGGCCGCTGCTGTCCGCTGGGCAAGTTGCTGACCAAGTCCCTCATGGCGTAACTCCCTGAAGACGATAATAGAAAATTAGGGAAAGATTCAGCTCTGAAAGTATGTCAAGCAAGTTTCAGTTACCATGAAGTAACGGAGTAATAACAGCTGAAAATTCAGCTTTACAAGATTTAATCACATTGTAGATTTTCTTTTTAATAGAAAAGTGTCTATTTTTACTGTATGCCTAATAATACAGATTAAATAATTTTAGCCTTGGTGAGCATAAGAGATGTCTTTTAAAAACATTACCAAACCGTACTGTTAAATTACTAAATCTGACTTTGTGTGCAAAAATGTTTTTAATAAGGAAAAGAAATCTTGAGTGCACATTTATTTATGTATCATGTAAATGTGTGTTTAACATTATGGGCAGTAATGATCTAGAAATGCTACTCTTGCCTATTAGGTCTTTGTTGCGGCGGTCGATGGACAGGTTCCTCAGAGCGATGGCCACAGCTCGCACCACCTTGTCTGAGTCCGAGCGCAAGAGCTCGACGAGAATTGGCAGTCCTTTCTCCTTACGCACTGTCGCACGGATATAGTTCGACCACTGTAGAAATGAGAGGAAAAGACTATATTACGCCAGTGATTCAGACATTTTTCCACTGTATTTATTTCATTAAGTCAAGTAGACTTATGCTCAGCCAGACATTCAGCTCTGCAAATCTTTCAGAAAAGGAATATGCTGTGTGCAGCTCCTCTATTCTGGAAAACTCCAATCTAGTAAATAGCCATTTGTTCCCCGTTAGACTTGTGTGCATTTCCACTCCAACCCCATGAATCACAAAACCTTTATGTGTCACAAAAAATCTCTAATCCTTAGCCAGTGCCCCTGAGATAGTAATTAAGTTGTTGCAATACAACACCATGGCCACTAGGAGATGGTAGTGATCCTAGAAACACATTTGCAGAAAAGTAGGAAAGAGACCAAATTAATAAATAAAGTCTCTCAAATCCTCTTATAGACCACAGACGTGACGTGCCCGTCTCCCTACAGCAGGGGTTTGTGATGAGCTGGGTTCACAAGCACACGTGTGTCAGGCATAGAGATGAGGCGGGTCTGAAACGGCATAACCACACAGAGAAGCTGTGAGCTTATGCATGGCTGCATTTCAGGTCCCACACGGAGAAGGAAGCAGGGTCCATGTGCATGTTTATTAGGGGAATTTCCTCTTGACTTCTACCTCAAGAGTAAAGAGAGCCCCACACAACACTGTGGTACAGACATGTCATACTTGTAATTAAGTACTGACTAGGAATGTGTTCAAGGTGCACTGGAAGCAGACAACAACTAAACAAATTAAGGTTTATGGATTTTCATGATGTACTCTAGCAGGCCAATGAGAGTTCGATGGTGTGGTGGTTGAACAGGTCATCTTCCTTTGATATAGCTAACAATATAAAATATTTGAAAATTTTGCACTAAATCAGCATATTAGAATGGTTTCTGAAGGATCATGTGTAAATAACATTTTTAAAATATGCAAAATGACAACATATATCAGTTATTTTAAACGGTATAAAAGAATTCCCAATATTACTGTGTATTATATTACTGCAGCCTTGGTAAGCATAAGATATTTCTTGTTCAAAAAACAAACAAATATTTTCATTGAATAAAACATATAAAATAAAGTGTTTGAAGGGTAGTGTATATTAAAAGCATAAATAAAATGCTTGTTTATAAGTTCTCAAATGATTCTCATGGACAGCTGACAGAAAATAAGACTGGTGATGTTGCAATGACAACGGCTCTAATAACTATGTTTTATTTCTATATTTTATGATGATGGCCATCATAAAATGTCCTATCTTGAATCTCTGTGGAATCAAATATCATGATCTAAATAGGAATCAGTTTCCAATTCCTGCTTCTTCCCAATGTGTTCTGTGCAGGACACTCACTGTCCACTGTCCAGCGCTGAGGTTCTGTAGAGCTCCGGCCGCTGCTTCTAGCGTGTTATAGTTCTGGCTTTCTGTAAGCAGGGACAGGTAGAGTCGGACCACCTCTGGCTGATACAGTAATTCAAAACCTGCACACGTATATGACAGATACACAACAGAATTACACACAAAACACTGGTGAACACAGACAGATACAGATTAGCTAGGGGGTAAAAATTGATTGCATCTCCTCCTGTCAGTGTTGTGATGCACCTGGCGAAATGAAAAGTGGACAAAATAACAGGGGAGGACAAATGCATGATTATCACAACAGGGAAATAAAGACAGAAAATCAAAGACACTTCACTTTCACAGATACACGGAGCAGTTCAATAGACAAACTGCCTGAAAAAGCCAATAGCATGATGGTCGCTTGGTTTCTTGATAACAGCAAAAATACATTCTATTCTATTCTATTCTATTCTATTCCAATGATCTAATTAACTAATTTGTACATTTGTTTTCACATTGCAATATCCCAAAAATGACAATTCTCGATGTGATCGATGTGATGTGTCGATGTGATCCAAACAACATTGGATGCCACTGAGTTTCAATGCATGGACAAAAGAAACACTGACACATCTTACAAAGTATCTTCTTACAATCTTACTGTACAGGTTTGAAACGGCCTTCGTTTTGGTGTGAACTATCCCTGTAAAATCAATTAATATCCACTGAACGTTTCAACATTCGAGTTCTGTAAGTTCCTGTCTGGGTCTGAGGGTAATCATTTAGTTCAAATCTTCTACTTTGCAACCACCGCACATCGATCATGCTCACATGAACTCTCTTCATGGCCTGGGCAAGCATTTAACCAAGACTGAGCATGACGGATGTGTGGTGGTTCAACAGGCCGCCTTCTTTTTCACTGCCACGTCAAGATCGAGGAGTCTGAAGAAAATCAAAGCAAACTGAGCAATGATATTCATACAAAAAGCAGCACAACAGCAACACGGTGTAATTCGGTATCATGTCTGAAATGAGTCTGTACTGCGGTGGAGTGCAGAAAAAGATGTTTGCAGCCACTGCCTGGCCCATCTGCACTTTGTAAATGTGCACCTAACACCTATAATTTTATAGAGAGAAGACTGGCCTTCAGGATGTGGGCTGCTCAATACACATTTTTTACTTCTGTCTGACTAATGGTTTGAGTGAAAGAACTGACTTTCTATCGTTTTCTTCTTTCTTTTCAGTTTTCACACATTCACAACCTCAATTATCATTTAAGGCTATTCTAAGTTTTTCTCCTTCCCACTGCTTTAAAATTTGTCTCGAGTTACTATGCATTACTAAGACTTCAGCACAGCCTTAGAGAGTGCGTGTATGTACAGATTACCTAATGCATGTTCTCACTTTAGCATTAGTTTTTTTTTTTAGTTTTTTTTTTTTTATAAAGAGCTAAGTAGAAAGTATTCTTTTCTTTGGCATAATAGCACCCTAATCTCTCTGTCAAATATTGAGTCAAATTTGAAAAATTAAATACTATTAAAACAAAAACTATTAAAAATCACTTTTGATAACTGGAATAAAATAAAAACTTTATTTTATGTTAGAAGCCAAGGCAACATTTCTTATAAGTACTAAAATGACTAAAACAAAAGAGAAACAAAAATTAAAGCTAAATAAAAAAATATATAAAAAAACTACAACTAAAATTTGAATGAAATAAAAAATGAATGCTAAAATAAAAGAATAAAAATTAAAATAACATTTTAGTTGCTGGAAATACAAAATTTGTCTTCTCTGATATTCTGTACCGGAGATAGCATTTTGGTCTTCTCGGTTTACAATCAAAAGTGTGTATATTTGAATTTGTGAATACAGATGATGAGAAAGAAAGAATGGATTCTCCCATAAAGCATCTCCAGAGGGAAAATGAGTCTTGTCCATTCAACTCCAAGCAGGATCGAATGACAAACATCAAACTTACTCTTTATGTGATGCCTTGTGAGCTGGAACTTCAAAATGCCAACAGACAACACCAAAAGAAGGTGGTAATGGCTTACAGTCAACATCACAGCATCCATGCTCACATGGGCAGCCATGAAGACAAGAAATAGCGTAGTTTGCAGGGAAAATAGCGTAGTCTGCAGGGAATAGGATGCACCAAACAAAGCACCTTTCTTTTCTTTCTCATTCCGAATCCCTCATCCCTCCACAGGTCACTGAAACAGAATGGACATGCCTGTCGGATATTTGATTTCCTCTGGAAATGCTTCTTCATAGATTGAGAGCCTCTGGCCAGCTCAATTAAAATGCTCTGGTTCATTTGTAAAAGTGGCATCTCCATCTCTTCCCTGTGCTCTGGCTGGCCATGTACTTTTCTATGTAAATAATTTTTAAGTTGTAGCACTGAAGATACCAAGACAGGCTTACTTTTGTATGGACATGAATAACGTGCGTCACATTATTTCTCCAGGTTCCTGTGGGTTTTAAACACGATGGGCCTCTGGGAGAAGGGGATGTTTATTTGAGGCACAAAGAGGCTTGCCAAGAACAGATTTTCAACATCTGTGAAACCTTTTGAGTGGCTATATATAAAATAATACATTGTAGAGAGAATGGGTCAATGTCATTGTAATAATTCATATTTATACTCGGGGATGGTGATGGAATAAACACTGGCATGAGAATCCAGTGTTTGAAATAATGAAAAAGATATCCTTAATCTAATGTTTTCCTGTGGTCATTTTATAAAAAAAAAAACCCTTAAGAGCCGAATTTGTCAAAACCTTGTTCAATCGTCCACAGACCAAAATGATGGTAGCTGCAAAACACATTCTGACAGATTCTTTGAGATGAAGTGCGAGAGAGAGGAAATGGAATTTTATTATTGAATAACTAGAGATCTAGAGGTCAGATAAAGTCCTAAATGAACCCTGGATCTTTTTAAAAGAATACTAAAACTCGATGGATAGCCCAGGTTTGAGGCGCATGACTGAATGAGTATTGAAGGGGCAGGAGGAGATGAGGAAATAAGCAGCCCGTGTATAAAATTCAAGTAGGCAGAGGAGGAGACGATCATACACCAAGCACTTCAAAACAGCCATCGCTTCTATTACCCAGGCAACCAACCGTCCGACCACACTAGCAAATCTATTCATTAATAGAGTTTAAAGAAAGAGAGGGAGAGAGTAAAAAAGAAGAGAGACAAACATCTCTAGGTGACAGAAGGCATAATAAACTGCATAATTTAGCTCTGATCCAAACCTTACTAAGCTACCTAGACAGCATTTTAAGACATCAGAGGTGCACTTAAAAATTTAAAAAGGCAGGCAGCAACATCACACTTCCTTCAAAAGCCTAATGTTGGTCCATTTCTAAGGCAGCCTTCCTGGTATCATTCACTTGAGTAGAATGGTAAAACTGAGAAAAATCATCCAAAACAAGAAATGCCTACTAATGAATACACTTTTGTTCAAAAGTTTGGGGTCGGTAAGATTTTTTGAATGTTTTTGAAAGTCTCCTATACTCACCAAGGATGCATTTACCCAACAGTAATATTGCAAAATATTATTGCAATGTAAAACAACTGTTTAACACTTACAAAATATTTTACAATGTAATTTACTCGTGATAGCAAAGCTAATTTTCAGCAGCCTTTAATCCAGGGTCTCTAGCTTTTGTCTCTAAATTGAGAAACTAAAAGTGTTGGGGTTGTGCCATAGCACCCTGGGAAAAAAAACTATCTAATTTGGTGTTGAACAGTTTACATCTCTGGAGACAGCCTGGGGGGCTGATATAAGCCCCCCAGATAAAAGTGGTGGATCGTGCGATGCATTGAGAATGAAGAAAGAAAGAGATATCCTACAGAATGCACAGAAAAAGCATTTACAGTATTGTTCAAAATAATAGCAGTACAATGTGACTAACCAGAATAATCAAGGTTTTTAGTATATTTTTTATTGCTACGTGGCAAACAAGTTACCAGTAGGTTCAGTAGATTGTCAGAAAACAAACAAGACCCAGCATTCATGATATGCACGCACTTAAGGCTGTGCAATTGGGCAATTAGTTGAAAGGGGTGTGTTCAAAAAAATAGCAGTGTCTACCTTTGACTGTACAAACTCAAAACTATTTTGTACAAACATTTTTTTTTTCTGGGATTTAGCAATCCTGTGAATCACTAAACTAATATTTAGTTGTATGACCACAGTTTTTTAAAACTGCTTGACATCTGTGTGGCATGGAGTCAACCAACTTGTGGCACCTCTCAGCTGTTATTCCACTCCATGATTCTTTAACAACATTCCACAATTCATTCACATTTCTTGGTTTTGATATCACCCCACAAGTTCTCAATTGGATTAAGGTCTGGAGATTGGGCTGGCCACTCCATAACATTAATTTTGTTGGTTTGGAACCAAGACTTTGCCCGTTTACTAGTGTGTTTTGGGTCATTGTCTTGTTGAAACAACCATTTCAAGGGCATGTCCTCTTCAGCATAGGGCAACATGACCTCTTCAAGTATTTTAACATATGCAAACTGATCCATGATCCCTGGTATGCGATAAATAGGCCCAACACCATAGTAGGAGAAACATGCCCATATCATGATGCTTGCACCTCCATGCTTCACTGTCTTCACTGTGTACTGTGGCTTGAATTCAGAGTTTGGGGGTCGTCTCACAAACTGCCTGTGGCCCTTGGACCCAAAAAGAACAATTTTACTCTCATCAGTCCACAAAATGTTCCTCCATTTCTCTTTAGGCCAGTTGATGTGTTCTTTGGCAAATTGTAACCTCTTCTGCACATGCCTTTTTTTTAACAGAGGGACTTTGCGGGGGATTCTTGAAAATAGATTAGCTTCACACAGACGTCTTCTAACTGTCACAGTACTTACAGGTAACTCCAGACTGTCTTTGATCATCCTGGAGGTGATCATTGGCTGAGCCTTTGCCATTCTGGTTATTCTTCTATCCATTTTGATGGTTGTCTTCCGTTTTCTTCCACGTCTCTCTGGTTTTGCTCTCCATTTTAAGGCATTGGAGATCATTTTAGCTGAACAGCCTATCATTTTTTGCACCTCTTTATAGGTTTTCCCCTCTCTAATCAACTTTTTAATCAAAGTACGCTGTTCTTCTGAACAATGTCTTGAACGACCCATTTTCCTCAGCTTTCAAATGCATGTTCAACAAGTGTTGGCTTCATCCTTAAATAGGGGCCACCTGATTCACACCTGTTTCTTCACAAAATTGATGACCTCAGTGATTGAATGCCACACTGCTATTTTTTTGAACACACCCCTTTCAACTAATTCAACTAATTGCCCAATTGCACAGCCTTAAGAGCGTGCATATCATGAATGCTGGGTCTCATTTGTTTTCTGAGAATCTACTGAACATACTGGTAACTTGTTTGCCACGTAGCAATAAAAAAATATAAGAAAAACCTTGATTATTCTGGTTAGTCACATTGTACTGCTATTATTTTGAACAATACTGTAAATGAGTTGCGCTGTGTGGTGTGCAGCAAACTCAAAGCACCGGTGTTATGATGTCATTATATGATAATGACACTTTTAATTCAAATGATTAGCAATGCAAAAGTATAGATTGGCCAATGAATAGCAAGCGGATTACTAAACAGATTAATCAGGACAGAGGCATTATTCATAAAATCACTGAAAGAGAGATGTCTAAAAGGCTAAAAGCACACGGCTGATGTAGATTGCTGTTTTATGAAAATGCATAGTTTTGTCAGCATTCTTTACACTGAGATTTTTTTATTGTCCATCTTGTCTGACAGCCATTTCACCCAGGACAGAAATAAACAGAGTTTCAATCATGTTGTTTAAACAATTTTTAAACAATCTATGAGTTCTGGGGATGGCATCAGTCAGTTTTTGATGCTGTGAATGACTACACACACACACACACGTTTGTTTTTGTGAAAAGTGGGGACATCCCGTAGGCGTAATGGTTTTTATACTGTACAAACTGTTTATTCTATCACCCTTCACCAACCCTACACCTAACCCTAACAGGAAACTTTGTGCATTTGTACTTTCTCAAAAAAACTCATTCGGTATGATTTATAAGCATTTTGAAAAATGGGGACATGGGGTACGTCCTCATAAGTCACCCTCTCCTTGTAATACCTGTGTCATATCCATCTCATTATACAGAGTTGAGTCCTGATATGTCATAAAAACAAGAGCACACACACACAGGCACGCGCAGGCACGCACGCGCGCACACACACACACACACACACATTTATATAATAGTCCTATTTATTTAGAATTTCTCATCTTAATGCATTCTGGTATTATCTTCTCTGTGAAGGATACATATTATGCTGTCTTAGAATCTGGCCAAAACAAGCTTTAGGAGCCAGCATAATTAAGTTGCTTACCTTTTGGAGCAGCATTGGGTGTGTGCCAATGATGCCTTAAAATTCTGACTCTGTATGCAGTTTAAATTGTGTGTATTAAGAACAGTGGAATTCTTACAAATTCCTCCTACTTTCTATTTCTTGTATGCAATCCTCCTCCTCTAACCTTTGTCTGTTTCACTGTCTCCCTCAGACACTGTCTCTCTTCTAGCTGCATAGTGTCTTTGTTAGGCTTGTTTGAGTCATTGCTGGGACGCCAGGAGCGGATATGTCTGATCTGCTTTGCCTGGAGAAGGATGTCCCGTCGCAGACTTGATGTCATGTCCCATTCTTCATGACCCACCTTCCTGCCATCCCATGCTCGAGCACATGATAAATAATCCCAAGCTCTCCGTTTCCCTCTCTCACATGCTCCACATCTTTACTTTTCTCCCAGGCAATTCATCTCACATACACAAGACTTCTCATGCCTCATTCTTCACTGGCACGAGAAAAAACCTGGCCAGTGTGTGGCACAAATTATAATCTCAGGAATGAAGCCCAGTCTTCAGACAGGCTGTCTTTCTATCCTCGCTTCTGCATTTTGCAAATGACAGTTTTCACTTTAAAAGTTCATTTATAAAATGGCATGTTTGCAAAACAGGAAACAATAAATGCTGGCAGCTCTTTGTGTAGACGCCACTGACGGCTTGCCTAGTAATCTGTGCCTAATTGCATTCAAGTATGTGTGTGTGTGTGTGTGTGTGTGTGTGTGTATAAAGCATCTCTCTGAGAAACAGAAACATTCTCTTCTGGCTGAAAAGCAGCACACAAAGGCCCCGATGGGAGGGTAAATCTCACTCTATTCCATCCCGGTAGTTTAATTGAGCCCTGTAATTATTGCCTAAGACATTAGGCCAGTGAAGAATGGTTTGCTGCATCATGTACAGATGTACCAGGCCTCATGTACTCAGCCAGACTATAGTACAATAAAAGAACAACAATAGTACTAAACATAACTATTATTAATAGGTTTTAGTAAAAGATAGACATAAAAAAAAAAATGATTTACTGATGAGGTTATAAAAAGGACAATGGCTACTTCGGCTGGCTCAGTTTCACAATCACTGTACCTGCACCAGTCACGTACCCATTAGACACTGTCTGCCGGACTTGTTTTCGCAAACAATATCATGTGCGTAATGATGCATATCATCTATTACATCCATCATTAAGTTTTCTCTGGCATTTTGGCGTCAAATGTTATTTTTCAAGCTCCTTCAAGAGATCCAGATGGAAACTAGCATTTTAGACTGATCTGGGATCAAATCACTGCCCAAGTCCCAATTGGAAAGCTGTGACAGAGGATGTGCCTTCATCCATCACTGACCTAGGTCCAGTAGCCAAAAAGTGGGGTTTGAAAATGAAATGCTGCTGGAAGCGCTTGATCAGATTCACCTGAACCTAACTGTTCCATGCCTCTGCTGCAATGAATCTAGAGCAAACTAGCATACTACATTTACCATCTTTATATTGAAGAAAAAGTGCTAGTGTGTTGTTCTGAATTCAGCCTAAAAGGTCCTTTCAGACGGGATGAGTCAAGCGGTGGAATTACCACATGGCTGAAACTTTCTCTTGAAGTGGAAGTGTTTTGCGCAGTGGAGGAGGTGGTCACATTGTGGTCTTAGAGCGGACATTGCCATACAATCAAGGTCACATTTGTACTAAGAACTAAATAAAACATAACAGAAGTGTGTGTTAATGCCATTCTGTCATTAAAAATCCAATGATAAATTTTGTCATTATCTTTTTTTTTTTTTTATGTGTTTTGACTATTTGACTAAAGAGCATCATCATCTGTGAGGTCTCGATTGGTGTAAATATTTGAGGGAAATATGATTTCATAGGAAAATTGACAGTTTTTAACAGTCCATTATAAGTTCAGTTAAATGTTACATAATTGGTTATTACTAATCAGTTCACTAGTGTTTCTGAGGCCCAGGTATGGCATGATATTTGCTTGGTCATCAGGACAATGACTTTCACCAAAAGAGGGAATGGCACCAAGCCCTTTTTTGTCATAGGTCCCTCTTTTGTGTATGCTTCCCTCCTCATCATTGTAATAATATATATGATGTAAACTTGTTGATACACACCTTTCATATTCAAATACATAGTCCAAATGTGTACCAGTCCCAAAAACTGACTTCAAGAACATCCTGATCTTCATTCCTATTATAACTCTACACTATCTCCAGGCTTGCATTGCCTCTCAGCACCATGCCACATAAAAGCTGCTGGTCTTTTGTTGATCACGAGCTGTGTTACAATGGAATCAATACTGTCAGCAGCGGGTGGGATAATAATTGGCAAGCGACAGGATGGCCCCACCAGTTTTCTTTCACAGACTGGCACCCTCCATGGGTGGCATCTCTGGTGTACACCCAGAAAATTCTGATTTTATCATCACCCCAAACTCAGAACATGAAAGTTGAGCTGCCAGGAACATTGTATGTATACATTTTATCTTTGAGAGGAACTGGGTAGCTGTTAAACTACATTAAGACCGCCTAATGAGCACAGAAGTAAGCCATTCCGGTGTGTCTCCAACCATGATGATGAGCAGCTACAGCCATCTTGCAATTTTGTTTTTACTTCCAGTCCACTATCAAGAGCATGTGATTTCTAACAGAGAGCTGTTTGAGACATTATCTGAGTGCTACATTCCATGTGGGTGAATGAAGATGCTGCAAGAGGATGGAAGCTCGACACCAGGTGGGATGGGATTGTTCCTGCATAATGAGTCAGTCATCCTGTCTTTTTTTCCCACAGTTTTCCATCAAACTCAAAGTGAAGTTTTCATTTTTGAGATTTAAACATGAATCTAGAGGATTCATATTTGAGAGAACTGCTTTATTTTTTTCTTCAGAGAAGCCTTTTTTCTTGATTTAAACAAAAATGACATTTTAAAATGAGAGTGGTTTATGCTTAAAACAAGAAAAAATTGCCAATGGGGTAAAAACAATTATTAAAACTATTAAATATAAATGATTGCATCCTATTTCTATATTCCATATTATTCACAGATACATCTTCTGAAAGCAAATCTTGAAATTCTATGAAATCCATGAGATTTATAAGGAAAAACTATAAATAAATAAGGTGATTAGACATTTTTAAGGAGAAAACAAGACTGAAATACTGACAGAAGAAAATGCTTGTTTTTTTTTTTCCAGTGCAAAAGTCAGAAAATTTTTTTTATTTCAAAGTCACAGAGGCGTCTCACAGCATGTGGGAGCAAGACTGTTGACAGAACGAGGACCAGATGAGGCATGTCAGCATTAATGTGAAATGTACAGCTCTGATAAACAAGAGATGTCGGTAGAGAGCTCGGGTTCATTAACAAAACATCAGTGAAAAATACGGCAGCTTCAGTTTTAGAGAAGAATACCTAATCCAAGCAGAGACGGTCTCCTAATAGAGGACTCGGATGGATAACACAAATGGATTTCTCAAGAGCAGATTGCTGTAAAACAAGCCAATTAAGAATGTGGTTCCTGTTGTTAAGAAGCTCTCTAAATTCAATGGATGGTTCAGCAACACAGCCGCCAGGCACGATGGGAAGATGCTGTTCATAAGTGAGCTGCTTTATACCGGGCGAGCTGTCAACAGGCAGTAGAGGCAAATTAAATGAAGAGCAATGAGCAATGCAATGAAAGGCACACACATCTCTCAAGAGAAGGCTAAAAAAGCTATAATCTGTATCTGCTGAATAACCTTGGGAAAACTACTAATGTACAAACAAGCACAAAAGCTATGATAACCCAGGACCCTGCAAAGGCTTAATGCAGCACTGGCCCTATGTATTTATGTTAATAACAGTGTAGAGTCATTAGTTTATGAACATGCTAACATAAAATTCTTCTGCAATCAGTTGTTAGTCATGTCACCCATGCACTTCACATGGTCTATTCATTTAAAGAGTCTTTGAATGTAGCTACCCTTGTAAACAGCAGACAGTAATTCAGTCCACTAGGCTTTGGAATAGAGCTTAGGTTTTCATTTTAAAGGTTTCATGAGTAAACAAGTTGGACTCTGTGTAAAGTGTTCTGCTCAGAGACAGGAGGAACCAAAGAAAAGCACAGTAAATATGATTCATCATCATTCCCTCCACCTGATGCCATTATTTTATGGGAATGACAGTGCTACTAAAAAAGGAATAAGCCTGAGAAGGGAGAATATGACACGTAATTAATTCATAGCATCTTCATCTCTCGCAGGATTCTTTTTTTTATGAAACACAACAATGGCTTCACTGCACTGCTTGAATTAAGGTCCAAAGGAACACAATGGGTGTACTAACAGCTTCTCTACATGACCTCCACATTCTGTGACCTCTAGCACAGCAAATGCTGTTTCAGTCAACACCAAAGAACATGCACTCATTTGCTCTGCTCCAAAACCTTGTGAGCTGCTTTTAAGGGATCACTGGCACACTCATTACTCTAGAGGTCACATTGAGGTCCACTGTCTGTTGTTAATAGCATAGCATTCACACAGAAGTTACTGTCAAACCAAGCTGCTTCTGGCCAAATTCCCAATATCATGGGTTTCTACTGAATTATTTTTACTGTTACTTCTGATTGATTTAATTTGGCTGTGCCATCACAGATATAAATTACATTTTACAATATATTATTTTAAATTTTAATAATATTTCCAATTATTCCTATTTTCACCGTTCATCGAAAAATGCAGCCTTGGCGATCATAAGAGATATTTAAATATCTTCATTATGCCAAACTTTTGACCAGTAGTGCATAAATTACTATTTTAATTATATATATATATATATATATATATATATATATATATATATATATATATATATATATATATATATATATATATATATATATATATAAAATGTTTTCAATAAGTCACTTATATTATTCCATCACTATTAGGATATGGTCTCAGAAGACAGCTGCCTACTTAGGCAGTGAGGCATGAGGAAGCTCACAAGGTTTTGGAACAGACCCCAGTCTGCTCATTGTCAATCACATCTCCCTCAGAATCCTTAATTAAATCTCTCTTGTCTCTTTCTCCATGGATGTGAATAATGCAGCGAGGAAGCCTTAATATCTTTCATGGCTTGTAGTTTTCAAACAGGACCTCTCTGAAACTAAATGCTTGAGGCATAAAATGCAACAAAGATGCTCAGTGAATAAACACTGGCTATGTACCTCAGGTTCAGCTAAGCGACCAAAATCCCTCAATACTCTAAGCTGTCACAGCAGCCTCTCAAGCACACATTTATGATCTATGGATATACATCACACAGAGAGAGACTTACAATAGAAGCAGTCCCATTGCACACTAAACTCTTTTACCCTGTTTTTTCTATTGCATCCCCAGTTGCAATACCACCTGAAATCAGACCAGACTTAATATTCATCTGATCACTTGCCTTTTCTTAACCTTAACCATATCCGCATGGACAAATGTGAATCCTTGTGTATTCATTACACTCTAGCAAAGAAACAGGCGAGGATATTTTTACTTTTAATAGAAGTGCAGGTTTATGTCTTAGAGTATGTCTAAAACAAAGGCTGGTTCAGGCCTATGAATAAAAATCCTTATGTCTCCATCAGAAAGTCATAGCCAACGGACATTACAAACTTCACTGATCTTCCTTTAAAAAAAAGGCTTTCATTTGTGATCATTAATGCTTCAAAACTATTGTTAAGTGAATGAGGTCCAATCTATTTCCTATCAAACCATCATGTAAATATAAGAAAGAAATATATATATATTTTTTAAAGCTTATCTGCTTGCATGACTATTAAAATCAGCTTACACTGATAAACCACAAAAAATTAATCAGTTCAACATCATCCCCAATTTGCATGTTAATGATAAAGGAGTCCAATTAAAGAGCAACAAGAAATGCTGTTGACTTTGAACAGCTGCCATTACAACTTTGTGAAACTGCTCCTTGAAGCATCCATTATTTACTCAAAAGCATTTTGCGAGAACAGGGCTGTTGAAACTTTTAACTAATATGTGGCCGTTGTTTCTATCTGGAAGGTCAACTGGTCTCAAAGCTGTGTGAGAAAAGTGAAAATACACACCAGCAGACACGCTCAAAAACAAACATGGCTATGTTGAGTTTTGCAATAGTCAGCACAATCTTACACGGATGCACCAACCCTTGAACAGGAACACACACACACACACACACACACACACACACACACACACACTGTCCACAGAAAACTCTGCAGATTTCTACAGAGTCAAGATGTACTAAAAAGTGCCAAAACCTACACTACTGTTCGAATGTATGAGGTTGGTAAGATGTCTTTGAAAGATGTTTCTAATGTTTACCAATGCTGAATTTATTTGATATTTGTAATATTGTAAAATAAAATTAATATTGTGAAATAGTATTATAATAATGTTGTGAAATATTATTATGATGTAAAATAATGGTTTTCTATTTTATGCTTTTGTGAACACTGTGAATAAAAAAATATGAATTTACCCCCCCCCCCCAAAAAAAACAAAAAATACTGATGCCAAACTTTGAACAATACTATAACTGAAAATGCTCAAGTTTTGAATTTTTTTGTTTTATTTTCCAATTCTCAGTTACAAATCTTATGACAATGTATTAATTAGTTTGATAACTTATCCATCCTCCTGTGCTAAGAACCAATGAACTCCACAGATTTCTCCAAAAACTAAAATGTGACAAACTCCAGATTCCTCGTGGGTTTGCCAATGAGCTACTTTTTTTTTTTTTTACTGTTTTTTTTCTTCTCTGCCAACCAAAACAATTCAACCACAAATACATGTAGACCTCTGAACAAAAACTCTATGACTACATTTGATTTCCCATTACTCCCATTTATTCATCCCCCTTCAATTTTCGCTTTTAATATCTGACAATAAACCAAAAAACAATGGTCCTCTTAGGAGTGGGGGATCAGTAAACAATATTTCTCTTCTTAAATGGGATGTCTTCATAAGCCTTACAGACTTGTCGAAAAACAAAAAAACAGGTCATCTAAAAATGATACATTTTCATCCCTCTTTGTGGTTCATAGTAATATGTAAAAAATGAGTCTGAATAAAACATTTTCCTCTCTCAATAAGTGGAGCACTGAGGTAAAATGATCTTAGATCAGTCTGTCAGAAGGAAAGAGGTATTGAGTGGCTCCCTGATGACTGTGCAGTGGGTGTAAATAGAGACGGACATCTTCCACATTGCCACAAGGACTGATGTTTTTCAGGGTTTTTAAGACAGCATGTCCAGTCTTGAGACCCCTTTTCTGTTCCACTGCATTGTGACATTTCTTGCATGAATTCTCCAATAGCATGCATCCCTTATGATTAGTTTGCAGACAATTCCAAGCTAAAGGTCTGATCATCTCTCACACACAGATGGTTTAACCCAGCAGAGGCCTCAATCTGACCCCTTTCTGACGGTTAATTCTGCCTTATTCTATCTGGATGTACTTGGTCAGGGATATCAATTGGACTAGAACACACCGTCTATTTAGCACTCTGCCACTGAGGATTATGGCTGTGTGTGTCATAATGATGAAAGGCCTAAGCAGAAGGGTACTGTTACCTGATACCTGGGATTCCCAGAGGATCTCCATATGCTGATGTGCACTCAATGCACTCTGTGCAAACAGTTGCTCTGCTCCAAAACCTAGTGAGCATGCTGCCTACTAAGACAGCATCTTAAAGGGTTAGATCATCCAAAAATGAAAATTATGACATTAATGACTCACTCTCATGTCGTTCCAAACCCGTAAGACCTCCGTTTATCTTTGGAACACAGATTAAGATATTTTAGATTTAGTCTAAGAGCTTTCTGTCCCTCCATTGAAAAGGTGTGTACGGTCTACTGTCCATGTCCAGAAAGGTAAGAAAAACATCATCAAATTTGTCATCAGAATTTGTTGAAGCATCGAAAATAAATTTTGGTCCAAAAATAACAGATATTATGACTTTATCCAGCATTGTCTTCTCTTCCGGTGAGTGTGACTGCTGTGACTGTTGAAATATGACGCTACTGACGTGTTATCTTTGTTATTGGGTGCACCAGAAAACACGTCAGCAGCGTCATGAACGCACTCACACCAGACAACTTTGATGGTGTTTTTCTTACCTTTCTGGACATGGACAGTAGACCGTACACACAGTTTCAATGGAGGGACTGAGAGCTCTCGGACTAAATCTAAAATATCTTAAACTGTGTTCCAAAGATAAACGGAGGTCTTACTGGTTTGGAACGACATGAGGGTGAGTTATTAATGACATAATTACAATTTTTGGATGAACTAGCCCTTTAGCAATCATGGAACCTTATAAGTGATTTGTCTGGAATCAGCATATATATATATTAGGGGTGTAACGGTACGCAAAAATCATGGTTCGGTACGTACCTCGGTTTTAAAGTCACGGTTCGGTTAATTTTCGGTACAGTAAGGGAATGAAATGCAAAAATTAAACTGAAGGTTGTTTATTACTATAAACTTTTTTAACAATTTGTTTACACTTTTTTTAAGTACTTTTAAATAAAATATATATAAAAGAAAATAAAGAATAATAAATAAAATACTGCTGCAAAGTTCTGCACTAAATAAAATACTCTCAGTCTCAAACCAATATCATATAATAAAATATAATGAAAAATTTAAATAAATAACTAAGATTACAGTGCAGCATTACCAATCCCAGCTTGTAGGCTTGCTCATATTTAAAAAAAATACAACTTTTCCTAAGTGTAAAGTGCAGCACCAACAGTTTTTAAACCTGCTCAGATTTCGTTATTGCGTTGGACCGATCAGAATTAAGAACAAAGGTCTGTTTAAATGCCGACGGGAAGTTTGAATTACAATAGTTTTTTTCCTAGTTGTAGTGATGTTCACACTCGTGTGATGCCTTTTGAAAACCTTAGGCTGGTGACACACTGGCATATTGCAATTGTCAATACTGTTGACGGTGTCCTTTATCAGTAAGCTTTATATTTATGCTCAACATGAAGTATAGATATTGTTGTCGTGAAGACAAGATCCTGGTCTGTCGGCGGCCTCCCTCTGTCACCTACAGCAGCAGCAACGCGCCAACGCGGCGTCAGGCATGATTCTGACACAGAAAACCCAAAGCAACTGACACGCAGCAGAAACGCCACGCTCACGCCACGCAGCCAGTGTGTCACCGGCCTTAGAATCAGCTGCAGGGCGGGATTTGTGCTTAACGCGGAGACTTACGCCACTTAATGTTTTTTTTTTTGTTTTTTTAATAATTTACTTTATGGCATGTCAGTACTATTGAGAAATATTAATACAACAAAGTATTGAAACTATTTTTTATTTTAGCATTTTAAATTTTTTTTTTTTCCATGTGATTTTATTATATATTTTTCATCATCATTACTCCAGTCCTCAGTGTCACTTGATCCTTCACAAATCATTCTAATAAATATGTTGAAATTGGTGCTCAAGAAACATTTCTTCTTATTACTAATGTTGAAAACAGATGCGGTGATAAATATTTTTGTTAAACAGGTTTTTCAGGATTCTTTCATGAATATAAGGTCTAAAGGAACAAGCATTTATACAAAACCGTAATCTTTTGTAAGATTATAAATTTCTTCACTGTCACTTTTGAATGGTAAGGCATTTCTCTCATCTCGTTTACCATCTTTATTTTATCACTGAGCTTGTCACAATTCATTTTGGCATCACCTTTACAGTAAATTTGTATGCGATGCTGGTATTGCTTTAGCATGCCGCCTCAGTAGGCAGCTCACTAGGTTTGGGAACAGAGGTTCACCTCCCATAAATCTGTGCACTACAACCCTCAGTAGTCTAAAAGTGTTAGCCACACACTATTTTTAAACTGTACATTACTGAAATTCACTTCCTTAAAGCAATGCACCTGCCTTTCATAACAAGGTTTTTTTTTTGTTGAGAAAAACCAAAGAGTCAGGTATTTTCCGCTCCCTTTTTCAGAAGAGTGACAGCTTAAAGATGTAATAATTCGGTGGTGTCAAAAGAAGACATACCTTTAGTGGGTTCTGTGCGCTTGGGTAGGTCCAATGTGTCATAGTTTTTGTCATGCCCTCCGTTTTTCCTCCCTAAGTGATGAAGGGGAAGACAGAGTAAGACAGCATGAGGGAATGAGACAGAAAGAGCAGTTGTAAGCGTCACTCAATGAGAGACTAAATTTACTGGTATGAAAATGTCAAGTAGACTCTGTCTCAGACGCACACATACAGTTACAGACGTGCCACACATAAATCTAACTACTACACAGATATGCAAAGACAAACTCTTGACACCAGCTCGCAAGAGTGGGAAAAATGCAAAGCCTTTGTCTGTCTGTAACAGAATAAAGTAATGAAGACCACTCCACTACCACACACAGAGAACATGTTATAAAGATAGCTCCTCTACAAATGAGCATAACTCACCTTCATGTTGTTCCAAACTTATTTGACATGCTCCAAAACAACAAAAAAGCATCTTAGAAATAGCCCACATGACTCACACTCTGTAATTCAAGTACTCTGAAACCATAACTTAAGACCAAAACAAAGCTATCTTTCAGTAAAAATATTTTTTCTTCTATCACTGTAGCTTTCTTATCTTCATTGCGCATATTACATATGCACATATTTAAATTTGGTGAATTGCTAAGAAATGGCAAATGTCATGGTGTCTTGTAACTCAATCACGATGCACCAAATGTGAATATGCACATTTCTGTAGTGGAGAGGAAATTAAGTATCTAAATTAATTAATTTAGTTAATTACATCATAATTTAAATACTTTTTAAAATGGTTTTTCTTCAACAATTCTTAAAACAAATAAGAGTACTTGAGAGGGAATACTGTATGAGACATTGGCAAGATACTGGCAGATTGTTTTTTTTAAGTTGTTTAAAAGGAAAGATCTCCAGTGCATTAAGACAAGTTTGAATTAATGACAAGATTGAATTAAAAACAAGTCTTAATATCTTATGCAGTGTTGCTTCTCATGTAATATTAACTTGTTTAAAGATTTCTTGATATTTTAAGTAATGAACAAGAAAAATCTAATTCCCAGACAAAGCTTTTGCATCGTTTCTAAAGTCTCATTATATGAAAAAAGACAATGTGTACATTCTGACATTTCCTTTTGTGTTCCATAAAAGAAAAAAGAAAACACAGATTTGGATCAACATGAGAGTGAGTAAATAACATTTTTCGATGGAACTATCCCTTTAAAGCAGTGGGAAAAAAGACAGATAGCAAAAGCAGGCTTCGATAACAGATAACAGCAGACACACAGACATCTATGCCAGCTGAAAGGGTCTCTGAACCAGCTAAACTGGCACAGGTTTGACATTTCCTTGAGGACAGAAACACTAGACACTTTATTTAAGAATGGAAAGCAAAAGAGTGAAAGAGGGGAAGTGATGAAACATGTATTCTGATGAAGATAGAGGAAGGCATTGTGCGAATGTATGCTAAAAGAAACAGACATAGGAAAAGCAGGAAGAGACACTCACCTTGATTAAACCATTCCTCTACAGTTAGCCAATGCAGGAACCGCAGCAAGACCATTAAGAAAAAAAAAAAAAAAAAAAAAAAGCAGGCAGGGAATAAGAAAGGAGATTCAGAGAGTGTGTGTATTAAGTGAGACAGAACTTATTTGTGAACCACTTAAAGGTACATAGAAAAAGGAGAGTAATCAAGTACAAAGTTGAGGCGGCAGTCAGTTCTATTAGTTCCCTCAAGTGAAGATTCCAGAAAGGAGAAAAAAATGTTTGTGCAGCTTTTTGAAGCAAATTCACTAAATGGTTTCAAGAAACTTCACAGTATCACTTCAAGTATAGTCAAAGATTTCATGCATCATTGTGTTCTGCAATGCTGTCAGAACAATTCATAATGTAATACTGTATTCTCAGCGTGGCTGCAGGGCTGCTATACTGGGCATTAGCATAATCAGTCATCTACAGTCAGTTTTCTCTTTAATGCCATCTACTGTGTGGTAGAAGAGAATCGGGCTGAGCAATTTACCTAGTAATCTACACTATCAAAGGCATGCTCTTCAGCTAGCCACCTGAAAATAAACACTTTTGGTATAATATCACAGACATTTGAATATCTATTGCCTCTTTGAATCCTGAGCATCACTATTGCTAAGTGGAAATGCAAAGAAAGGGAGTGTTGGTAACACTTTACAATAAGGTTCCATTAGTTAATGTTAGTTAACGTATTAATTAACATGAACAAACAATGAATAATACATTTATTACTCTATTTATTCATCTTCGTTAATGTTAGTTAATGAAAATACAGTTATTCATTGTTAGTTCATGGTAATTCACAGTGCATTAACTAATGTTAACAAGCACAACTTTTGATTTAAATAATGCATTTGTAAATGTTGAAATTAACATGAACTTAGACTTATAAATGCTGTAGAAGGATTGTTCTTGCTTAGTTCATGTTAACGAAAGTAGTTAACTAACATTAACTAATGGAACCTTATTCTAAAGTGTTACCGGAGTGTTTACAGTTTTTCTCAATTGCTAAAACACAATTTCTGAAACCTTGCTCCATTTTCTGAAAACATTGAACAGAAAACCTCATCTTCAAGCACTATTTACAAAACCTCTGACTCCTCTTGCAAAATGAAACTTTCGCCTCAAAACAGTTTTACCTGTGTTCAAAATCAAACACTGCTCTCAAATCATAAACAAAGTGATCAAAATGATATACACTATCAAGCAGTCAGTAAACAATACACCAACAAATAGAAAATACATTGTTCAAAACATAGTTCTCAGGGAGAAGTAAATTTTTAATCTCAAAACAAAGTTCATATTATTCCGTCATTTGTCTTTTGATGAACGAAAACATGTTCTATCATAGTAGCTCAAAATTGATCAGAAATTACTACTCTGCTTTGCTCTTTGCAGGTTTTTTTTTTTGGTTCTTCCTCCTTCTACCCCTATTTTTACAGTACTGTACCCTGCATCTCATAAACTTGTGCTTGGTCTCTGTGATAGTGTAATTATTGTTATTTGTTGATTTGTTGACCTCGTTGACCAGGGACTTCAACAATGGCCCGCTGTCCAATCATGTTTCGGCCTCTCCTTCTCCTCCTCCTCCTCCTCCTCTTCCTCTTTCTTGCCCTCCTCCTCTTCCTCTTCCTCGCCCTCCTCCTCCTCCTCTTCCTTGCCCTCCTCCTCCTCCTCCTCTTCCTTGCCCTCCTCCTCCTCCTCCTCCTCCTCCTCTTCTTTCTTGCCCTCCTCCTCCTCTTTCTTGCCCTCCTCCTCGTCACCCACCTCGCATACGCACTCGTCCTCTCACATTGTTTCTTCTATCCATTTTCAGACTTTCTCCTTCCCACCTTCAACAACCTGTTTGCTCTCTGAACTGGCTTATATCGGTTGTGTCACATCATTTGAAACAGGTTAAATCAATTTTGAGTGGTTGTGTTCAATCAATGACACATGTTCTCTATTTGTATTTGATTGTTGCCACTTGTGTTTACCAGTATGGATGACATGTGCATTAGAGTGCAGAATGTGTTTTGAGAATGAGAATGTGTTTAGCGTTTTGCTGAAGAGTCTAAGTGAGATCTGCAAATTGTGTTTTACCATGTGAAATGGTTTAAGGTATTGACAACAGACTGCACAATTAGCTAAATAAGTTCAGGCAACTGAGAACTTTGTTCAGCCAATGGGTTTTAGTGTTTTAGCAATTGAGAAAAACTGTAATATGAATTTTTATTTTGCTTCAGTACTATAATGTGATATGTACACTACTGTTCAAATTTCTGGGGTCAAAAATGTTTGTGGAAAAGCTCTCTTATGCTCAGCAAGTTAGCATTTATTTGAAAAAAAAAAAATACTGTAAAGCAATGTTGTGGATGTGGAGTATTAGAATTGTAATATATTTGTAACTTGTAATTTATTCATCTGATGGCAAAGCTGAATTCTCAGCATCATTACTCCAGTCTTCAGTCACATGATTCTTCAGAAATGTATGCATTTACCAGAAATAAAAAAATAGAAATCATTCTAATAGGCTGATTTGGTGTATCAATGTTGAAAACATTACTTAATACATTTTTTTTTAAATCATGATTAACTGATCTACCTTTGATCAAATTAATGCAACCTTGCTAAACAAAAATATTAATAAAAATATCTTCAATATCTTACTCATTTAAATTACATTAATTAATTGTAACATTTAAGAATAAATACAGCATTTCCTATGAGAATTTCAGAATTTCCTATCAAGTCTGCTAGCAGTGCAGAAATAACACATTTTTTGCTTTAATTCGTGGTAATCCAAAAAGAGTTTTATGTGCAAAACTAAATTATGTCTTTTAAATCAGGTAAGATTTTGCTGGGGAAATGTCCAAACAGCTTGCTGGGAAAACATCCATTAATTCCTGTTAGGGTCATATTCTGGTGTAAATATAGGTCACTTGCATCTTGAAAGTAAATCTCCAGGGCTGCTGACAGATAAAAAAAAACTCATTAAAAAAGGGTCCACGAAGCACAGCATGACATCACTGTTGTCATATTTGCTGCTTAGCGACATTCTTGCTTTTGCTCCTTCAGTTTGTTTATTGAATTCTCTTATAGGTCTGCTCAAGAATCAATTCACTAAATGATATCATTCATATTTTGGCACTGAAGCTGTTTGCTCCCCCTATAAATGTGTTCGCTATTATTAGCTGCTAATGGGGGGATAGTTTGCGCTTGGTCCAGGTGCGTGAGCCAAAAGAGAGTTCATTTTGAGTTCAGCTCAGACCCTTCGTGTTTTCTTGTTTTTGTGGAAAGTTAGGATGCATTATGTAAAAGAATATGCCTAAATAACACTCAGCAGTTTAAGTGTTACGAAAAACTGATTCAACTCTGTCAGCGTAGCGGCACAGACAGTGAACCTAAACCTACATCCATTTAAAGATGAACACTGATACTCCAGACACACATTCCAGTTTTAAATCATGAGTCACAAAAGAGCACAGGTCAAACAAAGAGAGATTGGAGCATCATTTAGCTTCCTATTACAGTATCTGCCTGCACTGCTATTTATGACGTGGTGTAAATGTCAGGATCATACTGCCCTCTGTGACCCTGGAAGCATCCGGCTGTTGATGATCAAGGCTCAGTGATCTAAAGATACTCAGCACTGATTTGGAAGTATAAAGCACATAGATGAGATGAAGAAAAAATTTAATAATGACCTTTGGCCTTCTTTCCTCCGAAGCAGCCTGCGTCATCTTTCTTCTTCCTCTGAGTGCCAGCAGAGCCGGGGCCCTGAAGAGCTGAGGGGTCCTGGAACTTCTCAGCCCCTGGAATCTCCTTGTGCACGTGGTAAGACAGGTTCCTCATGACGCAAACGCAGTTCTCCACAGACTAAGAAACAGCAAGAAAGAAATATTGAAAGAATGAAACATTTTATGCAGGCATTTTGGAAGGGAAAAGGTAGCTTGAAAAAAAAGTGACCATTTGTCTACTAAAGACTAAATAAATCTTATTTCAATTAATAATAATTATTATTATTACTATGTCATTTTATAATAATAATAATTCAATTGCAGCATTGTACGATATTTTTGAATAATGACCGTTGTGCCAGGCAAGTGATTATCTACTGTACTTAGCTGTGCTGAATTTGTGTCTCATAATACAACTATTTACATGCAAATCAATCTTTTTTGTAATTCAATTATTAATATCAGAAGTAACCGGTTAATATGTGGGATAATGTACAACAAGGCAGTCATTATCGCACAAAAACCTTTAAGATGAAAGAAGAACCCTCTGCTTTACATTACGGTCCTGATCACTTTCCTGGGATTTTTTGTGATATTGACAAGCTGACATCCCTTTATGCCTTTCGTATTTATTACAGCATTCCCTGAAGTCTGGATTTGTGTGTGTGTGTGTGTGTGTGACCTACCAAATTAAAGTTAAAACATATATTAAATCAGTATAATGTTTAACCAAAGATGGATACAGGCTCCAGGTGCTCTCTCTTCTGAATACACTTACTTTGTTGTCCATGTCCTTCTTTCCCACAGCAGACTGCAGCGCATGCAGCAAGGCATCCACCAGCCCCTCACACTCTCTCAACCGTCTGCGAGCCTCTGCACCGTCTGAGCTCACATTCCTACAGCAAACAGCAAAAGCATGAGTTAGTTATTGTTACTAAATATACATCATTAGCTGACACATTAAAATATTTTGTTGAGGAAGCTACTTTTGAAGCTTTAACTTGCCAAGCTACAAACTAATCATAATTAAAGCAGGTAAACTTAACCTAACTCTTGTAAGCTAAGGAACTGCCAATATCTTTAAAATATGTTAAAATATATTTCAAATATTCAATTATAATATATAAAATAAATTTTCACTATATTTTACAATATAATTTAATCTATGCACAAAAACAGTCTGTATTTTTTAAATGATTGAACAGTTTGAATGTTTGGAATTATTGGATTGTTGGATTTCAAATCAGTAAGGGTTGTGGCATCAAAAGTAACTAAGTAACTAGCTGTTTTATGGATGAAATCTTTAACACACCCCTTTCAACTTTCAATCTTTAATAATTAGTTACACTACTAGTTACTGCCCAACACTGTAAACAGTCTCCCAGTCCAATTAAACTCACATTAAAGCCTTGTTCTGATCTCAGACCTGCTAAAATGACCAATGTCTCTCTTTACAAATGAATGGAAAACAGATTACATTATAAAGTTACATGGTTAGTATAATATAAAAATATGAAAAGAACGTCAGATGTGTCCACAGCCTGAGAAGGCACCAGGAGCCAACGGTGTTCTACATCCTTTACCCTGATATTTCTTTCCTCCCAGCTGTTCAGGCTGTAGTTCTTTAAACTAGATTGCCAAGTTAATATCCTACCCATAAAAAGCCTCACTCCAGAGTAATCACTATCAAACGACAATGGAGAAAACCAATTAAACTAGCACCCTGCAAACAAATGAGTTCTTCTCCAGCAGAGGAAATTTAAACCCATTTGCAGTATAACACCCATATGGAATGTAACGTTTTCCAGCTGTACATCTGTTAGCAATCCAGATATGAGAGAGATGGATTGCGTTTTTACAGCTACCTGCCTTTTTCCTCCATAATGCCTGAAGGACCGTCAGCACAATACCAAATACTTCCTACAATTTCCTGTACCTTAATAGTTTTGAGAATCCAAGATATAATATTGAGGCAAAATGTAATAGAATTTTCTACAAATATTTCATTTAATATATTTTATTAAAAGTTGAAGGTATTTTTTAAATAAATGATCTAAATTAAAAATCAAATGACCAGTTCTAATATATTTTTGTATAGAATAATATAAGGAATGCATTATTCATTGATGAGTTCATATCTTCATCAGCACTGATTTGGAGGAATTTAGCATTACATCACTTGCTCTCCAATGGATCCTTTGCAGTGAATGGGCGCTGTCAGAATGGAAGGCCAAATCTTCATTCTGGGTGGCATGGGTGAGTCATTTTTGGCTAAAAGTTTTCTTTGAGCCCAAGACCTTCAAAAATCTCAAATACAAACACGAGAAGGATGCACTACTTAATCATGAGTTACAAATGTGCACATTTGTCACAATAAGCAAAGAAATAAATAAAGGGTGCTTTCCCTCTGCTGAAGAGAGCCAGGAAACAAAACTGTGCCTCCAAGCAGCTTACTAGGCAACAGATGTCACTGGATACAGTTTCCATGGATACAGGCTGAGCTGAGGCTAAAAAGACTGGATGATGATGGAGTGGCGTTGTGCACAACCACATGTCTGGGATGACTTACTGAGAGGTGGCATCACATGGAAACACATGATGCCATGATGGCTGTACTGCCACCTCTCCACATGATTTAGACCTACTGAGGCACTGGTTAACCTTATAACACTGACTGACCTGTCACAGGGCAATAGACAGTAAGAGCCTTGGCAATGGAGAAAGAGCTAAAGAGAGATGAGGAGGTTGAGAAAAAGTAAAAGATTGCAGAGAAAGTACGAAAAGGGAAATTGCTTTAGGAAATGTTCACAATGCACATCTTTAAAATGAAGAGAAAGAAGACAACCAATAATGGATTGTGCTTGCTTATGATGCATGAAAAAAGAAAGAGAGGGGAAAAAACATTTCTGATTAAGAGATTTCTATTACTGGTTCTAAATGCTTTAATCAAAGCAGTCTATGGGACAGTCTCAAGGCTCCCGGTATTCATCCAAAATATCAAAATTGCGTTCTGAAGACGAACAAAGCTTTTACGGGTTTAGAACAACATGATTATTGATTAATGACAAAATTTTCATTTTGGGGTGGAGTATTCCTTTAATATTTTAAGTTGGGATTTAGGCTACAATAAATATTTAAACTGCTACTATGCAAAAGAAACTGCTGTAAAAAGCACCTTATACATTTAAAGTTTTTGCAAACCAAATGTTATTACACTTTTGTTAATGTAGCAGTGAGGCTACTTTTAAATGAAAAAACTACTTTTGAATGCATTATTAGTTTTATGCATAATGCAATTAATTGCGATTAAAAAATGTAATCGTTGCCCAGCACTAATTAAAAGAGAATCTAGTTATTTAAATATTTCACAATACTACAAGGCAGCATTAACTCAATCAATAATAGATACATAAATAAACTATTGCAATAATGTCCATGCTTCTAAATTGTATAATTATTTTTTGCAGGTATCAGAGATCCAGTGGGTCTATCTCCAAAAAAGTGTTTTATAAAACGGTGTACTTGAAACAGTAGAGAGACTGAGAAGAATGGATGATAGCAGGGAGGTAGAGTCACATACAGAGAAGCAAGCAGAAGCTGGACTTGGCCCAGCAGGTTGCAGCACAACCAGCAGCAGCAGCAGCAGGAGATTAGACGTCTGGCTGATAAAGAGGAAACAGAGGGTGGAAACACAGCCCCGTCCCTCCGGAGCTTCAGTGCTGAGCTCACACACAACACAGGACACAGCTCCAATGAGAAAAGAGAGGGAGAAATTATAGGAAATAGGAAAGAGGATGAACGCTACGTTTATTTATTGGTGAAATACACATACAGTTACTCAAGTGAATTAAAAAATACTGCTTCTGAAAGACCCGAATACAGTCAACAGTGTAGTAAGTAACATAATTAAATATAATGATTTCTGAATCACACCTTATACTGTATACACCAAATGTCATCATATTAGCAAATTGTGGTTCTGCCTGTAAGACAAAAACAGAAAACAACACTGTGTTGGAAGTACCTACTCATGCAAACACAAGATTAAGGATTTAAAGTGAGCACTTGAGGTCATGAAACTACACTGACATGCTTCTGCCCCTAGCAAGCTGATTAAGACAATCAGACCTATGCACTGAAGTTTATCCACACAGAAGGTCAAACTAGGATAGTCACAGCCAAACAAGGCAACAATAAACTGATTTGATGCCACAGTGTCAAAAATTTGAAACAACCATATGTGAATCCTGAAGAAGAAGGATCACTGTGGGCAGATTCATGGAACTGTAACACATTGTTTAAACCGATGATCACTGCAATGGAGGAAGATTTTCTTGATCTGAAGAGTCGTTCTCAGTTCATATAAATCAATGGGTTTTGTTACTAAATCAGTGATGGTCAAGGCATATGCTAGAGTTTAAAAACATACTTGTTACACCAGGATCCAATGTCCATTTATAATTGCTGAGACAGACAAAGATCACGCAGAATTAAAACAACAACAATAAAAAAGACATTTCCTTTTCAGGCAAAGAGCAGAATCTCTTAAGGCGGCGTACACAGTGCGATTCTGAAGATCGGAACATCCTGAACCCTTGCACATGTCACGATTGAGTGTATCCGAAAACCATACGGAGGCAGTCACAGACGACATGAATTTACTACTATTTCACAAACTCTTATGTAAGCATTACGTTTTGCGCCACTGGATGAAATAGTTTCCTTTGTGGCAGCTATGGCTTGTGACGTCTAAAAAAAGAAAGGAAAACATGGCAAAGAGAATGGCTGAAAAGCAGAGAAAATCATGGACTTTCTGTTCTTCATAAACAACTCGAGGTGACAAGGCTATTTCTGAATTTCTGCTGATTTTTCTGGAAATACAACAGGTACATTCATCCATAAAGCTGAACGGCAAATTTGGCACAGTTCAGAATAAAAACATTAAAAAATGTATAATTAACTAAATCTACTATATATATATATTAGTGCTGTCAAAATTAGCGCGTTAACGCATTCGATTAATTTGAAATATTTAACGCGTTAAAAAAAAAATAACGCAATTAACGCGGTTGCAGTTTTTTTTATTTCCAGTTGTGGCCTATGTGTGTTCAACGTGCAAAGAAATATGGATAAGACCAAGGAAGGACTTTTAGACGGAAAGTTTCAGTATAAAACTCTGCCGGATTACTCTTCAGTCTGCCACAAGAAACATTACTCTTCATTCAGTCTGCCACAAGAAACAGCAACATTAAAATCATGAACTCAAATGTCATTGTTTAAAAAAAAAAAAAAAAAAACAATGACTGTAACAGTGCGTAAATCAGACCTTTCTGTAACGCTAACGTTAATAAGCTTAAACGAAAATAATGAAATAATTGTGTAGCGGAGTATTTTTTGTACACAGTGCCGCGAACTGTCAATCACCCCTGTACGCGTGCATCACTGTCCTCCTCGCAGCTGCAGCAACTTGCGCTCTCTCTCTCTTCATCAAGCTTTAAAACAAAAAGGGGACAAAAAGATCATATTGTCTTTGTGCATAGGCTATAGATTAATTAGATAAATGAATATCTAAATTTGTGCCTTGCCGTCTACGGTATTTTTTTAGAACTTAGAAAAAAGATGCTGCAGCCAATGAGCAGCCAGCGGGGGCTGCGGGACGACTCAACCTCCGCAGACAGTTTTTAATGTTTATCAGACAATAAATACAAGATTTTGCTTTAGTATAACTCACAACGAGTTTCACACACCTTCTCCGGCCACGTTGAGTTGTTGACACTTAACAGTGGGAAAAACGACACATGCGCTATTCACTTGTATAACTTAAGGGTGAATGGGTAATGTAGTTTCTGCTCTGGGTGGGATTAATTAGGAAGCTTGCATTGTGAAGGGCGCTCTGAAAATCGGCAGTGCAGGTAAAAGATTAAAACCTCTATTAAAACAGATGTCCAAATGAGCGTACCGGTACGCTACAAGCACGTTCTGGGCGCACGGAGAGGTGGCGGTACGCTCAAGAGCTATATTTGGAAGTGGCGGTACTGAGTACTGGTGCATACCGGCCCACTTAAAGCACTGGCAATGACTATACTTTGGAATTTTTTGCAGTCCACTTAGAATTCAACATGGAAATCATTTTTGTTTTTTATTGGCATTGATTGTTTTGAAATTCAAATGGTACTTACATGCCTGTGTTTTTATTTCTGTAATAAATATGGCTTTCAAGCCAACAGTTAATTTGGAGGATATTGATGGTTTATTGCAGGTATGTTGTTTACATGAGAAAATCTGTGTTACAAGTTAAACAAAAATTCCAATAAACAATAATATTTTGAATTTAAATAGTTTCTTTGTCTTGAGTTTACATTAATTATTTACATTTTACATTTACATATCCAAAAAGTTTCAGTCTTTTAATTGCGATTAATCGCGATTAATCGCGATTAATTTTTAAAAATTGTGCGATTAATTAGTTAATTTTTTTTAATCGATTGACAGCACTAATATATATATATATATATATATATATATATATATATATATATATATATATATAGACTATTTATATACATAATATGTGGGTTTTGTAATCTTCTGATTGGTCAACTTCAGATGGATTGCAAAATTGGGTCATTCAACCACACACAAATTTAAACTGACAGTGTCCAATTTTTTTTGACATGTTTGAAGATTATCAGGAGGTGCTCGTAACGTTCTCGGATCAGCCCGTGCTTCTTCTCACATGGTACAAGCCGCAACCATGAGAGCATCTGCGATTTTCTCCGGAGATAAAAAATAGTCTGCTAGCTCGTACGACAGCAAATAGTAATAAAAATAAGTTCAGTCTTTACAAAATCATCTGTTCCCACTTTTGTTTTCCATATACTCTAGATACATCGGTTGCCTCTCTATAGCTAAAGCTTATTTTAACTGCTGTTCCCATAGGCAAAAATGATCTTCTCAAAGCTAAACAATCTGCTTTTCTATATCGAACCATATCAAGCAATATATGACATTATAAAAGTGAGTTAGACACAAGAGGCCAGTGCTGACATTATTAAATAAATTGTAAGCTATTAAAAAGTTTTGTTAATTGAACTGAAGCTGAAATAAATTAAATTATAAATATTACATGAAAAATTAGAAAGATTGCATTGATAACTAGTTGAAATATTTAAAACTACTGAAAACTAATATAAAATAAAGCTAATATATATATATATATATATATAAAATTAATATTATAATAGTATATAAACAACACTAAAATAACATTAAGAGAAACCATCTTAATATAAACAAATTAACTTCTTACATTCATCAGAAACATTTGAGCAATTCAATATGAATCGAAGAAATGGGTAAAAGGCAATTTGCAGAAACCCAATAAGACCAATAAGAGGTCAGCTATCAAAGATGGGAAAGGTGCTGTCAATCAGACCAGTATACCTTAAACATCCTGATGTGTTCTTGAAGACTGTGGTCCACTCTGCATCTCGTGGCTTTGAGTCCTCGTTCGGCTCATGTTCCCAGCCCGAATGAGGGATAATGACCTCGTTAGTCATCGTCTGAAGCCCGTGGTTAATTATCACCATCTTCAGTGGCTCATATGAGGACAAGTTCCAAAGTGTTCCTAACATGTGGAGCAAGACAGAGAGAGAGAGAGAGAGAGAGAGAGAGAGAGAGAAGAAGAAAACAGGAAAAGAAAAAAGGACCTGTTACACCTTTTAACATGACACAAGAGCTACAAACAAAAAGTAGCACCACTGTTAGATCTGCTGACACCCCACGCATTACAAAAACATTGATTCTGAGTTTTCAGACAGAAACCTCCATTACAGACCATGACTAAGAAGGATTGCACAAGAAAAAGGAAAAGAGAAACAAAGTTTGAGAAAAATAGCTCAGAGTAAACAGAACATGAAGGGGCCAGGCTGTTATTTTCTAGACAATAAAACAGAGAAGCTTGTTCTATAAGTCAGCAGACATATATACGCCTACAGAGTTTAGAAAGACTGGCCTTTGTTTTATTAACTTGGCAAGCCCCATACAGCTGCTGCTACCCCCTGGAAATCTACAGCGAATAAATAAACTTCCTTTAAAAACTAAGTCTCAGGACCACAGGTCATACTTGCTAAAAACAGAAATAGCAAGTGTTTACGTTGTTGTGTATGCACTCAAACAAAAGCACATCCTGATACAACTCTGAATCTATTTATCTGCCCTTCAAACACATCATCATCACTCCATGTTCTTCTCACTCCGCAATTACTTCCAGATCAATTTCTGCTCACAAAAACTCCAACCAGAAGTAAACATGTTGTAGCTCTGTGTAATGTGGGCTCAGGTTATTTTAACCACCAAAATAAATTATTTACTGTCAGATAATAACCAAAAATGTACTTCCATCTGTGAGGAGGTTTCATCACCATCTCATCTTAGGTGCTGAATGGCCATTAGACCCTGGCTGAAGTCCAGATAACAGATGCAGTACACACAGCCGCTGCTGATGTGGGAATGTCTATTTGGTAACGTGGAACATTAAAGAGCATGGTTCATTACCAGCTAGCTCAGGCACATGTGCACATGTTATTGTGTCAGATGGGCTTGTAGTCAGAGGAGATGTAGCACATGCTGATTAACTTCACTTCATTGGCTTTAACAGGAGGCAGACAACTGGAGCAGGCTATATATATATATATATATATATATATATATATATATATATATATATATATATATATATATATATATATATATATATATATATATAAATATATATATATATATATATATATATATATATATATATATATATATATATATATATGCGTGTATGTGTGTGTGTGTGTGTATATACACACACACACACACACACACATCTAGTGTTGTATTTGTTTGGTTCCCCTGGCATCTTTTACAAGTTCCTGGATATTCCACAAATCGAATATAAAAGGAGCCAATGAAACCCATGCGAGGGAAGCTGAACCTTGCAAGAGGTGCAGGCTGATTGAGTTTACGCCTTCCTGCTTGTCATTGGAGCCTCCCAGCTAATTCAATTTCCTGGGAGCAGCAGACGTGCTGTTCTAACAGGCCATTCACTTAGGGCTATTACAGTCCCATCCTGCCCCCTGCCATTCATCATACACTGATTGGACAGCCGAGTCAGAGAGAAAGAAACAGGAAAGAAGGGTAAATGAAGTAATCATCTCAGAAATGCCACCATACTCTGGACTTGTGGAATTTCTGAACAAATGTCATTTTGTAATGTTTCGTGGACTTTTTCTACTGCTCTTCTTTTTTTGTCAAATATAATGAGGTGATTTGAGGGGACCTCTGCATAAGTACACAAACCAAAAAAGTAATATCCACACAAAAACAAAGAATCATTCAGACCAAGAGATTCAACGCAGTACCAAATTGAAACACTGGCATTTAGTAATTATATTTCTAAATGTAAATTGGATCATATGTAATTTTTTATTTTACCTTTTGTGTGTACATTTTTCAAGGATGAGGTCGCATCATGCAACCTGTTCATGTTCTACCAAGTCTAACTGTATATCCAAACAACATATAATAGTAGTATTTCCTGAATGAGTGTTTTTGAACAAATCTGTTCAGTGAATGATTCAATGACTCACTCATAAAGTCACTTGTTTCATTTCTGAAAGAATCGAGTTTTGAACTACTGGTGTAACGATGCAACTAGCAGAAAAAGTCACAGAAAAATCCCCAAGACTACCAATACACCGACTAACAAGTCTGACTGGAATGTGCAAAAACACAAAAGTGGAGTCTCTGCGATCTAGTACGGATTACGGAATTAGGAAGTACATCTAAAAATCTGTTTCTACTAAAAAGTTGCTTGATCAGAGCAAAACGAATAGGGTCGCAATGGAGAGTTGAAGTACCATATTTTCCGGACTATAAGTCACACTTTTTTTCATAGTTTGGCTGGTCCTGCGACTTATAGTCAGGTGCGACTTATTTATCAAAATTAATTTGACATGAACCAAGACAAATGAACCAAGAGAAAACATTACTGTATACAGCCGCGAGAGGGCACTCTATGCTGCTCAGTGCTCCTATAGCCAACCGCTGAGCAGCGTAGAGCGCCCTCTCGCGGCTTTAGACGGTAATGTTTTCTCTTGGTTCTAAATATATGGACTTATAGTCCAGTGTGACTTAAATATGTTTTTTTTCCTCATCGTGATGTATTTTTGGACTGATGCGACTTATACTCAGGTTCATGGCTACTGTTATAAACATACTGCTTTAGCTAGTTGGTTGTAATGAACAGTTTTAATTAAAAATAATGCTAACATACAAAGTGGAAAAGTCAATGAAAAACTAAGCAGATACTTTTTTTTTTAATTAGAAAAAAAAAAATAATGAACAGAAAGAAAAAAAAAGTACTAGCAATATCCACACAATGAGTTTCTTGGTTGAAGGTGCAAATAAATGCTGCTGACGATACATGGGCACCAACCATGGCGTTCAAGAGCACAAGGTGAACCTATTTTTAAAACCCTGCAATTATTTCTAATTGTAGAAAAAAACATTCCAGGGGCTCGGTTTGGAAAAGACATACAATATTCCCTCCATCCTGTAGAAGAGAGCTATTTTTAGCTGTAAAGTTAATCACTGAGGCTGTGGAGCTGTTATTCATCACTGTTTCATATTCCAGCAGTATGAGGATTCACTCAGGTATTTCACACGCCAGAAACATTTTTCTGTGATCTGTGAAAAAACTGAATGTCTGGTCTGGACAACTATCAGTCAATGTCATTATCAAAAAAAAAAAAAAAAAAAAAACTTTCTCTTTCAGTAGTTTAACCAAACCCTAGTAGAGGAAATACTGTACTTAGTATTTTTAAGCATATACATTCACATCCAAAAGTTTGGGGTCAGTAAGATTTATATTAATACTTTAGTTCAGCAAGGAGGCATTAATTTGATCAAAGTGACATAAAATAAATATATAATGGTGCAAAAATGTATATTTAATATATTAAGCAGTAGAACTGTTTTCAACATTTTAAATTGTATAGTAATAATATTTCACAATATAAACAGACAAATGCAGCCCCTGCTGAGCAAAATCATGAAAATGATGATATGTCCAAATGGGATATGTTTAGAATTATTTCATATACAAATGCTTATTATTGTTGTATTTTCTTAAAATTTTGTAAATTCCTCATGGTGTTTCAGTGACACGAATCCCCTGTTCCAGAAATATGTCGTGTGTATGCATGCAAACATGTGTCTTTGGTCTTTGTGTGTTGCATGCATTGTCCAGGTTCTAGTAAATGTGTCAGGTCACGGAGACCAGGCCTAGGGATTAAGGTCCCCGGAGGACACACATAAACCCCAGCATGCTCTTATATTGACATTCAGCAGGTCAAGACCCTGCTCAGCGGTCCTGCTGAAAGACTGATCTGGATTCAGTCTACATCATACCGGACTCATCTGTTACTTGAATCATGCAAAACATGGTGAGAGGCCTATGGCCAGTTTAAGTTAGGATGCTTGCTAAGCATGACTGGATGAAATGAGAACAAATACAAATGAATGAATCATAGAAGATTTAGGACAAATAAGCTAAAAAAGATGGAAGGTTATTGGACTGAAAAGGAATTCTATTGGTCAGGGCAGTCACACAGAAGAAAGCCTGATGAATCTAGAATTGAATTTCAACCAGCTCCCATTACCACCATAAAAATGTCCTCCTCAAATTTTAGACTAGCTACAAGCAATGTAGCATTATTAAAATGGTTACCTATGTTCTCAAAAATTATTTTACAAGAAGTCTCTAAATAATATACCAAATGCTAAAATACAGTAATACTGTAAAATATTATTACATTTAAAATAAATGGTATCAAAAGATCAGATTGACCTAATAGGCTACATTCCCACTGTCAGTTTTTGGAATTGACAACCACATTGACTTACAGGTGTGAGTCTTGAAATGTCATGTTTAGACCCCATCTTACAGTAGCTTCTCCGATACGGCTGTATTCAATTCAAGTTTGTATGTATGAACATGCGATGGGAGTCAAGCCCGTATTCCTTAACATAGCAACAGTGACCAAAGTAATATCAAAGATGGCAACGTCCATAAAACTGAAAGTCTTATCACTTTCTGACACAACGAGTCCAATTGAGCAGTAAGTTCTATAAGTTCATGCAAGTGTGAGTCCAGAAAATGTACAGGTATGAGTTCAGTTATAGAATGCGGTTGTCACGCCTGAAGATAACTGTTCTGTGTGTGAACATATCCATATTAAGGACTCAGTGACAGGACTGACATCTCTATTCTGCTGCTGTGTGAACGTGGCTATAAGGTGGGTGAAACCCCATTTACAACCCACTTTACAAAGTTTGTGTTCACGATCACAGTGCTAAGTTCCAGTATGCAATTTAGTTATCATATCTTACCTGTGATAAGTTCCCGAACTTCCATATCATTGGTTTTCCTCAGCAGACGTATGAGAGCAGGAATCCCGTCACAGCTCTTGATGGCCACCTTGTTATCATGGTCCTTGCCGTAGGAGATGTTTCTCAAAGCTCCGCAGGCCTTGCGATGGACTTCTGCTTTAGGGTGGTCCAGCAAGCCCACCAGCACTGGGATCCCTTTAAGCTGCCTAACATCTTTCTTTATCTTGTCGTTTTCATAGCAAAGATGCTGCAAGTAGGCGGCTGCATTGGATTTGACTGGATCGATGGGGTGGCCTAGCATAGCGATGACCTCAGGCAGGTCTGGGTCCCTCCAGCGCGGGTCTTTGCGGATGCTGTCAATGGAGGGGGAGCGTCTGCCGCCCATGCGGTCCAGACTGGCCATGCTGCCCCTCTCGGGCTGGGCAAGAGGTGCTGGGTACATGCCATGGATGTAGGGGTGTCTTTCATCGATTAATTCAGTCTCTGTAGGGTCCTCATAGCCTCTGTAACCAAATGAAGAAAAATAGAGAGATTTCAAAGAGGTTTATCAGTCATCCAATGGTATTAACAACACAAAGAGCAGGACAGAGTGAAAAACTATATTTGAGATATGTCATGCTTTATGATTCTTCAGAAAAGAAAGTCTGCTATAGTCACGGTATGATATAGTAATATAGTACAGAGAAAAATGTGACTGCTTTAGTTATTAACTATGGTGTCAAAGAGTCCACAAAAAAAAACTGCTACCATTTGCCTATTAATTGTGTCTGTCAGGACACTGATTTTCTCTCTTTCTTTAATTAAAGATGGATGGGATGGGATACAGCATGAAGGAAAACAGAGAGCCAGCATGGCCCAGAGCAAATATAGAACAGACTGGAAACAGAGAGAGAGAGAGAGAGAGAGAGAGAGAGAGAGAGAGACAGATGGATAGGAATCGATGGGTGGCTTCCCTACTATGAGTAATCTGAATAGAGGAGAGCGTAGTAAAACATCACTCCCACTGGGAGAATCCCAGCTCTGGACTTTTCTGAGAGCTCCCTGTCACAATCAAACAATCAATATATCGGGATAGGAAATTAAAAAATCAGCATGCATTTCTGAAATGTTCATTGTAAATTAACACTGATACTGCTTTGAAAATGTATAGTTAAAGGTGCTGTAGGGAACTTTTGTAAAAAAATATTTTTTACATATTTGTTAAACCTGTCATTATGTCCTGACAGTAGAATATGAGACAGATAATCTGTGAAAAAAATCAAGCTCCTCTGGCTCCTCCCAGTGGTCCTATTGCCATTTGCAGAAAGTCATGCGCTCCCGGTAAAAAACAACCAATCAGAGCTGCGGTCCGTAACTTTGTTTGTGTTCAAAATGTAGAAAAATGATAAGCGAGTACACCATGAGTACACCATAATAAGCGAGTACACCATGAATCCATTTTCCAAACCGTGTTTTTAGCTTGTCCTGAATCACTAGGCTACACCTATAATAAGTGTTTATATTCTGAATATTTTAGATTGCTTCGGGGGTACCGCGGCGGAGTAACCCAGTACCTTTGTGATTCTTCATAGACATAAACAGAGAGAAGTAGTTCCGGCTACGATGTTCTTCCGCAAGACGCAAGCAGTTCTGTTTATTAACCGCTAGAGCGTCAAAAGTTCCCTACTGCAGCTTTAAAGTAAATCCTTTTTTTTACATTTGGTAGCACACAATTGCTGTTTAGGCTGCTACTGCTACTGTGCTGTTTTAGAAAGTGTGAACCTTTTCATGGCTACTTCACCACCAGCCAACTGAAGAGCCCAATGGACTGAAAATACAGTTTACAAACAAATACTCAGTGGGAACATTTCCTGGTACTTCAGGAACCTTGGAAATTAACCATTGTATGATTTCATTAAAACCGAGCTGAAACTGACCAAAAAGTGCTGTTCATGGTGTGCAAACATATTTCCAAAAAACTAATCCACTGCTCCGCAGATGGTAGCAAGAGATTTGCCTTTCTTTGAGGCATCACACAAACCCTGAAGTGGCAATGACCGATTTTAACTTCTGAAGTGAAACAGTGGTTTTAAATATAGAAACTGATACACACATCATCACTGTATGCCATATGGATTATTTATTACAACCTATACTAACATTGAACATTCTGCAAGTGTTCATACTGCAGGTGGCTGGAGGCTCTCATGAGCCCGTGATATTTTACAGTGTAGAGGTTGGAAATAACATGTCAGGGGGTGTGCTGTACACTGTATCAGGGAGGTTACATCAATCTCAGATAGGAGTCTCAGCATGCTTCATTATCAGTGTGAACAAAACAGAGTTGTCCCTTGTGGTGGTACTTCGAATTTGGCAAGAAATATTAAATCCCTGTGCCACACACTCACCATCACTCTTTCTCTCTCTCCATTTCCAGCTCATTTTCTGTCCTCATCTAACTCAAGGTGGGAAAAACAAGGTGTACCAGACATTCAGAGCACTAGGAACCAAACGTGCAAATATAAAGCCACCACTATAATCTGACAGCATTCATGAATGCATAGAGGAAACGTTTAGATATTAATATTTTGCTAATTCTTTCTTTTTCATTTGTAGTCTGAACAGAAAAAAAAACGTAAAAATTTTGTAAGTGATGGAATCTGATCAGATTCCATCACTTACAAAATTTTTAAGTTTTTATATATATATGAGATCAGATTTCATTACTTACAAAATGCTAGTGCAGGAAAGACTGCTAAAGACTGGATTAGAAAAAAACAAATTGGATTTACGCACAGTTTGAACAAAGTCTTTGATGTGTGACTTGACAAAATGGGCCACAGCTGAGAATGTTGGCGGTTTTGAGGGATGCACTTTTAATGAGAGTTTTATGTTAATTATGTACTGCAACTTTGGAGGTGATCTGAGGGCACATTACAGAGGAAGGAAATCTCAGCAAGCTGTTACACGACAGTGCTTTAAATAAACAGTTCATAAATCTGACATCATAAAGAGATGATATGGCCATGAAATGGGGCATTAACTCTATGATGGTACATGACGAACACATCATCTGATTAGTCCATGAGGAAAGAGAGTTTTAAGCACACTAAACAAACATGTTGACGATGACAGAACGGGTATAACATGTTGACAGATGAGTCATCTCTTAGACACAAAACTTTTCTGAATTAAAAAAAATATATATATTCAAGGACATTAAAGGTCCCCTTCTTCGTGATCCCATGTTTTAAACTTTAGTTAGCGTGTAATGATGTTGTTAGAGTATAAATAATATCTGTAAAATTCTAAAGCTCAAAGTTCAATGCCAAGCGAGATATTTTATTTAACAGAATTCGCCTGCAAAAAACGACCCATTTGGACTACATCCCTCTAGTTCCTGCAGTAATGACATCACTGAAACAGTTTTTGACTAACCTCCGCCCACATGAATTCACAAACGCTGTTATTTTCGTCTCTGAGTCCAATCATCTTTGTTTGGGCTTCCCAGGGACGCTGTACTTGGTGATTAACGGTTACAATTTATGTTTAACTCGGTTCCCGAAAATTATAATCCACATGTAAAACTATGTGCAGCACATTTAGCTGAGGACAGCTTGCTGAGTACAACTTCCTCAATCTCAATCAGTTAAATGCCAGATTCGCACAAAGATTATTCTTGAAAGATGGAGCAGTTCCCTCTTTGTCTGGAGAAGGCGTTGTTTATGGACCACAACTGGTAAGTGTATTTTATTATTTAAGTTGGTGCGTTTAACAGTTTCTTTAACTTATTACACAAAGGGCAACGCTGTTAAGCTTTGTTAACTAGATGTTAGGGCTGTGCAAAAAAACGAATGCGATTTTCATGCGCATCTTGTCAGTAAAAACGCTCCTGTGATTAGAAGAAGAAATCTCCAGCACGTGTGTTCTAGTCCAATCGCGTTTCCGGGAGGGCCGCATGCACTCAGCTGCTGTGGAATCACAACACCGGAACCGCTGGCCCAATCAGAAGTCGTTACGTATTTCTGAAGGAGGGACTTTATAGAACAAGGAAGTCATCAGCCCGTTTTTGTGACCGTGAAAACAGCGGTATGCAGATAGGTGAATTGTGTGAAAAATACTGTGTTTTTTTACATGCGAAACATGAACACATATTATATTGTAAACTGTAAACACAATCAAAGCTTCAATAACGGGACCTTTAAGTTGATCAAAAGAAACACATTTTACAGTGTAACAAATAATTTCTCCTCACTGTGCAATAAAATGTGAAATACTCAACTGTCTATACTTATATGTTCGTGACTTAATATATCTTCTCTACCCTCATACTCTTTAATGTAATTAATTCTTTAATTTTTCTATAGCAATGTACATACAATATACTATTTACTGTCTTTTTGCTTTTTGTGTATTGTTTTTACATAGTTATTTTTAATCAATTAATTTTTGTTATCTGTGTCTTGTCACATGTAAATGTGTCTGTGTACTGGAAACTTCTGTCACCAAGAAAAATCCCTGTCTGTGTAAGCACGCTTGGCAAAAAATGCCTTTCTGATTCTGATTCTATTTTTATTTTTAAATGCTGTTCTTTTGAACTTTCATTAAAGAATCGTAATTGTTTTTTTTTTTGTTTTTTTCATGGTTTCCACAAAAATATTAAGCAGCACAGCTATTTTCAATATTGATAATAATAAGAAATGTACCTAAAGCAGAAAATCATCATATTAGAATGATTTCTGAAGGATCATGTGACACTGAAGACTGGAGTATTGTCTGCTGTAAACTCAGCTTTGCCATCACAGGAATAAATTACATTTAAAAATTTTGAAAATGTAAAACCATTATTTTGAATTGTAATAAGATTTCAGAATATTAAGATATATTACATAAGAGTGTTTCTTCTAGCAGCACTTAGTCCTTTAGTAAATTAAAATATGACAAATTATGCCAATCATGTTTCCTATGTGTTTAGTCAAATGTAATCAGGGACAGTCTAAGTTGTGGAAAAGTTAATGGGAGAAATTGAACGGTCAATGTGGTATCTCCAAGGTGGCCACAGAGTGAAATGACTTTGCATATTTTGACAATGATAAACCTACTACTCATCTTCTCAATTCTAATGTTGGTTTGCAGTTCACTGAACACTGCTGCAACGACCAGCTCTGGTCACCATTCATTACCATCACCATTTGTTTTGTTATTGTAACATGCCAACAGATTTCATGCAAATTAAGAGAGTGGTTACTGACCACATGGTAAATTTGGAAGCATTTTATTGCTTTGGAAATGCCATCCAAGTGCCATTTAGTGTCAGGATGATGAAATAATCACTAACTGACGTAATGTCTAAATTGCGACCAGTGCCAGACCTGTTGGGAGCAAACCAACATTAACAAGGCTGGCACTCAGGATACATTATTTCTACTTGAGTTAAACAGTTCAATACTCTTCCCACCAAGACTCATGCTGATGCAAATAATGAACCAGAACAGCTAATACAGAAAGGGCATACAGGCTTAGCCAGCATGACTCATGTTTGATGATGTGTATGACCAAGTATAATATGATTTACAGAGTGACTCTTCCAACCATTATTGGAGTCATCTCATCTTGTTATTCATCCAGAAAACACCAATTCTAAAGTCTTTAACTGTTTCAAGACATTCTAGAAACAGTAGAGAGCTATCTGACTGGAACTGAGATGGTTCTTCCATCTAGTGGAAGGTTCTTCCAGTGGTCAAACTAAGCACTGGACTAAAGATGACCCTGCAGCAGCATCTTATTTTAAGTCCTTTTCATCTAAAACAAAGCTTGAGATTGAAAAGATTGCATCAGCTTACACAAAACGGTATTCCTCAATTTATCCAACAGAAAACCAAGCGTAACCTCTTAGACTCCCTAGGCACTTATTAAGAGTGGTAATTTGAAGTTTATGCTGCTGGTTTACCTTAAATCGGTGGATTCCACTAGAAATAAAAAAGGAACGGACATATACTTTATCCAAAACCAAACGCAGCCTCACTGCTGCATCACTTTTAGACAGCATTTACATATAAAGGCACTTCTTAAAAGAACAGTTCATGAATAACTACCTATTTACCATCATGATGTTCCAAACCTGAATGTGTTTTTTTTTTTTTTTTCTGTGAGATACAAAAGAGTTTTTTTCTCCAGTTTTGCCCACCGGATCAAGGAATCAGTGAATTAAACTCAAGTCAAGAATAGCATCAGTCAATGAGCTCTTCTTTTCTATGAACTCATAGAATTTGGTTTACAAATCAAGACAAACGATTTGATCAGCGATCAGACAATGATAAACTTTTCAATGATCTGTTTACAGCTTCGGAATTAACAGCTAGTTGGAGAGGAAGATTTGTGAATAACTTTTAATTTGAAGACCAATTTAGTTATGGTCCTCACACAGAGCAAGTATACTATTAGCTTTCAGCTATCATGACTAATTTAAGAGACTTTATGTCATGCTTTTTAACAGCCTTGGTTAATGTAATTGTATAGACAATACCATACAAAAGTCTTAAAAATATCCATGTTTTTGTAACACAAAATAAAATAATATGTGTTTGGAAACATATAAAGGTCAGTAAATGATGAATTTCAGCCAAAATTCTGTGCCAAAATGCTTCTGCCAGAACTCATTAGAAAGATAACACAATGCTGTCAGGAGAAGATTGAAATTGGATATGACCAAAAGAACAGATCACTTTGAGACAATGAGAGGGTTCAAAATTATTGTTCACAACACTGCTATTGTAGAGACAGTTTCATCTCTTCCTCTCTTTCACACACACACACACACACAAACAAACATTGAGGGGTTTGCAAATCTAAATGATTTAAACAGTTCAGATGCATGCTAAACCCTGTGGACTGAGTGATGGGAATGTCAAGATTTGCATTTAAATTGCTGCCATTGTATGTAGTAGTGTATTCATAACACGTGAACACACTTCGACTACACATTATGCTCTTCCACTAGATGTGGTGCTCTGAAGTTATTACAACAGATTCAATGCCTTGATAATGAGCCAAATGTTCTTCATGTTCCAGAAATATGTGTGTGTCTGTTTTTTGTTTGTTGCCAGCAGAAACCATGGTTATGTGCCCATTTCTACATCCATTTTGCTCTCTCATCATTTCCTTTCTCTGAATTATTTATTTCTAGATTTGTTTGGATAAATGGCTATGCCTCCGATAGAAAAATAGGAAAATGTTATAATATCCACTATTAAAATGAGCAATTACTTTGTGGATTAACGATTCATGTGAGAAAAAAGAAAGAGATCTTTCACTTCATTTGACAAATCTAAAAATGATTAATAAATCATGAATCACAATAAATAACAATAATAATAAAAAAAATCACAGATGCTATTGCACTATAAGATACAGTTCTTCATAGAAATGCCCCCAAAATACCATTGTACCATTAAACAAAAACAACAACAACAACAACAACACTATAGTGTATTAAGCAATTGCTGTATTGTCTTCATGTTTCATTGAAAAACACCCACATAAATAAAAATCTAAATCTAATTAAAGTTTAAACGCTGTTTAAAAGCTCCATTAGTGATTATTCCAATACTTTTAAGGAATAAGCACTTGTAAAAAAAAAAAAAAAGAAAAAAAAAAAAGGAAGAGACCACTCATTTCAGTCATTTCTACTGGAAACAAATTACAATTGTTGCGGTATATATTCAGGAATCGGACCGAATCGGACAAGATTCGTTTGTTTGGGAATCAGACTACACAGATTGCTCTGAATGTTCTGTAGATTCAGAAACTCAGAATATTTTAACATTGTATTCCACTTCACAAGAGGAAAAATACATGTGTGAATACATATCACACATATCAATATTTTTTTTTATTGAAACTGGTATTAAATAAGAACTCTATTCCACTCTACAGGTGCTAGTCATATAATTAGAATTCACTAATTCCATACAAAAAGTTAAATGTGTATATTATATTCATTAATTACACACAGACTGATATATTTAAAATGTTTCTTTTAATTTTGATGATTATAACTGACAACTAAAGAAAATCCAAAATTAAGTATCTCAGAATATTAGAATATTGTGAAAAGATTCAATATTGAAGACACCTGGTGTCACACAATAATCAGCTAATTAACTCAAAACACCTGCAAAAGCCGTTCAATGGTCTCTCAGTTTAGTTCTGTAGGCTACACAATCATGGGGAAGACTGCTGACTTGACATTTGACATGGAGGTCTTGCCCACATGGAGGGCAAGACACAAAAGGCCATTGCAAAAGAGGATGGCTGTTCACAGAGCTCTGTGTCCAAGTACATTAATAGAGGTCAAGGGAAGGAAAAGATGTGGTAGAAAAAAGTGTATAAGCAATAGTGATAACCGCACACTGGAGAGGATTGTGGGACAAAACCCATTCAAAAATGTGGGGGAGATTCACAAAGAGTGGACTGCAGTCGGAGTCAGTGCTTCAAGAACCACTATGCACAGATGTATGCAAGACATGGGTTTCAGCTGTCGCATTCCTTGTGTCAACAGAAAGCTTCAGAAGCATCTAAAGACAAAAAGGACTGGACTGCTGCTAAGTGGTCCAAAGTTATGTTCTCTGATCAAAGTAAATTTTGCATTTCCTTTGGAAATCAGGGTCCCAGAGCCTGGAGGAAGAGAGGAGAGGCACACAATCCACGTTGCTTGAGGTCCAGTGTAAAGTTTCCACAGTCAGTGATGGTTTGGGGTGCCATGTCATCTGCTGGTGTTGGTCCACTGTGTTTTCTAACATCCAAGGTCAACGGTGCCGTATACCAGGAAGTTTTAAAGCACTTAATGCTTCCTGCTGTTCACCAACTTCATGGAGATGCAGATTTCATTTTCTAACAGGACTTGGCACCTGCACACAGTGCCAAAGCTACCAGTATCTGGTTTAAGGGCCATGGTATCCCTGTTCTTAATTGGCCAGCAAACTCACCTGACCTTAACCCCATAGAAAATCTATGGGGTATTGTGAAGAGGAAGATGCGATATGCCAAACCCAAGAATTAAGTAGAACTGAAGGCCACTATCAGAGCAACCTGGGTTCTCATAACACCCGACTCCATGCCACGCAAAACTGCTGCAGTAATTCAGGCAAAAGGAGCCCCAAATATATATTGAGTGCTGTGCATGCTCATACTTTTCATGTTCATACTTTTCAGTTGGCCAAAATTTCTTTTTTATTGGTCTTAAGTAATATTCTAAGAGGTACTGAATTTGGGATTTTCCTTAGATGTCAGTTATAATGATAAAAAAATAAATAAACATTTGAAATATATCAGTCTGTGTGTAATGAATGAATATAATATACAAGTTTCACTTTTTGAATGGAATTAAGTGAAATAAATCAACTTTCTGATGATATTCTAATTATATGACCAGCACATGTAACATTACTATATAATACATTTTACCAACTCAGATCCCAAGACTAAACTTCCATATAAGGATGGAATATTTTTTTTTCTCTTTCTGCCTGCACTATATAACTGTTGACAGTTCAACATGAGCACATAGAGGAAGTGGTCCCTGGTGGTCTCCGGGGAGATTTCTGTATGACGACCTTATGGCTGCTCCGCTGTGGCACTGGTGGCAGGTGCAGGGAAGCACAGCCAAGGAGCGATGAACCATTAGAGATATGGCTGGAGACGAGACGCCCCCTTTGTCTGGCAGTGTTCACCAGAGACTATTAATCACTCTGACAACAAGAGAAATAAAGATAAAGAAGAGACCTCAAGTCGGTGAAACCAATTAAATGCACAGAAAATGTCTAATCCATGCAAACACGGCGCGGCCAACCATTTCTTTGCTAAATGTCACAATTTCGGCTGTTTTATAATTGTGGGTTTCCAAACTGCAAACTGCATTAACATATTCATCTTACACATTCATTAGCGATATTTTGTCAGCATGGGTTATTGTGAGAATGCCAATAAAGAATGCAAAATGCAATACTTTGACACTTGGAGTAAGAGGGGTGAGATCATTAATAATTACACTATAAATTTGACACAGATGTACACAAATACATTATGGCCTGAAAAACAGGAGGTGGTTGTGTATGCTGTTTGTGACAGTGACTGGCTACTGTATATATGTGCGCATCCTAATTAAAAAGAAACTATGTTCCTGCAACACACAGGACTGGCAAAACTCCTACAGATGCTCATAAGGAGTAATGTGTTGATACTGACTAGAGTATGACAAGGAAAATATGTTTCACGATAACAACATCTCTCCTTTCCTGTCTGCTCTGTCTTAGAAGATAAAAATACTGTAAAAATGTGCGGTCTTCATTTAACAAAGAAATAACTTAGCAAAAAGAAGAGCTCTTCATTACACAAATGC